>NC_090441.1:69347434-69947434 GCF_031143425.1 Pleurodeles waltl | reverse complement strand
TTGGTAAAGAATGAGTCTGCCCCAGCCCTTCTGACAGTGCAAGAAAAGGGAAGCTGTGGCGCAGCAGATAAAAACCTCAGTGCTGATGTGTGGGCTGAAGCCCCAAGTGACCCTCCAGAACCTGCAGAGAATATAACAAAGGGCCCCAAAAACGTCCTGCTGATTATAAAACAGGGAAAGAAAGAGGAAGGGTGCAGTTTAAATGAAAAATGTTATTTGCAAGAAAAGTCATACTTGTTTCTTTTGCAGATCCTACCACGTTTCGCCACTGTCCCTGAGTGTGCTGTGTGGTCCCCCTTCCGGTGTGTGCGTGTGGGGTCGGGGAAGGGACCGAATCCCCAACCTGAACCTGGCTGAGTAAAGTGCCAGCACCATGGATCCATTTTGCGCAAACTGCGCCTTCAGTTCAAGTTCAACTTGTTTGATTGCATTCTTCCAATGGAACTAAGCTGTGGTTTTTTTTTTTTTCCCTCTCGTATGGAACTCTGACTTTTGCTTATCTTCCAGAAAACCTTTCAGGTGGACCGTGCATCTTTTACATGAGCAGAACTCATGCCACATCAAATTGCTAACACCGTTGAATTAGAGACTCATTCAGAGAAAAAAAAAAAAAAAAGAAAAAAAAAATTGCTCAGTCTTTTCTATGTAGATATATCTGATGTGAAAGGTTATGAGATCAATGTGTTAATCCACTTCTATTGCTTTACAGGGATTGGTTTGATCATAATGTTTTTTTTGTTTGTGCTGATGTTTTTTGTTTTTGTTTGAAACAAGAGATGTGTGAAACAAAAATTCATTGGTCAAAGGGCGGAATGTACTGCCACTTGTTGAATTTTGTTTTGACCAATGACTTTGTGTTTCACCACTGCGCATATTAGTTGCTCAATTATCACATTGTATGTTTTATTCAGTTGAGCCACCTATGGGCTTTGACATTGCATTAGTCTTTACATTCTGTATTCTGCCTATTGGCTTTGACATGGCATTAGCCATTACTTTCTGTATTCAGTTGAGCCGCCTATGGGCTTTGACATTGCATTAGTCATTACATTCTGTATTCTGCCTATTGGCTTTGACATGCTGTATCCAGTCTAGCCGCCTATTGGCTTTGACAGTGCATTCCTATTGGCTTTGACATGATGTATTCAATTTAGCTGCCTATTGACTTTGACATGCTATTAGATATTCTGCCTATGGGCTTTGACATGATATTATATATTGCATTTTGTATTCAGCTTAACTGCCTATTGGCTTTGACATGATATTATACATTACACTTTGTATTCAGCTCCGCTGCCTATTGGCTTTGACATGATATTATACATTACATTTTGTATTCAGCTCCGCTGCCTATTGGCTTTGACATGATATTATACATTGCATTTTGTATTCAGCTCAGCTGCCTATGGGCTTTGACATGATATAAGACATTGCATTTTGTATTCAGCTTAGATGCCTATTGGCTTTGACATGACACTAGACATTGCATTTGATATTTAGGTTAGCTGCCTATTGCCTTTAACATGACATTGCATTTGATACTTAGGTTAGCTGCCCATTGCCTTTAACGTGGAGTTAGACATTGCAGTTGAGAATCCAAGCTGTATTTTTCCAAGCTGTGTTTTTGCACCAGATGAACCAAGATGTTTTGCTCTCACAGTAGACTAGACATGATAAGAGAGAGTACATGGGTGTTGTTTTTCTCTTCGCTTGAGCTTGGGAACAGGAGTAGTCTTGGAGACTTGGCCAGTCTCCAAAAGGCTTGCTCAGTTTCCCAGGTCTGAGAGGAGGGGGCACACCTTTGTAACGAATGTAACAGGCTGCAGAGAGTGAGATTCGAATCTGCCGGACCTCGTGCTGGAGCTTGGCGCCAGCTGCCAGCATCCCGTGTGGGTAGATGAAACTCTTTCTCGCGGCTGACAGGGGTCATCAGCTTGCAGACCTTAGAAAGATGTAGCTGTAAATAGTTCCTACACGGTGAAGTATTTGTTTTGCTTTGCATTCAATATCTTATAAATATAACCTGCTGTGTATATTGCAAACTGATATATTTTGTTTGATTAACGCGGACTGGAAAGCTACTAATTCGTCATTCATATAACAACAATAAAAGTCTTCTTTGACCTCAGAAGTGCATTTCTGTTGTGTTATGTTAGTGCTTAGAAACTAGATAAGAGGAAAGCACTACAGGTCTCTGGTACTCTGAAAGTTGCGATGAGCTCTGTCATGCCTGTAGATTGTCAGGCAATGACCTGAAGCACACTATCTGGAGGGAGGTAGAGGTCTCACTTGGAGATGATAAGATTGCCTGAGTCAGACCCAATCCCTCTGCCCTAATCCCAAAAACCTATCCCTGCCCTAAAACCTAACCCCCAACCTCCCTAAAACTGTCCCCCCACCCCAAGCCTAACCCTCCACACTTAACCTGAAAACCGCCCTAAAACATAACCCCCACCCCTACCCCCTCCTTGAAACAGTACCCTGCCAGGCCTAAGACCCCCAAGCTCTAAAACCTAAACCCCCACCCCAGACCCAATCCTCCACCCTAATCCTGAAAACTCACCGGCCCACCCTAAAACATAACCCCCCACCCTTGGATCCTCCTTAAAACAGTACCCCCCAGGCCCAATACCCACCCCAAGCCCAAAAAACACCCGGCCCTAAAACCTAACTCCCAACCCCCCCTCCCTAAAACAGTCCACCCAAGCCCAACCCCCCCAGCACTTAACCTGAAAACCGCCCCTAGCCTAAAAAAAAAAACCACCACCCGCCCTCCCCTTAAATTAGTACTCCCCACCCCCAGACCCAATCCCCCTAACCTTACTCCTAAGGTGCGTCGCAGCTCGTCCTCAGGAAATGGAAAGATCTTTCCGTTTCCTTTAATGATGCCAATAGCTTTCACCATCATTACAACGCATTGCCCTTATCATGCATACCATTACAATCGTTGTTATGGTATGCAGGGTAAAGGCTATTCGTTGTAATGACACTAGTTGGGGAAACAGCCACGTAGTAATGGCTGTTTTCCCATGTCTACTGGAAGCATGATCTCCTCTAAGCCTAAGGCTTCGGGTACTGGGGCAGCACGTGTACTGGTGGTCACCCAGAGTTACCGGGCCTTTCTACTAGGTTTGGCTCATGACATCCCCCTGGCAGGACATTTAGGGCTAGACAAGGCATTCGCCAGGCTTGCTGCCCACTTTTATTGGCCCAGGATTAAGATTGCCTCAGATAGATTCTGCAGGTCCTGTCCTACCTGCAGGCCACTGGAAAATCAAGGAAAAAGTTGAAAGTTCCACTGATCCCACTTCCCGTCATTGGCACCCCCTTCAAAAGGGTGGGCATCAATGTCATTGGACCCAAAGACAGCCCTAGGCAACAGGTTTATCCTGGTCTTGGTGGACCATGCTATACACTTCCCAGAGGCAATCTCTCTGAGGACAGTGATTGCACCTGTGGTGACCAGAACTCTGATGGGGAGTTTTACCCATGTGGGGTTCCCCAAAGAGATAGTGTCTGACAGAGGCACTAACTTCATGTCTGCGTACATGAGGTCCAGGTGGGATGAGTGTGATGTAACTCATAGGTTCACCACACCCTATCACACCCAATCCACTGTTCTAGTTGAAAAGTTCAACAAGACCTTGAAAGGCATGATTGCAGTCCTACTTGAGGCCATGGGACGTCCTCTTGCCATGCCTTCTCTTTGCCTACAGGGAGGTGCCAAAAGAAAGGAGTAGGATTCAGTGCCTTCAAACTCATCCATTTTTACCCTGTAAGGGAACATCTTAGTACTGTCAAGGAGGGGTGGGAGAAAGCTCCCAGGAACTCCCCCAACCCCAGGATGTGATCAGCTACATGTTGGCCCTCTAGAACTAGATGCATTCCTTTGGAAAAAGGCCAAGAGCAACCTCGAGGCTAGCCAGGAGATAATGAAAAGCTGGTACGACCAGAAGGCCACTATGGTGGAGTTTCAGCCTAGTGACAAAGTATGGGTCATGTAGCCAGTAGATCACAGAGCTCTCCAGGACCGCTGGACTAGCCCATACAAAATCAAGGAGCATAAGACAGAGGCCACGTACTTAGTTGACCTTCAGACCCCTACAAACTCCATAAGGGTGCTGCACAAAAACAGACTAAAGCCTCACATTGAGAGGTCCGAAGTGAGCATGATGAGGGTATGGAGGAGGAGAGTGAACCTCTCACTTACCTCCTCTCTGCACAGGAACGTGATGGGTCAGTGGAGGGTGTCAACCCCTCTGCCACCCTGACCCCAGAACAACAAGGTGACTGTTACCAGTTCCTGAGACAGTTTGCCTCACTGTTCTCACTCACCCCTGGACTCGCACATCTGTGAGTCCATGACACTGACACAGGAGACAGTCCCCCTGTAGGGAACACAATTTACAGGTTGCCAGACCCGGTGAGAGCCAGCATCAAGGAGGAAGCCCTCAAGATGCTACCATTAGGGTTCATTGAACTCCCTAGGAGTCCCTGCTCCAGCCCAATGGTGTTGGTACCAAAGGCCACCCACCCGGTCGCAAAACCAGAACTACAGAGGCGTCAATTCTGTCAACGAGACTGATGCACACCCCATCCCCAGAGCTGATGAGCTCATTGACAGGCTAAATGCTGCCAAATTCCTCAGTACTTTTGATTTAACATCAGGGTACTGGCAGGTCGCTTTGACTGATGGAGCAAAAGAGAGGTCAGCATTCTCATCCCCTGAGGGTCATTACCATTTCCGGGTGATTCCCTTTGGCTTGAAGAATGTCCCTGCTACCTTTGAACGGTTGGTTAACAGGGTTCTGGCTGGCAGGGAGGCTTTCTGTGCCACCTGCTTAGACGACATTGCCATATACAGTGCCAGCTCGGAGGAACACCTGCACCTCTATGAGGTGCTTCAGGCCCTGGAACAGGCAGGCCTAACAATCAAGGCCAGCAAGTGCCAGATTGGGCTGGGTTCCATGGTGTATATGGGACACCTGGTAGGTGGTGGCAGGGTGCAGCCCTTACAGGCTATGAAAGGAAACCATCATGGCCTGGCAACCACCTAAAACCCAGACTGAAGTGAGAGCCTTCCTAGGCCTCACTGACTATTACAGAAGATTTGTTATGGGATATGGCCCCATTGTTGCCTCCATAACTGAGATGACTTCTATGAAGCAGCCCAGGTTGATAATCCAGACAGAGGCTTGTCAGAAAGCCTTTGATTCTTTCAAGGAAGCCATGTGCATAGCACCTGTGCTCAGGGCCCCTGATTACTCCAAGGAATTAATTGTGCAGATGGGCGCTTCAGAGCATGGCACAGGGGCAGTCTTAACACAGTTGTATGACGAGAGCCTAGACCAACGAGTAGCCTTCATTAGCAGGATGGGTTACTTCCACAGGAACAGCAGTGGAGTGCCATTGAAAGAGAAGCATTTGCTGTATTCTAAGCACTGAAGAAGCTGAATATCTGTTTGGGAATTAGTTCCAGGTTTAGACAGTCCACAGACTCATCAGATGGCTCATGGAAATGAGGGGTGAAAATCCTAAACTCTTGAGGCGGTCTATCTCCCTACAGGAAATGGATCACACCAATCCTGGTGGCCTGTCCAAATGCTTCCACCTTAGTGAAGAGAGTGTGCAGAGAGTTCGGTAGCTCTCTCCACTGACAGCTGTGGGGGAAACATGTTAGACCTGAGAGCGGTTGGGTGGTCCTCCCCTAACTTTTTGCTTGCCTCTCTCCAATCTTCTCATCTCATTTTTGCTGTTTCCAGAACTCTGTACACTTTACCACTGCTGACCAATGCTAATGCACATAAGTAGCCCCTTATCCATGTCTGAGATCTGCTTTCGCAGGGCCTATGTGGCAGTTTCACTGCCTGTTCGACTTGGAATTTAAAAGTACTTGCCAAGCCTAAAAGTGCCCCTTTATTACATATGTCACCCCTAAGACAGGCCCTGGGTAACCCATAAGGCAGTGTGCTATGTAGGTAAAAGGCAGGACATGTACTTTAGATTTTACATGTCCTGGTTGTGAAAAACTCCCTGGGCAGTCAGGGGTTGGCATCAGATGAGAGTCAACTTAGCTCCCCATGTAGTGTCAATACAGTGCCTCCTCATGACTACTTTCAGGGCGTCTCATTCGAGCCCTCTGGAGTCCACAGATCCTGCGTTTTCCACAAAATACCTGGAGATATGTGAGGTTACAGTCGCGACTTTTAATTCCTCCGACCTAAGGCACCAGGTCATAACAGGGGCCCGTACTTCCCCGTAGTTAAATGTGACGCAAAGTAGGTAGTGATCCGAAAGGGTCCTGTCAGGATACTCTGAGCTACGAGTAAGGAGCCAGCAATCCGAATTGCAAAATATGTAATCTAATCATGTATGGCCCTGATGCCCCTGTGTGTAATAGGAGTACTCGTCTTCCCAGGGTGTCCCAAGCTCCAGACATCATGTAGACTGGACAACTTAGACCATCTTTGAAAACATTTTGTTGGCTGGATTCCCAGAGTAACCGGGAGCGGTGACACTGACCTAGCCTGGTCAGTGTCATGTATTTAATTAAAGTCCCCACCAAAGAATCCTGGGACTTGGGGATCCAACAGCATTGTTGGGGAGAGACTGTCTAGGAATGCATCCTGTGAGGTGTTGGAGGCATAGAGGGACACAATAAAGAAGGGGTGCCGATCCGGGTCCACTTTATTAAGCTCCCCTGTAGTCAAATGAGTCTCTTGTAAGCAGGCAAAATGAATATGTCTACGTCTAAGATAGCTGTATATACTATGTCACCATACCATGTATCGCCATACCACGTATATTCCAGGTTAAAGAAGTATATTCAACATCTATAATATAAAACATGCACATTGGCTGCTCCCCAGAGCCAACCCTCCCCTTCCCCCAAAACCCCGCAGTCTTGGTTGCTTGTCCAGCCATTCATAATAGAAAGAACAATCAAACAATTTTGTATAACAACTCCTGCGGTGCAGGCATGGGTGCCTTCTGGTTCCATGCCACAACCACTTCAGCAAGAAAACTGGCACATAGTACTTGCATTTAACAGTGTCATGTCCTTGCTGAATACTCATTCTGGGATGGGCCTAAAGAGGGCACAAGCTGTGTGGAAATGTCTCCGCTCAATGTGTCCGTGATGGCATCCAGGTTGGATAAGGTTCCCTCAAGCCCCTGCAGTTCATGCAGCTTACCTTCGGGATGGTCATCAACCCAACAAAGAACCAACCTCTTTGGGCCATTCACCCAGCAGTCAGGAGGGCCTACCTCATAGATAAGTCATCAGCCGTGGGTCAGTTGACGGGTCGTAATAAATCTTGATCATAATTGAGAACTGGTCACCTGTAACTGATATGGACTCCAAGAGTCACTCCGGAAGTAGAGGCAGATCCCGACACTGTAACACTCCAGTTCCTGGGCCTTGGGGCACAGTGCACCAGATATGATTGAGGCTGCATGGGGTGAAACTAGTATTGAGTGGGTAATAGAGTTCCTCTTTAGAGATCACCTACTGTGCACTGTGTAATCACTGGGCCCTTAGTAATGTCTGTAGAGGAGGCAGGCAAGCTCTTTGCACCGGAGTTGGAGGCCGATAGGCTTTCTTCTCATGACAGTGTACAGGGATTAGTAGTGTGCTGGGAGGTGTCCTGTAAGGCCCTAGAATGTCCCTTCACTGCCTGAGATCTGGTTGGTATAGCATTAGACAGATTACGTCGACAGTGGTGGGGATGGGGAGTTAGCCATTCCGTCATTGCGGTGCCTTCCTGTTTGGGATTGGGCCATACCCTATGTATGGAGCCATGTCCAGAGGTCCTCTGGTGAAGTAAAAATATGGGTCTTCTCGCCATCAAGCACTCATAATTTTTCAGGAAACAGTAAATCATATCTGATTTTGTCGCACAGATTCTGCTTGATATAGGAGTATTATCGCCGTTGCACCTCAACTGTGAAGTCAGGGTAAGCAGTGATGAAGGTAGCCTCAAATTTACAAGGCCCCTGGGTTTGGAAACGTTGGAGTATCAGGTCCCAGTCCCATCAATTGAGTAACCTGGCAACGAGTGACTTGGGTGGGGCCCCAGAGGCTGTCTGCCCAGCATCCTGAATGCATGTTTGATCGAAAATAATTTCTGAACTTTGCCTATCAACACTGTGTCCATCAGCCACTGCTCAAGAAAAAGTTCTGCGCTTGGGCCTTCTGCCCATTCGGTGAAGCCCATGAAGCAGATGTTATTCTGTCTTGTACGCCCTTCTGTGTCCTCTGCTATACAGTGTAGAGATGTCACCTCTGTGTTCAGCCGCTTCATCTGTGCTTGTAGTTCCTGAACAGTAGGATGCCGTGCAACTAGGGATGACTCGATTTCCTCCACTCTATCAGTTAACTTACGGTGATCGTGTCGCAGTTTCTTGGTTTGTTTTCTAAAATAGCCACTAGTACTCTCTGAAACTGGGTGGAATGTGTGTGTAGGGTGGCTTCTAGGTGCTGGAGGGCAGTTGCAGTGCTGCTTGTGGGTGTCAGTTAGAGCATGTTGGGGGAGGGAGGGTCTCATAGTTTTAGGCTTCACCATAGTGTGAAGGGTGGTACATTGTGACACCATAAGCAGTCACATAGGATCAAAAATGCAGTCCTCCAGTAGAATTCTCAGCCAAGGAAGAACCACCACATGCACTGTGTAGTAACTGCATTAGTGTGACCGCCAAGCAAACCCAGGATTCAGGCACAATAGTGGTGCCCAGCTCAAATAGGTGGGCTAAGCCTGCAGCTTTCAAGTATGAATGTTGGGATTCCATAGTTCCTTGGGATAGCAGGTGTCAAGTATAGGAGCCCCCAAGCAGCTGCACATGTATTTTTGTGAGAGTGACTCTCACCTTCTTCCCTGCAGAGACATTGCTAGCTTCAGGTTTTGGTTACTGGGCAAGGGCGTTGGCCTCCTCAATATGATCAGTTTTTAGGCCTGCCTCAGATTAATCAATGTTGGTGTCATCTTCAGGGTCACCGTGCACAGTCATGCCCCAGAGGCCTTTAGGCGATGTTGTGACTCCCCCTCCACCATGACAATCGGTCTGATCTACCACGCTGAGGTGGCAAAGGTTCTCGGGGATCAGTGCACCACCGTTCAGCCTTCCAGCCACCGCATGTAGCGCAGGCGAAACAAAATCCCTTCTTTGTTGTACGGCTGCACAACATGGCTCCG
This sequence comes from Pleurodeles waltl, assembly GCF_031143425.1. NCBI lineage: Eukaryota > Metazoa > Chordata > Amphibia > Caudata > Salamandridae > Pleurodeles > Pleurodeles waltl. The sequence continues at coordinate 69,938,243 of NC_090441.1, read as the reverse complement.
GGTCCGTGATCCAATCTGCCAAATGAGCAAACAGCTCGGATTCCAAAAAAGGCGGTAGAAGATGCACCAGTCGAATTAGCTCTCTGGGCACTGCACTGGGCCCATGCCGTTGGGGAAGGGTGCAGCGCATCCCAGTCCCATTCTTCAGGGCAGCACCAGGAGCAGTCTCTATCAGCCTGGGAGCTCTCTGTAGCAGCCGGAGGGGTCCTAGTTCAGGGTAGCGGCGGAGGGTTGGACATCGCGCACTCCGTACGTCAATCTCCCCGTGGGCAGTAATGTCCGCGTGACTCTCCAAGCTGTGCAGTAAGCCTACCTCATCGGTCCTCACAACGTTTTCGGTGCTCTACCTGTAAAGAAGTGTTTCAGACACTCTGCAGCACTCTGCAGGGATGTGTTGGAAAATGGGTTATTGGTAAGGGCAGGTAGGTACGTACACTTAGCAATAGGCCACTAACCTCCACTTAGGTCCAGCTAGGTCTCAGTAAATTAAACCTAGCTCAACCCTTGGTAGCTTGGCAATGAGAGTCAAGGCTTAACTTTGGAGACAGAGTGTAAAGCATTCAAATATCACAAAACAGTAATTAAATAAAACACAGGAAACAGTTTACAAATCCAAAATCAATGTATAAAAATAGATTATATTTTTATCTTTAAAATGACACAAAAACGGATAAAATTAGATAACGGGAACCGGAGTTATGAATTTTTAAAGAATTATTGTTTTTTTAGCGCCTAGAAACAAAAAGCGCCAATCGGGTCATCTGGTTGCACCTCGACCGGGGCAAAGTCAAAGTTTAAGGCCGACCACGATCAAAAGTTTACCTTCGGACTCAGGGGGTCATTCCGACCCTGGCGGTCCATGACCGCCAGGGCCGGGGACCGCGGAAGCACCGCCAACAGGCTGGCGGTGCTTCCTGGGCCATTCTGACCGCGGCGGTAAAGCCGCGGTCAGAAAAGGGCAACCGGCGGTTTCCCGCCGGTTTACCCCTGACCCAGGGAATCCTCCATGGCGGCGGCGCTGGGATTCCGACCCCCTTCCCGCCATCCTGTTCCTGGCGGTTTTTACCGCCAGGAACAGGATGGCGGGAACGGGTGTCGTGGGGCCCCTGGGGGCCCCTGCACTGCCCATGCCACTGGCATGGGCAGTGCAGGGGCCCCCTAACAGGGCCCCATAAAGATTTTCAGTGTCTGCTTTGCAGACACTGAAAATCGCGACGGGTGCCACTCCACCCGTCGCACCCCTTCAACTCCGCCGGCTCCATTCGGATCCGGCTTCATTGTTGAAGGGGGTTTCCCGCTGGGCCGGCGGGCGGCCTTTTGGCGGTCGCCTGCCGGCCCAGCGGGAAAGCCAGAATGGCCGCCGCGGTCTTTTGACCGCGGTGCGGTCATTCGGCGGTTCCCGCCAGGCGGCCAGCTACCGCCGCCCGCCGGGGTCGGAATGACCCCCTTAGTCTCTTTTCTGAAAATTTTCTACAGCGGGACGAACCTGCCAGTCCAATCTGACCTCCTGGAACTCTTCTCCGGATATGCGTCACGGGAGCCCTCTGTGGAGATTTTTACCTTTGGACTTAGTTGTTTTTTCGAGGTGAAAATCCTTCGGCCGGGGCAAATCTGGATCTTGATCCGATGTCCTTGGAGCCCTCCTCGGATACGCTGGCTGGGAGTTCCTAGTCAACTTTTTACCTTCGGACTTTGTCTCTTTTTTGGAGATTTTCTTCAGCGGGACGAACCTGCAAATCAGGCTGGGTCGCGGTTGAGGCAAGCCGGCTAGAGTTGCCGCGGCGGGTCGGTCCCTCTATGGAGCTTTTTTCCAAAAGTTCTCCAAACTTCTGGGGCTTCTCCCAGATGTTCTTTTAAGGTTCTTTTGGGGTCCACAGCTCACCCCAAGGGTCCAGAAGCTCTGAGATGATCCTTGGGGGTGTGGACTACAACTCCCAGAATGCACCTGGCGCAAACTCCTTTTTGGCCACTGGACAGTGGTCAGCTGGTCGGTTTCTTCAGGAGTTGGTACAGGGGACTCTGGTTAGCAATTTTTCACCTGTAGCAAACAGGGAGTCCCTCCTTGAATCAGTTGAAGCCAGGCAAAGTCCTTCTTGTGGTGAAGCCCAAGTGTGCAGCTGGTGCAGTCCTTCTGAGTGCAGGTTCCAGGGGCAGGCCAGGGGTCCAGCATAGCAGTCCTCCTTCTTCTGTAGTTTTTCCTGGTAGGGATGTGGTAGGGAACTGAGGTGTGGGTGCTGGTCTGCCAGTTTTATCCTTGCTCCTGGTTGAAAAACAGGGGGTCCTGATTCTCCAATCAGGTGCAGGTCCCTTCCCCCTGTGATGACCACTTCCTGGGAAGTGTGGCAAAAATCAATCCCAGGAGGCAACATTCTTCAAAAATCCATCATGGCTGAATCTGATTTTTGGAGGTTACATCTGGATGAGCCCACCCACTGGTGTGGCTAAAAATCATAAACACATCTCTCTCCTGCCCTCTCCTAATCTAATCAAGGGGGCACCTAGTTGTCTGGGTTTGCAGGATGTTGGGATGTTGCTGGGTTGCTCAATATGGCCTTCTCTGCCTTTGAAGACCAGTTTGGCAGCCCTCCCCCTTCCTGCCTCACCATCTGCTGAGGGGAAATTCCTTCCTACAGGCACATCTCTTTGTGTGAAGCTAGGCCACTTCACACCTCATCAAGGCAGCCTGGCCAGGCTGCCAGAGGCTGACCAATCAGAGCACAGCAGCAAATACAATGCAGGGCTGAAATTGGCAACTTTTCAGGTAAAGTGTAAAACTCTGTGCTTTCCAGTGTCGGGTTTTCTGTGGTCCAAAGTCCTTGCAGTTGTCTTGGGGTGCCTGCAAGATTCAGGGAAGCAGTTCCGCTGCTCTACGGGAGTTCCTGGGTCTTTGTTGAAGGCAGGCAGGCATCCCAGACCTTTGGAGGCACAGCTTGCAGGACAAGTTGACTTTGGTGTTAATTGGCAGGAACAACAGACATGCAGGAAGGGCTGGGGCCAAGTCAGGTGGTTCTTGCTCAGGTTTTGCTTTTGCAGCTGTTGGGTGTTCTTCTTCTTCATAGGTCAGCAAGAATCTGATTTCCTAATGCCAGGAGCTCCCCTAAATACTGCATTTAGGGGAGTTTGGGTGAGTGTAGTAGCCAATGGTCTACCTACCCCTGGGGTCACTACACGTCTAAATGACTACTTCCTGTGGGAAGTGGGCAGAACTCTATCCCAGAGTTCCAGAATCTGCCAACACCAAGATGGCAGATTTCTAAAAGTTGTGTCCACATCAGGCAGCTCACCGTAGGGGTGGGACTGACCTGAGGCACGGACACACCTCCCTGCATGCTAAATTTCCTCCCTGTCCAGGAGAATAGGGGGTCAGCATTCCTTCTGTGAGTGAAGCCAGATCTTCATATCAAGGGCGGTGGGCTTATTTGATGCCTCATGCTCGGAATGCAGGTCATCCCATTGGGTGGGGTGAGTAAACACCTCTCCAGAAGCAGGCTTAGAGGTTGACTGCATGAGAGCAAAGGCACTCACCCTAGGAGGGCAGACTTGTGTTGGGTTTTGGCAGGATGGCTAAAATTAGTCAGTCCCCACATGGGTAGCTGGTAGGTTTTCAAGGCACCTCTAAGGTGCCCTCTGGATGCATGTATTAATAAGTCCATCACTGGCACCAGTGAGAGGTTATTAATATGAAATGTTTGATACCAATCAACCTGATATTCAGTGAAGCCATCATGTTGCTTGGGAACTCGTATTGACCAGTATCCAGCACATGGACTTAAAATGGCTTCCCTGCTCACTCAGTATGTCTAAGAATCGACAAAAACATAGCTGGGGCATATCTGCTTTTGCAGATATGTCCTCAAATGCAATATACTGCACCCTGCCTTAGGACTGGAAGGCCTGCTGTAGGGGTGACTTACATATATTTTGTGCAGTATTAGGGGGCATGGTACACAGGTGGTGTGCTATGTCTTGTTTTCCCTTTTAGCTTCACCAAGACACGCAGCCTGCAATGGCAGTCTGTGGGTGCTAAGTGAGGGGTCCCTGAGGTTGGCAAAATACATGCTGCAGTCCTTGGGGACCCTCTTTGGTATTCTGGCCCTAGGTACCAGGATTACCTTTTACTATGGTCTTACTGGGGGACCAAAGGTATTGCCAATTGAGGGAACACTTGCATAGTTTATGGAAAGGGATCTGGCACTTGGGACCTGGTCAGCAGGAACCCAGTGTACTTTCAGTCAAAATTGCATCAAATACCAGGCAAAAAGTGAGTGTGAACATTTCAAAAAGGGGCACTTTCCTACAAGATATAGGGGGTCATTCTGTCCCCGGCGGTCTGAGACCGCCGGGGCCAGGGTCGGCGGGAGCACCGCCGACAGACCGGCGGTGCCCCGCAGGGCATTCTGACCGCGGCGGTTCGGCCGCGGTCAGATGCGGGAAACCGGCGGTCTCCCGCTGGTTTCCCGCTGCCCTGCAGAATCCTCCATGGCGGCGGAGCGCGCTCCGCCGCCATGGGGATTCTGACACCCCCTACCGCCATCCTGTTCCTGGCGGGTCTCCCGCCAGGAACAGGATGGCAGTAGGGGGTGCTGCGGGGCCCATGGGGGCCCCTGCAGTGCCCATGCCAATGGCATGGGCACTGCAGGGGCCCCCGTAAGAGGGCCCCACAAAGTATTTCAGTGTCTGCTATGCAGACACTGAAATACGCGACGGGTGCCACTGCACCCGTCGCACCTTCCCACTACGCGGCTCAATTCTGAGCCGGCGTCCTCGTGGGAAGGTTGATTTGCCCTGGGCTGGCGGGCGGCCTTTTGGCGGCCGCCCGCCAGCCCAGGGCAAATCCCAAAATACCCTCAGCGGTCTTTCGACCGCGGAGCGGTATTTTGGTGGGGGAACTTTGGCGGGCGGCCTCCGCCGCCCGCCGAAGTTAGAATCACCCCCATAATAGTACTAAATTAAGCTTTATCACACTTGTTCTCAATATAATATTTTCTCTACTACTTAGAGAACTTATCTCCACCCATGTTGTCCCTGCAATGCTGTACATTAAATGCCCAGTACCTTGATCCTTCTGTTCACCTCCCTTCTAGTTGCTTGGAGGTGAATTGATTTGAAGTGTCCTGGGGAATCAGGTGCAACAGGGTCCTAGTGTCTACATCACATGACAGTGTGAAATAGGTTTCTGCACTGGTGTGGCAAAAGACCCTCAGACACTATCAGATTCAGAATAAGCACTGTGCCCAATCAATCAATCAATCAGTATTTGTAAAGCGTGGCTACTCACCTGTGAGGGTCTCAAGGCACTGCCCTGAGGCTCCCTCATTATTGGCTTCTGATGTAGCACCCAGCATTGGGGCATGTGGATGAATGAGTGAGTGTTGTAAGTGCAGAGTGGCACACTAAACTGATTCTCAATGTAACACTTTTCAAAACAAGGGAAGAGGGAGCACACTGCCTCTCATCCAAGCACAGTTCACCCCATTGCATCCTGGTAAATTCAGTACTCTTACTTTAAAGTTGCTGTAGTTTTTCACCAAAGTTGGTGCAGCTAGTGCTGTTATTTCTAGCCATGTGTTTCTGGGTTTAGACCTTCATTAGTAGAGAGCAGAAGTAGTAGAGAGCAGAGAAAAGTAAGTTTGGGTTGCTGCAATGCTGTCCAAGTCTTCACAGGTTACGGTACCACTCCACAGGCACACAGGTGCATCCCAGGTGAGCTTGTCAGCGCTTTGGCTCAAGTGAGCATTTTAAACAACACAAGGGAGGAGGGAGCACATTTGCACTCCACCCTGCACAATTCACCCCATTGCATCCTGGTAAATTCAGTATGCTTACTTCAAAGTTGCTGTAATTTTTCAGTCAATCAGTCAGCCAATCAGTACACTTGTAAAGCGCGCTACTCACCCGTGAGGGTCTCAAGGGGCTGGGGGTGGTGGGGGCTGCTACTGCTCGAACAGACAGGTCTTGAGTAGCATCCTGAAGGTCAGCAGGTCTTGGGTCTGTTGTAGGAGCAAGGGGAGGGTGTTCCAGGTCTTGGAGGCGAGGTGGGAGAAGGATCTGCTGCCGGTGGTCACTCTTAAGATGCGAGGGACAGTGACGAGGGTGAGGTCGGCTGAGCGGAGCTGGCGGTTCGGGGTGTAGAAGGTAAGTCGTCTGTAGAGGTAGGCTGGACCGGTGTTGTGGAGTGCCTTGTGTGCGTGGGTGAGGAGTTTGAAGGTTATCCTTTTGTTGACGGGGAGCCAGTGTAGGTCTCTCAGGTGGGGAGTGATATGGCTGTGGTGGGGTATTTCGAGGATCAGGCGTGCAGAGGCGTTTTGTATACGTTGCAGTTGTTTGAGGAGTTTGGCCGGGGCTCCCGCATAGAGGGCGTTTCCGTAGTCAAGTCTGCTACTGATGAGGGCCTGATTGACTGTTCTTCTTGTTTCTGTGGGGATCCACCTGTAGATCTTGCGGAGCATGCGGAGGGTGTTGAAACAGGTGGAGGAGACGGCGTTGACTTGCTTGGTCATGGAGAGTGTTGAGTCGAGGATGACGCCCAGGTTGCGTGCGTGGTCGGTGGGTGTTGGGGCTGCTCCCAGTGTGGTTGGCCACCAGGAGTCGTCCCAGGCTGAGGGGTTGGCGCCAAGGAAGAGGACCTCCGTCTTATCAAAGCTCAGCTTTTTCACCAAAGTTGGGGCAGGTAGAGTTGTTATTTCCATTATCTCCACACATATATGTGTCTAGAGATATACAGCACTATCTGCACCAACTTTGGTGAAAAACTACAGTCAAATTTGAAGTAAGCACTAATTATATATTGCATTTACCATAATGCAAAAAGGCGAACTGTGCTTTGAATTTGAGGCAGTGTAATCCCAACCCCCTTTTTGTTCAACAGGCTCCCTTGAGCCAGCAAGCTGACAAGCTTTGGAGATACACCTGTGTGTCTGTGAGTGGTACTGGGACCTGTGAAGATGTACGTAGCATTTTCAGCAACCCCAGATGTAATCTTGCTGCTCTCTATTGATGAAGGACGAAATCTAGAAACACATACATGTGTCTGGTGATATACAGCTCTATCTGCACCAACTTCGGTGAAAAACTACAATCAAATTTGAGGTAAGCACTAATTGTGTACCACATGTGCCATAATGCAAAGGGGCAAACTGTGATGGGACTTGAGGCAGTGTGCTCCCAACCCACCTTCTATAAAGCTTTTCAAAAGAAGTTTTGTCAACAAATATTTCTAAAAGTCCACTGTATCTTTGTTGTATTTCTCAAGAAAAGTCTCTCAACTGCTGGGACAGCTGCAGATTCAGTCAAGGATGGTATCAACCAGTGCTTCATCTTTAAGGTGTGCTTGATTGGCTTTGGATGGGTTCAGTGGCTGGGTGGTGCCTCTCAGCTCATTAGTGATGCTGGGTGTTGGCTTGGTGCATCTGATCACCTATCAGGATTTTCTGTTTAATTTCCCTCTTTTTTCAAGTTTCTACCTCAATATCGCCTGGGTCATAGAGTTGATTCCTGACATTGCTCCATGATTGCCACTTCTTGAAGAATGAGATATTTTGAGTGACCACTTTATGCCTTCACTGAGCCATCATCATGCTACCATTAATCTTGCTAACTGTCCAGTATTCAGACTCTAACGGCCTCTCACATTTTAATCCTGATTGGCAGTTGCTGAGTTGGGCCTTGTATCCTTGCTGTGTGTTGTTTGCTCTAAGCCCCCTTTTCCATCTGCCTGTTTCATTGTTCTTCTCTAGTCTTTTTTAGCTAAGATCCACATCAGGTGGTAATGGGGACTAGGAGGGTGCATTAGGAATGACGTCCTTCACCAGCAGCTGAAACATGAGGGAGCTGTTGACTACTTGATGGTGCAAGGAGACATACTCTGCTACCTGTGGAAGAACTGATGGACTACTGTTCCTGCATCCTCATTCTGTTCCAGACAAATGCAGAACTCTTATTCAGCATTCCTACTGTGTAATCTACCTCATCATTGGTTTCTGGGTGTCTAGGGGCTATTTTTCTCTGATAATTCTGATTGACTGGATGTATTGCCTGAATCCCAATCCCTAGAATGGAGGGACATTATCTGTTTTTATGGCTTTTGTTAGCCCTAAAAATGCTCAAGGCCTCTCCATCTTTTCAAAGGCAGTCGAGGTCAGTATCTCTTAGGTGGGGAATTTTCTATAGGCAATCGTGACATCTAGTATCTGTGTCCTGTCAGGAATTGATCCATATTCCGAGGTCAAAAGGCAGTGTCCTCCTTCTTCAGTGAGGATGGAAGCAGAGTGTTCATGTATGCTTGAGACCTTGGACCAGCTACACTCTCCTACTGCTCATTCTCCCATTGTGTCCATTCCTGGGAATCTCCCTTTTTCTTGAAGCCTTGCCTTTACCACCTTCTGCTGCCCTTGGTGTGCGAGATGTGTCACTTTTATGCAGAGTTTTTGAGGAATGACAAGTCTGTTGCTCCTTAGTAGTGTTTCACTGCCTTTGCTGCTGAGCTTATTTCTCATGGTCCAGAGGTTTAAGGTACAGCCAGTTTATCTTCTATCTCTCTCTCATGAAGGTTTTTCAGGAATGTTGTCCATTGTTTGGTTTCAGCTGCTGCCATGGCCTTTTTTAGGCACTCATCCTCCTATTGATTCTCACTATGTTCGCTAGCAACAATATTTTGAGGCAGGCGATGGTAGTGGTTAGACCAGTCTGATTTGGTACAGGTAAATTCAGTCTCATCCTCGTTCTACCACCCCCAACACACGCTCTGCCAAATCTTCAGGTGGCCAATCAACACCAGAAGGACCATCACACAGGCCCTTGTCACCAGCAGGCTGGACTTCAGGAACACACTCCATGTGGGAGTCACTGCATGCCTCCTGAAGAGACCTCAGACAATACAAAACTCAGCAGTCAGAGTCATCCTCGACCTCCTCAGACAAATCCACATCACACCTCACCTCAAGAAGATACACTGGCTGCCGATCCAGAAGAGATGCCATTTCAAGATATTGACCCACACATACAAAGCCCCCTGCACAATAAGGGACGGGTATACATTAACAAACACATGACTTTCCACCAACCGACAAGACACCTATGAGCCACCTTCCTTTTCCTCGCAGACACCCCCTGGGTCCGTCAAGGCAACAGCGGAGGATGCTCTTTCTCGCACCTGGGGCCAAAGCTTGGAATGACCTTCCCCTGCCCCATCACTCCAGCAATTCAGGAAAGGATGCAAGACCTGGCTGTTCGAATGAACAGATTACTAAAAAGCAGCTAACAACTCCAGGGCCTTGAGACCCTCACAGGTCATTTGCTGCACTTTCCAAATCCTTGATTGATTGATTTGTGATCTCTGTTGGCCCGGGGTGATGCAGTAGGTATTCTGCTGGGTTGTTGCACCCCAATCAGTACAATGGGGAGATCTGGTACTTCTGCAGCTGCAAAGACCTGTTTTGTATGTGAGGTCGAGTGTTTGTGGCTCCTCCTGGTGATCACAGGTAGAGATGGTTCATGATATGTAGCTATTCTGAACTAATGGCAAAAGGGTACAAGTGAAATTGTGTACATCCCTACTTAAAGGCCAGAATTTCATTTTCAGCCTGTGAATCCCGCTGTTCACCTTTTTAGAAGAGCTTTGCTGTTCTAGAGCTATTGTCTTCCATATATTCCTTTCTTGATTTCACAACAAGGTGGTTCCCAGATCTAGAGGGCTAGTGTCTGTGATTAGGTCTGATTCTTAAGGGTGTCAAAATAGCCGATTGCCACATCATGTTTATTTGATGCCTTGGAATGGTTATTCCTCTTCAGGGCCCCATTTCCACAGGGTTGAAGTCTTTTTTAATGTTCTAAGAGGTTCTGTCAGGGTTGGCAGCTTCAGAATAAACTTATGCCATACACCACTGTCCTCAGGAAGTTTCATATTTTGGTTACTGATCTTGGTGATCTTTGATGTCTGATAATATTCTAGGGCCTGCTGTCAGCCAATCTATTGAGAAAATACATCCATAAAACTGATTCTCTGATTTTAGGAACTTGCATTTTTTTTGTGGAGCGTCAGCCCCATGTTTTTTATTCTGCAGCATTGCTCCTAATTGTGTGCAGTGTTCTTTTGTTTAACAGGCATAAACCAAAATGCTGCCACTGATATTTATTACTCCCCCTACGCTTGAAAGGGCATCTTTAATGGCATTCTGGAAAGCCTCTGTGACTAAGTAAATGCAGAAGTTCAGCTGCTGATATGAGTGGAGGATGATTTGTGATGAAAACATGGTAATATACTGCCACCCTACTCCACTTGAAGTTGATGGTATCCCGTGTTAAGGTTGAGTTTGGAAAACTATCTTATTCTAATCAGGTGATGGAGGAGGTCGTCTATTTTCGATGTGTTGTGCCTTTCGCGTTTGATGGCTTTATTTGGGAACCACATGTCAATACATAGATGTATAGTGCCTGGTTTCTTGGGTTTACTTGCAGCTAGCATTGGGGAGACTAATGGAGTGGCCCACAATACTTTCTCAATGATGAAGGAATATGGGTCCAACTATCCATGCCTTTGTATGGTTAGTTATTATGATATTGAAGAGGGACTAGGTGTGCATGTTGTCAAAGTTCTGTACAGTGCATATATGAAGTCTTAGTGGGTGTTAGCCCTGACAGCCTTAGGTTGGTCTTCCTCCAACTTTGTGCCTACCTACCTCCATTTTTCTGATCTCCTTTTTGCAGGTTTCAGGACTCTGCACACTATACCGCTGCTGACTAGTGCTAAAGTGCTGGTTCTCGCTCACGTAAACATGGTATTATTGGCTCATACCCAATTGGCATATTTAATTTACCTATTAGTCCCTAGCAAAATGTACTAAATGTGCCCAGGGCTTGTAAATTAAATGCTACTAGTGGGCCTGCAGCACTGATTGTGCCACCCACATAGGTAGCCCCTTATTGCTAGGCCTGTGTGGGCAGTTTCACTGCCACTTTGACATGGCATTTAAGACTACTTGCCAAGCCTTAAATTCCCCTTTTCTTCCATATGAGGCACCACTAAGGTCGGCCCTAGGTAACCCATGGAGCAGGGTGCTATGGAAGTAAAAGACAGGACATGTACTTGTAAGTTTTACATGTCCTGGTACTGTATAACTCCCAAAGTCATTTTTCACTACTGTGAAGCCAGCTCGTCTCATAGACCAGCATTAGAGATTCCCTCATATGCTTTTAAGTGGTAATTTCAGATCTGAGAGGAATAGACTTGACATATTTCTTATGGCTGGAATGGCAGTAAGAAATCCTACTTACTAGTGAAGTTGGATTTTACCTTACTATTTCAAGAAAAGCCACTTTCAGAAAGTAGGCATTTCTCTGCACTTATTGCCATCTGTGCCTTATAGTCTGTCTCCAGTCCACGCCTGGTCTGTGCTGGTTGACAGCTCCCCTTGTGGATTCCACCCAGACAGCCATAAACACGGGACACATCTGCATTCATCAGCATACAGATGAGTTTCTCTGGGCACGAAGGGTTGTGGGGCTCTCTTTTACACTTCAAAGGCCAGTGGCCTGTCCTCACACAAAGTACTGATAACACCCCTCAGGGCTTCTGGCAGACAGAGCTGGGTTAAAAAGGGAAACATGTACACTTCAAAACCACTCTTTGAAGTCTTCTCCACTTCAAAGGCACCTTTGGTTATATATACTTGGTGGGTGACTCCCATCAAATCAGACACTCCTGGACCTGCAACTGGACTCTGTTAGATGGACTGCCTGTCTGCCCAAAGGACTCAGTTGGACTGCTTTGCTGAAAGGATTGCTCTCCTGTTTGTTGCCCTGTTGCTTGCTGGCCCCTGATCCTGCTGGAGCTACTCTGCCTTCCTCTACAAGTGCTCTCCAAGGTCTTGGATTGAGCTTGCCTCCTGTTCTGAAGTCTCAAGGCCAACAAAGACTTCACTAAGGAAAAGAAAATCCCTCTGGGTCAAAAAATTGAAGCAATGTCTGCAGAAATTGACGCAGCACCTGCCTTGCGATTGGAAAATTGCTGCATCACCTACCGGATTGTCACAGTTTCTGCTCCTTCCTACTAGTACATTCTGGATTTTCAACGCATTGTCCCTGGGTGTCAAAATACCCCTGCATGGCAGTGAGGAACCTAGGCTGCGCTCCTGGAAATCGCCGCAGCTCCTTGCAGCGCGGAAAGAAACAATGCATCACCTTTGCCATGCTGTAAAATCTGATGCACCGCCTTACTTTTCAATGCATCTCCTCCTCTGCAGCTCCTTTGCATCATTATTTGTGACGCATCCCAGGTACTGTGTGTTAAAAGGATACAACCACTGTTCCTTAAGGATTGAGACTCATTTAATCCTTTAAAAAGGAATATCTTGACTTAGCATGTTGGATTTTTGTTGTTTTTATCTTATTTTATTCAGATAAATATTATCGATTTTTCTAAACTGGTGTGGAATACTTTTTTGTGGTGTTTTCACTGTTATTGTATGAGTTAGTGCACAGATACTTTACATATTGACTTCTAAGTTAAGCCTGCATGCTCTGTGGCAAGCTACCAGAGGGTGAGCACAGGATAATTTAGGTTGTGTAGTGACTTACCCTGACTAGTACTGTGTACTTCTGCCAAATAGAGACCCAATTTCCAACAGTGGGTACGATTGCATGCCATGCTTTGTTGTTGTCTGCCCTGTCAGTCTTGTTATTCTTGCTGACCTTCAGGTGACCATGCTGGTTAGTTTGTCCATGCATTAGAATGAGAGCAAATTCATGGTAGGTTTGCGATTTACTTGTATATATTTTAGACAATAACATTTGGTGTTTGAAAAATGATTATTGCCTTCACCTATGATGAACATTGAAAATATGTCCTTCATGAAATACTATGAGTGCCTTTGACTTTGAGCACTATTTTAGGTGTCAAGGTTGTTTTTTCATTTCTTGCCGAAGTGTCATCACTGCTAGATACTTTGTGTGAACTAGAAGCAATTGTAAGTTGAAACAACAGTATTTCTAAATTTTTCTATTTTGTGCAAGAGTTTCTAGGTGAGCTCGGGTGAGCATAGCATAGCCTTCCCTAGACCATTTAAAGTGGTGTATTACATATGTTGTAAGAGTTGTAGAAGGAATGGGTTAAAACAGTACCCTTTCCCTGTGTGCAATATACCTTTGAGGGTGAGTGTATGTCTTGTACTACAACTGTTTTCTGACATCAGCTTAGTGGAAAGTGGAGGGGCTCCAGGCGTTGTGGAGGGAGACACTTAGCCCCGCACATATTTTATCAATCGCCTCAGGGAAAAGGTGGTCCCCAGGGCTATGGGGGAGGTCGTTATGCCTCCCTCATGCAAATAAATCATTTTGCCCTTGGAAGATAGTTGCCCCCGGGGCAGGGGGGCTGTGCGGCCCCCATGCACCTATAATTTAAATCACCCTGGGGAGGTGGTGGTCCCCGGGGCTAAATTAAGGCCTAGGAAGCCTCCCTTTCTGAATGCCCCCAGGACCTGGCCAGCCTTTGGGTCACATAAAACAATAGGGGGGGAGACCGCCCTTTTAAAAAAAATCTCTGAAAAATCTACGGATCAGTGGATTTTTCTGAATTTTTTTTAAGGAAATGTTTTTGGTTTTTTTAAATCTCGGAAAAATCAGCAGAACTGGATCGGTGGATTTATCTGAGATTTAAAAAAAAAATGCATTTTAGCCCTGATGTGGTCCCTCAGGTCTGGGTGACTCTACCCTGGCTCCTTTTCTTATTTTTTACTTTTTTTTTCCGGGACTCAGCTGAAGCCGAGTCACAAGATGGCTGCCAACACTTCCTCGTTGAAGAGTTGGCAGCCAATCAGATATCAGCACAGGGATAGTGGGATCAGCGTCCTTAGATATCTATATTTGTTAAACTCTAATTTCTCCTCAACTACTGAATGAATTTACACCAAATCACAAAACCCATGCTTTTGGGACCAGATCTAGCTTTTGACCAAAATTGGTGTAATTCTGTTCAGCGGTTCGGGCTGTAGTTGTGTTCACAAATTTGAAAAATCCCATTGACTTAAAATGGGGAAAAAGTGTTTGAGGAACCCTCTTTTTCTTTTCCTCTGCCCCCGCTTGACAAATCACCCCAAAACTTTCAAGACTGCAGCTGAAGTGACCAAAGTATAGGTTTTGAAAATTTCTTGAAGATCCGTCAAGCGGCACCAAACTTATTGGCAAAGCGAAAAAATGCTACATCTATGGAAAAAAACGATCCTAACTATAACTACCTAGTGGCGATCGCCACTACGTAACATATATATATATATATATCTTATTTACAATGAATAGTGTATTTTAATAAATGTGCAAAAGAATTAATATGCTGACTCTTGGATTTTATATCATTCATCACAATTTCTGGTCTTTTCGTAATAACCAGAAAACTGTATTTACATATTCTCAGAGAGGCATCTGCAGCTTTTCGTGGGAGCTTTGAGCAAGGTGCGCTGCAAACATCCTTAGCAAAGGCCACCAGCTCCTTACAGCCAAGCCTCTGTGAGCTTCAGAACACAATAACGGAGACATAGAGCAACCTTCTCAAAGTACAGAAGCTAACTGACAGCAGTTATGCTGTTCAGATTAAGTTCAGGTGAGGACCTCTCTGAGGTAGAATGGCTCGATGGGCCTCTTGATAACTGTGTGATTATGACAATATCAGACCGGATGGTAAGTATCCCTTAGTTAGGGTAAATGAGTACTGAGACCAAGTAGAAATCACTCTGGTCTTGCCTGTTTATGGTTTTTAATGTCTGTTAGGCCACATTTTTTGGGATCAACGGCCCTGAAGAATGCCCTCTACCCATTCACACAATTAAATTCAGGCATCAATATGTCGTCATAAGGACAATGGTTCGAGTCATTGTGCTCTCGCTCCATCGCATAGTTGTTTTTCGCTGCAGCAGAGGCTACTACCATTAAAGGTGAAAACCCGGCTACCTCTCGGCACTCTTAATCTGATCTAGATCCCTGGTTGGTCCAGAAAGTACCCGATCTCAGAACTCGCTCTATCAGATCCACTTGCAGTTCGAGTCCACCCTGGTGGTATTACCCTACCGCTGTAGGGAGAGGTGACCTATGATGAAGCATGCTGCATTACATGGGTGCGGCCTCTTCTTCCAAAAGATTGGTCTTTCTTCATATACCCTCTTCTGAATCAGGAGCTGTGTAAAACCATACTAGGAAACCAGTGATTCGATAACACGGATGGAAAAGAATTTACATGGTCACCTAACTCTACTGTTTTTGGGTCACTGTATAGAATAAATGGTTTGACTTTCTTTAGATTAGTCTTTGTGTTTTTGGCAATGTGTTCCTTGATGGAGAGGGTCTCAGGGTGAATCTAAGCGATCTGATATTTGGTGGCAGCAGAGTTTGAAGCTGTTAAGGTTCATGTCATTGAGTCAGGTTTGTACTGTAATGTATGTGTTCTTCTTGACAAATAATAGAAATTCTGTCTCGGTGGGTTGAGCATCAGGTAGGCACTAGAAATTAAAATCTGGATGGTCTGCAGGAAGTATTTGAGGTCTTGGATGTCTGTAACAGAAAATACCTTGAAGTAGAGTTGCTTATCATCAGTGTTTTGGTGAATCTTGATGCTGTTTTCTCTGTGTTGAACACCAATCAGCTCCATGTAAAGGTTGAAGATGAGAGGAGACAGCATGGAACCCTGTGGGACTCCACGTGTAATAGGGATCTTTTGTGAACTGGAGGTTCCAATGCGAATAAACTGAGTTTTTAAAAGGTAGGAGGAGAACCATTGAAGAAGGTAGGAGGAGAACCATTGAAGAACACTGCCAGTAAATCTCATTTGCAACTTGAGGGTCCGTATGAGGCTGAAATGGTCGACTGTGTTGAAGGCAGCCGAGAGGTCCAGCAGTATCAGGAGGCATGGGTCATCTTCATCTGTGGTCAAGAAGGCATTGTCTACGATGTGTAAGGAGGCAGTTTCAGTGCTACAGCATGATTTGAAGCTAGTCTGGTAGTCTTACAAGAATGGTTATAATTGATATGATCTTTGAGTTAAACATAGATTAGTTTTTCAGTGATCTTGTTGATGGACAGTAGAAGAGTGTTAGGCTGGTAGTTGGTGAGGTCATCAGAGAATATTGTAGATTTCTTTAAGAGTGGGAGGATGTAGCCAGTCTTGAGAGCTTCTTGGAAGATGCTTGGAAAGAAGAAGACATCGACAATTGCTGAAAAATGATGGTTAGACGTCATCTTCATAGGAAGAGGCTTTGAGGGCCATATCATAGGGAAGGAAGACTTTGAAGGCTGACCATTGCGGGATTCTATAGGAAGGGGTGGGTGTGAGAGATAAAGCAGGCTTGTTATCGTCAACGTGTTGTTGGATCTTCTGTATTTTTTCAGTGAAGAAAAGATTGATGGCATTATACTTTTCTAGGTAATGAGGAATAGGTGAGTCTGGAAGGGAATTGATGCAGTGTTTGATTGTCTTGAACAGCATCCTGCTTCTGTTGGTGGCTTCATTGATAGCGCCTTCAGTATCAAGAGGACCTCAAGGGTTCTATTTTTCTTTCATTTTATTTCCTGGTTGTGAATGGGTCATTTATTGACAGGAAGGTTTCCAGAATAATAGAGTGCTGAAGGCTTTGGCTTCCACTTGCGTGTTGTAAGTGAGTTGTGAATGCTCACATAGCTTTTAAGAAGGGGGTTGGCTTCGGACACAGAGTTGATAGGATGACAGATGAGTTCAAGATTAACAGTGCCTATAGAGAAGTCTTTGAAGGATCTGAAGATTTACCTTTCTCTTTTGTGTTGTTCTTTGTTTGTTGGCAGTATGCTATAGGGATGAAAGATTAGCCACTCTAGACAAAGGGTCTTGGTGGTTTCCATTGGATTGTTAGTAATGTTGAGAAGGCAACATCGAGGATGTGGCCTTTAGAGTATGTTGGTTGTGCGATATGCTGTACCATGTTGGGTGTATCAATGAGGTTGGAGAGGATGTCTCTGTTTTGTTTTTAACTTGCATTGTCTGGAGGGGTTGAAGTCACCCAAGAGGGTGGTGAGGGCATGTCAGATGGATGAGTTGGTAAGGAGATAAGAGTCTTCATCAATGAAGGCCCTGTTCTGCCTAGGAGGCCTGTGTATGAGATAGAAGGTGGCGTTGTGTGTTGCAGAGACAGACAAATGGCATGACAGCAGCTCCGCGGAGTTGAGTATTACGTGCTTGCCAAGTGTAGAGTATGAGAAGGACTTATGGATGACAGCAAAACCTCCCCCCTTCTTATGTCAACAGTCCACACAGTGAATGCTGCAGGCTGCGTGAAGAATGATGTCCAAAGAAATGGGGATGAACCATGTTTCTGTGATGATATGGGTGCCAAGCTTGTGATAGGTGATGAGGTCTACAATGTTTGCCTAATGGAGTACTGCAGAACAACCATTAATGTGCATGAGTTGGAATATGAGTTCTGTAGTTTTACAGTGTGTGTTATTTATTGAGATGTGTATGAGTATGGGTCTGTGTGTTATGCAAATGCTGTGTGAGTTTCTGGGCTGTCTACATATGGGTATGCCGTGGGGATTGGCAGTATGGGGTGCTGGGTAAGACATATGACTATAATCTGACCTTTTAAGTTTCACTGGAGCAAGGGTTTAGAACCAAAGCCCTTCCAAGCCCTGGCATGCCGAAACAGACGATACCCTTGTCTGTGACCACTCTTAGCTGGGGCACCCAGGTGATGGGATGTCCTGAAGACTTGATTGAAGTCGAGAAAAATTAGGAATGGATGTCACTTCCTCTACAGATGGGTGATGAGAAATGCAGTTATGTCACTTTTTGTGCAGATGGATGAGAGGATACAAAGTCCTCTTACTTGGCTTCTTCTTTTAATTACAGTTTTGGCAGGAAACCAGTGATGTCACTTCCAGTGCAGATGGATGATGGGAAATGGAGTGGTCACTTCTTGTACAGATGGATAATGGGAACATTTCTTGTGTTTGTCCATCCATGGTGAAAATAGTTTTGCAACATACTAATACAACAAATAAGCCTGTAGTCTCACAGGAATTATTGTGCCTTCTATGCACCATCCTTAAGTAATGTGACATTAGGGTCTGCCAGATTCCATGGCTTGGGCTGTGAACTGAATAAGCCTTCACTTTTGTCAGAGGATTAGGGTTTCTAATACTGGTCTATATTTGTTTCTAAATTTACAAAAACGTATCCTACAGGGATGTATCCACAATGAAAGGGGACATGCAGGGCTTGGGCTGTCGACTGGAGACCACAGAAGAACATTGCAATCCATGTTTGGACACAGAAATAGTTATGACAATGTGTTACATGTTAATGAATGTGAAGATTGGAATCTTGGTACACTGGAATGTGGCACGCTGGAATCCTTTGGCATGGAAGCAACGGTTCTTGATGGAAGTTGGTTCGAGACTTTCATGCAATAGAACGTGTTCCAGTGGGCTTCTCTTATATCCTTATAATAAACTCAATTTTATCTGCTTTAAGTGTAAGTACTCTATTTAACACAATGTCTATGGTCTCACTGTAAACAGACATTCACATAGAAGTGCAAAGGTGACAAGTCCACAAGGGACAACATCAGGATCTGAACTGTGAAAGAAGTAGATGACTATGGGTATATTCAATGTCTGCTTCAGAAATTGATACAAGGAGTTGCTCCCTATGATATCATAATGGAAAGAATGTATGGAGTAGGAAATCTCCCTGAACAACCCAGGCACTCTGTAAAAACTGTCAGTGCCCGTTTCAGAGCGCCATGAGGGACGCAAGGGCTTCTGGGCCCATCCATGGAGGTTTACGTCTGATACCCATGGGACTGACCTACTATAGATCCTGAGCAACTGGTCCAAGTATGCTTTCTGCACTTGACTCTCAGTAGTAAGCATGATAGAGAAGTCCAAGGCTCCCTTGGTATGGAGGTGAATACAGATTATTGAACACAGGCTCACAAATCAACATGCGCATAGCAGCAGCAATAAATCACTGTCCAGCCAAACACTCACTTTTATTCCTTATATAAGAAAATAGAAGTATGTTTTTTACTGTTACTAACACAAAAGAAGAACATGGCATTCATAAACAATTACACAGTCCCCTCTGAGGTCAGAGGTCTGGTGTTTCTTTGGCGGTTTCCTGTCTCACTCCTCATATTAGCAATAGTGGTTATTCCTAACCTAATGGTAATTTTGGAAATGGCAGTTACATGCCGATAGAACAAACACACTCGAAATGAGGGGTCAGTATGACTGCATGATCAATCCCCATAAATCCCTATCCAAGTGAAACTCCTGTCAACTGGTCATGTCCATAGATTCAATAACCATCAGGCACTGCCACATACATAATGATGTACACAGCAGTAATCTCATACCTATGCTGGCCATCCCTGGGTTTACCCCTGTGCCTGTGTCACATTAGTTACAATGCAACCATGCAGCATCCCAGGAATCATAGTGCAAAGACAACTTCATTGAGGGGGAGGACATATGTGTGTAGGAAGGCGAACACACCTGCACAGTCACAAGAGGAAATGGAACTCTGCCAGGTCAATTAGTGCAATGCAATGTAGCACACATACCCAAACATCAACATGAGGAACTACCAATGGTAACAAGTGCATTTTCTTCTGGCACAGGGCCATATTGTCATGTGTGGTGCTGTGGCATCAGCACACCAACACCCATTGCAATGCCTCATCATGCAAATGGAAGCATAAGGAGGGTTGATGAGGATAAGAAGGTGGAAAGCCACAACTTGGACAGAACCCATACCTGGAAGATGTGAAAATTGCGCAAACTGCCCTTCCCTACATGGGACATGCAGGTGTGGCATAGGGCTGAAGGACTACAAACATTAAGTACAGGAACAATGCATGGGAACCAAGATGACAATGTGCCACCAATAGGAAGTCAGTGATGTCACATTACAACTGCCAGAACAAAGACACACTAATTGTACAATATCTCATTGCAGAGGACGATGGCTGTCCTGTGGACCTGCCTGTTCTGGACTACCCTGGTGACCAGGATGACCAGCTGACTAACATCAGCCAGGAAACCCTCCAAGATGTCCTGGGAACCCTCCAGACTCCACCTCCAGTCGCAAGGAGGAGCATTCATGTAGCAGCCATCCCAGAGGCCACCCCCAATAGTACGAACCTGCCAGCTCACACACAGCTGAGGACTCTGACGACACAGGGACCACCTTTGAGAGGACAGTAGTGGGAGTCCAGCTGGAGCTGGCCAAGGAGGTGCAGGTGGGGATGCAAACTATGGCAGCCAGCCTTGAGGGCATGCGCATGTGCATCATAAAGGCCACTGAATAGACAGCAGTCAAAGAAGGCACACAATCCCCACTGCATGGAGTCCAACAGTGTGCGAGGGACCTAACCACTGCCGTGAGGGAGTTGACATAACACCTGCCCTCCCAATCTTGCTGCTGCATGCATGACAACAAGCAGGACTCCATGCACTGGGAACTGGCCTCCCTCAGGGCAGACATGGCTGCCTACCACAGGGATATTGCAGCCATACTCAATAATCAGCAGCTTCTCCTTGCTGCAGTGATGCCATTTGTAATTCTACAGATGGCAGCTGCCAGGAATTTGGTGTCCACTTCTCCAACCACTGAAGTGTGTGTGCCCCCCTCTACCCCACCACCGCTACCATCAAGGGCAGAGGAGACAACACACACATCAGAGGATGAAGATGTGGAACAGATCATCTTCACCTTTAGGAGTACCCGGTAGCACCAGCCCATGCTACATGGGCACTGATTTCCCTTTGTCCTGTGCTTGACATCATGCCAGTGTTGCTACAGTTGGTGACATGCACTGTTCACAGACACACTGTTAACCTTTCCACTATGGGCTGCAATTGTCTCTCACTATTCCATTGGCAATTCATGTTCCCCTGCACTGAACAACACTTCACCCCAGCATGTCCAGTGACATGTCTTTCAACCCTGCACTTGTGTTGTGTCACAATAGAATGGTTTTCACTAATGGGGTCACAGACCTGGACAATGTAAATACTTCACTACAGCACTTTGAAATAAACAGCACCTACACAACCACTTTGTCCTGTTGATTTGTGATGCATGTAACATGTCTATAGTCAAAAAGTGTCAGTACAAGAGTGCAACAATATTGTGGGCACATATCTATGCACAAGGTACCTACATGATGAACGTCAATGCTGGCCACATCCCCTACAAACAAGTCACTGTGTATGTCACATTTGTTTAACACATGTATACCTCACCCACTTCATACAGCAGGAATGGCTGTGTATGAGTGCTCGGGCAATAACTTCAGCTGGGAGTACCAGTGCAACACATTGGTGTGAAGTAGTTATACTTGACCTCATCTGAAATTGGAACTGCTCAGTTTAGCAGTGTTGACATGAACTTCAGACTGCAGGCAGACGTCCCACAGTGCCCAACATTCCGACACAGGACCCAGACAATGACAGCTTACAAACCACACCTACCTATCCAATACATGGGAACCATGGTCACCTTGAGTGGTGGGTACATTGGATGGCAGATGCATTGAGAAGTAGATTTGTCGTAGCTGCCAATGTGACCGCTCAGCTGGAAGTGGGAATGAACATGTCAAGAGAGGGATCTGGATGCAGGATGGAATCCCCAGGCCAACAGACAATTGGCACTGTACACTCATGATAAGACCCTGAGACTCAAGCATATGACACATGCAGTAAGGGTGTACCCAAACGTTTATTATGTATGTAGAAACCTGAACTGAAAACTATGTTAAACACCTATCCTAACTTAAACTATCCTACCTAGACATTACCCACAACTGGCCCTTACTACCCTATTCTAAGCTTACTTACCACATTTAACAACACATTCTAAACATTGGCCCCCCCACCCGCCTTAGTTCACGAGACACATGCAGGACAACATATACTAACCTAAACATATAGTGCCAGATGTAGGTAGCCTTTTGCACCTCGCAAATGGCGAAAAACGCCGTTTGTGAGGCGCAAAAGGCCTCACGCGATGCAGAAACACATTTTGCGAGTCGGTACCGACTCGCAAAATGTGTATCCGACTCGCAAATAGGAAGGGATGTTCCCTTCCTATTTGCGATTCGCACCGCGATGTAGAGTTGATTTGTGACCGCGAAAGCGGTCGCAAATCAACTCGCAGTTACCATCGACTTGAAGTGGATGGAAACTCATTCGAAAACGGGAGGGGTCCCCATGGGACCCCTTCCCCTTTGTGAATGCTCACAAAATTATTTTTTCAGAGCAGGCAGTGGTCCTATGGACCACTGCCTACTCTGAAGAAAAACAAAACAAAAAGGTTTCGGAATAATTTTTATTTGCAGCTCGTTTTCCTTTAAGGAAAACGGGCTCCAAAGAGAAAAAAAAAAAACTGCTTTATTGAAAAGCAGTCACGGACATGGTGGTCTGCTGTCTCCAGCAGGCCACCATCCCCGTGAGTGTCTAGACTCGCTATGGGGTCGCAAACTGCGACCCACCTCATAAATATTTATGAGGTGGGTCTTTGCGACCCCATAGCGAGTCGCAGAAGGTGTCTGAGACACCTTTCTGCATCGCGAATTGCGAGTTGCAATTTGCGAGTCGCTATGACTCGCAAATTGCAAGTCGCAATTTGTGACTTACCTACATCTGGCCCATACTATCTAAACCTAAACAAATATATATATTATATTTTTATTTTTTTTAAACACAAATGCCCCAACATTAACCCCCACCCACCCACCCACAAGGAATAATATGAAAACTCACCCCCCCAAAACTTACTTATCCTATCTAAACAACTATCCTAATCTAACCTATCACTAACCCCCTTAAACCCACCACAAAACATGATAAGGAATGAGGAGGGAGGGGACTGAACTAGGGGTGAAGGGAGGCATCAGTTCAGAGGCTGGCCCTCTTGAGTGTCCTCTTGATGGCCTTCAGTCTCTTTGTATTGCTGTCCAACTCCTTCTTTAGGCTGTCCAGCTTCTTGAGGACCTGTTTCATGTCCCTCTGTAGGTCCTTTATTGCTGACATGTCCATTGCAGCAGGCATGGTGGGCTGTGGTGCCGATGTTGCAGGTGCTGCAGGTGGGACAGATGTGACAATGACAGCTGTGGCCCCCTGTGTAGGTGTGGTGCTCGGTCGACTCTTTGTG
Source organism: Pleurodeles waltl (assembly GCF_031143425.1). Lineage (NCBI taxonomy): Eukaryota > Metazoa > Chordata > Amphibia > Caudata > Salamandridae > Pleurodeles > Pleurodeles waltl. Next base: position 69,915,073 of record NC_090441.1, on the reverse strand, counting down.
GCCAATGTGGGTCCCCCTTGGCTAAATGCCCACCATTCCCCAGTGGCTCGCTCTTTTTGATAGCATAGTGCCATATTGTGGTACCCAGACTCCACATCCAATATGTGGCGATAGCTCACTGCCCTCTTCTGGAACGCCCTGAGTTCTGTAACATCCATGTTGGTAGCTGTTAAATTGAGACAGGCACCCATAAGTTTCATCATTGTGTGTATGTACAGATGATACTCTAACACTCTGCCTCGATTTGCACATGCACTCCGAATCACATTCCAGATAATACAATGTCCCTGATGAACATACCGGCAATGCTGCCTACCCATCATGTCATTGACATCAAAACAATGCACAACAAGAGATGGAACCAAATAAACTAATCTGTGCATTGATTTAGTGCAATGTGTCACAATGCAAAGGCAGCAGCTACTTCACATGGGCCAGACCCACTAATCTTCATCATCTGAGTCAACTTTAAACCACACAACACCTTAACTAGTAGATGTCATTAGGAATATGGTATGCAATTGCTAATTATATGGGGTCAGTGTTGATTGGGACACACGCAAGCCTGAATGAGATGACTGTCATCTACACTGTGACCATCACATCTACCTACATACATGTTGTTCTACTACCCCTGTGCCTCAGAGGGGTGGGCATGCAATCCATCATCACAACTGTTGAGGTTAACCACGAAGGCATGTCCACTTATACATGAATTTAGGGAGTGGAACACATGTGAGTAGGGCTGCCACATAGGACATTCACAACTACATTCGTGTGTCCAGTTGTGGACACCCATCAACACCTGATCTGCCAACACAATTCCCTAAACACCCACAATGATGCCAGCACACGTCTGGCCTTGACCTGCATGCAAGCCTATTACATACCACATAAGTGTCACGTAAATGGAGTACAACATATGGAGCTACATGCCGGGGGACAGTTACCCACCCAGTCCTACATGTACATTACAATACAGGGATGCACTAATTTGTGTGGAAAACTGGTGCATCACTGTGTTGTGAGATTGACGGTATGACCCAGTGCCAATATACTGACACTGGTGCACTTCCAAGTCACATGTGGGCCTACATGTGGCTACTAATCACCTTGTGCACACACTGCTGCCTACTGCACAGCACAAGACTCCCAAGATATGACTCTCTGCTTGTGAATAGGGAACCCTTGCACGGGACACAATGTCACCATCCAGCTTACTTTGATAGCTGATCACGTGTCAGCTCATCATATCTACCATTAGGTGCAACACACAAGAGTCACTCACACAACAGCCGCAATCACTACACAGGACACACATTATCACACTTATTGTACACATCTGGGTCCTGAAATCTTGCCCGTTCTCCGATGTTGTAGGGGGCAGGTCCACCTGTAAGACATCGATGGAAATATATGCTCAATGTCACATCACTGTACATACGAGTGGACAACATATCACAGTGTGTAACATTTTACATGAGTGAGCTAGTGATCCTACATGAAGACAGTTCAACAGACATACCACTGCAAACTCGCATTGACACTGACACGCGGGTGATTGAGATCCACATATCTGCACACATGCACTGGGCCTAAGACTCGTGGTGCTAAATCCTACAACAACCATATGTGGCTAATCCATTTAAATGGTACTCCATGGCATGATTTGTATTTGGGTGAAAAATCCATGGCACTTCCCTTGTGCACTGCAACACAAGTGACTCAGGTATCGTGGCTTGTGCATCAAGGCACACTGAGTAACTCTGTGATGGACATGGGCTCAATTTTCAGTCTGCAATTAACATGCGTTTAGTGGTCCATGACTGATGTGGCACAGTTGTATGTTGGTAACAAATGCCCTATTGCCAGTGTCCCCTAAAGCGGGTATGCCCCCTTTGTCAACATAATGGCAGGGATCATGTGTGTGTAATGATGACAATGTAGCGCTAAACATGGATTGCCCACCTCGCTGTCAGGATCCAGCGAAATATGGTATGCTGCTAGTGTCTTGCCTGATCATCATTGACAGAATGCATGGGCACAGGTGTTGCCATGGCACCTGAAATGTGTGACTAAGGGCCACATGTACGAAGATCAGGTTTTGCGAATCGCAAATTGTGAGACTTAGCGACTCGCAATTTGCGAGTCGCAAAACCGGATGTACAACACTGTCAATGACACTGTTTGCGATTCTCAATGGGGTAGCAAATTACCTACCTCATAAATATCAATGAGGTAGGTCTCAATTTGCAAACCCATTGGGAATGGCGGCACTCACAGGGATGGTGACCTGCTGGGGTGAGCAGGAAAACAGAATGCATTTAAAAAACAAAAATGATGTTTTCTTTTCATTTTTTCAGAGAAGGCAATGGGAATGATTTCCCCTTCCCTTTTGCGAATGGTTTAACAGCAGCTTGAAACTGGTGCTAACTGCGATTGTTTTGTGACGGCATTTGCGTTCACAAAACAATCATACATCGGACTGTGACTCACAATTAGGAAGGGAACGCCCCATCCCAAATGCGACTCGCAAACCCTTTTTGCGATTCGGTGATGTGATTACTGAATAGCAAAATTGGGTTTATGCGTTGGAAAATTCATTTTTCTCTTCGCAAATTGGGCCGTTTACAATGATAAAAAAAGAGCTTTGTACATGTGGTCCTAAGTAAAAGTCATACATGACTCAACAAACCTTTGACCTGCATTGTTAACATGTATAGACATGTGGACTCCATCTCAGTATTAGGACACTAACGCCCATATTTATACTTTTTGACGCAAATCAGCGCTAGCGCAGATTTGCGTGAAAACGTTTACAGCCGGCTAACGCCATTCCAATGCACCAGCCAGGTGCCTTATTTATGGAATGACGTTAACCGGCGCTGCGGCCTGGTTAGCGTCAAAATAAATGACGGTAACCGGGCAGTGGAGGCGAAGGGAAGACTGGGGGTTGTGCAAGTCAGGTTAGGGTCAAAAATATTGGCTCAAACCTGACTAGCGCCATTTTTTGGCACACAACCCCCCCCCCCCGGGCATGGCCATTGGGCACAGTGGCATCTAGGGGGGCCTAATTTAGGCCACACTATGCCTCTTTAAAAAAAATATATATATATATACTTACCTGCACTCACCATGGATGGGTCCCCCCATCCATGGGTGTCCTCCAGGGTTGGGCGAGGGTGGCAGGGGGTGTCCCTGGGTGCAAGGAAGGGCACCTGTGGACTGCTTCCATGGTCTCCCACCATGGAAATGAGCACACAGGTCTCCTAACGCCTGCCGTGACCCACGCATTAAAAGACGGCACAAATCCTGCAGTGCGCCTTGTTTTAAGGCCTGCCTCCTTCTGTGCGTCATTTTGATGCCGGAGGATAAATAAGGCGCACATGCCTTAGAGTCATTTTTTGCACAGGAACGTCTACCTTGCATGTCGTAGGTTTTCACGTACAAAAAATGACTCAAGCTCCATAACTTTGGCGCTGGACGGGACTAGCACCAAAGTATAAATATGGAGTTAGGTTTGCGCCAGATTTGTGCCAATATAAATGACGCAAACCCGGGCAAACAGAGTATAAATATGGGCCTAACACTTCGTTCTGGTTGCATTCAACCTGACCACAATCATTTGCATGCAGCACACCAACACATCTGCTACTGTCACTCAGGAGCATTCTACTGTACACATATGTCAATGTGATACTCACTAACAGGCCCACCGATCACCACACCAAGGTGGTCCAGAAGATCCTGCTCTCTGGCAACCAGGTTAGCCCAGCAATGCTTTAGTTCGTGCTCATTACGGCTGGTATGGCACACCCTCTTCAGGTGGTGGAGCACTTTGCCCCACCGCAGGCGCCTCGCCTCTGTCTGATATCCCTGTATCACCCTGCCACCCATCTCGAGCATCATAGGTAGAAAGTGTCACACCAGCCACACGAAGCTCCCAAGCTCCTCCTCCCCATCCGTCTCGCCTTTCGTGACACGTCCCTCAACCACAATTTCAAACCGTAAATAGTGGGGAAAAAATTAGAATAAAGGAAACTTACTGCCCAAACTTAAGAACCCCAACTAACCCAACTAATCTAATACCCAGACAGACACCCGACAGTACAAATACAATATGAAATGCAGTATACTGCACAAAATCGCATACACTGGTACAAGTAACAAACAGATTTCACGACAGACACAACAAGAGAGACACCACAAGATACAATATTCACCTACAAAACACAAGCAACACCAAAACACAGCCACACAGTCAACAAATGCAGACTGTAAAGTGAAAGTACACCCACTGTACCATGCCTGTAAACAGAATTCCCTATTACATCACTTCATGTCCCCTTGCAACACGTTTTACGTCATGCGTGTATTTTTTTGACGAATAAAATGTTTGTGTGACTATTTTCGACTCATTACCTACATGTGCAGCAATGTACAACGCATTACCTGTAGACTTCGATTTCACTGGATATTCGCATAAGTGTTGTGTGCGGGTGGAATTCACACTAAGGACCCATGTATCGGTAGTTTGCTTTTGCGGGTCTTTTCGACTCATCAGCGTCAAAACGTTTTACTCTATCTGTGATTGCGTGATTTTATTATATTTACCACAGATGCACCCTGTATCAACATGCAAATATGATGGTATGGGCTGCAGTGTGTAATATAGTGTATGGACACATGTGGGAGAACATGCAACTTTGTGAGTTGGGTGTGAATGGTTTATAGCAACGATTTATGGGTTTCGAAAGGAACGGCATGCAATGCTTTGGACGTCATGCATATGTATGAATGTGTGCCAAATGTGTATTCACATTTGATGGCAGTCAGTGATCTACAACAGTCATGATATGTGTTTGTGAAATGCGATGACTCATGTGATGTGTGTAGTTGTTTGACTTAGAGGACATCATATTTCAGATGACAAAAACAACTCAGGTATCATTGAGGATGGTTGATGTAGGATATGTTACCCCTCATATGTCACTAATTGTTGTGTATGAGCTCATGGTGACTTGTGTTTGGACTACACAAATGTTTGACATGTGTACATGTTTGGTACGTACTGTGTTTGAAACACGGTGCCTAAATTCCACCTATAAAATGTTTTGTACACGTCAGTTTGACTCATTGCAATTAGCTATGTTACTTGTATTGCTGTGGTGGACCTACTGCCCTAGCTGCATGTTTTTCACATATTTTCAGATGTGCATTCCACAGAAGTGTCCAGTCCAAGTGTGTGGGCATGTGTACCCTGTGTCAGGATTGGGCTCCATGGCAGTGGCAGGACTGATTTCCAGGGATACACAGTACAGGGGAAGTGTTGTGAACATTGCTTGTCATACTTGGGACAATCATGCTATCCATTGTCACAAATGATGCCCCCCCCTTAAAACACAAGTGCCTTGCAGGCATTGCAAGTGTCACACTTAGTAATGCCAGGGGTCTGTTCATACATTTCTGTACTTCTGATATTTCACATCCACTGCCTTGTGTATGGGGCCCTTATTTACCTTATGACTGAAGATGTCATAGTTGTGTGTCATGTGCTACAGTTGAACATTATGGCAATGTGGATGTGACTCATATGTTGTGGTCCATTGATTGTGTCCTTCATTTGTGACATTCAGGAGATGAATCTTGTTATGTGTGTGATGGTTGCTGTACAATCATACACATCACATGTGATGTTGCATCAGAAGTAATCAGATTTCTATTGGTGACATGCTCCCTGAGGTAATACTCACATTCCTAAGGTACATGTGATGGAGAATGAAGACACCAGAGGAGGATTGTGTGATCAAGTAAGGTGTTTATTTATATATCTTAACAAGGAGTGTACAATTTGCTGTCTGCCGCACATTCCTGCAGTTGTGTTCTGCTGTTCCCCCTCATTTTCACTGCCACTATCCTCCTCCTCCTCAGGCAGTTCTTGGTCTGGCTCACATAATGGAATGTTCACACAGATGTTGTGCAGGATAGCACAGGTCAGAATAATTCTACACACAATGTGTGGGACATATAGGAGGCTGCCTCCTGTGATGTCCAGGCACCTGAATCTGGACTTCTGAATACCAAAAGTCCTTTCCACAATGGTGCGTGTCCTCAGATGTGCCTCATTATAGGCATGCTCTGCTGCTTTGCTTGGGTTTGGGAATGGGTTCATGATCCATGGCTGAATCTGATAACCCCGATCCGCTGCAAAAGATAATAGGAGTGAGTATTTTGTTAGTGCTTGCAACAGGAATGTCATGCAGCATGGCAGTTGATATCTTGTGTTGTCTGTGACTCTTATGTGGTTGTGGTATGGTATGAGTTCCTGGGCTTATGTGAGGTCTTCTCAGCACTGGGTTGTTTGACATGACAAATTGTGTTTTGCTCATGGACCTGGGATCTATGATTTGGTTTCCTAACTGTTGGTCAGTATGTATGTACCATGCGTTGTGTAGTGTCTCATATGTATTAGTGTGCTTTCAATGGAGGGTACATGATACATCCACACACACAATGGGTTCAGATGTGGTGGTAACATGGTTGCACTACATGGCCTGGACATCCCATCCATTTATACATGTGTCATTGCAGATGAAATGCAACACTGAGGCCCTTTGAATTGGGTAGGTGACAATGCAGAACACATCTCCATAACTTGGCAGCACTGAGCTGTTCAGTATTGACAATGCATGATTGTCCCATCTGTGACTTTTTTTTCTAGGCAAGCCTTTGTTGTTCCCTCTACCAGTTGCTCATGTGCAACCGTGCACCTACACTACCGAACTTGCTCCAGGAAACCTGGCTAACTTCCTTGTGGAGGTGGATGTATCTGTGCAGGAAGGGCCATTCCCCTGTACATATGCTGTTTTGATGGACAATTGGCCTTTTCAGTGTGTAGCAGTGTGCAGTTTGCATTGGTGGCACATCAATATGTGTTCATAGCACAGTCCGCTTCCTTATTGCAACCTGCAAATGGCACCCAAGGAGTGGTGTATGATGTTGGGACTGCCTCAGTATTTCTGTGTCACCTGCATCTGAGTCAGCATCAGCATGCTATGTGTCTCATGGTGTTAGACCTGCTGCTACACACATTGCACGCCCCTTCCACATTACCATACTTCCTGGGAGTGTGGCCGATTGACTATGTGGCCTGATGTAATTGTAAATAGCTCATCTTCCAAGTTGTACTTACAGTGCAGGCCATGTAATTGTCACTGTGGGCTTTGACATTGGTCCCTTGGTGCTCTAGAGTGGCAGCTAAGTGTCACACCTCAGTGTCACCCTGCCCATGTGTCAATGTAGTGGTGTATGTCTTGTGTGTCCTACAGGGTTGTTGTGCTGTGTGTATATTGCTAGGGTTATTGACTTACCAACAAGAAGGCCATTGCCATATTGTCCATCCTGGAAGTGCACATTGATCCTTGTTAGAAATGGGGTCTTTGGTTGGCAGTCAGGTTACCCCCTGTCCAAGCAAGGACCCTCACTCTAGTCAGGGTAAGTCACACACAATCCAAATTATCCTGTGCCCACCCTCTGGTAGCTTTGCACTGAGCAGCCAGGCTTAACATAGAAGGCAATGTGTAAAGTATTTGTGCAATAAATCTTACAATAACACAATATAGCACCACAGAAAATACACCACACAGTGTTTAGAAAAATATATAATATTTGCCTGGATATTTGCAGGTCAAAAACGATCAAAGATGCAAAAAGTAAATGTAGAGATATCACTGAAAAGTGATATAAAGGGCCTCATTCTGACCCTGGCGGACGGCGGAGGCCGTCCGCCAGGGTACCGCCGCTGAATGACCGCACCGTGGTCAAAAGACCGCGGCGGCCATTCAGACATTTCCTCTGGGCCGGCGGGCGCTCTCCAAAAGAGCGCCCGCCGGTCCAGAGGAAATGCCCCTGCAACGAGGACGCCGGCTCAGAATTGAGCCGGCGTAGTTGCAGGGGTGCGATGGGTGCAGTTGCACCTGTCGCGTATTTCAGTCTCTGCTTAGCAGACACTGAAATACTTTTCGGGGCCCTCTTACGGGGGCCCCCTCGGCACCCCCTACCGCCATCCTGTTCCTGGCGGGCGAACCGCCAGGAACAGGATGGCGGTAGGGGGTGTCAGAATCCCCCATGGCGGCGCAGCAAGCTGCGCCGCCATGGGGGATTCTAAGGGCAGCGGTAAACCGGCGGGAGACCGCCGGTTTGCCTCTTCTGACCGCGGCCGAACCGCCGCGGTCAGAATGCCCTGCGGGGCACCGCCGGCCTGTCGGCGGTGCTCCCGCCGACCCTGGCCTCGGCGGTCTTAGACCGCCGGGGTCAGAATGACCCCCAAAGTGTCTTAAGTCTTTTTAAAGCAAACAAAGGCCCTCATTACAACCCTGGCGGTAAATCCCGCTTACCGCCGTGCAGAAGACCGCCAACATACCGCTGCGCCGTAGAATTCCGCTACAGGTATTACGACCCACAGCTCGGAATCCGCCACAATACAGACACCCACACAAGTCTGCCACACCAAAGGTCAGTGATAAACTGGCTATAACAAAACCGACACCGTCACGCCAACAAGAATACGCCCACACTATCACGACCAACGAATCAACGCGGCGGACTTTCATCCGCGGTAAACCATTGTCGGTACACACCGATGCGCTCAAAATACACACACAGATACAAAACACCGCCACATTGGACAATTCAAACTACACACACCTGATACATATCCACACACCCAATCCAATATAAAACACACACCCACATTACCCAAAAACCCTTACTACCAGAAATTTGAAAGCAGGCCAGAGAGAGACACTACCTTAAACAACACCAGCATCCACAGACACACAACACCATCACTTACACTACATCCACTCACCTCAAACCACACACACCAACACATCCCCTCACACATCATCTCACACATCACCCACACCACATCATGGCACCTCAACAACACCCTGGGTTCTCTGAGGAGGAGCTTAGGGTCATGGTGGAGGAAATCGTCTGGGTAGAGCCACAACTATTCGTATCACAGGTGCAGCACACCTCCATTGCAAGAAAGATGGAGCTATGGCGGAGAATTGTCGACAGGGTCAACGCAGTGGGACAGCATCCAAGAACACAGGATGACATCAGGAAGAGGTGGAACGACCTACGGGGGAAGGTGCATTCCGTGGTCTCCAGACACCAGATTGCTGTACAGAGGACTGGCGGTGGACCCCCACCTTCTCCCCCACAACTAACAACATGGGAGGAGCAAGTCTTGGCAATACTGCATCCTGAGGGCCTCGCAGGAGTAGCAGGAGGACTTGACTCTAGTAAAGGCAAATCTTCACTTCACTACTTTATCCCCAACCCTTACCCTCACACCCATCACCCCAACAACCCACAGATACCCCACCAACACAACCCACACATCCCAAAAACAAGCCCTGCATATAACACCAATGCATGGTCACCCATCACCAAAGCATGTCCAGTACAGATAACCACACAGACCCCAAACCAACTATCACACAAGGACCAAGCCAAGAATGCAAGCAGTGGAGTAGAGGGTCACTCACCCATTGCACACGATGGCACACACAGATGCAATAATCATTCTTTTACACCCCTACAGGACCCCCACCCAACGTCACTGGACAGGAGGTGCCAGACATATTCAGTCATCCCACAGTGATGACAGCAGCTCTGCACAACTGGATCAAGATGACCAGCCCGGCCCATCAAGGACCTCGGGACAGTCGATTCCCCTGACACTGTCACAAGCCACCACAGAGCCTCCCCCCTCAAGAAACACCAGCACAGCACCCACCCAGCGGGCACATCCCTCTGTCCCCAGGACACGTCAATCAGCAGTGTGTCCACCACTACCGGGAACCCAGGCAACCCCACTAACACAGGTCGATAAGGGACCTGGGGGCAGTGGCAGTGGGCACATGGTTCAGGGGACAGAGGCACAGGACAACAGGGAAGCTGGGAGGACTGCTGTGCGACAGGGGGAGGACAGTCCCAGGGAACCCACTCTCCAGCATCATGGGAGCTTACCATCATTCCCAGGAGACTATGGCAACGGTACTGGCCAAGTTTCAGGAGACCCAGCGGCTGCAGAAGGAACACTACCTTGGGATCAGGGAGGACTTGAAGTCCATTAACAACACCCTGGCCACCATTGCAGGGGTGCTGCAAGACCTTGTCAACACCAGGAGGGACACAGTGGCACAACAAGGGGCCCCTGACACTAGCCTGGACGATGAACAGCCCTCCAACTCCTCCGGCGCTAGTGGACAGGAGGCACCGCCACAGGAACACTACACCAGCACCCCACCCCCTGCAGATGGAGAACCACCCCGCAAATGGTCCCTGAGATCCAGGAACAAGACAGAGAACATTGCCAAGTCCCCCACCAGGAAATGAGACCCCTCATGAATGTCACCCTTCTGTCCCACTTTGTCACCCTGTCCATCCTTCAACTGCTATTGCTCCACTTCGTATGCCCCTTTGGACAATGCACCTGTGAAACAAATAGACTGGACTCTGCCATGGACATTCCTTCACCATCCCCCCAGCCCATTTTACAATCACCTCCACCTATTTGCACAGAAATAAACACACTTCAATCACAAAACAATCTGGAGTCAGTCTGTGCTTTCACAAATGTGTAATTGCAATAACCATGGAATATAGCAATGTCAATTTACTTGTGCACATACCGATGTAACACAGCTGTAGGCCAGGAGGAAATATAGCATAGGGCACAAAGTGGGACCCAGATCTGTGAAATGGAAAGGCAAAGTGACACGTCAGGGTCCATACACTGAATGAAAATGACAGACTTATGCTGGCTCCAACAATTGTATGAGATGTGGGAGGCAGTGACATCTTCTTACCTGTGTCTCACTGGAAGTATTGCATGATTATGTTGTTTCGGTTGTAGATATCTTCTTCTTCTGCCTCCTCTTCTTCACTGTCCACAGGCTCCACAGCTGCCACAAGACCACCAGCTGGCCCATCCTCCTGCAGAAAAGGCACCTGCCTTCGCAAAGCCAGGTTGTACAGCATACAGCAGGCCCGTTGATCTGGCACCCCTTCTTTGGTGAGTAGTATAGGGAACCACCTGTCAAATGGAGGCACCGGAATCTGGCCTTCAGGAGGCCAAAGGTGCGTTCCATCACCCTCCTAGTTCGCCCATGTGCCTCATTGTAGCGTTCCTCTGCCCTTGTCCTGGGATTCCTCACTGGGGTCAGTAGCCATGACAGGTTGGGGTAACCAGAGTCACCTGCAAATATCGAGGGACAACGGTTAGACACACACTAACCCTTAGGGACAACCCCATACCCAGACACCTATTCACACTGTATTGGGTCCTTGGCCTCACCTATTAGCTACACACAGTGCCTCTGGAGTTGCCCCATCACATAAGGGATGCTGCTATTCCTCACAATGTAAGCGTCATGCACTGAGCCAGGAAACTTGGCATTCACATGGGATATGCTTGTCTGCCAAACACACCATCTGTACATTCATCGAATGGTAGCTCTTCCGGTTTCTGTATACCTGTTCACTCCTGCGTGGGAGTACCAATGCCACATGTGTCCCATCAATGGCACCAATGATGTTGGGGATATGTCCCAGGGCAGAGAAGTCACCTTTCACTGTAGGCAAATCCTCCACCTGAGGGAACAAGATGTAGCTGCGCATGTGTTTCAGCAGGGCAGACAACACTATGGACAACACGTTAGAGAACATTGGCTGGGGCATCCCTGATGCAATGGCCACTGTTGTTTGAAAGGAACCACTTGCCAGGAAATGGACTACTGATAGGACCTGCACTAGAGGGGGTATCCCTGTGGGATGCCGGATAGCTGACATCAGGTCTGGCTCCAACTGGGCACACAGTTCCTGGATTGTTGCACGATCAAGTGTGTATGTGACTATGATGTGTCTCTCTTCCATTGTAGACAGGTCCACCAGGGGTCTGTACACTCGAGGATGCCACCATCTCATCACCTGCCCCAGCAGACGTGCCCTATGGAGGAGAACAGCGAGCAGAGAGTCAGCCAACACTGAGGTATCAAAAAATGTCATTTGCAGAAATGTATTAATCCGCAATGTGCCTGTAACTGTGTGTATTCCAGGCCTAGATAGGTGTGATGCAGTAATTATTAATGCCATGTGGCACCCTGAAATAGCGGCTGCCTGACTGTAAGGTGGGACAAGGGGATATGAGGTAACTGCACTGGCGTTGTAAACCGCCGTGGTGAGCGGTCGAAGACCGCGGTGCAATTCAGCATTGGTTAACATTGGGCCCTTTGGGTCCGAGGAGCCAATGACGATGTACGCCATCGGTGACGGTACACACCGCCGCGGACGTGACCGCCATTTTCTGTCTGTTCACTCACTTGATACCTGACCTTCAACAGGAGAGGACCTACACTGAAAGTGCTGCTGTGACCTGTGTCTGGAAGCGACGATGGCTCATGTGTCTGGGGAAAGGGCCCCTGCCTTCACCTCGGAGGAGTTGGAGAAACTAGTGGATGGGGTCCTCCCCCAGTACACGCAACTGTACGGTCCTCCAGACAAACAGGTGAGTACACTGTGAGCATGCTGAATGGGCAATGCCTGCTTTGAGTGGTGTGGCTGGGAGATACATGGGGGGGGGGTGCTGAGGCCTATATGTGCGGATGGTGAGTGTATGTGTATCATGGCATGGGTGGGAACTGGTGGGCAATGGGTGTGACTGTCCGGCTGGGTGAGTAATGTCCTTTCCCCCTGTACCATTCCTCTAGGTCAGCGCCCACCAGAAGAAGGCTATTTGGCGTGCCATCGCCAAGGACGTCCGGACCCTGGGGGTCTACCACAGACGGAGCACCCACTGCCGTAAAAGATGGGAGGACCTGCGCCGCTGGAGCAAGAAGACGGCGGTGGTCCAGCTGGGGATGGCCTCTCAACGTGGGAGGGGTGCCCGTCGCACCATGACCCCCCTGATGTTCCGTATCCTGGCGGTGGCCTATCCGGAGTTGGATGGGTGCTTGAGGGCATCACAGCAGCCACAAGGGGGTGAGTACACTCTCATTCAGCTGTCTCTGTGCGCATTACGAGGTGTCTGGGCGGGGGAGGTGGGCAGTGGGTTCCCCTAGGCCAGGGCGATCTTGGTAGGCAAGGTCCCTTGTGAGGCAGGCAATGTGGCAGCCCAACCCCACTAGTGGTAAGAGCCATCTACACCTAGTCAGGCTCCTGTGACTTCCAGGTGTGCAGCAATTGGGCTTAGGTCTCATACCCCATGGGCATATGAAAAATCTAGGAACTAGAAGTGCATGACGTAGTGCAGAGGGCTGCTCACTGTTTGTTGTGTCCGCCAACGGTAGAGGTGTTGCATGCACTGAAAATGTCTTTCTTCTGTCTCCCCCCCCTTTTTGTGGTGTCCCTGTTCTTGTGTGCAATAGCATCATCAGGCAGAGGAGCATTGGGACCGGAGCAGGAGGGAGCTACATCCCACTTGGCCCTGGAGGGTGAAGCAACCGAGTCTGAAGCCACCAGTGGTACAGAGGGCGAGGGGAGCTCCACAACAGGGACAGGAGCAGAGACCAGCGACAGCGACTCCTCCTCTGATGGGAGCTCCCTTGCGGTGGTGGGCCCCTCTGTGCCCACTGCATCAACAGGTACAGCCGCCACCCCCCCTACCAGCACTGCCCTCCCAGCAGCCCCTCAGCGTCTCTCCTGTGCCCGCTCATCCAGGAGGATGGGAATCTCCTTTGCCCCAGGCACCTTAGGCCCTGCCCCAGTCAACCCTGCTGTTCTCATTGAGGATGCTCTAGACCTCCTGAGATCCCTCACTCTTGAGCAGTCTACCATTCTGAATGCCATCCAGGGTGTTGAGAGGCATTTGCAACAAACAAATGCATACCTGGAGGGCCTTCATTTTGGCCAGGCAGCCCAACAGGGAGCATTTCAGGCTCTGGCCTCAGCACTGATGGCAGCCATTGTCCCTGTGTCCAGCCTCCCCCTCCAACCTCCTCCACCCAGACCCAATCCCTGTACCTCTGCCTATCCCAAGCACACCATCAGACCAGCATGCACACACATCAACACACAAGAGTGGCTCAGGCAAACATAAGCACCACACATCCCACAGGCACTCACACAAGCAACATACCCATGCACACATACCAACATCCACTGTCTCCACTGTGTCCCCCTCCTCCACGTCTCCCTCCTCCCTCCCAGTCTCGTCTCCACTCACACCTGCATGCACTACATCCTCAGCTATTACTGCCATCACCAGCACGCTCATCACCACACACCGCTCACGTGCAATCACCACCCCCACTACCATTCAAACGTCCCCAGTGTCCTCTATCAGTGTGTCTGTTAGCCCTCCTCCCAAAGTACACAAATGCAGGCACACACCCACCCAACAGCCATCCACCTCCCAACAGCCTCCAGCCTATGCACCTTCACCCAAATTCAGCAGACGTACACCTCCTACAACCACTACCTCTTCCTCCACTCCCAAACCCCCTCCATCTACCCGTCCCAGTGTGTCTAAAAAACTTTTCCTGGTTAACATTGACCGCTTCCCTACACCTTGCCCCCGTCCTTCCCCTAGGGTCAGGCTTTCCAGGTCCCAGCCCAGCACCTCAGCCACCACATCCCCAGGCACAGTGGTGCCAGCAACTGCGTGGTCATAGATGAGCGCCAACCATCAGGGCTGCCAGTGTGCCACGTAGCGAGGGCAAGGACATTCCGCCACCTGCCAAGGTGAAAAAGGTGCCCACATCCCAGAGGGAGAAGCTGAAACCCCCAGCCACTAAGGGGTCAGCGAAAATGAAAGGGGTTAGTGGCAAGACAACTGCGCCACCATTAAAGGTGGGGAAGGGCCAAAAACAGAAGGGCAGGTCAGGAGAGGGCATGGCGGCACAGAATGAGGGACCAGTGTCACACCTTCTGTCCATGTCCATGCCAAACCGTACGGCAGCGAACACCGCCACCTGCACCGCCACCTGCACTGCCTCCGGCACGTCTACAGCCCCTGCGACAGTCCCCAGCCTCTTCCCCATTGGGCAGCCATCCGAGGCTGCAGGACACATCCTGCTTTCTCTCTCAGCAGGTGCAGACACATGCCCCGCCGCCAGCCCCGCCACTACAGACACTGCCGCCAGCACCGCCACCACTGACCCCACCGCCAGCACCACCACCACAGACCCCGCCGCCAGCACCACCACCACAGACCCCGCCGCCAGCACCGCCACCACAGACACCGCCGCAAGCACCGCCAGTGGCCTCGCGACGTCCTTGGATAGTGGCACCACCGCTGACGTGCCTACCATCCCCAGTGGTCAGTCGTCTGAGACTGGTGGTGAGTTCCAGGACCCTGGGCAGCTTCCATGAAGCATTACTGTCATCACTGTTGGCACCTGGAGGTAGAATGCAAAGCCGCAGCAGTGTGGGGTATGGCGCTGCCTCCATGGCGTATCATGCTACCTGTACCTCGCCAATGTTGTGCCACGCACACCCAGGTGAGTGATTTGTACCGGCCACACTGCATGTGGGGCACTATGGGCACCAGGCCCCCTCCAGAACCAGTGGAGAATCACATCTACTACCTCAGTCCTTGGCAGGATGAAGCACTCTGGGCACCAGGCCCCCTCTAGAACCTGTGGAGAATCACACCCACTACCTCAGTCCTTGGCAGGATGAAGCACTCTGGACACCAGGCCCCCCTCCAGAACCAGTGGAGACTGTTATCCACTTGAGAGACTGTGGCTTTGCACTCCCCAGGATAAAGCAGTGGGAAAACCACCCACTGGAGAGACTTGAGAGACTGTGGCTTTGCACTCCCCAGGATAAAGCAATCGGCAAACCACCCACTGGAGAGACTTGAGAGACTGTGGCTTTGCACTCCCCAGCATAAAGCAGTGGGCAAACCACCCACTGGAAAGACTTGTGAGACTGTGGCTTTGCACTCCCCTGGATAAAGCAGTGGGCAAACCACCCACTGGAGAGACTTGAGAGACTGTGGCTTTGCACTCCCCAGGATAAAGCAGTGGGCAAACCACCCACTGGAGAGACTTTGCACTCCCCAGGATAAAGTAGTGGGCAATCCACCCACTGGAGAGACTTAAGAGACTGTGGCTTTGCACTCCCCAGGATACAGCAATGAGCATGGAGCCCCCTCGTGCATCAGTGGTGTCGTGCGTTCATTTGGCTGAGGTCCCCCCTCCCCCTGAGGTGCCTGTTTCATTTCGATCTGATGCCCCTGCAGTTTTTTCTCTGTTTCTAGTCAGGTATCTAGTGTGGGCTTCGCCCATGCATTTGGGGCCCAGTGGTCCACAGACAATGATTGGTGCACTATCCGGACTTGTGTAGTTGGTGTACATAATTTACTGGATTTTGAACTTTGATAATGAGATTTCACATGATTACATTCGTTCAAATAATTTCCTTTTGTCCTTGCGTTCTTCCAGGGTTGGGGGGTGTATGTGTAATGTTGCTGCATGTATTTGTGCGTATGGTGTTGTGGGGGAGGGTCGGGTGGGGGTGTTGCGTGTTGCGGGTGTGTGTCACTCTCTTTTCCCTCCCCCCTCCCCTGTGTTGTAGGCGCAGTACTCACCGTGGTCGTCGCTGCCGTCTTTGGTGCTCCTGATAGAAGAGAAGGAAGACCAGCATCGGCAGTATCTGCAATTCGGGCTCTATGGCGTCCTGGTTCCTTGTGGGGTGTGGAGAGGTGAGTGTTTTCCCTTCTGTGTACTGTTTCCGCTGTGTTTTTGTTCGCGTTGGTTCCGCCCCGGAAAAAGTGACGGATTGGCCTCTTGTGATACGGTGGGCGGTACTTTGTCTTCCGCCTGTCTGTTGGCGGTTACAGCCGTGGTGTTTGTTTCTACCGTCGTGGCAGTCGGAGTTTTAAAGTGGCTGTCTATGTTGGCGATTTCCGCCATGGTCATGATTCCATTTTCTTTCCGCCGGACTGTTTGCGGTATTACTGCCGCTTTAACACCGACCGCCAGGGTTGTAATGAGGGCCAAAGTCTATTTTAAGCACAAAGTACCTGGTTCTCGTGAAAAATCTCCACAATGGGCCGCAGAGGAGGAGAAGCGTGGAAACAAAGGGGGTGTGCGTCGATTTCTCAGGCCGCATGCGGTGATGCGTCATTTAGTTTCCACGCAGGGACGGCTGTTTGTCGATCCGGTGGGCTGTGCATCGAAGTTCCGGTCGCAACGCAGACGCAGCGTCGATCTTCTCCTGGCGAAGTCGCGATGTGTCATTCCGGTTCAGCGTGCAGTGAATTTCTCACTGTGGGGCAAACTGTGCGTTGTTTTTAGCAAGCTGTGCATCAAAGTTTTGCTGCACAAGGAGTCCAGTTGCAAGAGGGAACTGTTTTTGGTCCTGAGACTTCAGGGAACAGGAGGCAAGCTCTATCCAAGCCCTTGGAGAGCACTTCTTCACCACAGCCAGGGAGCAGAAAGGAAGCAGGGCAAAAGCAAGGCAGCAGTCCTTCACAGAAAGTAGTCAGGTGAGTCCTTTGGGCAACCAGGCAGTTCTTCTTGGCAGGATGCAGGTTCTCGTTACAGGTTTCTTCTCCAGGAAGTGTCTGAGTTGGAAGGGGCAGAGGCCCTGTTTATATACCCAAATGGGCCTTTGAAGTGGGGGAGACTTCAAAGAGTGGTTTGGAAGTGCACCAGGTCCCCTTTCAGTTCAATCCTGTCTGCCAGGGTCCCAGTAGGGGGTGTGGCAGTCCTTTGTGTGAGAGCAGGCACTCCACCCTACCAGCCCAGGAAAGCCCATTCAAAATGCAAATGTATGCAAGTGAGGCTGAGTATCCTGTATTTGGAGGGTGTCTGAGTGAATGCACAAGGAGCTGTCAATTAAACCCAGCCAGACGTGGATTGTAAGGCACAGAAAGATTTAAGTGCAGAGAAATGCTCACTTTCTAAAAGTGTAATTTCTAAAATAGTATTATTAAATCCAACTTCACTAGTCAGCAGGATTTTATATCACCATTCTGGCCATACTAAATATGACCTTCCTACTCCTTTCAGATCAGCAGCTACCACTCAAACAATATATGCGGACAGCCCCAATGTTAGCCTATGAAGGGAGCAGACTTCACAGCAGTGTACAAATGAATTTGGGAGTTTTACAATACCAGGACATGTAAACTACATAGGTACATGCCCTGCCTTTTGCCTACAGCACCCTGCCCTATGGGTTACCTAGGGCATACCTTAGGGGTGTCTTATATGTAGAAAAAGGGGGGGGGGGTTAGGCTTGGCAAGTACTTTTAAATGCCAAGTCGAAGAGAAACTGCACACAGGCCTTGCAATGGCAGGCCTGAGACAAGGTTAAGGGGCTACTTAAGTGGGGGGCACAACCAGTGCTGCAGGCCCACTAGTAGCATTTAATTTACAGGCCCTGGGCACATATAGTGCACACTACTAGGGACTTATACGTAAATTAAATAGTCCAATTGGGTATGATCCAATGTTACCATATTCAAGGGGAGAGAGCATATGCACTTTAGCACTGGTTAGCAGTGATAAAGTGTGCAGAGTCTAAAAACCAGCAAAAACAGTGTCCAAAAAGTGGAGGGAGGCAGGCAAAAAGTTAGGGGTGACCACCCTAAGGCTGTCAGGTCTAACAATCCTGCTGTGCCAGAATATGAAGGAGTCATGGACACTCCCAGGATACTTGGCCAAGATGTTTGTCACCAATCCCTGGTTATCAACTATGGCCTGCACATTGATAGAATGTGTGTGCTTTCTGTTCCTGAATAGGTGCGCTATTGCTGCAGGGGGGACGTCCGGACATGGGTGCAGTCAAGTGCACAGAGCACATACGGGAAGCCATGGATTTGATAAAACCCATGTTTTATCTCCTGCTGCTTCTGCTGGGTGTTGGGGAAGCTGATGTGGGAAGGTGTGGGGGAGATTATGGCATCTAACACCTTGGGCAGGGAAGCCGAGAATGAGGGCTGTGATACCCCAGCGACCAGGGCAGCCGTTGTCTGGAAAGAGGCACTTGTCAACATATGCAGGACAGCTAACAGCTTGGTCACAGGTGGTATGTTGTGTGGTGTCTGCAGGCTAGCTGTTAGTTGTGGCTCAATATGGCGCTGCAGCTGCTGTATGGCTTGCCAGTTGAGTCAATAGCTCTGAATGATGTCCTGTTCCCTGAGGCCATGGAGGGTTGCCCTGTTTCTGAAAATTCTCTCCTGCCTTCTGCGGTGCCTTTGTGGGCCGCGTTGGGGTGGTGGTGGCTGCCGCCATTGGTCCTGTGCTCGGCGTTGTCTTGCAAGTTGCATCAGTAGCACTTCCATGTTGTCCTGTTGGTATGTAATGTTGCTTATGTGTGTTTTCCTTAAGTAGTGGTGTGTTTGCCTCATTTTAACGCCTGCCCTGACCCAGGCGTTAAACTTTGACGTAAATCGGAGTTAGCGTCATTTTTGGGGTCCGCCTCCCACCCGTGCATCATTTTTGCCCTGTTGGATAAATATGGTGCTAGGGTTTTTGAGTCATTTTTTGGATGGGAACGCCTACCTTGCCTCTCATTGATGCAAGGTGGTTTCAAACATCCTCTAAATTACGTTAACTTCGTATTTTTGGCACTAGACGTGTCAAGCGTCAAACTATAAATATGGAGTTAAGTTTGTAATGGATTTGTGTAAAAGAAATTATGCAAATCTGGCGCAAACAGAGTATAAATATGGGCCTTGGTCTCCCATCAGGATGGTTGCCTCCCAGGGCAGACTGATGTAGACCAATTTAGCTATGTCATTCGCAGAACAACACATTTGATGGAGGAAGTCACCCAAATAATATGTCAGATCCTACTAGCGTTAAGCACAGAGAAAGTATTTGACCATTTCAGCTGGAGTTTTCTGAGAAAAAGACTTCAAATGCTGGGTTTAGGGAGGCCCTGCGTTTTTGGCTAGGGGTTCATTAGTTATTGAGACCCAACTACATGGCTCTTGGTGTGTTCTAACAGACTGAGGTAGGAGTATGCGTTACTGCTGCCTCCGTTCACAGCTTTGTTTGCCCTATTACTAGAACCACTAAAGAGCATATAAAGCAAGATCTAGAAATGGGAGGATCCCATTTGAGGGAGGGATACGAATAAAGATCTGTTTATTTTTTGAAGATGTGCTCTTAACATTGACTAGGATTGAGACTTCATTGGAGACACTCCTTACCCAAATAGAGACATTTGAGTGGGACTCAGACTTTTAAATCAATAAAGAGAAATATTACATTTGACTCTGCCCAGATGGCAGAGGAAGTATGCCTTCGACTGGGTGAATATATCCATAAGACAGCTGGGAATTGGCCTCACCAGCTCACTTAAATCACTTTTTACAACAAACTAGCCTCTACCACACTTGACCATTCACATTTACTTAAACACAGTCATGGCTGGACAGCTAGGGTACGGTAAAGATGAATACTTTACACAGACTTCTCCATGTCTTCCAGGCACAGTAACTCAATTCCCAAAGATGAAGGCACCATGGTGTAATTTCTGGGTGACGCAACAAAGTGTGTCTTTGCGTAGACATGAGAGCCCCAAACCAGGCCATTGACAGGCATCTGGGACCCCACATCAGTGACATGATCACACTGCTGAATAGGGTGAAAATATTTTCCAAGCTGGATTTAAACAAGGGCTACCACCAGCTCAAAGGCCGTGAGAGCTCATGCTACATCACCACTTTCTCAATACAACAAAGTCTATTCAGGTACAAATTGCTCAGTTTTGGTGTTTTATCCGCAGCGGAAATTTTCCAAGAAGCGATCAGAAGAGTAATTCGTCACATTCCCAACACCATCAACTACAGCAATCGCATCCTTATATTTGGCGCCACTGTCAAGGAACATGACACTTCTGGAACAAAACCTGATCCTTAACAAAGACAAGTGTGAACTCCACAGGTCCACAGTGAAATTCTATGGACACATCTTCTCAGATGACGTGATGAGGCCAGCCCCTGAAAATTTCACGGCCCTGACCGATACCCCCACCCAAGTTGTTGGTGATGTTCAGTTGTTTCTAGGAATGGCCAGCTACTGTGCCTGTTACATCAAGGACTATGCCACCATAAGCTATCCCCTTAGGGAACTGACCAAAAACAGGCCAACCATTCTAGTGGTCAGAGAGATGTGATCAAGCGTTCAATGCTATCAAGGACACAGGTGAGTCAGTCAGCAACCTAGCTTACTTCAATCCTCGCAAGAAGACTGAAATTACTGTGAACACCAGTCCTGTGGGGCTTGGAGCCATACTAGGCCAATATGACAAAAAAGGTGATCAAAAACACATAGGGGGTCATTACAACCCTGGCGGACGGTGTTAAAGCGGCGGTAAGACCTCCAACAGGCTGGCGGTCTTTTTTTTAGTATTATGACCATGGCGGTTACCGCCATGGTCATCCGCCGCTTCCCCGTTCCGCCCGCCAGGGCGGAGACGACCGCTGGGCTGGAGACCTGGGTCTCCAGCCCAGCGGCCGTGACAATACCGCCGCCGGTATTGTGACCCGGCTTACCGCCGTGGATTTCCAGCGGTAGGAAACGCCATGAAATCCATGGCGGTAAGCACTATCAGTGCCAGGGAAATCCTTCCCTGGCACCGATAGGGGTCCCCCCACCCTCCACCCCCACCCCGACTCCCTCCCCTACACCCACCACCACCTCTGCCACCCCCCAAAAGTGGCAGGGCCCCCCTCCCCACTCCAACCCCCGACATTACCTTACACATACACACCCGACACGCACGCAGGCACCACCAACACACATACATGCACACACACCGACATACATGCCAACATCCACACACACAGTCAGACACGCACACCCACATTCACACATTCACGCACACATCCATACAGACATACATACAGACAGACATGCACACATTTCCGAAACACGCAACACCCCCGCAAGCATGCACGCACTCACACCCCCCCTACATACACAGACGCACACCCCCATGCACCCACACAACACACAACACCCTCCCACCCCCCTCCCCTAACGGACGATCGACTTACCTGTTCCGTCGATCCTCCGGGAGGGGATGGGAGCCATGGGGGCAGCTCCGCCAACACCACACCGCCAACAGAACACCGCCGCGCAGAATCACAGGACGTGATTAGCTCGGTGGTGTTCTGTTGGCATGGCGGTAGAGGTGGAGCAACCTCCACTTCCCTGCCGCCCGCTAGTATGGCTGTTGGCAGCTCTCCGTCGGAAAAACGACAGAGGGCAGCCAACGATCATAATACGCTGAGCAGCAAACCGCCACTACTGGCGGTCTTCCACACGGCGGTCCCTCAGCGGTCTTCTTAAAAGACCGCCGAGGTTGTAATGACCCCCATAGTGGCATACACCATTTGCAGCCTGACTGACACCGGGAAAGCATACTTACAGCCAGAAAAGGAAAGTCTGGCAGTAGTCTGGGTCTGTGAGCATTTTCACATCTTGATCTACGGAAAGCACTTCACACTCATCACAGACAATCAGGTGCTAATGACCATATTCAAAAACCCGAGAGCAAAGATGCCACCCAGGATTGAGCGATGGGAAATTAGTCTTTAGGAATACACATACATCATCATACACAAACCCAGAAAAGCAGCGAATCCAGCATACTACATGTCAAGGCACCCTAGGACATCCTCCACAACGAAATCATCTCTAGCATAGGAATATATTAATTTCGTCATTGCTCAAGCAAGACCACCTGCAGTCCCCCTTGGAGCCATAATTGAGGCCACTGCAGCTGACGCAACCGTGCAAGATGTAACACGCAGCATGTGAACAAACTTGTGGAGACGTGTGGAAGAGCCCAAATGCAACCAACTCACTGATACCAAAGAACTAGCCTCCTTTCGAAATGTAAAGGATGAACTGTCCATGGCCAAAGATGGACTACTGCTGAGAGACAAAAGGATCGTCATTCCGAAAAACCTGTGTCAAGGGGTGGTCAACCTAGCTCATGAAGGGAACCGTGGCATTGTGGCCATTAAAAGAGACCTATGCGACCGTGTCTGGTTCTCCTCTCTTATTGTGATGGTCGAGGCCGCGTTAAAAGACTGTCCTCAATGCTATCTCGTCAGTTGGGAAGAACCTCCCTCGCCTCTGCAAATGTCTGAATTGCCGGAATGTATCTGGCAATAAGTGGTAGTAGACTTCTCTGTCCCTTTGCAGTTGGGCAAATACTTCCTTGTCATAATGGACAAATATTCCCGGTTCTCAATTGCACAGCAAGTATCATCCGCAAAGGCAGCCAGCATCACACCTGTGTTGGATGAAGTGTTTGCAGCATGGGGAATCCCGAAAGTGGTCATAACACACAATGGTCCTCCTTTTAATGGTCAATAATTCACTGACTTTGCCAGTCATCTCAACTTCCGACATCCAAAGATCACTCCCCTGTGGCCTCAGGCCAATGGGATGGTGCAGCGGTTTATGGCCACATTGAGAAAACCATACAGCAGGCCAAACTGGCAAGTCGGGATGTCCAGGCAGCCCTGAACGAAGTGCTGAAAGCATATAGAACCATGCCTCACAACACCACAGACAAGTGCCCAGGCACACTGATGTTAAGCTGCACTGTGCGCAGTAGAATACCCATCTGGGAGAAATCAGCCCACTGTGTCAGGCAAGCTCCGGATCATGAAGAGGTGACAGAGTTAGACAGAACCAAGAATGCCAAAAAAAAGGAATATCAGAGGGCCAAGCTGTCGACAGTCCAGGAAGGAGACTGGGTGCTCGCCAGGCAAGAACAAAAGATCAAGTCTGACAGTCGATACCTTTAACATCCACGGCAAGTAAGAAATCTAAAAAGCACCATGGTCACAGCAGCTTCTGATGTTAAGAGGATAACACGGAACATCACCCACTTCAGGACGTACAACTCACTGCCCAAAGAGTCAGTCTCAGTAGTGGAAGTTGACATCACTGATGACATTCATGCGCCAGCCAAGAGGCCAGGTTTTTCCCCTTCCTCTGCTGTGGGGGAGCCCACAGAGCCTATCTCAGCAAGTCTGTCACAGTGTGCTCGTCAAATGCCTACACATCTCATAGAAGAAAAATAATGACTGCTTCTCCAAACAGAAACTAATTTGTGCAATTGGGGGAGATGTAATGTCGTTATGGCATAGCAACAGAACGGCACTAGGACCCTGCAGATAGAGAGATGTCCTCTCAGGGCTGAGGGCTAGGAATCAGAAATGGAGGAGTAAGGCAAATACAGGAGAGTAGGGAAACAGAAGAGGTAGGAAACATAGGAGCTCCATAATTGGATGCAACAAAGCAACTTACCAGCCACTACCTTGTGCGCCTCTTCATTTTCGTCATCCACAAGGGAGGTTTTGCTAGTCCTGATCTGTGGGATACCATCAAGCTGCCCACATAAGATTCTTGCACATGTGAATGTTTTGAGCAAAGGATTAAACATGGATCCATATGGATCCAGCCACAATGGGTAAGATGGTGTCAAGAGGGCCGTGACAGTAAATGCATATGGTGGTGCAATTATGCTTATCATTGTTATTTATAAAGACCCCTGTAGTGCTACGCATGGGTCTAATAACATTCCCATCGCCATTTACACCAACTAATTTTAATCCTAAAATCGCCAGAGCTCAAACTAGCACACACATCTGATGATGGAGAAAAGTTGAGTGCTGCACACTAAGGCCCTCATTACAACTTTGGCGGTCTTATAGAAAGACCGCCGAAGCTGCGGGTGCCACTATACTGCCAGTGCTGGCAGTATTTGTGGCTCCCTATTATGACTTTTCCCTGGGCCAGTGGAAGGAAACAGCATTTCCGTCCGCTGGCCTAGCGGAAAAGTCACATCAACATTGCAGCCGGCTCGTAATAGAGCCGGCGGCAATGTTGATGTGCAGCGGGTGCAGCAGCACCCGTCGCGCATTTCACTGCAGTGAAATGCGCGATGTGGCTGTGCTTGGGGGCCCCTGCACTGCCCATGCCAAGTGCCAGTCCCTCTTACCGCCAGACTTTCCATGGCGGTGTTTACCGCCATGGACAGGCTGGGGGTTGGGGACACATAATCCCCAAGCACCGCTGCCCTGGGGATTATGACCGCCTGGTGGTCAGTTGCAGGGGCCGGCGGTATGGCCGTGGCTAATGCGCCACAATCCTAATACACTGGCGGTACACCGCCAGCCTGTTGACGGTGTTACCGCTGGTGTACCGCCGGCCGCCAGGGTCGTAATGAGGCCCTAAGAGACTTATTTTTAATGGGGGAATCAAAACAATCAGCTTTACAAGAATTTCAACTTGACATTGATAAATTGAGTATCATATGGTCTGGTATGACACTAGGCAACACAACCTGCCAGTAAGGCGCAGAAGGAGGAAACGTGATGCATTTGTATAGCTGGTGTTTAAATGCAATGCCTTAGAGAGGTAATTTCAAACTTCTACAAACTGCTGAAAGAGGGTGAAACCTGCAGGCGATGACGATACCAAGCATTCTAGGCACAGGCATTAGGGAGCGAGGTGAGTGAAATGCCTTTCCTGATCAGATGGTACCACAAAATGGTACAGTTTGACCGAAATAATCTATATAATAAATTCAGCAACAAATGGAGGCTGCTGACTGTCTATCTATAATGCATAGAAAAAATTACAATGAAGCTGACTTAGATGATAGCCTTAGATTTACATTATTAATAATTTAATTGGGTGTTTAACACAGTCACAAAGTGAATTCACCAAGACGAGTATTGACTCTACCGAAAGCAATGTGACAGTGTATGGTGGAGATGGTGATTGCGGGGGAGTGAGGAGTAATGGTTTAGTGTGCAAACAAGCAATAAGCACAACTTTATATATCCATAAAGCTGTCAGTTCTTCTTATTGTTCCAAGTGGTCGAATGTGCACATATTCAGCAAAATGAGAGGAAGAAATATGTTGGCTTGAGTTTCATAATATTAGTTCATGTTTTACTCAACTGGACTGTTATTTCGACAGATTCCTAGAGTCTGCAATGATTTCTAACTGGATTGTTGAAGGATTCCAATCCATGAAGTACAAAAATAAAATGTCTGCATAATGTTGTATTAATTGCCAGGTCTGAAATAGAACACTGAAGTGGATATCTCAGACTACAAATGCTGTGCAAATAGATATAAACATCCATTAGAGGGAGAAACAAGCAATATCACTGTCTCATTCCTCTATTGATTGGAAGCTGCCTAAACATCTGGCCATTAACTATAGCTTCCAGCTAAGGGGTATTTTTTTAGGGAAAACAGGAAACAATAGTGTCCCCAGATGAAATCTCGGTTAGGGAATAAAGGGGCAGATTTATCTTTTCTTGCGTCCCATAGTGCCCTCCCTAACGCCACCATGTGTGCGCCATATTTAAAATAATGCACACTATGGCGTTAGTTAGGGAACTAGCATCATCATTTTTACACTAGCTCGGCGCTTTGCAGGACTAGCATCCAAAATGTTGACGCTAATCCTGCAAAGCACCCAGAGGCCCATTGAAACCAATAGGAGCCTCTTTTTAACGCTCTGCTCCAGAAAAAATGATGCAAGGCCCTCTTAAATCTGGGCCAAAGTTTTCAAATTTTCAAAATGAACTACTTTTTACTAGAATTAGAAAAAATGTTTCTCAGTAATGGTTTTCTAATGAATTTGTTTTTCTAGGGAAAAAACATATTCTATATATATTAAATAAAATAAAACATCCAAGATTGAGTAGCGGAGCCTGTTTTCACTTGTCAAGCAGGTGGCTGGTTGTCAGATATATATATATATATATATATATATATATATATGTGTATATATATATATATATATATATATGCCTAGAGGCGGTTGCCACTAGGTACTTATAGTTAGGTCCTAGTTTCTATAGAAAGGGGGGTCCCTGAAAGCATTTTCCCTATTCATTTTTCCTTAGGGATTTTGAACAGTGATAGCACCGAAACCACTGGACAGAATTACACCAAATTTGGCAGAAAGGTAGCTCTTGGTCCAGAAAGAAGCCTTTTTGTTATTTGGAGTATAAAAAAAAGAAGTAAAAATAACGAAAATAATTTTTTTTATGTATTGGGACAGGAAGGATCCGCGACCCCTTTTGATCTCGTGCTGACATATTATTGGCTGCCAACACTTCAGCAAGGAAGTGTTGGCAGCCATGTTTTTTTTTGGTAGGTATATTTTATTAGCATTTACCATAAGTACATACATCCAGTACATAATCTCAGTTGATTCTTCCACAGGTAAGCCACTAGAGAATGATTCATGTGGCACAAGGGTCAAACCTACTCTAACCAAGCGGTTCCATCCGTTGCACTGACTAGGATCAGGGTGAGGTAGGCCCTGTGGAGGATGTATAAGTTAATCAGTTTAAAGCAGGTGTTTCTGGAGGCTGTGTATGTGAGCGAGGTAATCCTCCCCCACTGAACATCGATGAGGGAGGAAGCAATAGCAAGTTCTTATTTATGCCTCAATCTGTCTAAGGGGAGCAGTGCGTCTTTTCTCAGCACTCTGTACAGGGAGGTAATTGCTTTCACCTTTCTGGTGATGGTACACAGGGTTTGGCAGCCCGTGTGTGTTGCAGGTTCTGCCGCCCCTTGTTGCCAGTGTCGTCTAAGTGTGGTTCTGAAGTGTTGACAGCCATGTTCGGACTTGGCTTCCGAAAAGAGGTTAAAAAAAAAAAAGAAAAGGGGCCAGGGTACGGACAGATACCTCACCAGAGCAAAAAAGCATTAAGAAAAACTTTTGTACTGCAATTCACTGCAGATGCGTGGATCTGGTGAAAGTTAAAAAAAAAAAAAAAAGTCCGGACTCCCACGCTTCATCATTATCAAGCTCCCAGGTGGGCCAAGTCCCAGCTGCATTGTTAATTTTGATGCAGGGGACCATCTGGTTCCCCTGCAGCCCTGGGGACCGCCATCTCCCTATGGCTAAAAACATTATGTGGGTGGAGCCACCATTCCCCTCTGAAGCACTGGGGACCACCATCTCCCTGGGACTTAAATGCTATTTAATGCAGGGGGACCACATGCCCCCCTGCAGCCCTGGGGACCACCACCTCCCCAGGACTTAAGAGAAATATGGTGCGGGGGCACACGGCCCCCCGCCATTTAGCCCCAGGGCCCACCACCTCCCCAGGCTTTATGCAGCAATTATGCACCCCCCTCAAGGAGCCACTGATGGCCCTGGGGAACGCCAACCACGAGGGCTAGCTCCTGCTATGTCCCGGGGTGCCCACCCCGGGACATAGCTGTTTGCTTTTACTTGTGGGAGGTGACAGCTTCCACCAAGCAAAAGCAAACAAAGTTTGCTTTCTGTTAAACAGCTTCCGTTGACAGAAATCGGAGTTTTCATCTGTCTTTCCTGCATACAAAGATGCATGCAGGAAATACAGATGAAAACATTGATCCCACAAGCAGGGAGCTGTTTTGAAAAGCAGCTCCCTGCTTTTGGGAGCAGTGCCGGCTCCCACAGGATGTGGGGAGCCAGCTAGGACCGCGGGGCAGGGTCCCCCCAGAGTCCTGCCACTCTCCTCTTCCATCCCACAGTGGGATTGGAGAGAGAGAGAGATTGTTATTGCAAAGGTCTCTCCATTCAATAAGCTGAAAGAAGAAATCTAGCAAGATGTGTTTTGTTTGAATGTTATAGTTACGTTTTAATGCAAAGCAGAACAGAGTCTCTTCTGACCTACTGTTAAAGCTCTTGGACTGTCAGTCAGTAAGTTGATGTTTCAAAGCCTAGTATCTCAAGGCAGTGGGTCTGCTTATTTACTAGTGTTTAGACTATTAAATCTTCCTAGTAATGGAACATTCATTCTCTTTCCTCTCGATGTGTGTGGGATGAATGTCATAGTTATGTCTGAAGAGTGCACATTAAAGAGTCATCCCTGGCCTAATGGTTAAGGTCTCAGACCCTCATGCTGGGAGTTGAGGGTTCTAGTCTAGGTATATCTGAGATCACTTCCCTATTTTGATTTCTTTTCCACTTCAAATGTTTAACCCCTTAAATGCGGGCGATGGCCACTGGCCGACGCCCGCACTACCTCCCTGGTGCGGGTCACGACCAGTGGCCGATACCAGGGAGGGTGTTAATAAATCCGATTTATTTATTTTTTTTCTTTTCCCGGGAGACACGGAAGCTTCCGTGTCTCCCCCCCGCCCACCGCCCCTTTGTGACGTCAGCACGCCGTGAGCTGCCTCACATAAGGACCAACATTGACCGTTGTGTGATCTATTCCTGTCGCGGGCACCAGGCCTAACCACACAAGTGAGGTATAATATTTATCGGGAGACTTGGGGGAACGCTGGGTGGAAGGAAATTTGTGGCTCCTCTCAGATTCCAGAACTTTCTGTCACCGAAATGTGAGTAAAACTTGTTTTTTTAGCCACTTTTTGAGGTTTGCAAAGGATTCTGGGTAACAGAACCTGGTCAGATCCCCACAAGTCACCCCATCTTGGATTCCCCTAGGTCTCTAGTTTTCAGAAATGCACAGGTTTGGTAGGTTTCCCTATGTGCCGGCTGAGCTAGAGGCCAAAATCTACAGGTAGGCACTTTGCAAAAAACAGCTCTGTATTTTGTCAAAAAATGTGATGTGTCCACATTGTGTTTTGGGGCATTTCCTGTCGCGGGCGCTAGGCCTACCCATACAAGTGAGGTATCATTTTTATCGGGAGACTTGGGGGAATGCTGGGTGGAAGGATATTTGTGGCTCCTCTCAGATTCCAGAACTTTCTGTCACCGAAATGTGAGTAAAACTTGTTTTTTTAGCCACTTTTTGAGGTTTGCAAAGGATTCTGGGTAACAGAACCTGGTCAGATCCCCACAAGTCACCCCATCTTCGATTACCCTAGGTCTCTAGTTTTCAAAAATGCACAGGTTTGGTAGGTTTCCCTATGTGCCGGCTGAGCTAG
Organism: Pleurodeles waltl; assembly: GCF_031143425.1. Lineage (NCBI taxonomy): Eukaryota > Metazoa > Chordata > Amphibia > Caudata > Salamandridae > Pleurodeles > Pleurodeles waltl. The sequence continues at coordinate 69,885,158 of NC_090441.1, read as the reverse complement.
AGGCCAAAATCTACAGGTAGGCACTTTGCAAAAAACAGCTCTGTATTTTGTCAAAAAATGGGATGTGTCCACATTGTGTTTTGGGGCATTTCCCTTCGCGGGCGCTAGGCCTACCCACACAAGTGAGGTATCATTTTTATCGGGAGACTTGGGGGAACGCTGGGTGGAAGGAAATTTGTGGCTCCTCTCAGATTCCAGAACTTTCTGTCACCGAAATGTGAGTAAAACTTGTTTTTTTTGCCACTTTTTGAGGTTTGCAAAGGATTCTGGGTAACAGAACCTGGTCAGATCCCCACAAGTCACCCCATCTTGGATTCCCCTAGGTCTCTAGTTTTCAGAAATGCACAGGTTTGGTAGGTTTCCCTATGTGCCGGCTGAGCTAGAGGCCAAAATCTACAGGTAGGCACTTTGCAAAAAACAGCTCTGTATTTTGTCAAAAAATGTGATGTGTCCACGTTGTGTTTTGGGGCATTTCCTGTAGCGGGCGCTAGGCCTACCCATACATGTGAGGTATCATTTTTATCGGGAGACTTGGGGGAATGCTGGGTGGAAGGACATTTGTGGCTCCTCTCAGATTCCAGAACTTTCTGTCACCGAAATGTGAGTAAAACTTGTTTTTTTAGCCACTTTTTGAGGTTTGCAAAGGATTCTGGGTAACAGAACCTGGTCAGATCCCCACAAGTCACCCCATCTTGGATTCCCCTAGGTCTCTAGTTTTCAGAAATGCACAGGTTTGGTAGGTTTCCCTATGTGCCGGCTGAGCTAGAGGCCAAAATCTACAGGTAGGCACTTTGCAAAAAACAGCTCTGTATTTTTTCAAAAAATGGGATGTGTCCACGTTGTGTTTTGGGGCATTTCCTGTCGCGGGCGCTAGGCCCACCCACACAAGTGAGGTATCATTTTTATCGGGAGACTTGGGGGAACGCTGGGCAGAAGGAAATTTGTGGCTCCTCTCTGATTCCAGAACTTTCTGTCACCGAAATGTGAGGAAATTATTTTTTTTAGCCACTTTTTGAGGTTTGCAAAGGATTCTGGGTAACAGAACCTGGTCAGAGCCCCACAAGTCACCCCATCTTGGATTCCCCTAGGTCTCTAGTTTTCAAAAATGCACAGGTTTGGTAGGCTTCCCTCTGTGCCGGCTGAGCTAGAGGCCAAAATCTACAGGTAGGCACTTTGCAAAACACAGCTCTGTATTTTGTCAAAAAATGGGATGTGTCCACATTGTGTTTTGGGGCATTTCCCTTCGCGGGCGCTAGGCCTACCCACACAAGTGAGGTATCATTTTTATCGGGAGACTTGGGGGAACGCTGGGTGGAAGGAAATTTGTTGCTCCTCTCAGATTCCAGAACTTTCTGTCACCGAAATGTGAGTAAAACTTGTTTTTTTAGCCACTTTTTGAGGTTTGCAAAGGATTCTGGGTAACAAATGAATTTGGGAGTTTTACAATACCAGGACATGTAAACTACATAGGTACATGCCCTGCCTTTTGCCTACAGCACCCTGCCCTATGGGTTACCTAGGGCATACCTTAGGGGTGTCTTATATGTAGAAAAAGGGGGGGGGGGTTAGGCTTGGCAAGTACTTTTAAATGCCAAGTCGAAGAGAAACTGCACACAGGCCTTGCAATGGCAGGCCTGAGACAAGGTTAAGGGGCTACTTAAGTGGGGGGCACAACCAGTGCTGCAGGCCCACTAGTAGCATTTAATTTACAGGCCCTGGGCACATATAGTGCACACTACTAGGGACTTATACGTAAATTAAATAGTCCAATTGGGTATGATCCAATGTTACCATATTCAAGGGGAGAGAGCATATGCACTTTAGCACTGGTTAGCAGTGATAAAGTGTGCAGAGTCTAAAAACCAGCAAAAACAGTGTCCAAAAAGTGGAGGGAGGCAGGCAAAAAGTTAGGGGTGACCACCCTAAGGCTGTCAGGTCTAACAATCCTGCTGTGCCAGAATATGAAGGAGTCATGGACACTCCCAGGATACTTGGCCAAGATGTTTGTCACCAATCCCTGGTTATCAACTATGGCCTGCACATTGATAGAATGTGTGTGCTTTCTGTTCCTGAATAGGTGCGCTATTGCTGCAGGGGGGACGTCCGGACATGGGTGCAGTCAAGTGCACAGAGCACATACGGGAAGCCATGGATTTGATAAAACCCATGTTTTATCTCCTGCTGCTTCTGCTGGGTGTTGGGGAAGCTGATGTGGGAAGGTGTGGGGGAGATTATGGCATCTAACACCTTGGGCAGGGAAGCCGAGAATGAGGGCTGTGATACCCCAGCGACCAGGGCAGCCGTTGTCTGGAAAGAGGCACTTGTCAACATATGCAGGACAGCTAACAGCTTGGTCACAGGTGGTATGTTGTGTGGTGTCTGCAGGCTAGCTGTTAGTTGTGGCTCAATATGGCGCTGCAGCTGCTGTATGGCTTGCCAGTTGAGTCAATAGCTCTGAATGATGTCCTGTTCCCTGAGGCCATGGAGGGTTGCCCTGTTTCTGAAAATTCTCTCCTGCCTTCTGCGGTGCCTTTGTGGGCCGCGTTGGGGTGGTGGTGGCTGCCGCCATTGGTCCTGTGCTCGGCGTTGTCTTGCAAGTTGCATCAGTAGCACTTCCATGTTGTCCTGTTGGTATGTAATGTTGCTTATGTGTGTTTTCCTTAAGTAGTGGTGTGTTTGCCTCATTTTAACGCCTGCCCTGACCCAGGCGTTAAACTTTGACGTAAATCGGAGTTAGCGTCATTTTTGGGGTCCGCCTCCCACCCGTGCATCATTTTTGCCCTGTTGGATAAATATGGTGCTAGGGTTTTTGAGTCATTTTTTGGATGGGAACGCCTACCTTGCCTCTCATTGATGCAAGGTGGTTTCAAACATCCTCTAAATTACGTTAACTTCGTATTTTTGGCACTAGACGTGTCAAGCGTCAAACTATAAATATGGAGTTAAGTTTGTAATGGATTTGTGTAAAAGAAATTATGCAAATCTGGCGCAAACAGAGTATAAATATGGGCCTTGGTCTCCCATCAGGATGGTTGCCTCCCAGGGCAGACTGATGTAGACCAATTTAGCTATGTCATTCGCAGAACAACACATTTGATGGAGGAAGTCACCCAAATAATATGTCAGATCCTACTAGCGTTAAGCACAGAGAAAGTATTTGACCATTTCAGCTGGAGTTTTCTGAGAAAAAGACTTCAAATGCTGGGTTTAGGGAGGCCCTGCGTTTTTGGCTAGGGGTTCATTAGTTATTGAGACCCAACTACATGGCTCTTGGTGTGTTCTAACAGACTGAGGTAGGAGTATGCGTTACTGCTGCCTCCGTTCACAGCTTTGTTTGCCCTATTACTAGAACCACTAAAGAGCATATAAAGCAAGATCTAGAAATGGGAGGATCCCATTTGAGGGAGGGATACGAATAAAGATCTGTTTATTTTTTGAAGATGTGCTCTTAACATTGACTAGGATTGAGACTTCATTGGAGACACTCCTTACCCAAATAGAGACATTTGAGTGGGACTCAGACTTTTAAATCAATAAAGAGAAATATTACATTTGACTCTGCCCAGATGGCAGAGGAAGTATGCCTTCGACTGGGTGAATATATCCATAAGACAGCTGGGAATTGGCCTCACCAGCTCACTTAAATCACTTTTTACAACAAACTAGCCTCTACCACACTTGACCATTCACATTTACTTAAACACAGTCATGGCTGGACAGCTAGGGTACGGTAAAGATGAATACTTTACACAGACTTCTCCATGTCTTCCAGGCACAGTAACTCAATTCCCAAAGATGAAGGCACCATGGTGTAATTTCTGGGTGACGCAACAAAGTGTGTCTTTGCGTAGACATGAGAGCCCCAAACCAGGCCATTGACAGGCATCTGGGACCCCACATCAGTGACATGATCACACTGCTGAATAGGGTGAAAATATTTTCCAAGCTGGATTTAAACAAGGGCTACCACCAGCTCAAAGGCCGTGAGAGCTCATGCTACATCACCACTTTCTCAATACAACAAAGTCTATTCAGGTACAAATTGCTCAGTTTTGGTGTTTTATCCGCAGCGGAAATTTTCCAAGAAGCGATCAGAAGAGTAATTCGTCACATTCCCAACACCATCAACTACAGCAATCGCATCCTTATATTTGGCGCCACTGTCAAGGAACATGACACTTCTGGAACAAAACCTGATCCTTAACAAAGACAAGTGTGAACTCCACAGGTCCACAGTGAAATTCTATGGACACATCTTCTCAGATGACGTGATGAGGCCAGCCCCTGAAAATTTCACGGCCCTGACCGATACCCCCACCCAAGTTGTTGGTGATGTTCAGTTGTTTCTAGGAATGGCCAGCTACTGTGCCTGTTACATCAAGGACTATGCCACCATAAGCTATCCCCTTAGGGAACTGACCAAAAACAGGCCAACCATTCTAGTGGTCAGAGAGATGTGATCAAGCGTTCAATGCTATCAAGGACACAGGTGAGTCAGTCAGCAACCTAGCTTACTTCAATCCTCGCAAGAAGACTGAAATTACTGTGAACACCAGTCCTGTGGGGCTTGGAGCCATACTAGGCCAATATGACAAAAAAGGTGATCAAAAACACATAGGGGGTCATTACAACCCTGGCGGACGGTGTTAAAGCGGCGGTAAGACCTCCAACAGGCTGGCGGTCTTTTTTTTAGTATTATGACCATGGCGGTTACCGCCATGGTCATCCGCCGCTTCCCCGTTCCGCCCGCCAGGGCGGAGACGACCGCTGGGCTGGAGACCTGGGTCTCCAGCCCAGCGGCCGTGACAATACCGCCGCCGGTATTGTGACCCGGCTTACCGCCGTGGATTTCCAGCGGTAGGAAACGCCATGAAATCCATGGCGGTAAGCACTATCAGTGCCAGGGAAATCCTTCCCTGGCACCGATAGGGGTCCCCCCACCCTCCACCCCCACCCCGACTCCCTCCCCTACACCCACCACCACCTCTGCCACCCCCCAAAAGTGGCAGGGCCCCCCTCCCCACTCCAACCCCCGACATTACCTTACACATACACACCCGACACGCACGCAGGCACCACCAACACACATACATGCACACACACCGACATACATGCCAACATCCACACACACAGTCAGACACGCACACCCACATTCACACATTCACGCACACATCCATACAGACATACATACAGACAGACATGCACACATTTCCGAAACACGCAACACCCCCGCAAGCATGCACGCACTCACACCCCCCCTACATACACAGACGCACACCCCCATGCACCCACACAACACACAACACCCTCCCACCCCCCTCCCCTAACGGACGATCGACTTACCTGTTCCGTCGATCCTCCGGGAGGGGATGGGAGCCATGGGGGCAGCTCCGCCAACACCACACCGCCAACAGAACACCGCCGCGCAGAATCACAGGACGTGATTAGCTCGGTGGTGTTCTGTTGGCATGGCGGTAGAGGTGGAGCAACCTCCACTTCCCTGCCGCCCGCTAGTATGGCTGTTGGCAGCTCTCCGTCGGAAAAACGACAGAGGGCAGCCAACGATCATAATACGCTGAGCAGCAAACCGCCACTACTGGCGGTCTTCCACACGGCGGTCCCTCAGCGGTCTTCTTAAAAGACCGCCGAGGTTGTAATGACCCCCATAGTGGCATACACCATTTGCAGCCTGACTGACACCGGGAAAGCATACTTACAGCCAGAAAAGGAAAGTCTGGCAGTAGTCTGGGTCTGTGAGCATTTTCACATCTTGATCTACGGAAAGCACTTCACACTCATCACAGACAATCAGGTGCTAATGACCATATTCAAAAACCCGAGAGCAAAGATGCCACCCAGGATTGAGCGATGGGAAATTAGTCTTTAGGAATACACATACATCATCATACACAAACCCAGAAAAGCAGCGAATCCAGCATACTACATGTCAAGGCACCCTAGGACATCCTCCACAACGAAATCATCTCTAGCATAGGAATATATTAATTTCGTCATTGCTCAAGCAAGACCACCTGCAGTCCCCCTTGGAGCCATAATTGAGGCCACTGCAGCTGACGCAACCGTGCAAGATGTAACACGCAGCATGTGAACAAACTTGTGGAGACGTGTGGAAGAGCCCAAATGCAACCAACTCACTGATACCAAAGAACTAGCCTCCTTTCGAAATGTAAAGGATGAACTGTCCATGGCCAAAGATGGACTACTGCTGAGAGACAAAAGGATCGTCATTCCGAAAAACCTGTGTCAAGGGGTGGTCAACCTAGCTCATGAAGGGAACCGTGGCATTGTGGCCATTAAAAGAGACCTATGCGACCGTGTCTGGTTCTCCTCTCTTATTGTGATGGTCGAGGCCGCGTTAAAAGACTGTCCTCAATGCTATCTCGTCAGTTGGGAAGAACCTCCCTCGCCTCTGCAAATGTCTGAATTGCCGGAATGTATCTGGCAATAAGTGGTAGTAGACTTCTCTGTCCCTTTGCAGTTGGGCAAATACTTCCTTGTCATAATGGACAAATATTCCCGGTTCTCAATTGCACAGCAAGTATCATCCGCAAAGGCAGCCAGCATCACACCTGTGTTGGATGAAGTGTTTGCAGCATGGGGAATCCCGAAAGTGGTCATAACACACAATGGTCCTCCTTTTAATGGTCAATAATTCACTGACTTTGCCAGTCATCTCAACTTCCGACATCCAAAGATCACTCCCCTGTGGCCTCAGGCCAATGGGATGGTGCAGCGGTTTATGGCCACATTGAGAAAACCATACAGCAGGCCAAACTGGCAAGTCGGGATGTCCAGGCAGCCCTGAACGAAGTGCTGATAGCATATAGAACCATGCCTCACAACACCACAGACAAGTGCCCAGGCACACTGATGTTAAGCTGCACTGTGCGCAGTAGAATACCCATCTGGGAGAAATCAGCCCACTGTGTCAGGCAAGCTCCGGATCATGAAGAGGTGACAGAGTTAGACAGAACCAAGAATGCCAAAAAAAAGGAATATCAGAGGGCCAAGCTGTCGACAGTCCAGGAAGGAGACTGGGTGCTCGCCAGGCAAGAACAAAAGATCAAGTCTGACAGTCGATACCTTTAACATCCACGGCAAGTAAGAAATCTAAAAAGCACCATGGTCACAGCAGCTTCTGATGTTAAGAGGATAACACGGAACATCACCCACTTCAGGACGTACAACTCACTGCCCAAAGAGTCAGTCTCAGTAGTGGAAGTTGACATCACTGATGACATTCATGCGCCAGCCAAGAGGCCAGGTTTTTCCCCTTCCTCTGCTGTGGGGGAGCCCACAGAGCCTATCTCAGCAAGTCTGTCACAGTGTGCTCGTCAAATGCCTACACATCTCATAGAAGAAAAATAATGACTGCTTCTCCAAACAGAAACTAATTTGTGCAATTGGGGGAGATGTAATGTCGTTATGGCATAGCAACAGAACGGCACTAGGACCCTGCAGATAGAGAGATGTCCTCTCAGGGCTGAGGGCTAGGAATCAGAAATGGAGGAGTAAGGCAAATACAGGAGAGTAGGGAAACAGAAGAGGTAGGAAACATAGGAGCTCCATAATTGGATGCAACAAAGCAACTTACCAGCCACTACCTTGTGCGCCTCTTCATTTTCGTCATCCACAAGGGAGGTTTTGCTAGTCCTGATCTGTGGGATACCATCAAGCTGCCCACATAAGATTCTTGCACATGTGAATGTTTTGAGCAAAGGATTAAACATGGATCCATATGGATCCAGCCACAATGGGTAAGATGGTGTCAAGAGGGCCGTGACAGTAAATGCATATGGTGGTGCAATTATGCTTATCATTGTTATTTATAAAGACCCCTGTAGTGCTACGCATGGGTCTAATAACATTCCCATCGCCATTTACACCAACTAATTTTAATCCTAAAATCGCCAGAGCTCAAACTAGCACACACATCTGATGATGGAGAAAAGTTGAGTGCTGCACACTAAGGCCCTCATTACAACTTTGGCGGTCTTATAGAAAGACCGCCGAAGCTGCGGGTGCCACTATACTGCCAGTGCTGGCAGTATTTGTGGCTCCCTATTATGACTTTTCCCTGGGCCAGTGGAAGGAAACAGCATTTCCGTCCGCTGGCCTAGCGGAAAAGTCACATCAACATTGCAGCCGGCTCGTAATAGAGCCGGCGGCAATGTTGATGTGCAGCGGGTGCAGCAGCACCCGTCGCGCATTTCACTGCAGTGAAATGCGCGATGTGGCTGTGCTTGGGGGCCCCTGCACTGCCCATGCCAAGTGCCAGTCCCTCTTACCGCCAGACTTTCCATGGCGGTGTTTACCGCCATGGACAGGCTGGGGGTTGGGGACACATAATCCCCGGGGCAGCGGTGCTTGCACCGCTGCCCTGGGGATTATGACCGCCTGGTGGTCAGTTGCAGGGGCCGGCGGTATGGCCGTGGCTAATGCGCCACAATCCTAATACACTGGCGGTACACCGCCAGCCTGTTGACGGTGTTACCGCTGGTGTACCGCCGGCCGCCAGGGTCGTAATGAGGCCCTAAGAGACTTATTTTTAATGGGGGAATCAAAACAATCAGCTTTACAAGAATTTCAACTTGACATTGATAAATTGAGTATCATATGGTCTGGTATGACACTAGGCAACACAACCTGCCAGTAAGGCGCAGAAGGAGGAAACGTGATGCATTTGTATAGCTGGTGTTTAAATGCAATGCCTTAGAGAGGTAATTTCAAACTTCTACAAACTGCTGAAAGAGGGTGAAACCTGCAGGCGATGACGATACCAAGCATTCTAGGCACAGGCATTAGGGAGCGAGGTGAGTGAAATGCCTTTCCTGATCAGATGGTACCACAAAATGGTACAGTTTGACCGAAATAATCTATATAATAAATTCAGCAACAAATGGAGGCTGCTGACTGTCTATCTATAATGCATAGAAAAAATTACAATGAAGCTGACTTAGATGATAGCCTTAGATTTACATTATTAATAATTTAATTGGGTGTTTAACACAGTCACAAAGTGAATTCACCAAGACGAGTATTGACTCTACCGAAAGCAATGTGACAGTGTATGGTGGAGATGGTGATTGCGGGGGAGTGAGGAGTAATGGTTTAGTGTGCAAACAAGCAATAAGCACAACTTTATATATCCATAAAGCTGTCAGTTCTTCTTATTGTTCCAAGTGGTCGAATGTGCACATATTCAGCAAAATGAGAGGAAGAAATATGTTGGCTTGAGTTTCATAATATTAGTTCATGTTTTACTCAACTGGACTGTTATTTCGACAGATTCCTAGAGTCTGCAATGATTTCTAACTGGATTGTTGAAGGATTCCAATCCATGAAGTACAAAAATAAAATGTCTGCATAATGTTGTATTAATTGCCAGGTCTGAAATAGAACACTGAAGTGGATATCTCAGACTACAAATGCTGTGCAAATAGATATAAACATCCATTAGAGGGAGAAACAAGCAATATCACTGTCTCATTCCTCTATTGATTGGAAGCTGCCTAAACATCTGGCCATTAACTATAGCTTCCAGCTAAGGGGTATTTTTTTAGGGAAAACAGGAAACAATAGTGTCCCCAGATGAAATCTCGGTTAGGGAATAAAGGGGCAGATTTATCTTTTCTTGCGTCCCATAGTGCCCTCCCTAACGCCACCATGTGTGCGCCATATTTAAAATAATGCACACTATGGCGTTAGTTAGGGAACTAGCATCATCATTTTTACACTAGCTCGGCGCTTTGCAGGACTAGCATCCAAAATGTTGACGCTAATCCTGCAAAGCACCCAGAGGCCCATTGAAACCAATAGGAGCCTCTTTTTAACGCTCTGCTCCAGAAAAAATGATGCAAGGCCCTCTTAAATCTGGGCCAAAGTTTTCAAATTTTCAAAATGAACTACTTTTTACTAGAATTAGAAAAAATGTTTCTCAGTAATGGTTTTCTAATGAATTTGTTTTTCTAGGGAAAAAACATATTCTATATATATTAAATAAAATAAAACATCCAAGATTGAGTAGCGGAGCCTGTTTTCACTTGTCAAGCAGGTGGCTGGTTGTCAGATATATATATATATATATATATATATATATATATGTATATATATATATATATATATATATATGCCTAGAGGCGGTTGCCACTAGGTACTTATAGTTAGGTCCTAGTTTCTATAGAAAGGGGGGTCCCTGAAAGCATTTTCCCTATTCATTTTTCCTTAGGGATTTTGAACAGTGATAGCACCGAAACCACTGGACAGAATTACACCAAATTTGGCAGAAAGGTAGCTCTTGGTCCAGAAAGAAGCCTTTTTGTTATTTGGAGTATAAAAAAAAGAAGTAAAAATAACGAAAATAATTTTTTTTATGTATTGGGACAGGAAGGATCCGCGACCCCTTTTGATCTCGTGCTGACATATTATTGGCTGCCAACACTTCAGCAAGGAAGTGTTGGCAGCCATGTTTTTTTTTGGTAGGTATATTTTATTAGCATTTACCATAAGTACATACATCCAGTACATAATCTCAGTTGATTCTTCCACAGGTAAGCCACTAGAGAATGATTCATGTGGCACAAGGGTCAAACCTACTCTAACCAAGCGGTTCCATCCGTTGCACTGACTAGGATCAGGGTGAGGTAGGCCCTGTGGAGGATGTATAAGTTAATCAGTTTAAAGCAGGTGTTTCTGGAGGCTGTGTATGTGAGCGAGGTAATCCTCCCCCACTGAACATCGATGAGGGAGGAAGCAATAGCAAGTTCTTATTTATGCCTCAATCTGTCTAAGGGGAGCAGTGCGTCTTTTCTCAGCACTCTGTACAGGGAGGTAATTGCTTTCACCTTTCTGGTGATGGTACACAGGGTTTGGCAGCCCGTGTGTGTTGCAGGTTCTGCCGCCCCTTGTTGCCAGTGTCGTCTAAGTGTGGTTCTGAAGTGTTGACAGCCATGTTCGGACTTGGCTTCCGAAAAGAGGTTAAAAAAAAAAAAGAAAAGGGGCCAGGGTACGGACAGATACCTCACCAGAGCAAAAAAGCATTAAGAAAAACTTTTGTACTGCAATTCACTGCAGATGCGTGGATCTGGTGAAAGTTAAAAAAAAAAAAAAAAGTCCGGACTCCCACGCTTCATCATTATCAAGCTCCCAGGTGGGCCAAGTCCCAGCTGCATTGTTAATTTTGATGCAGGGGACCATCTGGTTCCCCTGCAGCCCTGGGGACCGCCATCTCCCTATGGCTAAAAACATTATGTGGGTGGAGCCACCATTCCCCTCTGAAGCACTGGGGACCACCATCTCCCTGGGACTTAAATGCTATTTAATGCAGGGGGACCACATGCCCCCCTGCAGCCCTGGGGACCACCACCTCCCCAGGACTTAAGAGAAATATGGTGCGGGGGCACACGGCCCCCCGCCATTTAGCCCCAGGGCCCACCACCTCCCCAGGCTTTATGCAGCAATTATGCACCCCCCTCAAGGAGCCACTGATGGCCCTGGGGAACGCCAACCACGAGGGCTAGCTCCTGCTATGTCCCGGGGTGCCCACCCCGGGACATAGCTGTTTGCTTTTACTTGTGGGAGGTGACAGCTTCCACCAAGCAAAAGCAAACAAAGTTTGCTTTCTGTTAAACAGCTTCCGTTGACAGAAATCGGAGTTTTCATCTGTCTTTCCTGCATACAAAGATGCATGCAGGAAATACAGATGAAAACATTGATCCCACAAGCAGGGAGCTGTTTTGAAAAGCAGCTCCCTGCTTTTGGGAGCAGTGCCGGCTCCCACAGGATGTGGGGAGCCAGCTAGGACCGCGGGGCAGGGTCCCCCCAGAGTCCTGCCACTCTCCTCTTCCATCCCACAGTGGGATTGGAGAGAGAGAGAGATTGTTATTGCAAAGGTCTCTCCATTCAATAAGCTGAAAGAAGAAATCTAGCAAGATGTGTTTTGTTTGAATGTTATAGTTACGTTTTAATGCAAAGCAGAACAGAGTCTCTTCTGACCTACTGTTAAAGCTCTTGGACTGTCAGTCAGTAAGTTGATGTTTCAAAGCCTAGTATCTCAAGGCAGTGGGTCTGCTTATTTACTAGTGTTTAGACTATTAAATCTTCCTAGTAATGGAACATTCATTCTCTTTCCTCTCGATGTGTGTGGGATGAATGTCATAGTTATGTCTGAAGAGTGCACATTAAAGAGTCATCCCTGGCCTAATGGTTAAGGTCTCAGACCCTCATGCTGGGAGTTGAGGGTTCTAGTCTAGGTATATCTGAGATCACTTCCCTATTTTGATTTATTTTCCACTTCAAATGTTTAACCCCTTAAATGCGGGCGATGGCCACTGGCCGACGCCCGCACTACCTCCCTGGTGCGGGTCACGACCAGTGGCCGATACCAGGGAGGGTGTTAATAAATCCGATTTATTTATTTTTTTTCTTTTCCCGGGAGACACGGAAGCTTCCGTGTCTCCCCCCCGCCCACCGCCCCTTTGTGACGTCAGCACGCCGTGAGCTGCCTCACATAAGGACCAACATTGACCGTTGTGTGATCTATTCCTGTCGCGGGCACCAGGCCTAACCACACAAGTGAGGTATAATATTTATCGGGAGACTTGGGGGAACGCTGGGTGGAAGGAAATTTGTGGCTCCTCTCAGATTCCAGAACTTTCTGTCACCGAAATGTGAGTAAAACTTGTTTTTTTAGCCACTTTTTGAGGTTTGCAAAGGATTCTGGGTAACAGAACCTGGTCAGATCCCCACAAGTCACCCCATCTTGGATTCCCCTAGGTCTCTAGTTTTCAGAAATGCACAGGTTTGGTAGGTTTCCCTATGTGCCGGCTGAGCTAGAGGCCAAAATCTACAGGTAGGCACTTTGCAACAAACAGCTCTGTATTTTGTCAAAAAATGTGATGTGTCCACGTTGTGTTTTGGGGCATTTCCTGTCGCGGGCGCTAGGCCTACCCATACAAGTGAGGTATCATTTTTATCGGGAGACTTGGGGGAATGCTGGGTGGAAGGATATTTGTGGCTCCTCTCAGATTCCAGAACTTTCTGTCACCGAAATGTGAGTAAAACTTGTTTTTTTAGCCACTTTTTGAGGTTTGCAAAGGATTCTGGGTAACAGAACCTGGTCAGATCCCCACAAGTCACCCCATCTTCGATTACCCTAGGTCTCTAGTTTTCAAAAATGCACAGGTTTGGTAGGTTTCCCTATGTGCCGGCTGAGCTAGAGGCCAAAATCTACAGGTAGGCACTTTGCAAAAAACAGCTCTGTATTTTGTCAAAAAATGGGATGTGTCCACATTGTGTTTTGGGGCATTTCCCTTCGCGGGCGCTAGGCCTACCCACACAAGTGAGGTATCATTTTTATCGGGAGACTTGGGGGAACGCTGGGTGGAAGGAAATTTGTGGCTCCTCTCAGATTCCAGAACTTTCTGTCACCGAAATGTGAGTAAAACTTGTTTTTTTTGCCACTTTTTGAGGTTTGCAAAGGATTCTGGGTAACAGAACCTGGTCAGATCCCCACAAGTCACCCCATCTTGGATTCCCCTAGGTCTCTAGTTTTCAGAAATGCACAGGTTTGGTAGGTTTCCCTATGTGCCGGCTGAGCTAGAGGCCAAAATCTACAGGTAGGCACTTTGCAAAAAACAGCTCTGTATTTTGTCAAAAAATGTGATGTGTCCACGTTGTGTTTTGGGGCATTTCCTGTAGCGGGCGCTAGGCCTACCCATACATGTGAGGTATCATTTTTATCGGGAGACTTGGGGGAATGCTGGGTGGAAGGACATTTGTGGCTCCTCTCAGATTCCAGAACTTTCTGTCACCGAAATGTGAGTAAAACTTGTTTTTTTAGCCACTTTTTGAGGTTTGCAAAGGATTCTGGGTAACAGAACCTGGTCAGATCCCCACAAGTCACCCCATCTTGGATTCCCCTAGGTCTCTAGTTTTCAGAAATGCACAGGTTTGGTAGGTTTCCCTATGTGCCGGCTGAGCTAGAGGCCAAAATCTACAGGTAGGCACTTTGCAAAAAACAGCTCTGTATTTTGTCAAAAAATGTGATGTGTCCACGTTGTGTTTTGGGGCATTTCCTGTCGCGGGCGCTAGGCCTACCCACACAAGTGAGGTATCATTTTTATCGGGAGACTTGGGGGAATGCTGGGTGGAAGGAAATTTGTGGCTCCTCTCAGATTCCAGAACTTTCTGTCACCGAAATGTGAGTAAAACTTGTTTTTTTAGCCACTTTTTGAGGTTTGCAAAGGATTCTGGGTAACAGAACCTGGTCTGATCCCCACAAGTCACCCCATCTTGGATTCCCCTAGGTCTCTAGTTTTCAAAAATGCACAGGTTTGGTAGGTTTCCCTATGTGCCGGCTGAGCTAGAGGCCAAAATCTACAGGTAGGCACTTTGCAAAAAACAGCTCTGTATTTTTTCAAAAAATGGGATGTGTCCACGTTGTGTTTTGGGGCATTTCCTGTCGCGGGCGCTAGGCCTACCCACACAAGTGAGGTATCATTTTTATCGGGAGACTTGGGGGAACGCTGGGCAGAAGGAAATTTGTGGCTCCTCTCTGATTCCAGAACTTTCTGTCACCGAAATGTGAGGAAATTATTTTTTTTAGCCACTTTTTGAGGTTTGCAAAGGATTCTGGGTAACAGAACCTGGTCAGAGCCCCACAAGTCACCCCATCTTGGATTCCCCTAGGTCTCTAGTTTTCAAAAATGCACAGGTTTGGTAGGCTTCCCTCTGTGCCGGCTGAGCTAGAGGCCAAAATCTACAGGTAGGCACTTTGCAAAACACAGCTCTGTATTTTGTCAAAAAATGGGATGTGTCCACATTGTGTTTTGGGGCATTTCCCTTCGCGGGCGCTAGGCCTACCCACACAAGTGAGGTATCATTTTTATCGGGAGACTTGGGGGAACGCTGGGTGGAAGGAAATTTGTTGCTCCTCTCAGATTCCAGAACTTTCTGTCACCGAAATGTGAGTAAAACTTGTTTTTTTAGCCACTTTTTGAGGTTTGCAAAGGATTCTGGGTAACAGAACCTGGTCAGATCCCCACAAGTCACCCCATCTTGGATTCCCCTAGGGCTCTAGTTTTCAGAAATGCACAGGTTTGGTAGGTTTCCCTATGTGCCGGCTGAGCTAGAGGCCAAAATCTACAGGTAGGCACTTTGCAAAAAACAGCTCTGTATTTTGTCAAAAAATGTGATGTGTCCACGTTGTGTTTTGGGGCATTTCCTGTCGCGGGCGCTAGGCCTACCCATACATGTGAGGTATCATTTTTATCGGGAGACTTGGGGGAATGCTGGGTGGAAGGAAATTTGTGGCTCCTCTCAGATTCCAGAACTTTCTGTCACCGAAATGTGAGTAAAACTTGTTTTTTTAGCCACTTTTTGAGGTTTGCAAAGGATTCTGGGTAACAGAACCTGGTCAGATCCCCACAAGTCACCCCATCTTCGATTCCCCTAGGTCTCTAGTTTTCAAAAATGCACAGGTTTGGTAGGTTTCCCTATGTGCCAGCTGAGCTAGAGGCCAAAATCTACAGGTAGGCACTTTGCAAAAAACAGCTCTGTATTTTGTCAATAAATGGGATGTGTCCACGTTGTGTTTTGGGGCATTTCCTGTCGCGGGCGCTAGGCCTACCCACACAAGTGAGGTATCATTTTTATCGGGAGACTTGGGGGAACGCTGGGCGGAAGGAAATTTGTGGCTCCTCTCAGATTCCAGAACTTTCTGTCACCGAAATGTGAGGATTTTTTTTTTTTTTGCCACTTTTTGAGGTTTGAAAAGGATTCTGGGTAACAGAACCTGGTCAGAGCCCCACATGTCACCCCATCTTGGATTCCCCTAGGTCTCTAGTTTTCAAAAATGCACAGGTTTGGTAGGGTTCCCTCTGTGCCGGCTGAGCTAGAGGCCAAAATCTACAGGTAGGCACTTTGCAAAAAACAGCTCTGTATTTTGTCAAAAAATGGGATGTGTCCACATTGTGTTTTGGGGCATTTCCTGTCGCGGGCGCTAGGCCTACCCACACAAGTGAGGTATCATTTTTATCGGGAGACTTGGGGGAACGCTGGGTGGAAGGAAATTTGTGGCTCCTCTCAGATTCCAGAACTTTCTGTCACCGAAATGTGAGTAAAACTTGTTTTTTTAGCCACTTTTTGAGGTTTGCAAAGGATTCTGGGTAACAGAACCTGGTCTGATCCCCACAAGTCACCCCATCTTGGATTCCCCTAGGTCTCTAGTTTTCAAAAATGCACAGGTTTGGTAGGTTTCCCTATGTGCCGGCTGAGCTAGAGGCCAAAATCTACAGGTAGGCACTTTGCAAAAAACAGCTCTGTATTTTTTCAAAAAATGGGATGTGTCCACGTTGTGTTTTGGGGCATTTCCTGTCGCGGGCGCTAGGCCTACCCACACAAGTGAGGTATCATTTTTATCGGGAGACTTGGGGGAATGCTGGGTGGAAGGAAATTTGTGGCTCCTCTCAGATTCCAGAACTTTCTGTCACCGAAATGTGAGTAAAACTTGTTTTTTTAGCCACTTTTTGAGGTTTGCAAAGGATTCTGGGTAACAGAACCTGGTCTGATCCCCACAAGTCACCCCATCTTCGATTCCCCTAGGTCTCTAGTTTTCAAAAATGCACAGGTTTGGTAGGTTTCCCTATGTGCCGGCTGAGCTAGAGGCCAAAATCTACAGGTAGGCACTTTGCAAAAAACAGCTCTGTATTTTTTCAAAAAATGGGATGTGTCCACGTTGTGTTTTGGGGCATTTCCTGTCGCGGGCGCTAGGCCTACCCACACAAGTGAGGTATCATTTTTATCGGGAGACTTGGGGGAACGCTGGGCAGAAGGAAATTTGTGGCTCCTCTCTGATTCCAGAACTTTCTGTCACCGAAATGTGAGGAAATTATTTTTTTTAGCCACTTTTTGAGGTTTGCAAAGGATTCTGGGTAACAGAACCTGGTCAGAGCCCCACAAGTCACCCCATCTTGGATTCCCCTAGGTCTCTAGTTTTCAAAAATGCACAGGTTTGGTAGGCTTCCCTCTGTGCCGGCTGAGCTAGAGGCCAAAATCTACAGGTAGGCACTTTGAAAAACACAGCTCTGTATTTTGTCAAAAAATGGGATGTGTCCACATTGTGTTTTGGGGCATTTCCCTTCGCGGGCGCTAGGCCTACCCACACAAGTGAGGTATCATTTTTATCGGGAGACTTGGGGGAACGCTGGGTGGAAGGAAATTTGTTGCTCCTCTCAGATTCCAGAACTTTCTGTCACCGAAATGTGAGTAAAACTTGTTTTTTTAGCAACTTTTTGAGGTTTGCAAAGGATTCTGGGTAACAGAACCTGGTCAGATCCCCACAAGTCACCCCATCTTGGATTCCCCTAGGGCTCTAGTTTTCAGAAATGCACAGGTTTGGTAGGTTTCCCTATGTGCCGGCTGAGCTAGAGGCCAAAATCTACAGGTAGGCACTTTGCAAAAAACAGCTCTGTATTTTGTCAAAAAATGTGATGTGTCCACGTTGTGTTTTGGGGCATTTCCTGTCGCGGGCGCTAGGCCTACCCATACATGTGAGGTATCATTTTTATCGGGAGACTTGGGGGAATGCTGGGTGGAAGGAAATTTGTGGCTCCTCTCAGATTCCAGAACTTTCTGTCACCGAAATGTGAGTAAAACTTGTTTTTTTAGCCACTTTTTGAGGTTTGCAAAGGATTCTGGGTAACAGAACCTGGTCAGATCCCCACAAGTCACCCCATCTTCGATTCCCCTAGGTCTCTAGTTTTCAAAAATGCACAGGTTTGGTAGGTTTCCCTATGTGCCAGCTGAGCTAGAGGCCAAAATCTACAGGTAGGCACTTTGCAAAAAACAGCTCTGTATTTTGTCAATAAATGGGATGTGTCCACGTTGTGTTTTGGGGCATTTCCTGTCGCGGGCGCTAGGCCTACCCACACAAGTGAGGTATCATTTTTATCGGGAGACTTGGGGGAACGCTGGGCGGAAGGAAATTTGTGGCTCCTCTCAGATTCCAGAACTTTCTGTCACCGAAATGTGAGGATTTTTTTTTTTTTTTGCCACTTTTTGAGGTTTGAAAAGGATTCTGGGTAACAGAACCTGGTCAGAGCCCCACATGTCACCCCATCTTGGATTCCCCTAGGTCTCTAGTTTTCAAAAATGCACAGGTTTGGTAGGGTTCCCTCTGTGCCGGCTGAGCTAGAGGCCAAAATCTACAGGTAGGCACTTTGCAAAAAACAGCTCTGTATTTTGTCAAAAAATGGGATGTGTCCACATTGTGTTTTGGGGCATTTCCTGTCGCGGGCGCTAGGCCTACCCACACAAGTGAGGTATCATTTTTATCGGGAGACTTGGGGGAACGCTGGGTGGAAGGAAATTTGTGGCTCCTCTCAGATTCCAGAACTTTCTGTCACCGAAATGTGAGTAAAACTTGTTTTTTTAGCCACTTTTTGAGGTTTGCAAAGGATTCTGGGTAACAGAACCTGGTCAGATCCCCACAAGTCACCCCATCTTCGATTCCCCTAGGTCTCTAGTTTTCAGAAATGCAAAGGTTTGGTAGGTTTCCCTATGTGCCGGCTGAGGTAGAGGCCAAAATCTACAGGTAGGCACTTTGCAAAAAACAGCTCTGTATTTTGTCAAAAAATGGGATGTGTACACATTGTGTTTTGGGGCATTTCCCTTCGCGGGCGCTAGGCCTACCCACACAAGTGAGGTATCATTTTTATCAGAAGACTTGGGGGAACGCTGGGTGGAAGGAAATTTGTGGCTCCTCTCAGATTCCAGTACTTTCTGTCACCGAAAAGTGAGTAAAACTAGTTTTTTTAGCCACTTTTTGAGGTTTGCAAAGGATTCTGGGTAACAGAACCTGGTCAGATCCCCACAAGTCACCCCATCTTGGATTCCCCTAGGTCTCTAGTTTTCAGAAATGCACAGGTTTGGTAGGTTTCCCTATGTGCCGGCTGAGCTAGAGGCCAAAATCTACAGGTAGGCACTTTGCAAAAAACAGCTCTGTATTTTGTCAAAAAATGTGATGTGTCCACGTTGTGTTTTGGGGCATTTCCTGTCGCGGGCGCTAGGCCTACCCATACAAGTGAGGTATCATTTTTATCGGGAGACTTGGGGGAATGCTGTGTGGAAGGAAATTTGTGGCTCCTCTCAGATTCCAGAACTTTCTGTCACCGAAATGTGAGTAAAACTTGTTTTTTTAGCCACTTTTTGAGGTTTGCAAAGGATTCTGGGTAACAGAACCTGGTCAGATCCCCACAAGTCACCCCATCTTCGATTCCCCTAGGTCTCTAGTTTTTACAAATGCACAGGTTTGGTAGGTTTCCCTATGTGCCGGCTGAGCTAGAGGCCAAAATCTACAGGTAGGCACTTGGCAAAAAACAGCTCTGTATTTTGTCAAAAAATGGGATGTGTCCACGTTGTGTTTTGGGGCATTTCCTGTCGCGGGCGCTAGGCCTACCCACACAAGTGAGGTATCATTTTTATCGGGAGACTTGGGGGAACGCTGGGCGGAAGGAAATTTGTGGCTCCTCTCAGATTCCAGAACTTTCTGTCACCGAAATGTGAGGATTTTTTTTTTTTGGCCACGTTTTGAGGTTTGCAAAGGATTCTGGGTAACAGAACCTGGTCAGAGCCCCACAAGTCACCCCATCTTGGATTCCCCTAGGTCTCTAGTTTTCAAAAATGCACAGGTTTGGTAGGGTTCCCTCTGTGCCGGCTGAGCTAGAGGCCAAAATCTACAGGTAGGCACTTTGCAAAAAACAGCTCTGTATTTTGTCAAAAAATGGGATGTGTCCACATTGTGTTTTGGGGCATTTCCTGTCGCGGGCGCTAGGCCTACCCACACAAGTGAGGTATCATTTTTATCGGGAGACTTGGGGGAACGCTGGGTGGAAGGAAATTTGTGGCTCCTCTCAGATTCCAGAACTTTCTGTCACCGAAATGTGAGTAAAACTGGTTTTTTTAGCCACTTTTTGAGGTTTGCAAAGGATTCTGGGTAACAGAACCTGGTCAGATCCCCACAAGTCACCCCATCTTCGATTCCCCTAGGTCTCTAGTTTTCAGAAATGCACAGGTTTGGTAGGTTTCCCTATGTGCCGGCTGAGGTAGAGGCCAAAATCTACAGGTAGGCACTTTGCAAAAAACAGCTCTGTATTTTGTCAAAAAATGGGATGTGTCCACATTGTGTTTTGGGGCATTTCCCTTCGCGGGCGCTAGGCCTACCCACACAAGTGAGGTATCATTTTTATCAGAAGACTTGGGGGAACGCTGGGTGGAAGGAAATTTGTGGCTCCTCTCAGATTCCAGAACTTTCTGTCACCGAAATGTGAGTAAAACTTGTTTTTTTAGCCACTTTTTGAGGTTTGCAAAGGATTCTGGGTAACAGAACCTGGTCAGATCCCCACAAGTCACCCCATCTTCGATTCCCCTAGGTCTCTAGTTTTCAGAAATGCACAGGTTTGGTAGGTTTCCCTATGTGCCGGCTGAGGTAGAGGCCAAAATCTACAGGTAGGCACTTTGCAAAAAACAGCTCTGTATTTTGTCAAAAAATGGGATGTGTCCACATTGTGTTTTGGGGCATTTCCCTTCGCGGGCGCTAGGCCTACCCACACAAGTGAGGTATCATTTTTATCAGAAGACTTGGGGGAACGCTGGGTGGAAGGAAATTTGTGGCTCCTCTCAGATTCCAGTACTTTCTGTCACCGAAAAGTGAGTAAAACTAGTTTTTTTAGCCACTTTTTGAGGTTTGCAAAGGATTCTGGGTAACAGAACCTGGTCAGATCCCCACAAGTCACCCCATCTTGGATTCCACTAGGTCTCTAGTTTTCAGAAATGCACAGGTTTGGTAGGTTTCCCTATGTGCCGGCTGAGCTAGAGGCCAAAATCTACAGGTAGGCACTTTGCAAAAAACAGCTCTGTATTTTGTCAAAAAATGTGATGTGTCCACGTTGTGTTTTGGGGCATTTCCTGTCGCGGGCGCTAGGCCTACCCATACAAGTGAGGTATCATTTTTATCGGGAGACTTGGGGGAATGCTGTGTGGAAGGAAATTTGTGGCTCCTCTCAGATTCCAGAACTTTCTGTCACCGAAATGTGAGTAAAACTTGTTTTTTTAGCCACTTTTTGAGGTTTGCAAAGGATTCTGGGTAACAGAACCTGGTCAGATCCCCACAAGTCACCCCATCTTCGATTCCCCTAGGTCTCTAGTTTTTACAAATGCACAGGTTTGGTAGGTTTCCCTATGTGCCGGCTGAGCTAGAGGCCAAAATCTACAGGTAGGCACTTGGCAAAAAACAGCTCTGTATTTTGTCAAAAAATGGGATGTGTCCACGTTGTGTTTTGGGGCATTTCCTGTCGCGGGCGCTAGGCCTACCCACACAAGTGAGGTATCATTTTTATCGGGAGACTTGGGGGAATGCTGGGTGGAAGGATATTTGTGGCTCCTCTCAGATTCCAGAACTTTCTGTCACCGAAATGTGAGTAAAACTTGTTTTTTTAGCCACTTTTTGAGGTTTGCAAAGGATTCTGGGTAACAGAACCTGGTCAGATCCCCACAAGTCACCCCATCTTCGATTACCCTAGGTCTCTAGTTTTCAAAAATGCACAGGTTTGGTAGGTTTCCCTATGTGCCGGCTGAGCTAGAGGCCAAAATCTACAGGTAGGCACTTTGCAAAAAACAGCTCTGTATTTTGTCAAAAAATGGGATGTGTCCACATTGTGTTTTGGGGCATTTCCCTTCGCGGGCGCTAGGCCTACCCACACAAGTGAGGTATCATTTTTATCGGGAGACTTGGGGGAACGCTGGGTGGAAGGAAATTTGTGGCTCCTCTCAGATTCCAGAACTTTCTGTCACCGAAATGTGAGTAAAACTTGTTTTTTTTGCCACTTTTTGAGGTTTGCAAAGGATTCTGGGTAACAGAACCTGGTCAGATCCCCACAAGTCACCCCATCTTGGATTCCCCTAGGTCTCTAGTTTTCAGAAATGCACAGGTTTGGTAGGTTTCCCTATGTGCCGGCTGAGCTAGAGGCCAAAATCTACAGGTAGGCACTTTGCAAAAAACAGCTCTGTATTTTGTCAAAAAATGTGATGTGTCCACGTTGTGTTTTGGGGCATTTCCTGTAGCGGGCGCTAGGCCTACCCATACATGTGAGGTATCATTTTTATCGGGAGACTTGGGGGAATGCTGGGTGGAAGGACATTTGTGGCTCCTCTCAGATTCCAGAACTTTCTGTCACCGAAATGTGAGTAAAACTTGTTTTTTTAGCCACTTTTTGAGGTTTGCAAAGGATTCTGGGTAACAGAACCTGGTCAGATCCCCACAAGTCACCCCATCTTGGATTCCCCTAGGTCTCTAGTTTTCAGAAATGCACAGGTTTGGTAGGTTTCCCTATGTGCCGGCTGAGCTAGAGGCCAAAATCTACAGGTAGGCACTTTGCAAAAAACAGCTCTGTATTTTGTCAAAAAATGTGATGTGTCCACGTTGTGTTTTGGGGCATTTCCTGTCGCGGGCGCTAGGCCTACCCACACAAGTGAGGTATCATTTTTATCGGGAGACTTGGGGGAATGCTGGGTGGAAGGAAATTTGTGGCTCCTCTCAGATTCCAGAACTTTCTGTCACCGAAATGTGAGTAAAACTTGTTTTTTTAGCCACTTTTTGAGGTTTGCAAAGGATTCTGGGTAACAGAACCTGGTCTGATCCCCACAAGTCACCCCATCTTGGATTCCCCTAGGTCTCTAGTTTTCAAAAATGCACAGGTTTGGTAGGTTTCCCTATGTGCCGGCTGAGCTAGAGGCCAAAATCTACAGGTAGGCACTTTGCAAAAAACAGCTCTGTATTTTTTCAAAAAATGGGATGTGTCCACGTTGTGTTTTGGGGCATTTCCTGTCGCGGGCGCTAGGCCTACCCACACAAGTGAGGTATCATTTTTATCGGGAGACTTGGGGGAACGCTGGGCAGAAGGAAATTTGTGGCTCCTCTCTGATTCCAGAACTTTCTGTCACCGAAATGTGAGGAAATTATTTTTTTTAGCCACTTTTTGAGGTTTGCAAAGGATTCTGGGTAACAGAACCTGGTCAGAGCCCCACAAGTCACCCCATCTTGGATTCCCCTAGGTCTCTAGTTTTCAGAAATGCACAGGTTTGGTAGGTTTCCCTATGTGCCGGCTGAGCTAGAGGCCAAAATCTACAGGTAGGCACTTTGCAAAAAACAGCTCTGTATTTTGTCAAAAAATGTGATGTGTCCACGTTGTGTTTTGGGGCATTTCCTGTAGCGGGCGCTAGGCCTACCCATACATGTGAGGTATCATTTTTATCGGGAGACTTGGGGGAATGCTGGGTGGAAGGACATTTGTGGCTCCTCTCAGATTCCAGAACTTTCTGTCACCGAAATGTGAGTAAAACTTGTTTTTTTAGCCACTTTTTGAGGTTTGCAAAGGATTCTGGGTAACAGAACCTGGTCAGATCCCCACAAGTCACCCCATCTTGGATTCCCCTAGGTCTCTAGTTTTCAGAAATGCACAGGTTTGGTAGGTTTCCCTATGTGCCGGCTGAGCTAGAGGCCAAAATCTACAGGTAGGCACTTTGCAAAAAACAGCTCTGTATTTTGTCAAAAAATGTGATGTGTCCACGTTGTGTTTTGGGGCATTTCCTGTCGCGGGCGCTAGGCCTACCCACACAAGTGAGGTATCATTTTTATCGGGAGACTTGGGGGAATGCTGGGTGGAAGGAAATTTGTGGCTCCTCTCAGATTCCAGAACTTTCTGTCACCGAAATGTGAGTAAAACTTGTTTTTTTAGCCACTTTTTGAGGTTTGCAAAGGATTCTGGGTAACAGAACCTGGTCTGATCCCCACAAGTCACCCCATCTTGGATTCCCCTAGGTCTCTAGTTTTCAAAAATGCACAGGTTTGGTAGGTTTCCCTATGTGCCGGCTGAGCTAGAGGCCAAAATCTACAGGTAGGCACTTTGCAAAAAACAGCTCTGTATTTTTTCAAAAAATGGGATGTGTCCACGTTGTGTTTTGGGGCATTTCCTGTCGCGGGCGCTAGGCCTACCCACACAAGTGAGGTATCATTTTTATCGGGAGACTTGGGGGAATGCTGGGTGGAAGGAAATTTGTGGCTCCTCTCAGATTCCAGAACTTTCTGTCACCGAAATGTGAGTAAAACTTGTTTTTTTAGCCACTTTTTGAGGTTTGCAAAGGATTCTGGGTAACAGAACCTGGTCTGATCCCCACAAGTCACCCCATCTTGGATTCCCCTAGGTCTCTAGTTTTCAAAAATGCACAGGTTTGGTAGGTTTCCCTATGTGCCGGCTGAGCTAGAGGCCAAAATCTACAGGTAGGCACTTTGCAAAAAACAGCTCTGTATTTTTTCAAAAAATGGGATGTGTCCACGTTGTGTTTTGGGGCATTTCCTGTCGCGGGCGCTAGGCCTACCCACACAAGTGAGGTATCATTTTTATCGGGAGACTTGGGGGAACGCTGGGCAGAAGGAAATTTGTGGCTCCTCTCTGATTCCAGAACTTTCTGTCACCGAAATGTGAGGAAATTATTTTTTTTAGCCACTTTTTGAGGTTTGCAAAGGATTCTGGGTAACAGAACCTGGTCAGAGCCCCACAAGTCACCCCATCTTGGATTCCCCTAGGTCTCTAGTTTTCAAAAATGCACAGGTTTGGTAGGCTTCCCTCTGTGCCGGCTGAGCTAGAGGCCAAAATCTACAGGTAGGCACTTTGCAAAACACAGCTCTGTATTTTGTCAAAAAATGGGATGTGTCCACATTGTGTTTTGGGGCATTTCCCTTCGCGGGCGCTAGGCCTACCCACACAAGTGAGGTATCATTTTTATCGGGAGACTTGGGGGAACGCTGGGTGGAAGGAAATTTGTTGCTCCTCTCAGATTCCAGAACTTTCTGTCACCGAAATGTGAGTAAAACTTGTTTTTTTAGCCACTTTTTGAGGTTTGCAAAGGATTCTGGGTAACAGAACCTGGTCAGATCCCCACAAGTCACCCCATCTTGGATTCCCCTAGGGCTCTAGTTTTCAGAAATGCACAGGTTTGGTAGGTTTCCCTATGTGCCGGCTGAGCTAGAGGCCAAAATCTACAGGTAGGCACTTTGCAAAAAACAGCTCTGTATTTTGTCAAAAAATGTGATGTGTCCACGTTGTGTTTTGGGGCATTTCCTGTCGCGGGCGCTAGGCCTACCCATACATGTGAGGTATCATTTTTATCGGGAGACTTGGGGGAATGCTGGGTGGAAGGAAATTTGTGGCTCCTCTCAGATTCCAGAACTTTCTGTCACCGAAATGTGAGTAAAACTTGTTTTTTTAGCCACTTTTTGAGGTTTGCAAAGGATTCTGGGTAACAGAACCTGGTCAGATCCCCACAAGTCACCCCATCTTCGATTCCCCTAGGTCTCTAGTTTTCAAAAATGCACAGGTTTGGTAGGTTTCCCTATGTGCCAGCTGAGCTAGAGGCCAAAATCTACAGGTAGGCACTTTGCAAAAAACAGCTCTGTATTTTGTCAATAAATGGGATGTGTCCACGTTGTGTTTTGGGGCATTTCCTGTCGCGGGCGCTAGGCCTACCCACACAAGTGAGGTATCATTTTTATCGGGAGACTTGGGGGAACGCTGGGCGGAAGGAAATTTGTGGCTCCTCTCAGATTCCAGAACTTTCTGTCACCGAAATGTGAGGATTTATTTTTTTTTTGCCACTTTTTGAGGTTTGAAAAGGATTCTGGGTAACAGAACCTGGTCAGAGCCCCACATGTCACCCCATCTTGGATTCCCCTAGGTCTCTAGTTTTCAAAAATGCACAGGTTTGGTAGGGTTCCCTCTGTGCCGGCTGAGCTAGAGGCCAAAATCTACAGGTAGGCACTTTGCAAAAAACAGCTCTGTATTTTGTCAAAAAATGGGATGTGTCCACATTGTGTTTTGGGGCATTTCCTGTCGCGGGCGCTAGGCCTACCCACACAAGTGAGGTATCATTTTTATCGGGAGACTTGGGGGAACGCTGGGTGGAAGGAAATTTGTGGCTCCTCTCAGATTCCAGAACTTTCTGTCACCGAAATGTGAGTAAAACTTGTTTTTTTAGCCACTTTTTGAGGTTTGCAAAGGATTCTGGGTAACAGAACCTGGTCAGATCCCCACAAGTCACCCCATCTTCGATTCCCCTAGGTCTCTAGTTTTCAGAAATGCACAGGTTTGGTAGGTTTCCCTATGTGCCGGCTGAGGTAGAGGCCAAAATCTACAGGTAGGCACTTTGCAAAAAACAGCTCTGTATTTTGTCAAAAAATGGGATGTGTCCACATTGTGTTTTGGGGCATTTCCCTTCGCGGGCGCTAGGCCTACCCACACAAGTGAGGTATCATTTTTATCAGAAGACTTGGGGGAACGCTGGGTGGAAGGAAATTTGTGGCTCCTCTCAGATTCCAGTACTTTCTGTCACCGAAAAGTGAGTAAAACTAGTTTTTTTAGCCACTTTTTGAGGTTTGCAAAGGATTCTGGGTAACAGAACCTGGTCAGATCCCCACAAGTCACCCCATCTTGGATTCCCCTAGGTCTCTAGTTTTCAGAAATGCACAGGTTTGGTAGGTTTCCCTATGTGCCGGCTGAGCTAGAGGCCAAAATCTACAGGTAGGCACTTTGCAAAAAACAGCTCTGTATTTTGTCAAAAAATGTGATGTGTCCACGTTGTGTTTTGGGGCATTTCCTGTCGCGGGCGCTAGGCCTACCCATACAAGTGAGGTATCATTTTTATCGGGAGACTTGGGGGAATGCTGTGTGGAAGGAAATTTGTGGCTCCTCTCAGATTCCAGAACTTTCTGTCACCGAAATGTGAGTAAAACTTGTTTTTTTAGCCACTTTTTGAGGTTTGCAAAGGATTCTGGGTAACAGAACCTGGTCAGATCCCCACAAGTCACCCCATCTTCGATTCCCCTAGGTCTCTAGTTTTTACAAATGCACAGGTTTGGTAGGTTTCCCTATGTGCCGGCTGAGCTAGAGGCCAAAATCTACAGGTAGGCACTTGGCAAAAAACAGCTCTGTATTTTGTCAAAAAATGGGATGTGTCCACGTTGTGTTTTGGGGCATTTCCTGTCGCGGGCGCTAGGCCTACCCACACAAGTGAGGTATCATTTTTATCGGGAGACTTGGGGGAACGCTGGGCGGAAGGAAATTTGTGGCTCCTCTCAGATTCCAGAACTTTCTGTCACCGAAATGTGAGGATTTTTTTTTTTTTGCCACTTTTTGAGGTTTGCAAAGGATTCTGGGTAACAGAACCTGGTCAGAGCCCCACAAGTCACCCCATCTTGGATTCCCCTAGGTCTCTAGTTTTCAAAAATGCACAGGTTTGGTAGGGTTCCCTCTGTGCCGGCTGAGCTAGAGGCCAAAATCTACAGGTAGGCACTTTGCAAAAAACAGCTCTGTATTTTGTCAAAAAATGGGATGTGTCCACATTGTGTTTTGGGGCATTTCCTGTCGCGGGCGCTAGGCCTACCCACACAAGTGAGGTATCATTTTTATCGGGAGACTTGGGGGAACGCTGGGTGGAAGGAAATTTGTGGCTCCTCTCAGATTCCAGAACTTTCTGTCACCGAAATGTGAGTAAAACTGGTTTTTTTAGCCACTTTTTGAGGTTTGCAAAGGATTCTGGGTAACAGAACCTGGTCAGATCCCCACAAGTCACCCCATCTTCGATTCCCCTACGTCTCTAGTTTTCAGAAATGCACAGGTTTGGTAGGTTTCCCTATGTGCCGGCTGAGGTAGAGGCCAAAATCTACAGGTAGGCACTTTGCAAAAAACAGCTCTGTATTTTGTCAAAAAATGGGATGTGTCCACATTGTGTTTTGGGGCATTTCCCTTCGCGGGCGCTAGGCCTACCCACACAAGTGAGGTATCATTTTTATCAGAAGACTTGGGGGAACGCTGGGTGGAAGGAAATTTGTGGCTCCTCTCAGATTCCAGAACTTTCTGTCACCGAAATGTGAGTAAAACTTGTTTTTTTAGCCACTTTTTGAGGTTTGCAAAGGATTCTGGGTAACAGAACCTGGTCAGATCCCCACAAGTCACCCCATCTTCGATTCCCCTAGGTCTCTAGTTTTCAGAAATGCACAGGTTTGGTAGGGTTCCCTATGTGCCGGCTGAGGTAGAGGCCAAAATCTACAGGTAGGCACTTTGCAAAAAACAGCTCTGTATTTTGTCAAAAAATGGGATGTGTCCACATTGTGTTTTGGGGCATTTCCCTTCGCGGGCGCTAGGCCTACCCACACAAGTGAGGTATCATTTTTATCAGAAGACTTGGGGGAACGCTGGGTGGAAGGAAATTTGTGGCTCCTCTCAGATTCCAGAACTTTCTGTCACCGAAAAGTGAGTAAAACTAGTTTTTTTAGCCACTTTTTGAGGTTTGCAAAGGATTCTGGGTAACAGAACCTGGTCAGATCCCCACAAGTCACCCCATCTTGGATTTCCCTAGGTCTCTAGTTTTCAGAAATGCACAGGTTTGGTAGGTTTCCCTATGTGCCGGCTGAGCTAGAGGCCAAAATCTACAGGTAGGCACTTTGCAAAAAACAGCTCTGTATTTTGTCAAAAAATGTGATGTGTCCACGTTGTGTTTTGGGGCATTTCCTGTCGCGGGCGCTAGGCCTACCCATACAAGTGAGGTATCATTTTTATCGGGAGACTTGGGGGAATGCTGTGTGGAAGGAAATTTGTGGCTCCTCTCAGATTCCAGAACTTTCTGTCACCGAAATGTGAGTAAAACTTGTTTTTTTAGCCACTTTTTGAGGTTTGCAAAGGATTCTGGGTAACAGAACCTGGTCAGATCCCCACAAGTCACCCCATCTTCGATTCCCCTAGGTCTCTAGTTTTTACAAATGCACAGGTTTGGTAGGTTTCCCTATGTGCCGGCTGAGCTAGAGGCCAAAATCTACAGGTAGGCACTTGGCAAAAAACAGCTCTGTATTTTGTCAAAAAATGGGATGTGTCCACGTTGTGTTTTGGGGCATTTCCTGTCGCGGGCGCTAGGCCTACCCACACAAGTGAGGTATCATTTTTATTGGGAGACTTGGGGGAACGCTGGGCGGAAGGAAATTTGTGGCTCCTCTCAGATTCCAGAACTTTCTGTCACCGAAATGTGAGGATTTTTTTTTTTTTGCCACTTTTTGAGGTTTGCAAAGGATTCTGGGTAACAGAACCTGGTCAGAGCCCCACAAGTCACCCCATCTTGGATTCCCCTAGGTCTCTAGTTTTCAAAAATGCACAGGTTTGGTAGGGTTCCCTCTGTGCCGGCTGAGCTAGAGGCCAAAATCTACAGGTAGGCACTTTGCAAAAAACAGCTCTGTATTTTGTCAAAAAATGGGATGTGTCCACATTGTGTTTTGGGGCATTTCCTGTCGCGGGCGCTAGGCCTACCCACACAAGTGAGGTATCATTTTTATCGGGAGACTTGGGGAACGCTGGGTGGAAGGAAATTTGTGGCTCCTCTCAGATTCCAGAACTTTCTGTCACCGAAATGTGAGGAAAACTTGTTTTTTTAGCCACTTTTTGAGGTTTGCAAAGGATTCTGGGTAACAGAACCTGGTCAGATCCCCACAAGTCACCCCATCTTGGATTCCCCTAGGTCTCTAGTTTTCAGAAATGCACAGGTTTGGTAGGTTTCCCTATGTGCCGGCTGAGCTAGAGGCCAA
Source organism: Pleurodeles waltl (assembly GCF_031143425.1). Lineage (NCBI taxonomy): Eukaryota > Metazoa > Chordata > Amphibia > Caudata > Salamandridae > Pleurodeles > Pleurodeles waltl. The sequence goes on along the minus strand of NC_090441.1, from coordinate 69,855,457 downwards.
AATCTAAAGGTAGGCATTTTGCAAAAAACAGCTCTGTATTTTGTCAAAAAATGTGATGTGTCCACGTTGTGTTTTGGGGCATTTCCTGTCGCGGGCGCTAGGCCTACCCACACAAGTGAGGTATCATTTTTATCGGGAGACTTGGGGAAATGCTGGGTGGAAGGAAATTTGTGTCTCCTCTCAGATTCCAGAACTTTCTGTCACCGATATGTGAGTAAAACTTGTTTTTTTAGCCACTTTTTGAGGTTTGCAAAGGATTCTGGGTAACAGAACCTGGTCTGATCCCCACAAGTCACCCCATCTTCGATTCCCCTAGGTCTCTAGTTTTCAAAAATGCACAGGTTTGGTAGGTTTCCCTATGTGCCAGCTGAGCTAGAGGCCAAAATCTACAGGTAAGCACTTTGCAAAAAACAGCTCTGTATTTTGTCAATAAATGGGATGTGTCCACGTTGTGTTTTGGGGCATTTCCTGTCGCGGGCGCTAGGCCTACCCACACAAGTGAGGTATCATTTTTATCGGGAGACTTGGGGGAACGCTGGGCGGAAGGAAATTTGTGGCTCCTCTCAGATTCCAGAACTTTCTGTCACCGAAATGTGAGGATTTTTTTTTTTTTTGCCACTTTTTGAGGTTTGAAAAGGATTCTGGGTAACAGAACCTGGTCAGAGCCCCACAAGTCACCCCATCTTCGATTCCCCTAGGTCTCTAGTTTTCAGAAATGCACAGGTTTGGTAGGTTTCCCTATGTGCCGGCTGAGCTAGAGGCCAAAATCTACAGGTAGGCACTTTGCAAAAAACAGCTCTGTATTTTGTCAAAAAATGGGATGTGTCCACATTGTGTTTTGGGGCATTTCCCTTCGCGGGCGCTAGGCCTACCCACACAAGTGAGGTATCATTTTTATCAGAAGACTTGGGGGAACGCTGGGTGGAAGGAAATTTGTGGCTCCTCTCAGATTCCAGTACTTTCTGTCACCGAAAAGTGAGTAAAACTAGTTTTTTTAGCCACTTTTTGAGGTTTGCAAAGGATTCTGGGTAACAGAACCTGGTCAGATCCCCACAAGTCACCCCATCTTGGATTCCCCTAGGTCTCTAGTTTTCAGAAATGCACAGGTTTGGTAGGTTTCCCTATGTGCCGGCTGAGCTAGAGGCCAAAATCTACAGGTAGGCACTTTGCAAAAAACAGCTCTGTATTTTGTCAAAAAATTTGATGTGTCCACGTTGTGTTTTGGGGCATTTCCTGTCGCGGGCGCTAGGCCTACCCATACAAGTGAGGTATCAATTTTATCGGGAGACTTGGGGGAATGCTGTGTGGAAGGAAATTTGTGGCTCCTCTCAGATTCCAGAACTTTCTGTCACCGAAATGTGAGTAAAACTTGTTTTTTTAGCCACTTTTTGAGGTTTGCAAAGGATTCTGGGTAACAGAACCTGGTCAGATCCCCACAAGTCACCCGATCTTCGATTCCCCTAGGTCTCTAGTTTTTACAAATGCACAGGTTTGGTAGGTTTCCCTATGTGCCGGCTGAGCTAGAGGCCAAAATCTACAGGTAGGCACTTGGCAAAAAACAGCTCTGTATTTTGTCAAAAAATGGGATGTGTCCACGTTGTGTTTTGGGGCATTTCCTGTCGCGGGCGCTAGGCCTACCCACACAAGTGAGGTATCATTTTTATCGGGAGACTTGGGGGAACGCTGGGCGGAAGGAAATTTGTGGCTCCTCTCAGATTCCAGAACTTTCTGTCACCGAAATGTGAGGATTTTTTTTTTTTTGCCACTTTTTGAGGTTTGCAAAGGATTCTGGGTAACAGAACCTGGTCAGAGCCCCACAAGTCACCCCATCTTGGATTCCCCTAGGTCTCTAGTTTTCAAAAATGCACAGGTTTGGTAGGGTTCCCTCTGTGCCGGCTGAGCTAGAGGCCAAAATCTACAGGTAGGCACTTTGCAAAAAACAGCTCTGTATTTTGTCAAAAAATGGGATGTGTCCACATTGTGTTTTGGGGCATTTCCTGTCGCGGGCGCTAGGCCTACCCACACAAGTGAGGTATCATTTTTATCGGGAGACTTGGGGGAACGCTGGGTGGAAGGAAATTTGTGGCTCCTCTCAGATTCCAGAACTTTCTGTCACCGAAATGTGAGTAAAACTGGTTTTTTTAGCCACTTTTTGAGGTTTGCAAAGGATTCTGGGTAACAGAACCTGGTCAGAACCCCACAAGTCACCCCATCTTCGATTCCCCTACGTCTCTAGTTTTCAGAAATGCACAGGTTTGGTAGGTTTCCCTATGTGCCGGCTGAGGTAGAGGCCAAAATCTACAGGTAGGCACTTTGCAAAAAACAGCTCTGTATTTTGTCAAAAAATGGGATGTGTCCACATTGTGTTTTGGGGCATTTCCCTTCGCGGGCGCTAGGCCTACCCACACAAGTGAGGTATCATTTTTATCAGAAGACTTGGGGGAACGCTGGGTGGAAGGAAATTTGTGGCTCCTCTCAGATTCCAGAACTTTCTGTCACCGAAATGTGAGTAAAACTTGTTTTTTTAGCCACTTTTTGAGGTTTGCAAAGGATTCTGGGTAACAGAACCTGGTCAGATCCCCACAAGTCACCCCATCTTCGATTCCCCTAGGTCTCTAGTTTTCAGAAATGCACAGGTTTGGTAGGTTTCCCTATGTGCCGGCTGAGGTAGAGGCCAAAATCTACAGGTAGGCACTTTGCAAAAAACAGCTCTGTATTTTGTCAAAAAATGGGATGTGTCCACATTGTGTTTTGGGGCATTTCCCTTCGCGGGCGCTAGGCCTACCCACACAAGTGAGGTATCATTTTTATCAGAAGACTTGGGGGAACGCTGGGTGGAAGGAAATTTGTGGCTCCTCTCAGATTCCAGTACTTTCTGTCACCGAAAAGTGAGTAAAACTAGTTTTTTTAGCCACTTTTTGAGGTTTGCAAAGGATTCTGGGTAAGAGAACCTGGTCAGATCCCCACAAGTCACCCCATCTTGGATTTCCCTAGGTCTCTAGTTTTCAGAAATGCACAGGTTTGGTAGGTTTCCCTATGTGCCGGCTGAGCTAGAGGCCAAAATCTACAGGTAGGCACTTTGCAAAAAACAGCTCTGTATTTTGTCAAAAAATGTGATGTGTCCACGTTGTGTTTTGGGGCATTTCCTGTCGCGGGCGCTAGGCCTACCCATACAAGTGAGGTATCATTTTTATCGGGAGACTTGGGGGAATGCTGTGTGGAAGGAAATTTGTGGCTCCTCTCAGATTCCAGAACTTTCTGTCACCGAAATGTGAGTAAAACTTGTTTTTTTAGCCACTTTTTGAGGTTTGCAAAGGATTCTGGGTAACAGAACCTGGTCAGATCCCCACAAGTCACCCCATCTTCGATTCCCCTAGGTCTCTAGTTTTTACAAATGCACAGGTTTGGTAGGTTTCCCTATGTGCCGGCTGAGCTAGAGGCCAAAATCTACAGGTAGGCACTTGGCAAAAAACAGCTCTGTATTTTGTCAAAAAATGGGATGTGTCCACGTTGTGTTTTGGGGCATTTCCTGTCGCGGGCGCTAGGCCTACCCACACAAGTGAGGTATCATTTTTATTGGGAGACTTGGGGGAACGCTGGGCGGAAGGAAATTTGTGGCTCCTCTCAGATTCCAGAACTTTCTGTCACCGAAATGTGAGGATTTTTTTTTTTTGCCACTTTTTGAGGTTTGCAAAGGATTCTGGGTAACAGAACCTGGTCAGAGCCCCACAAGTCACCCCATCTTGGATTCCCCTAGGTCTCTAGTTTTCAAAAATGCACAGGTTTAGTAGGGTTCCCTCTGTGCCGGCTGAGCTAGAGGCCAAAATCTACAGGTAGGCACTTTGCAAAAAACAGCTCTGTATTTTGTCAAAAAATGGGATGTGTCCACATTGTGTTTTGGGGCATTTCCTGTCGCGGGCGCTAGGCCTACCCACACAAGTGAGGTATCATTTTTATCGGGAGACTTGGGGAACGCTGGGTGGAAGGAAATTTGTGGCTCCTCTCAGATTCCAGAACTTTCTGTCACCGAAATGTGAGGAAAACTTGTTTTTTTAGCCACTTTTTGAGGTTTGCAAAGGATTCTGGGTAACAGAACCTGGTCAGATCCCCACAAGTCACCCCATCTTGGATTCCCCTAGGTCTCTAGTTTTCAGAAATGCACAGGTTTGGTAGGTTTCCCTATGTGCCGGCTGAGCTAGAGGCCAAAATCTAAAGGTAGGCATTTTGCAAAAAACAGCTCTGTATTTTGTCAAAAAATGTGATGTGTCCACGTTGTGTTTTGGGGCATTTCCTGTCGCGGGCGCTAGGCCTACCCACACAAGTGAGGTATCATTTTTATCGGGAGACTTGGGGAAATGCTGGGTGGAAGGAAATTTGTGTCTCCTCTCAGATTCCAGAACTTTCTGTCACCGATATGTGAGTAAAACTTGTTTTTTTAGCCACTTTTTGAGGTTTGCAAAGGATTCTGGGTAACAGAACCTGGTCTGATCCCCACTAGTCACCCCATCTTGGATTCCCCTAGGTCTCTAGTTTTCAAAAATGCACAGGTTTGGTAGGTTTCCCTATGTGCCGGCTGAGCTAGAGGCCAAAATCTACAGGTAGGCACTTTGCAAAAAACAGCTCTGTATTTTGTCAAAAAATGGGATGTGTCCACGTTGTGTTTTGGGGCATTTCCTGTCGCGGGCGCTAGGCCTACCCACACAAGTGAGGTATCATTTTTATCGGGAGACTTGGGGGAACGCTGGGTGGAAGGAAATTTGTGGCTCCTATAAGATTCCAGAACTTTCTGTCACCGAAATGTGAGGAAAACTTTTTTTTTTAGCCACTTTTTGAGGTTTGCTAAGGATTCTGGGTAACATAACCTGGTCAGAGCCCCACAAGTCACCCCATCTTGGATTCCCCTACATCTCTAGTTGTCAAAAATGCACATGTTTGGTAGGTTTCACTATGTGCCGGCTGAGCTAGAGGCCAAAATCTACAGGTAGGCACTTTGGAAAAAACAGCTGTGTTTTCTATAAAAAAATGGGATGTGTCCACGTTGTGTTTTGGGGCATTTCCTGTCGCGGGCACTAGGCCTACCCACACAAGTGAGGTATCATTTTTATCGGGAGACTTGGGGGAACATAGAATAGCAAAACAAGTGTTATTGCCCCTTATCTTTCTCTACATTTTTTCCTTCCAAATATAAGAGAGTGTGTAAAAAAGACGTCTATTTGAGAAATGCCCTGCAATTCACATGCTAGTATGGGCACCTCGGAATTCAGAGATGTGCAAATAACCACTGCTCCTCAAAACCTTATCTTGATCCCATTTTGGAAGTGCAAAGGTTTTCTTGATACCTCTTTTTCACTCTTCATATTTCAGCAAATGAATTGCTGTATACCCAGTATAGAATGAAAACCAACTGCAGGGTGCAGCTCATTTATTGGCTCTGGGTACCTAGGGTTCTTGATGAACCTACAAGCCCTTTATATCCCCGCAACCAGAAGAGTCCAGCAGACAAAACGGTATATTGCTATCAGAAATCTGACATTGCAGGAAAAAGTTACAGAGTAAAACATAAAGAAAAATGGCTGTTGTTTTCAGCTCAATTTCAATATCTTTTTATTTCAGCTGTTATTTTCTGTAGGAAAACCTTGTAGGATCTACACAAATGACCCCTTGCTGAATTCAGAATGTTGTCTAGTTTTCAGAAATGTTTAGCTTTCCGGGATCCAGCATTGGTTTCACACCCATTCCTGTCACTAACTGGAAGGAGGCTGAAAGCACCAAAAATAGTAAAAATGAGGTATGTCCCAGTAAAATTCCAAATTTGTGTTGAAAAATGTGGTTTTCTGATTCAAGTCTGCCCGTTCCTGAAAGGTGGGAAGATAGTGATTTCAGCACCAGAAACCCTTTGTTGATGGCATTTTCAGGGAAAAAACCACAAGCCTGCTTTGGCAGGCCTTTTTTCCCATATTTTTGGAAAAAACTAAATTTTCACTGTATTTTGGCTATTTTCTTGGTCTCCTCCAGGGGAAACTACAAACTCAGGGTACCATTAGAATCCCTAGGATGTTGGAAAAAAAGGACGCGAATTTGCCGTGGATAGCTTATGTGGACAAAAAGGTATGAAGGCCTAAGCGCGAACTACCCCAAATAGCCAAAAAAGGGCTCAGCACTGGGGGGGGAAAAGGCCCAGCAGCTAAGAGGTTAAGGCCCGTATTTATACTCCGTTTGCGCCGAATTAGCGTCGTTTTTTTCGACGCAAATTCGGCGCAAAACTAACGCCATATTTATACTTTGGCGTTAGACGCGTCTAGCGCCAAAGTATGGGCAAAGAGCGTCATTTTTTAGCGTGAACGCCTTCCTTGCGTTAATGAGATGCAAGGAAGGCGTTCCCGTCTAAAAAAATGACGGCGACGCAAATGCGTCGTATTTATACTCCCGGGCAAAAATCACGCCCGGGAGGTGGCGGGTCAAAAAACCCCGCATTTGCGCCACTTTTTAACGCCTGGGTCAGGGTAGGCGTTAAGGGGCCTGTGGGCTCAAAATGAGCCCACAGGTGCCCTCCCCTGCCCCCAGGGACCCCCCCTGCCACCCCTGCCCACCCCAGGAGGACACCCAAGGATGGAGGGACCCACCCCAGGGACATTCAGGTAAGTTCACGTAAGTATAATTTTTTATATTTTTCAATTTTTTTTGGGTGGCATAGGGGGGCCTTATTTGTGCCCCCCTACATGCCACTATGCCCAATGACCATGCCCAGGGGACATAAGTCCCCTGGGCATGGCCATTGGGCAAGGGGGCATGACTCCTGTCTTTACTAAGACAGGAGTCATTTAAATGGCGTCTGGGCGTCGAAAAAATGGCGCAAATCGGGTTAAGACGATTTTTTAGCGTCAACCCGACTTGCGCCATTTTAAGACGCCCTAGCGCCATTTTCCCCCTACGCCGGCGCTGCCTGGTCTACGTGGTTTTTTTCCACGCACACCAGGCAGCGCCGGTCTGCTTGCGCCGGCTAACGCCATTCCATAAATACGGCGCCCGCATGGCGCTTCGGAATGGCGTTAGACGGCGCTAAATTTTTTGACGCTAAACTGCGTTAGCGCAGTTTACCGTCAAAAAGTATAAATATGGGCCTAAGATTCATACAGAAAGGCGATCTCACTCATTTTTATTGACAAACACTTTTCTTTTCAATTTGTCCTAAAAAATCTCATTCTACTTATAACATTCATCAAAGCCTAAAAACCTCTCTCCCGCTGTCCCTCTCTCTCAAGTTCTCTCTGTCAATCTTTTTCTCTTAATTTCTCTTTCTGTCTCTCTCCCTCTCTCCCATCCCATGATTGGATGGAAGAGAGAGCAAGAGATAGTCATTGCAATGGTCTCTCCATTCAATGACTTCACAGAACACTGACTCACCTGTGGCATGATGGTTGAGGTCACAGTCCCTCACACTGAAAGTTGAGGGTCATAGTCCAGGTGTGTCTTTGGTCATTATCCCACTTTAATTTGTTTTCAACGTTGAAAAGTTTAAGATTCCTAATGAAAGATGATCTCATTTTTTTAAATTGAGAAATATATTTTTGTTTTCAGTTTGTCAAGAAATATCCCATTCTAACTATATTATTTACCAAAGCCTAAACATTCTCTCTCTCTCTCTCTTTCTCTCTCTCTCTCTCTCTCTGTCTCTCTCTCACTCTCTTTCTCTCTCTCAATTTCTTTTTCAATCTCTTTCACCAACTTACACACCCACTAACACCCTTACTCACCCACTCACATACCACTCAGAAACTCAAGCATCCACTCACAGACCCACTCAGACCCTCATGCATACACTCACAGCCCCACTCAGACCTTGTCACACCCACTCACAGACCCACTCAAACTCTCACACACCCACTCACAGACCCACTGAAACCCTCATGCACTCACTCACAGACCCATACAGAAACTAATGCACCCACTAAGACACTGATGCACCTACTCTCACAACCAGAAAGACACTCTTACAGCCCCTCTCACCCCCCAAAAGGCACCCTCTCACACCCAGAGAAACAGACCACGACCACATCCCACAGTGCACAGCCAAAGGGCTGTGTGCAGTGTGGAGTTTGTTGGTTAGGGGGTTGGCTGTAGTGTCTGGCTGCAGGCCAGCCCTGGTGGTGGCTGGATTAAGGTATAGTCATGAAAATTACTTTATGTTAAAAAAAACCTTTGAAATTCAGTTGAAATAACCAAAGGTTACAGGCATGTTATATTTGGGAAATAGATTAAAAACCCCATAGAAATTCAACTAAAAAAACAAAGGTTACAGGTATTTTATAGTTAGGTTAACATTATAAATGTACCAAACCACAGAAATTCACCGGATATAGAGTTATCTCAAGTAACTTTAACTCATGCCCTAAGGTAACTATAACTCCCACCCTTCCATGCACTGCTTATTTCCACACAAATTATAGCACTCATGACATCTCTGATAACTTCATTGACAATGTCACTTTAACATCTTCAGTAGAATTACTGATGAGATTACTGTGCATGGGGGGCCACGAGTTATAGTCGCCTTTGTATTTTTAAGTAAATATATAAATATGGGGGGCATGGCCAAGCAAGATGGCTGGCGGGACACGCTCTCGATGAGCTCCCGCTCACCGGCCTAATCCTGCATAATATCCTGGGGTACCTGTGATTGTAAGTTTCCCTCGGCTCCTGGATTGAGGGCTTGGGTCTGCGGCTCTCGGACCGAGTGGATCAGCCAGAAATAACCGGGCCGCGCGACAACGAGGTGTGTGTGCACGAAGGCCCCGTTGGGTGTACTGCACTTGGAGTGGCATAGGAGGGGGGGTGATCGCCTCCCGCACCAGTGAAGAACTCCCGGGTCGGCTGTCCTGGTGGGAGGAAGTGCCGGGGCCAGGCCTTGGAGCAGGACTGTGCGTTTGGGTGCCTGTGGAGGGCCCTGCCTGGGCCTACGTGTTCATCCTGGTGCACAGTGAGGAGCCGGGACCTGGCGACAAACTCTGGATTGGATGAGTGGGGGCAGTGAAGGAGCAGCTTGTAGCTCCTGGACACTTGATGGTGCTACCTGTATGGTTGAGCTGTGGACTCTAGAGTGGTGACTTCGCTGGCCAGTGTAGCACTCGTAGCACAGTTGTGGGCCTGCCTGGAACAGTTGGGTGGAATTTTCTACTTCTGAGGAAGAACAAACATACTGACCCTGTGGCAGCTTGTTGACAGCGACATGTGGCTGGCGTGGTGCACAGCCTAGTGACTGCTACTGCTGCTTCGAGTTACTTGTAGTGCGGATTCTGCGTGGTCCCTTGCCGGCTGTGGTATGGGACTGCACCGACAGTCGACAACATCGCAGGGGAATACCATTGAACAATATACCACGCCAGTGCCGCTGCCACAATGCCAGACACAGCCGGGGGGGCCCGAGGTTGTTCTGGGTGTGCCCGGGACCACTGGTGAGCTTTTTTGCGGGTGGAACTTCTTGCAGCTATGCAGGTGCTCCAGGGTGGCCCATGAGGGGAAAATAGAAACGGTGGCAGTGAAGGTCAATCTCCTGCAGGCAGATCTCAGGAAGTTCTCTGAGAAGATCAAGGTGGCAGAGGGTTCCATAGTAGAACTGCAGACCGAGGTGGGCTCTTTGCACAAACAGATGTTGCAGGTCAATTCCACGGTTGGAATTGCCAGATTGAAGGATGCAGAGTGCAGGTCACATCGGAATAATATCCGTTTGCTGGGGTTCCTGGAACGTGCGGAGGGAGCTAAGGTGGAAGGCTTAGTGGAAAGTTGGATAAAGGATGTGCTGCAACCAGTTGGACTGTCCAGGGTGTTTGTGGTGGAACGAGCTCACAAAGCCCTGGTGGCGCCACCTCGTCCCGATGCGCCCCTGAGAGCTATCATTGCCCGACTTCTGAAATATAAGGATAGGGACTGTATCCTGAGGGCAGCTCGCGAGTCTGAGAGAGCGTTTTTTGAGAACTGTAAAATCTCCATTTATCCTGACTATACGAACAAGGTTCAGACATCCAGGAAGGGGTTTATGGAGGTGAAAGCCAAACTCCATGCCATGAATGCCTGAAGGTGATATCTGGGGGGAAATCCCACTTTTTTGATCGACCGGAGGAGCTTTGGAGGTGGCTGGAGATGTGGGACAAAGCTGCTCCTAGTAGGATTGAGAGGACTGGCCTGACTGTTCATTGCCATTCAGGCCCGGATTGGAGATCTCACAGAGAGAGACAGCTGGAGGGCACTGCAGACCAGATAGTGGACATTGTTGCTCCCACCTGAGTCGAGCTTCAACAAGATGGGACAATGGCTGTGGTAACTCCTGGTTCGACAGATGGATCGATGGTATAAACTTGAACTGTTATCTGACTTTGAAATGCCAATGTCATGCTCTCTTAATTGAGGGTCTGGATCTTCGTGGACGGAACCTGAAATGTTGCTGGGGGGTCTGCTACACTGGAGGGGTACTGTTAAATGTTAAATTTGCACATAAGTTGTATGATGGGGGTGAGCAAGCTGTTTTTTACATTCTATGCATAGGTACTCAACTACATAACTGTTGTGGTCGGGGTGGGGGTGGTCACTCCACAGTCGTGGTAGGACTTTCTAGCTGGGGAGTTGGGGATTAATCTGTTGTCCTGGCAGCAATCATATGTATGGATCTACAGTATGGTTTGATGTATTTGAATTACTGTTCATCCGGGGTGGAAACTGGGGAGTTGGGTTGTGTGGATGGTTGCAGGTTACAATAGCATTGCATGTGTGTGTGCAGGAGATGGAATAGACTTTCACTCTATTTAACTCCCTGGTAGGGAGGAAAGGGATGAGAGGCAGGTGGGACTGGAGGGGAAAACCTATTTGGTATGGGATGGCAGATTAATATACTGATGTGGAACTTCAGGGGGCTGAAGAATTACACCACACGGTATAGGGTGCATTCCTTTTTGAAACGTCATAAGGTCCATATAGCCTGTCTTGAGGAAATGCATATGACTGAGGAGGAAACTCAAAAGTTGGCGAAGAAGTGGCTGCCAGATGTTCTCCTCATCTTTCTCCTCTTATGCGGGAGGGGTGACGATATGGATCGCCCCTGGGGTTTCCTTTACCCAGGTATACAGTGAGGTGGATGTCGAGTGGAGGTATGTGCTTGCGCAAGGCATGTTAGACGGGGAGACCCTCACCATTCTGAATATTAATGCACCTAATGTGGATGATTCCTCCTTTTATGATAGTATCCCTGAGATTATAGGGGATGGGATGGATGCGCCTCTTATTAGGGCGGATGATTATAACTGTATCCTGGATGGCAAAAAGTATTGCCTCCTGCCCAGATCGGGGTCCAAACCACTTATAACAAGATCCCTTGCGGAGGTAATGCACAATTTAGGGCTATGGGATGCATGTAGGGTACTATACTCGGAGGGCAGGGAGTATACATGTCATCTGATTCATAACACACATAGTAGGCTTCATCAGTTTCTCCTGGGTGGCCTGAACTCATCACAGATTTTGGATATTGGTCATCTGGGCAGGTTTTCATCTGATCATGCACCTGTGTTGATGGGTGGGGGCCCAATAATACTGAGCTAACACGTAGTTTGAGGATGCCTGTGGGCTTTCTGGGAGCTGCTGGATGTTGTGATAAGGTGGCGGTGACTATCAAGGTCAATTTGGACCTAAATTGGTCAACTACGGATTCTAGAGGTACGGAATGGGAGGCGCTGAAGGCGGTTGTGAGGAGGGTGTGCATTGTTACTGCTTGTGGGGTGCGTAAACAAATGGAGCAAGAACTTACTGAATGGGAGGACAAGTTGGCGGCTTTGCAGGGTCAGACACCACTTACGCGGGAGGCTGAGAGGGAATAGCTTTGGCAGTACAAAATGGTGAACAACTGCTGGGATACATTAAGCAAGGTTACACTTTGAGCATATAGACAGCACTTGCATAGGGAGGGGGATAAGTCAGGCAAATTATTGGCATGGATTCTAAAAAGAGAAGTGGAGAATCCCCCCATATTGTATATTTGGAATGTCAAAGATGAGAGGATTACCAAGCGCAAGGATATACTCAAGGTATTGGTGGAGCATCTGCAGAGAGTATCGCGGGCGGGTGTGGTAGTCCCAGATGAGGAGTTGGCAGGGTTTCTACAGCTCATGCAGATGCTGCGTTTGGAGCCGGAATGTAGGGAGGCTCTTGAAACAGCCATAACAATAGAGGAAGTGAGCGAGGCGATGGAGGCTATGTCAAAATCTAAGTCGCCGGAGGGTGACGGTTTTCTGATTGAGCTATATCAAGTGTTTCCCCTACTTTTGCAGTAGAAACTGTTGGCGGTGTTTGAAGAGGTGTGACAGCGTGGCGTCCTGCCGAAAACCATGCACCAGGGCATTGTTTGTTTGATGCTTAAACCTGGGGGTGATCCGGGTGATCCCTCCTCCTATCGCCCGCTTACTATGTTGAATAGTGATGTGAAGGTCCTTTGCAAAATATTGGCCACTAGGCTTCGAGGAGTAATTCGGAGTTTGGTGCATGAAGACCAATGTGGTTTCATTCTGGGTCGCAGCACAGCCCATAATTTACGTCGCTTGGCGCATGTGCTGCATGAGACTGTGGGTGGGAAGGATGAGGTGGCACTAGTGTCATTGGACGTGGAGAAAGCCTTCAACACAGTGAAATGGGGCTACCTCCTAGCAGTGCTGCAGGATGTGGGGTTCGGCCCACAATTTTTTGCTTGGGTGCAACTGTTATAAACTGCACCCATCATGTGTGTTAGAGTAGGGGAAGAGCTATCAGAAGCATGGGAGACTGGCAGGGGAACTAGGCAGGGCTGTCCGCTTTCTCTGCTTCTATTTGCTTTAGCTGTGGAGCCACAGGTGATCTGGATCCGAGGGGAGCTGGAGCCCTAGGGTATCCTTGTGGAGCAGGATACACATACTCTCTTTTTATATGCGGATGATGCACTGGTGTATCTTTGTGAACCCAGTGTTTCGGTACTGTTGCAGCTGTTGGAAGCTTTTGGAGCTGTGTCCGTTCTTCAAAGTGAACAGGAAGAAGTCACTCCTGTACCCATTGGGTTCTCTCTGTGGTGCCCCACTGGAGGAGTTACCGAGGGTGGGGCTCCGATGGGAGATTGAAAGCTTTAGATAGCTGGGGATTTGGTTGACTCAAACCGTGGCAGCCCATGAAAAACACGATGTGGAATGAGTGGTGTCAGGTCTTCAGCTGTCGGTGCTATTCTGGAATAAACTACCTCTATCGATTATGGGGAGAGCGGCTGTAGCCAAGGTGGTATTTTTGCCAAGGTGTCTTTATCTGGTTCAGAACTCACTGTTACAGCTGCCTGCTCGATGTTTTAATTGACTGGATAACTTGCTAATCTCGTTGGGATGGGCTGGGCGGCATAGCAGGGTGGCATTGTCAATGTTGCAGGGGGAGTTGGAGGAGGGAGGACTGGCAATCCCTAATATTAGAAATTACTACTATGCAGCGCACCTACAGCATGCTGCAAAGTGGATGACGGACTTGGACAACTGGGAGAAGAGATTGTTTGTAGGATTGTTGGGCATGAAGACGCTGGCGCATTTACTAATGTTGGGTGGCCGGTCTGAGTCTGATGTACCATATCTAGTTAGAACTACTGCTTAGATATGGGAGCAGGTGGTCAAGAAGGTTCTCAAACATGCCCAGTTAGGGATATGAATGCCTTAATGTTAATGGAAGCCTGGAGATTGGGAGGATGTGCAGTGGTGGGAGATTTATATCCCAACTGAGAATTTATTTCATTCTTAGATGCTCTGGATACATTCGGTCTGGGCCCATGGCAGTTCTTGCAATATGCCCAAATGGAGAGTGTGGCCAAGGAGATCTGGTGTGAATTTCCATTGGCACCTAAACCATTGTTGAATGGACTTTTGAATTGGGGTGATGACGCCAATGTGATTACTCAGTTTTACAAGGCCCTTCGGGAAGACCAATCTGGTCCTACGAGCGTAGCATGCAGGGTATGGAAGCGTGACTTTGGAGAGCTTTTGAAGGATGTGGATTGGGCAGTGGCATTATCACTAGCACGTTCTGTGTCATGTAACCACAGGTTCAAACTATTACACTTTAACTTTGTGCACAGAACATACATCAAACCTGATCGGACCAATAAGATCGACCCAGCAAGGGGGGCGAGTTGTCCTAAATGTGGCCCGTTGGATGCTTCTTTTCTTCATTTGGCATGGTCCTGTCAGATGGTGTATCAATTCTGGCAGGAGGTGGTGTGTAAAGTGGAGGAGGTAACAGGACTAGGGCTCGAGGTGTCTCCCCAGGGTAGGAATATCCCATACAAACTCACACAACTGGCCTTAGTGTTGGCCAAATGTAGGGTGGCCATTGGTTGGATGAGCTCCCTGTGCCCAGCCATCTCCTGCTGGATTCAAGACTTGATGGAATGGGGTGGTGCCAAAGAACAACATCTGCACATGACACGAAGAGGGCAAGGGGCACTCACGGATGTGATTGCATGGGGGACATTACTGGAACGCTTCTCCTGTGTAGAGCAGTCAAGTCTAGAAGGGAACACGGATGAGGATGACTGATGGAATGATATATGTCATGCTTAAAGGAACGACGACCAACTGTGTTTAGATCGTGTTTACGTAATTCTTAAGATATGTACGATTTGGTCTCGGGTGGATCCTTCCTGGAGGTGCAGGAGAAATGTAATGCTCATTGTAGTGGGTATCATAGATTCTTATACCTGAATGCATGTCTGCCTTATCTTACAGGAACCTGACAAATAGGAACAAAAAAAAAAAGAGTATGTCATCCTTGTATTGATGCACACTGCACTGTACTGCTTTTGATGGTTCTGTTTATTAAAATCAATAAAAACAGAGTTATAAAAAAAGGTAAATCTATATCTATATCTATTTATCTATATCTATATATATATATATATATATATATATATATATATATATATATTTATTACTGGCAGTTATAGTTAGAATGTTTCAATGGAAAAAGCATTTTTTGACTTGCCTATATCTTTGGCACCGTTTGATGAATCTTCACAAAATTTTCCAAAACAAAGTGGGCCGGTGATTTTTGTTGTGCACAGGAAGTTTTGGGGTGATTTGTCAAGCGGGGCTGAGAAAAAGGGTCTAAAAAAGTTGCATTTCCCATGTCAGTTCCTACAGGACTTGTCAACACGTCTACAGCCCGAGCCAATACGCATAATGTTGCTTTTTGTTATTTGGTGTATTTCCTTTCTGTAGTTCTGTAGTTTAGGAGATATAAGGGCAAATAAATTTGTACATCTCTAGCCGCTATTGATTGAGAAATTTGTGTATTTTCACAAATACACGTGCGAAAAGAAACGTTGCAATTAGCTGACCTCAACCTGACTAGAACTTTGCAACCGCCATTTTATTTCATGGAACACTGTTCCCGGAGGGTGAAAATTGAAATTGTAGTTGCAGAAGGAGTCAGGGTGAAGGTACCCTGACCCCAGGGGTGTGATCTAGGTGTGTTTTTATGTTATAGGTTTAATTATTATAGGTATGATTATAGGTTTAATACAATTTTGCTTCATGACACACAATATTCTTGAAAATTCATGAATTTTTGTGAATGTCTGCAATTTATTTGCAACATGTTTGTGATTAGGGGAACATTTTAAATAAAAACCACAGACTCATTCATACACTAATTCATTCACTCATACATGCACTCAGAGGCTCATGCGCCCACTCACACACCGACTCAGACACTAATGCACTCAGTCAGACCCACTCATAGACTTACACACCCACTTTCGCACCCACTCAGACACTCACGTACCCACTCACACATCCACTGACAGAGACAGGCCCTGTGGCCAACCTGCGCTGCGGCATGGGTGGTTATAGGGGCCTTGCGACCAACCCGCACCGCACACGGCCAAAGGCCAATGCGCTGGGGGCTTTGGAATAACGTATAGTAATTGAAAAAAAAAAGTTTATAAAAACATAGAAATTCACTGAAAAAAAGAAAGGTTACAGGGACTTGAATTAAAGAACTTTTCACACCCTGTCATCTCTTTGGTGTTTCGAAGCAATAAATGTGTGTGGGGCACCTAACACGGATCAAGCACCCACACACTTGAATTAAAGAACTTATCACACTCTGTGAGTGCCGGTCATCTCTTTGGTGTTTCGAAGCAATAAATGTGTGTGGGGTACCGAACACGGATCATGCACCCACAGTGAGTTTGGAGGCAGCTGGTGCCAGGATATTGTAAAGAAGAAAATATATATATAAACAAATCTTCCCTTATGTTATAAAAGAAATTTGCTTAAAAGAAACAAAGGTTAAAGTAATGGTATAGTTAGGTATGGTAAAAAGATCTTCCCTTAAATTGAAAAAAACTGAAATTGACTGAAAAAAAAGAGACTAAAGTGGCATTAAAGTTAAGTATGGTTTAATTATAATAGAAAGGTTAAAAGATTTCCCCTGAAATGACCCACCATACTTCCAGAAAAAAGGAGGGAGGGTTTGGAGTTTTAGATAGATATGGGTGTATGAATAAAGAAAAGCTAATAAAGAGAACTGTTTTCAAGATTAATTGCAATTGCACCTTAAAAAGAATCATGCAAAATTCAATTGTACAAAATAAGGCATTCCATGGATTTGTTTCTACGAAATGGTAAATGCTATTCACCTTGCAAATTTCCTCTAAACAGTAAAGGTGAAATGACTTCTTAGTAATGGTATCATAATAATTTGTATTTCTATAAAATTACATAGAATCGTTGCAATAACATTTCACATATTATCTCTGTCACTTGCAAAAGTAGCAGTGGGTTTTTTGTGGTTGAGAAGTGTGTGACAGAAGACAGTTTGAGTATGAAGAGCTCTACAAGAAAGGAAACTTTGATGGTCAATAAAAATTCAGCAAATCACAATTTTAACCATCCTTTTTGTACACCATAAAATATGTTTTAAGACGTTGAGCAGAAATGTTCAAGTTTGATCCTGAAAGATTTGTTAATATCTGATGAAATACTATATATATCCCTTGTGATTTTTCTATTAACATCTGTCCTAATGTATCTAGTTAGGGTGAGAAAGACTTCTTCTCATGTATCAAAATTCACAAGGGCGTTGGCTCTTTGAATTATTTAAAATAACAACTAAAGTGACATAGGAGATAATAAAATATATGACAATCTAATCTTGCATTAAACATATGTTAGAATAATTTCTCAGATTTTCAAGCATTTGGGATTGTAGTTGAAACCCTGGAGAGAACCTTGATGCATCTTTTGCCACAAGATCAGTTTCAATAACCCTCCATTTTAATTATGGAGTCATTCAGAAATAACATATCCAAGGGAGAAGTTTGACTTTAGAAGTGTAAAGGATATATTCTCTTCTTGTTGAGTGCTTCACCCTCCAGTCGTGACTACCAGACAGCGCAGCTGTTTGGTTTTCTAAAGACATCTCTGGGACATTCGGAAAAATCCCCTGGGAATGCATTCCGCCTATTGCTCACCAGTGGCTTTGTGGTTTGTAACTCACATGTGCTTGCTTTCTATATCCTGGCTTTATTTGTTTTAGACTGTCCATCTTGAGTTTGTCCTTTCCATGGAGCATAGCCTGTTTACTAGGCCCCCTTCTATTCTTCCACCAGTGCTCCGTTCTGTAAATAGGCTTTTAAATATTGCTGTTATCTTGTCACATTTGTTGTGCATTTAGAGACATAGGTTAAATGTCAGGCTCTGCCTTAGGAGGGCACTTGGTGTTCACTGTTCTTTCTCTGACTTCAAATTGAGAGGATTTATGTGACAATCATGCTGGGTACTGGGGCTGTGCTGGAGGTGGGCCATTATATGTTATTTTTTTCTAGCACAGAACAAAATTGTAATGTTTGTAAATGAAATGTGCAGCTATTTCAGAATGAATCAGCAAAGCATAAACTAAGCACGTTTTTTGATAATTCTAAAGTGCAGTAGCAAAAATATTTTAATACAAATAAAAAAATATTTAATACATTAGCTGATGACATTTCCACATATTATTGTTTGTGCCCTGCATAGTTTGATCAGTAAAACTGTATGTCTTTGCACATGTAATGGTAACTTCAATTGAACATATGCTGTTTCTAATGGAAGTGTGCTACTACACCATGCATAGTCCACTTTACACCACTCTACTCTTCACCACTCCACCACACTCTACTTTGCACCACTCCACTTCTATGCTACTCTGCTCTGCATCACTGCAATCTACTCCGTACCACCGAACTCTACGCCTTTGGACTCTACACTGCTCTACTATATGCCAATGCAGTCTATGCTACTCTACTCTACTATGAACCACTGCACTCTAGTCTAGGCCAATTCACTCTACTCTGCACCACTCTACTCTGCACGACTAAATTATATACCATGCTAATCTGTAACACTGTATTTTATGCCACTACACTCTATGCCATTGCACTCTACTTTGTACCACTGCACTCTATGCCAATGCATTCTACGCCAAATCCCTCTATACCACTCTAATCTACTTGGCACCACTGCACTTTTTGCCACTGCACTCTGCACCACTCTACTCTGTGCCACTGCACTCTATGCCACTGTATGCCACTGCATTCTACCATGCACCACTCCAATCTACCCTGCACCACTTCATTCTATGCCACTTCATTCTACCCTGAGGCTAACTATTCTACTCCACTGCACTGTACACTACTGGACTGTATGACTGCTCCACTCCACACTATGCCACTCTACAACACTGCAATCTATGGTGCACCACTCCACTCTATGCCACTCTACTCTACTCTGCACCACTCTGCACTCTATGCCACTTTACTGTAACCGCTGCACTCCACATCACTGCACTGAATGCCAATGCATTCTACACCACTTTAATCTAATTCAGTGCACTGTTTGCCACTGCACACTGCGCCAAGCTACCCTGCACCACTGCACTCTGCACCACTATATTTTACTTGGAAACAATCTATCCTACACCAGTGCACTCTTTATCAATCTACTCTACTGTACATCATTGCACTCTGTCACTGCACTCTCCATCACTGTATTCTACTCCACACCACTGTACTCAACGCCACTGCTTTCTATGCTACTCAACTCTACTCTGCACCACTCTACTCTACACCACTATACACCAATGCACTGCACGCTGCCACAATTTATGCCACTCTACACTGCATCACTCCACTCAAAGCCATTGCACTCCACACCATTCCCCTCTAGACCAATCCATTGTAAGCCACTGTAATCTACTCTGCACCACTGCATCATATGACACTGCACTCCAAGTCACTCTACTCTGCTGCTTCACTTTAAGCCACTCTACACCACTGCACTTTGCAACACTCTGCTATACTTCACTGCCCTCTTTACACTATTCTACTCTACACCATTGCACTCTGTTACTGCACTCTACGCCACTCTGTTATACTTTGCAGTACTTTACGCCACTGCTCTATTTGCCATCCTACTGTATATGACTCTTCTCTGCACCACTGTACTCTGCAACACTCTATTCTACACCACTGCACTCTATAGCACTCTACTCTGCAAAACTGTACTCTCCGTCACTAGAGCACTAGAGTCTACACCACTCAATGCCACTCTACTCTGCACCATTGCACTCTAGGCCATAGCACTCTATTCTAAGCAACTCTCTTGCACTCTATTCCAATGCACTCTATGCTTTTGCACTCTATGCCACTCTACTCTGCATCACTCCATTCTGGGCCACTGCACTCTACACCACTCTAATCTACTCTGCACTCTAAGCCTCTCCACTCTACTCTACCACACTCTATTCTTTGCCACTGCACTTTACCCTGCACCAATCCACTCTGTGCTGCTTCACTCTACTCTGAAACAAATTCAACGTCACTGCAGTTTATGCCACTGCTCTCTATGCACTGTGCACCACTCCACTCTGGGCCACTCCACTCTATGCTACTACAATCTATGTTGTCCCATTCTACTCTATACAACTCTACTCTACACCACTCCACTGTATGCCACTCCTGTCCACAAAATGATACTCCTCCCAATCTACATCATTCCACACTACGGCACTGCAATCTATGCCCCGCCACTCCACTCTACACCACTCTGCTCTATTCTGAACCACTCCACTCTACGCCACTGCACTGGATGGCACTCTACATCATTGCACTCATGTCACTGACTCTAGGCCTCTCTGTTCTGCTCTGCACCATTCAACTCTATGCCATGTCTCTTTATGTCACTACTCTATGCCACTGCACTCTACGCGAATGCACTCCATGCCACTCTGCTCTGCACCACTGCACTCTATGCAACTGCATTTTACTCTGAAGCACTCTACTCTTTGCCACTTAACTGCACTCCACAACAATGCACTGTTTGGCACTACACTGTACACCATTGCACTTTACATCATTGCAATCTACACCACTGCAGTCTACGCCACCTACACTACTGCACTCTACCCTGCACCGCTCCACACCAATTCACTGTACTCTGAAACAATCTATTCTATGCCACTGCACACTATACCACACTACTCCACTCTGCGCCACTCCACTTTACGCCACTCCACTCTGCGTCACCCCACTCTGCACTACTCTACTCCACACTACGATACTGCAATCTATGCTGCACCACTCCAGTCTATGCCACTCTACTCTGCACCATTTTACTCTACACCACTGCACTCTATGTCACTCCATTCTATGTCTCTGCCAGCAAAGGTGTTAGGAAAATTTATGAAGGTCACCTTGTCTAAGTACGTAGAAGAGAACCAAGTGTAAGATCCAGCACAATTTGGTTTAGGCCCAATCACAGTACGGAATCTGCCTGGGTGGTGGCTACCGACCAAGGGAGGAGTATACTGGATAGTGGAGGTAAGGCAGCCATGATCTTACTAAATCTGTTGGCAGCTTTGTGGTTAATACTGTTGATCATGAAATTCTTATAGCATGGCTGGCAGAAATTGGTATTGGAGGTCCTGCCTTAAAGCTGTTTTGCTCTTTTCTGTCACAGAGAGAACAATTTGTGGCTGTGGGAGAACTGAGGTCAACATCATTTACCCTGCCTTGTGGAATCCTGCAGGGTTAATCTTTCAGCCCTACTGTTTTTAATATTTATGTGGCTCCTTTAACAAGACAAATTAATTCCTTTGGCTTTTCCCCCATAACTTATGCTGATGATACACAGCTTATTGCTTCCATTGCTAACGACACGATTGAGACAACTTTAAGGTTCTATAGAAGTTTGGGGACTATTGTACAATGGATGAGTTTAAACATATTGATGATTTATTCAACAAAAACAGAGGTCCTTTTGTATGGGAAGAATTCACCCTCATGGAATCAGGCTTGGTGGCCTTAATCCGTGGGCCCCCTTCAAACTCCAGTATCTACCGTGAAAAATCTGGATAGCATGTTTGATGCCGGTTCGTCCTTTAATCCACAAATAAACAAACTAGCATCTTTCTGCTTCTATTTACTGCGTAGGATCAGGGAGATCCTGCTTTATATTCCGTTTGAGCTCCAGAAAGTGGTTACAGCTCTTATTTTGGCTAGACTGGACTATTGTATGCCCTTTATTTGGGGGCTCATCAGTACTCTTTGCATACGTTGCAATGCCTTGAGAATGCAGCAGCAAGACTTTTGAAAAAGATACTCCAATTCCAGTCTGTTTTCTAATCCTTAAAAGAGCTACATTGGCTGCCTGTGAGGAAAAGATTCAGGTTCAAGTCCCTTTGTCTCGTTCATAAAACACTATATGGCGCTGCTCCTGAATATTTTAAGGAAAATCTCACTTGGTATTCCTCCAGCATATTTGTTAAGATCTTCCAATGACAGGTTGATCAAGGTGTGCAAATTTAGGAGATCTAGCTGGGAGAGTGGGGCTCGGGTGAGGGGAGAACGGGTGGAAGGTTTATGTATATGATAGCGCATTTATGTAACAACCTGCCTGATCAGTTGAGGGTCCAATCTAATTTTATGGGTTTCAGAAAACTGCTTAAAACTTTACTATTTTCCCACACAGCTAGCAAGGTTTAATTTTGATTGGCCAATCAGGTTTCTTCCACCGGAATCACATAAGTCAATGGTTGTTTTCAGCGCCAAGACGCCTTCGGGCATTTGAGTGCCCCTCTCCACTATGCCCCTTCACTCCATGCATGCCCCTGTATTCTATGCTCCCCACTCTATGCCCTTCCACTGCACTCTATGACACTTTACTGTAGGCCACTCTACTTTACACTATGCCACTCTACCCTACTCCACTGCACTCCTCTCTGACACTTTACTCCACTATATGCCACTCTACAACAATCCACTCCATTCTATGATACTCTATGTAACTCCCTCTACGCCACTTCACTACTCCACGCCACTCCACACCACTCTATGCCACTTCACTGTATGACACTCTATGCCCCTCCACTCTGACAGTCTACTCTATTCCTTACAATTCCACTCTAAAGTACACCATTCTACAATGCTCTACTACACTCTTTGCAATTTCACTCAACTACACTACACCACTCTATGCCACTCCACTCTATGACAATCTACTCTGTTCCATTCCACTCTACTCCATGACACTCTACTCCACTCTACGCAACTCCCTCCACACCTCTCCAAGTTACTTTACTTCACTTTATGCCTTGCCATTCTGCTCTATGCCACTGCATTCCATGCAACTCCACTCTTTGCCACTCAACTCTGTGACTCTCTGCTCTACTCTATGCCCTTCCATGATACAGCACTCTACTCCCTCCACAACACCGCATGACACTCCACAACACTCTACCCCTCTCCATGACACTACACTTCACTCCACACCACTCCATGATAATCCACTCTTATCTGTGCCACTCCACACCACAACACTATGCCATGCCACTCCATCCTACTCCATGGCACACTTCTTTTTGCCAATAACTTTTAGCCATGCTGAACAGTATCCAGGATGGTGTATAATATGGCTAAAACACATTGGCAAAGCCAATAGCTTTTGATTTGGTGAGAACTATGCTTGCACCTATTTGCGACCACCTTATCTTTCATGGTGGTTGTGAACAGCAAAAAGTTGGACGTCCACTCAGAATAGCCTTCCGATGTCTTTGTGTCATCCGTTAGTAGATCGACTGCTGGCAAGGAATTTCTGATGGCAGGACCAACTGACACGGTGTCATCGGAAAGTCGGCGACCCCCACCTGCAAATGAGCTCCAGAATATTTAAACAAAGAGTACATTGCTTTCAAGATGGCGGATATCTCCTTAATCTTCACCTCCATTGAGCGTGCGTCTGTGATGCAGGGATGATGTTAAATTGCATCCCTTATTTGTATTCTCATCCCATTTATGGCATGTAACCAATGACTGATTACTCAACACACACTTTCTTTGAGCCATTAATATAAAAACGATCAAGAGAAAAACAACCAATAGTCAGTGAACATTACCATTACTCATGTGTTTTTATTAAAACTTTAAAAAGTCATACTTGTGGGAGGATGCCACAGGTACAGACGGCAGTAGAAGGAGTTGAGAAAAACATGAAAGCGCTTATTTGCTGCCCATAAGCCACACGTGCATACTGCGTCAGCCCCCACCCGCAGACTCCCCCTTTGCAGACTTTAAGGATTACTTTCTCTTCCAAGAGAGCTGCAGAAAACAAAGACAAACTTAGAAAACAAAGACTTCTTCAAGGGATTAAATTGCTTAAGCAGTTTTGGAACAATATTTTGATTTTGTATTGTTTTTGTGCCTGAAATTATCAATACGTGGAATTAAATTCTGAAAAAGAAATATGTTTATATGTGTAATGTGAACGATACAGAATGAGTACCACTCCTCAAAAATGGGTGCCAGTAGCCCTTACCAGCTCAACTTAGGCACTGGGGCAAGCCTTATTTTTATTACTGTTTGCAGTTTTATTTGGCGTGAACGCGACCCCAATGTATTGGAGCGCTTTACATGAGCAACAACTTCATTACACAAGGTCACATTTATTTGTTTCTTTTCTTTTTATTAAACTCTCTCCTTCCTAGTTCACGGGCGACCTTGACCACTCCATTGCTTGTCAGGATTAAAGGTAGTGGGACAGAACTTTTGTCGGGTCTGGGCAGAGAAGGTTGTCTAAGACAGTCCACACTTCCCTCCTACTTACTGTGCATTAGCATGTTCACCCCTTCACCTACCCCACTGGCTGTAATAAAGTGAGCAGGACAAAGTGGGGTCTACGCTCTGTGACATTGTAAACCGATGCATTTTTCCAGTGGTGGGAACTGCACTGAAAAATTACCACTGAAGTACTCACACCAATTAAATTAGAAGTCTCCCATTTCACACAAACAGGCCTTCTTCATACCCAACACACTGACTTCAGTTGGTGGTCACTTTCACCCACATAGAGTGCTGCATGATCACTTGTTTAGATGGCCTGTAGAGTGTTCTGGTTCCATCTGCAGACCCACATCCAACACATGCCTTGAGAGAGCAAAGCTCTCTCAAGCAAAGTACTTTCCAGACGCTAATGGCCTCATTACGAGGCTGGCGGTCCTAGGACTGCCAGCCCCATGGTGGCAGTCAGACTGCAGCGGCTGTGGCGGTCCGACCGCAACAATACAAAATTGGCGGGTAAATCCACCAAAAGACAGTCATTCCCACCAGGATCAAAGATCCTGACGGGGTGACAGCGGTCGGGCTTGTAACCAGCCATGGCAGCGCTGAACTCAGTGCAGCCTGGCTGATTACAACCTCTCATTCCACCAGTCATTTCATGGCAAGGTGGAGGAGGCTGGTGGAAAGCCAGTGCCGGAGGCCTCAGGGATCCCTTGCACTGCCCATCTCATGGGCAGTGCAGGGGCCCCCTGCCCAGCACTGTCAAAATGCGCACTGTCTGCTTTGCAGACAGTGCGCATTCTGAGGGTGCTGTAGTGTTAGGATATTGGCCTCGGCTCCCTTGGGGGAGCCGAGGCCAATATCATAACACTATTCCCACCTGGCAGCCTGACGGGAACGTGGATTGCAATGTCCCCGCAGGCCAGCCCAGCGGAAACATTGTAATACGCTCAGGGGGAATGTCACCTACATGGCGGTGGCGTCCTCCATGTGAGTTTGGCGGTCCCATGGTGGGTCCCCCAAACTCATAATGAGGCCCTAAGTAAAGGCCATTCCCTACAGAGATAATTTCCCTTCCCAGTCGAAAAAAGATTTGTTCAGACACACATACCTTATGGGTAAAAATAGGGGAGGTATCCACTCTTGAGAAAACAACATTTTCTAGACACTCAGATGCAATATAAGTCTTTGTTGGTCAGGTGCTATCTTTATTCCAGTGAGCTAAAGTTCCTACGTTTTCTTCAGAAACAATGCAACCGTCTATGGTAAGTATTTCTTCTCAGCCAAACAACAAGCAAAACTGACTGTCGATCTTCACAAAACAGCAACCTTAACATGACAAATATTCCACTTGCACCCAAACAAAAGCTTAGGGCCTGATTTAGAGTTTAGCGGAGGGGTTACTCTGTCACAGATGTGACAGATATCCCGTCCGCTGTATTACAATTTCCATAGGCTATAATGGAATTGTAATACGGCAGAGGGGATATCCATCACTTTTGTGACAGAGTAACCCCCTCTGCCAAACTCTAAATCAGGCCCTTAGTCAGCTGACAAACCATCAAATGCCCTTATGCTGTCACCGAGCATCGTTTTCTATACTGTGGTGCAGTGAAGGACTTTCCTCTTCTACCCAGATCTGTAGAAATCTCTTAAATATTGAAGAACTGACTTTGAAATATCTCACAATGTAGTAACAGCACTGCCTGACTTCTGCTAATAACATAGAGCCTGGCAATCAAAGTGACTGGCCCAACCAGGTCGAGTCTGTTAGTAAATGGTGAAAAAGGGTTATATCATAAAACTCAGCTTTGTCTTCTCTGAGACACCACTCTTGGGGCCAGATGTAGGTAAGTACGGGATTGCGACTCGCAAATATGCAGGATGGTGTCCCTGACGCCATCAGCGAATCGCAAGGTGGTCGCAAAGACCCACCTCATTAATATTAATGAGGTGGGTCGCAATTTGCGACTCCCTTGCGATTCCCTGCACTCACAGGGATGGTGGCCTGCTGGAGACAGCAAACCACCATGTCTGTGACTGCTTTTTTAATAAAGCAGGTTTTTTTTGTATTGCAGCCCGTTTTCCTTAAAGGAAAACGAGTTGCAATACACTCGGGAAAATGAAACCATTTGGTTTCATTTTTTCAGAGCAGGCAGTGGTCCATGGGACCACTGCCTGCTCTGAAAAAATATTTTGAGAGCCATTCACAAAGGGGAAGGGGTCCCCTGGGGACCCCTTCCCTTTTGCGAATGAGTTAGCACCCACTTCACATGGGTGCTAACTGCGAATTGCTTTGCGACCGCGTTCGCGGTCACAAAGCATTTCTGCATTGTGGTGCGAATCGCAAATAGGAAGGGGAAACACCCCTTCCTATTTGCGAGTCACATTCCCACTTTGCGAGCCGGTAATGACTCGCAAAATGGGAATGTGCATCGCGATGCGCGTTGTGCATGGCGCAAACTGCAAATTTGGCAGTTTGCGCCATGCAAAACGTTTCCTACATCTGGCCCTTAATGCCTGAGGCCTCTATTTCACTCTCTGAAGCTAGTCAAGTATTCTGCTGTGCAGACAATGCAAGGCTCACCCACTAAGCAAACTGCATAGATAGGAGGTTTGCAACAAAACCTCTGTTTGGGAAGGGCAGGCGGGCCAGGGTTGACCAAGGGAAAGAAGAGCTGCTTCTGAGATCCCATGCAGAACGGTGATCTGCAGTGGATCCATGGATCAGTCCATGCTGTGTGACTCGTAGATCCCATTCTCAGCATGGCACGTGCTCCAGATCGTCTTAGTTCATTTCCAGGTAGTTAACGTAGTTCTTCACCCACTCTTTCTCAGGGTCACTGCAAATCTGTCGATTCTTCCTGGTGATAAAACTGTTGAGAACGAGACAGAAAGAGAAATGAGGTAGAGAATGCGTTTTGGTTGAGAAGGGCTATCAAGGATGCACTAACAGTTGTGAGCCTGGCAAACATATGTCTCACAGGAGTTTATCATCACATTTTGCAATTCAGCATTATGCACGCCCTTAGTGGGGGTAAAGCTCTCAGATGCTGGGGGCAAATACAGCACTGGGACAGGCATAAGGTTGATGCAGAGACACTGTCTCCCACCAAGGTATATAGACACACTGCATTAGTGTCCTAGTGAGGATGACCTTACTGATTCCTGAATAATGCAGCCATATGGAATTAGACCGTAGTGTAGGGAATGATTTGTTAAAGTGAAGCAGCTTTCTGCCTTGGCCCTTGCAGACACACTGCGTTACACTCTGGTGGTAGGGATGGGATATTTAGTTAGGGCTCATTCCTTCTGTGGTGTGCAGTTATAAGGCCGTAGTCTCTTGTGTTCAAGAAACTTGGAGGTACATTGTCTCTTGTTTGTCCGAAGGATGAGGTCACCAATGATACTTATGCCAAATCTGGATGGGTGTCAGTAGTTGCAGGTGAATGATTGGATGTCTCCAAACAGGGGAGTGTTTGATGAAGGAGGTGAGTGAGCTTCGGACGGTTCCAGATTTTTTGACTGCCTTTAGATAGAGGGAGAACCACAGTGCAGTTCTGCTGTGGTTTGGTCATGCCAAATAGAGGTATGCCAATATGGAGAAGAGCTCCTTTGGAAGAACCTGAGCATCACAGAATGTTTCCTAGAGCATGGATCTGACCAATGGAGAACCATGGTTAGTTAGGAATACAAGATAAGTAATATCAGGCAACTCTATCATGGGACTATCTGGGTCCTATCTGGGAGACATCTCCACAAGGCAGCAAGATGCAGGAAATGAAGAGGAGCTAAAAGGTGCCAAACCCAAAGGTGTCAAGCTGCAATAAATGGTCAAAAAGACAATGGGACAACACTTGATAGAGCTACCCATTCTGCTGGGTGGAAGATAGGCTACCTGGTGTGAACCTTTCCATTGTCCTGGGGCTACACCCTCCTCCAGGTATATCACTCAGCTAAACCGTTGCCACAGGTTTTGTAGCCATTGTCTCTAGGCATGCCAGATCATTGGTGGATGTTGGACCTGACATCCTTAGTGTGGTTTCCCCCAACATTTTGCCTTCAATAAGCCTGATTTTGCAGACTTCGTTTTTGCTGGTGTTAGGACTCTGCACACTTTGCCATTGCTAGCTGTTGCTAAAGTGCTTGTGCTCTCTTCCTTAAACATGGTAGAATTTGCTTACACTCAATGGACACATTTAATTTGCTTGTATGTTCTTAGTAAAGTGATACTATATGTACACAGGGCCTATGAAGTCAATGCTACTGGTGGGTCAGCACTTATTCTGCCACCCACTTAAGTAGCCTTTTAAAAAGTGGCTCAAGCCTGCCATTTTAGCCTGTGTGTGGAGTTCTAAACTGCCATTTCAACCTGGCAAAAAATAAACATTTTGCCAAGCCTAAAGTTTCCTTTTGA
Source organism: Pleurodeles waltl (assembly GCF_031143425.1). Classification (NCBI taxonomy): domain Eukaryota; kingdom Metazoa; phylum Chordata; class Amphibia; order Caudata; family Salamandridae; genus Pleurodeles; species Pleurodeles waltl. The sequence goes on along the minus strand of NC_090441.1, from coordinate 69,826,904 downwards.
ATACATATTGGCCCTCATTTCGACCGCAGCGATCTTTTTAAAGACCGCTGAGGTACCGCCGTGCTGAAGACTGACAGTGCAGGCGGTTTTCCGCGCAGCGTATTGTGACTGCTGGCAGCCCTCCATCCTTTTTTAGATGGAGAGCCGCCAGCAGCCATACTGGCGGTCGGCGGGGAAGTGGAGGCTGCTCCACCTCCACCGCCACGTCATCAGAACACCGCCCACCAAATTACGTCCCATGATTCGGCGTGGCGGTGTTCTGGTGACGGGGTGCAGGCGGCAGAACAGCCCCCATGGATCCCGTTCCCTCCCAGAGGATCACCAGACCAGGTAAGGTGATCGTCTGTTAGGGGACAGGGGTGGGGAGGTGTTGTGTGTTGTGTGCGTGCATGGGGGTGTGAGTGTGAGTGTGTAGAGGGGGTGTGTGAGTGCGAGTATGCATGCAGGGGTGTTGTGTGTTTGGAAATGTGTGCGTGTCTGTCTGTTTGTATGTCTGTGAGTATGTGTGCATGTATGTCTGTATGTATGTGTGCGTGTATGACTGTGTGTCTGTTGGAATGTTTGTTAGTATGTGGGTGGGTATGTGTTGTGGTAGTGTCTGTGTGCATGTAGGGGGGTGTGTCGAAGTTGGGGGGGTGGGGAGGGGGGTCCTGCCACCTTTGGGAGTGGTAGGGGTTCAGGGTATGGGGGAAGAGGGTGAGGGAGACCCCTATCAGTGCCAGGGAAGGAATTCCCTGGCACTGATAGGGCCTACCACCATGGATTTCGTGACGGTACAAAACCCCACAAAATTCATGGCGGTATGCAGGGTCGTGATACCGCCAGCGGTGTTGTGACAGTCGCTGGTCTGGAGACCAAAGTCTCCAGGCCAGCGCTCATTACCACCCTGGCGGTCAGAGTGGAGAAATGGCGGTTTAGCATGGCGGTCACCGCCATGCTTGTATTGTCACTTTTTCTTTCCGCTGGCCTGTTGGCGGTATTACCGCCATTTCTCCACCGACCGCCAGGGTTGGAATGAGGGCCATAGTCATTTCTAAACAGCCCATAGGTCAGAGTTTAGTATATTTTAAAAAGTTGGTCATGCATCTTTGACTTGTACATGTCCTGGTAGTAAAAAAACTCCTAAATTTGTGTTTCACTACTGCAAAGCCTGTCTTTCCCATAGGATAACATTGGGTTGCCCTATTTCAGGTAATAAGTGATATCTTTCAATTGGGAGCAAGTCGGAAATACAAGTTTGGTCTCTAAAGAATTGTAATTTAAAACTCTCTTTAATGGTAACGTTGGATTTTAATTCACAATTCTGAACTTTTAGAAAGTTGGCATTTTCTTGCCCCAGCCATTTGGGGCTTGTCGGGTGTATCCTGGGTCACATTACCAGGAGGAGCTGGCAGTTGGCCTTTGTGTATTGCTCCCAGACAGTAAGACAAAGGGGGAATTGGTGTTGGTAGGATGAGCGATCTCTGACTTGATAGGAGGAAGAACTGTCACCTATCACACTTGTACATCACAAACACACTGCCTCATCATAATCATAAAGGGTTTCACACTGGTATTTTGTGATCCCAGATAAGCTGAGACCCGGGCAGGGAGACAGAAAATCCCAGACACCTCTGGGGGAGGGGGAGGAGTCTAGAAGCTTCTCTGACTTCAAAGTGGGCACCAAATATAAGTAGTGGAGCCTCAGACCTAACTCCTCAGTACACTTCTGGATCTGTGGAACCCTCGGAAGAAGGAGTGCTGTGCAACCATGCTGCAAGAACTGCCCTGCTGCCTGAGTGAAAATGACTGGACCTTTACCTTGAATCCAGGACAGCCAGTGTGACTCCAAGGGCTAGCTGGCTGGCCTCCTGATAAGAGCCTCAGGGACAGAAAAGGCTCCAGCCACGTTGAACACTGCAGCTGGACTTTGCCTGCTGTGAGTCCTAACCCCTCAAGTGGTGCCCCTCCAGTCCTGTATCCTTGGAAGTGAGCCTAAAGAACGAGTTACTTACCTTCGGTAACGACTTTTCTGGTGGATACATTAGCTACCTGTGGATTCCTCACCTAATGAATACTCCCATGGCGCCAGCATTTGACGGAAATCTTCTTACTAGTCTCTGCACGTCGACGAGGACGTCACTCTAGCCCACGCGACGCCGTCTGACGTCATACAGGCAATAAGAAGTCCTCGCCGACGTGCCGATGACAGTACCAACATTTTTTACGTGCATGAGAATAATAATAATAACCCAATGCAATGAAAGAGCAAAGCAACATCTCTTAATATTGTAAATCACACAACATTGCAATAAAATAGCTGTAGATTTAATATAACCTTTTTTTTTTTTTTTTTTTTAAACAAATAAATATATTTATACATACGAATCATGTATATACCCAATATATATATAGATTTATATATAAATATACACATATATACAAATATCATACATGCAAAATGTATTGCAACTTTGAAGACCAAAAGGAGCACACTCAAGGATTGCTTGGAGAGACCAAAAAGGCAACGGGGAGGCGGGTGGGACCGTGAGGAATCCACAGGTAGCTAATGTATCCACCAGAAAAGTCGTTACCGAAGGTAAGTAACTCGTTCTTCTGATGGATACAATTACCTGTGGATTCCTCACCTAATGAATAGAGTCCCAAAGCAGTACCACGCCCGGCGGTGGGTGCCTAAATGGTCAAACCAAGAAATCCTGCAGCACTGACCGTGCAAAATGACCGTCCCTTCTGACCTCAGAGTCCAAACAGTAATGTTTCACAAAAGTGTGAAGGGACGACCAAGTTGCGGCCTTGCAGATGTCAACCACAGGAACACCCCTGGCCAAGGCCGAAGAGGCCGACTTAGCTCTGGTGGAGTGAGCTCTAATGCCCTCAGGCGGATCCTTCTTTGCCAAAGAGTAACAGATTTTAATGCAAAGAACAACCCACCTGGAGAGTGTTCTCTTGTGGACTGCCTTTCCTCTCCTCTTGCCCACGTATCCGACAAACAGCTGATCCTCCAGCCTGATATCCTTCATTCTGTCGATATAGAAGCTCAACGCCCTTTTTGGGTCCAGGCGATGTAGTCTTTCTTCCTCCTTTGAAGGATGAGGCGGAGGATAAAACGTGGACAAAGTGATTGTCTGAGCCAAATGGAAGGGTGAAACAACCTTCGGAAGGAAAGCAGCCTTGGTCCTCAACACCACCTTATCCCCATAAAACGTTATATAAGGGGGTTTAACCGATAAGGCCTGCAACTCACTCACTCTCCTTGCAGATGTTATAGCTACCAGGAATACTGTTTTAATAACCAAATACCTTAAGGGGCAAGAATGCATAGGCTCAAAAGGGGACCCCATAAGGAAAGTCAGGACCAAGGACAAATCCCATTGAGGCATAACGAATGGTTTTGGAGGATATTGATTCAGAAGACCTTTCAAGAATCTGAGAACAATAGGGGATTTAAATAACGATGGTTGGTCTGGAAGACAAATGAAGGCTGACAAGGCCGACAAATAACCCTTAATGGTAGCTACTGCACAACCTTTCTGCGCTAGAGACAGTGCAAAAGACAAAACATGTGACAGATGAGCATGTAAGGGATCAATCTGTCTCTCTCCACACCACATAACAAATTTAGACCACCTATTAGCGTAGATAGATTTAGTGGAGTGTCGCCTGGCCGCTAAGATAACATCCACTACATCAGGCGGGAGAGAGAAGGAACTCAGGTTGCCCCGTTCAATCTCCAAGCATGTAGGTGCAGACTCTGGAGGTTGGGGTGTAAAACCTGCCCCTGCGACTGCGAGAGGAGGTCTGCCCTGAGAGGGAGACGGAGCGGAGGGCACAGTGAGAGTTGGAGAAGGTCGGAGTACCATACCCTCCTTGGCCAATCCGGAGCTATTAAGATGACTTGGGCCCGGTCTTGGCGAATTTTCCTCAACACTCGAGGAATCAAGGGTATGGGGGGAAACGCGTAAAGCAACTGGTCGCACCAGGTTATCTGAAACGCGTCCCCCAACGCTCCCTGCATCGGATACTGGAGGCTGCAGAATAACGGGCAATGCGCGTTCTCCCGAGTGGCAAACAGATCTATCCGAGGAAACCCCCACATCTGGAAGATTAAACAGACTTGATCTGGATGGAGACGCCACTCGTGGTCTGCCGAGAATTGGCGACTGAGACTGTCCGCACGTACATTCAAGACCCCGGCCAGATGATTTGCCACCAAGCAAATCTGATGGTCCTTTGCCCAGGACCATAGCCGAAGAGCTTCTCTGCAGAGAAGGTACGACCCTACTCCTCCCTGTTTGTTTATGTACCACATCGTGGTAGTATTGTCCGTCAGGACCTGTACCGACTGACCACGAAGGGATGGGAGGAAGGCCTTGAGAGCCAAACGTACAGCCCGTAACTCCAACAGATTGATATGAAACACCTGTTCCTCTGGAGACCAAAGCCCTTTGATCTCCAGATCCCCCAGATGAGCTCCCCATCCTAGGGTGGAGGCATCCGTTATTACCGTGGCCACTGGTGGCGACTGCGCGAACGGCTTCCCCTGTGAAAGATTGTTGCCCGCAATCCACCACTTCAATTCCACAGCAGCATCTCTGGAGATCTTGACAGTACCTTCTAAATCTCCCTTGTGTTGAGACCACTGCCTTCGGAGGCACCACTGAAGAGCCCTCATGTGCCAGCGAGCATGCGTGACCAACAGAATGCAGGAGGCGAACAGACCGAGCAGACGAAGGACCTTGAGGACTGGAACTACCGCTCCATTTCGAAACATTGGAACCAATTCCTGAATATCTTGAATCCGCTGAGGCGGAGGAAAGGCTCGACTCAATGTTGTATCCAGTACTGCCCCTATGAACAGGAGGCGCTGAGAGGGCTCCAGGTGAGATTTGGGCACGTTCACCGAAAAGCCCAGGTCGAACAACAACTGGGTTGTTGACTGCAGATGATGCGACACAAGCTCCGGGGACTTGGCTTTGATCAACCAGTCGTCCAAGTAAGGGAATACTGCTATCCCCTTCCTTCTGAGCTCCGCCGCAACCACTGACATCACCTTTGTGAAGACTCGAGGTGCTGAAGTAAGACCAAACGGGAGGACCGCAAACTGATAGTGCTGCGACCCTACCACAAACCGGAGATACTTCCTGTGCGACTTGAGTATCGGGATATGAAAGTAAGCATCCTGCAAGTCGACAGACACCATCCAATCTTCCTTGTTCAACGCCAAAAGCACCTGTGCTAGGGTCAGCATCTTGAACTTTTCCTGTTTGAGGAACCAATTCAAGATCCTCAGATCCAGGATTGGTCTCAACTGACCATCCTTTTTGGGAATCAGGAAGTATCTTGAGTAACAACCTCGACCCTTTTCCTGCTCTGGGACCAACTCTACCGCGCCCTTTGAAAGGAGGACTTGAACCTCCTGTTCTAGCAACAGGAGGTGTTCTTCTGAACAATAAGATGGGCGGGGCGGGATGAGGGGCGGGAACTCCCGAAAGGGAAGGGCGTAGCCTTTTCCCACAATGCCGAGAACCCAAGTGTCCGTTGTGATAGACTTCCACTTGTGGAGAAAACGCTGTAATCTTCCCCCTACAGGAGAGGAGTGAGTGGGAAACGGTGGAAGCCTAAGGCTGCTTCCCCTGCTGCACCCCTCCAGAGGACGAGGAAGAGGCAGAGTGCTGTTGAGAGGCTCCTCTGGTACGGACCCCACCCCTCCCCCTCCCTCTAAATGACCTATAGGGGAGGGAAGAGGCGGGTTGCTGGAACCTCCCCCGAAAGGAAGAGGAATAAGAGCCACGCCCAAATCCCCGAAACCTCCTGAAAATTCTAGAAGAGGCAGAGGAAGAAGGAGCTTGCAGTCCTAACGATTTGGCTGTGGCTCTGCTCTCCTTAAATCGTTCCAAGGCTGAATCTGCCTTGGCTCCAAACAGTCTGTCCCCATCAAACGGGAGGTCCAGCAGGGTCGACTGCACATCCGCAGAGAACCCTGAGTTTCGGAGCCAGGCCTGTCTTCTTGCCACCACAGCCGTGCCCATCGCCCTGGCCACCGAGTCGGTCGTGTCCAGCCCAGACTGGATAATCTGGGTCGCGGCAGCCTGGGCGTCCGAGACCACATCCAAAAGACCCTGGGGAAGCTCCGTGAATGAAGACGAAATATCATCCATCAGCGCATGGATGTACCTCCCCAGAATGCACGTGGCGTTGGTGGCCTTCAACGCCAAACTGCATGACGAAAATATTTTCTTGGACTGCGCATCCAGTTTCTTGGAGTCTCTGTCTCCAGGCACCGTCGGGAAGGAACCAGGCGCTGACTTTGAGGAACAGGAGGCTTGCACCACCAAGCTCTCCGGCGTAGGGTGTCTAGAGAGAAAGCCAGGGTCAGATGGTGCAGCTCGATACCTCCTGGCCACAGCCCTATGAACGGCCGAGGAAGACACCGGCTTCTTCCACACCTCCAACACCGGATCCAGCAAAGCCTCATTAAATGGCAAGAGAGGCTCAGCTGCAGCAGAGGCCGGATGCAATACCTCTGTCAGCAAATTCTGCTTTGCCTCTGCCACCGGCAAAGGCAGGTCCAAAAAGCTCGCTGCCTTCCTCACCACAGCATGAAAGGAAGCAGCCTCCTCCGTATATTCCCCTGGAGATGAAAGGTCCCACTCAGGGGAAGTGTCCAGCCCACTGGCTGTATCCAGACCATGCAGTCCGTCAGAGTCCTCAATCTCTCCCTCCTCTAGGACTCGCTGGTACTCTTGCTCTTCTAAAAGACGGAGAGCACGCCTCCTCGAATGAAGTCTCTCCTCGATACGCGGAGTCGACATGGCCTCCGCCGACGTCGAAGAACGGCGCCGATCTCCAGAAGCATCTGACGCCGCGTCCGGCGCCACAGGCAGCTTCGGCGCCGAGGCAGGAGCCGGAGGACGAGGTCTTGGAGCCGATGGACCAACCGGAGTCACAGGGCAAAATCCTGACTTCGACGGAGGGGCAACCTCCGGGGCCGAAACCTCCGAAGCCACCGGAGCGGCCACCGACGCCGGCACCGGCGCCGAGCCCACATTCCCAAAAGGGAGAAAGGGCATAAAGGGTGCCGGCCGAAGAGGCGCAGGATCACCCAACGAAAAGGCCAAGGGCCCCGAAGGAACAGCCGGAGCAGCTCCTGGAGCCATCTGCTGAAAGATGGTATACATCGCATTAAGAAACGCGGTACTATCGGCTCCAGGAGTGGGAAAAGCCGGATACTGGGGTGCCTGGATCGAGGGCGACCCCGACGCCGGCCTCGACGTCTGCGACGCCGGAGAAAACACAAGAGGCTGCACCACCTCAATCACTGACGCCTGACCAGGTGAAGTCGGTGACGCCGGAGAGGGCAACGCCGTCGATGGATGCGGCGTGACCGTGGGGCTGACCTCCCAAGTCCTCCGACGCCGAGCCGAAGGTGACCTCGAACGAGACTCCTTGCTGGAGTGACGTCGTGAGTCTCTACGGCGCCGGGAGTCTCGATGACGCCGGTGAGACCTTGGCGAAGAAGACTTCTTATGATGTTTCTCCTTCTTCTTTGACTTTGCCATGAATAACTTGGCCTCGCGCTCTTTGAGGGCCTTCGGATTCATGTGTTGACATGAATCGCAAGTCGAGACGTCGTGGTCGGAGCTCAAACACCATAGACAGTCGGAGTGAGGATCTGTAACTGACATCTTGCCCCCACACTCTCGACAGGGCTTGAAACCCGACTTCCTCTGAGACATTGTTACCGCAGAGAAGACTACGCAGCAGACAATACACTGTAACCACGAAGGTAACAGTAACTCCCTCGAAGATAACCGTTTCGAATGCACGGAAAAAAGGGAACTGTCATCGGCACGTCGGCGAGGACTTCTTATTGCCTGTATGACGTCAGACGGCGTCGCGTGGGCTAGAGTGACGTCCTCGTCGACGTGCAGAGACTAGTAAGAAGATTTCCGTCAAATGCTGGCGCCATGGGAGTATTCATTAGGTGAGGAATCCACAGGTAATTGTATCCATCAGAAGGAGCTCTGCCAGCCCTGCAGAGGTCTTTGCCAAATCCAGCGTGAATCATAAAGCCCTTCAAGGTCTTGCCACATAGCTGTGAGCTTCAGTGGGATTGATGTTGAGCGAAGCAAAGCCCCACAAGGGCTTGCAACCTACCCTCATTAGAACCAACGCAGCGCGCTGCAACTCAATGCAAGATCTCGCATTGCTGCCCTCGCAGCTCCTCGGAACTGACGCCACCTCATGCGAAGCCTCGCAAAGCAATGATACGCAAACAACACACCAAAGACATAAGGTTCAGTACTCAGTGGGCCTAACATGGTCTCTCTAACTGGCCAGTGCTCCATCGTGTCAGCCTAAACTTTTAACTTTGTTCCAGTCCAGCATGACCAAATTGGCTCTGTGTTCTTAAGCACTATTTTTAAAATTGCATATGCACATGGATTGTTGTTGTTTTGGTGTTAAATAATGTATTGAAGTATACCCTATGTTTCTAAATTGGGGTGGGATTTTTCTTGTTTTGTATTTTCACTTTATTACCGTTTGTGTGCTGCATAAATATTAAATATTCTGGCCCTAAGTTAAGCCTGTTTTTGTGCCAAGCTACCAGAGGGTTATAAGGGTTAAGCATAGGTTAATCTGGGGTGTACTTGAGTTCCACCCTGACAAATATTTTTTGCTGCAAGCACTTCTGGTGGGGACTGTAACTCCTAGAGTGCGTAGTCTGCTGAAGAGGGGCTGGAAACTGCCATCCCCAACTGCCGCGACCAGCACTAAAAAGTGCTTGAGGGACACCCACAGTGTGGGATGCCGTTGTTTGCTGCAAGGACTTCTGGTGGGGACTCTTTAAGTCCCAGAGTGCACAGCCTGCTGAGGAGGGGCCGGAAACCAACATCCCTGCTGCCGCAACCTGAGCTATAAAGTGCTTGAGGGACACCCACGGTGTGGGACGCCATTGTTTGCTGCAAGGACTTCTGCTGGGGAGTCTTAGTCAGAGAGTACACACCCTTCTGAGGACGGGCTGGAAACTGCCATTCCCCTGCTGCCACCAGCGGTAAAAAGCACTAGAGGGACACCCATGGCGTGGGACGCCATTGTTTGCTGCAAGGACCTCTGGTGGGGAAACTAAGTTCCAGAGTGCCCAGCCTGCTGAGGAGCAGCCAGAAACCACAATCCCCTGCTGCCGTGACCAGCGCAATAAAGTGCTTGAGGGACACCCATGGTGTGGGACGACATTATTTGCTGCAAGGACTTCTGGTTGGGACTGTAAGTCCCAGAGTGCACAGCCTCCTGAGAAGGGGCTGGAAACCCCCAACCCCCTCTGCCACGACCAGTGCTATAAAGTGCTTGAGGGACAGCCGCAGCATGGGTCGCATGCAAGTGTGTGCCTGGGCCAAGACCGGGATTGTCCTGGCCAGTCATTGGGCCGAAGAGGACGAGCCACCCCTCTTGGCTAGAGGTCTTGGATCTTTAATGGGCCAACTCTTACATCAGCAGGAGGTGAAGTATATATGAAGCTCAATTGACTATGGAGAAAAGGAAAATTGTCTTACCAACGAAAAAGACAGCGCCCAACCTCCCATTCAGCCATCATTTACAAACTATTAATCCTCGATCATGGGGTCATTGACACAGAATTAGAACAAGTGGAGGAAAGAATAGGGGCAATAAAGAAACTGACTCAAAAACACCTTTGGAGCCATTAGTAATAATTGGTAACACTTATAAGAAAGCTCCTCAAACCTCAGTCCCACTACTTACTAGGAGCACAAATGTAAATGACCTGCCAACGCAAGTGGTGGAATTACCTCACCTTAGCACAGAGATAGCTGGCATTAGTGAAGATCTCTCAAACTGGGAGACCTTCCTCCCATCCAAAGAGTGAAGGAAAGCAAAGAAAAAGACCGGGAACAACTGTCGAACAGAAAAGGAGCAGAAATATCCAGTCTGAAGCCACTAAGGGTAGTCAGAAAAAAGCTATATTAACATCAAGTTGTACGAATCTGGGGAAAAACTTATTGGATGGCTTAGTCCTTAAAATTAACTCTATGCTAAAAGATTTGTGTAAGAATCTGGAGAGGAAGATACTAACACTAATTAAAGACAAGATGGATGATGCACAATGATTTTACCCAGGTGTCCCAAGTAATGGTGAGTAACTACGACTATCACCTCTCCCTCTGGCTTCAAATACCAGGATAAATAAGCCTAAAGTGCATATGACTTTTGTAGGGGACCTCTAGTGTTGTGTCCCCGACCAACCATCAACATTTAGAATCAAATCCAAGAAACACTCCTAGGTTCCAGAGCCCGGGTCCCCTCCTTTCTCTTTTAGGCATGCAGAAGCCACATTGCAGTTACCACCGGAAAGCACGCCATATGTGTTGGGTTTAGAAATTGTACCGCCTTTACCACTGAATAACAGGGAAGATACTGAAGCTTTGATGAGAAAATCTTCTCATTGGTTACGTGCAAAAGCTATACATCAAGGATATTTAAACAGTAAAACCTGTATGCTCGAAGGATGAGATGGGTTGGCCTACTGAGAAAAACTACCAAAGACAACATCATAGTGATTAATTTGAAAGATCCTGGATTCGTTCAATTTTTATTAGTGTGCATGAACTATTTAGCAGGAAGCCATGGGGGAATTCAAGCTCTGCCACTTGGCTTTTTTCTAAAAACCAGCAATGTTAATTCAGCATAATTGTAATTCACCTCAAAACCCCCTAGATATCTTGTCATATGTTCAATATCAGCCAAATGTATCCATGGCAAATAGCTTTCAGCCATCAAGCAATGTGGTTATGATTGACTGACTCCCGATGGTTGTGGTGCCAGGAATGCAAGAAGGCGATGCAGCAGCAATACCAACCTCAAACCTAAGAATTGAAGGGGATTCAAACCCAAACTTGGGAATTGAAGGGGATTCAATGCATTCAGAAGTGGGGTCTATTTTCTCTACTCTTCCTATTTCTACGGCTCCTAAATTTAAGGACCATTTGAAAGGCCTCTCCTTGGCCACCTGGATCATTGTCGGTGCCCGCACAAAGCTTGGAAACCCTGATTGGATAAGCTTTATTTCTTCTATTGATGTCATTTGTATGCAGAAAACCTGGATGACTAAACCCTTCCATATAGATGGTTATCTTGCCTTGTTAAGAACCAGCACTCCCCTCATCAGTAGGGAGGACCAGGGGTGGCCTTGACATTTTTGTTTTTGCTCAACTACCATCGGCCAATATTACAGTTAGATGATCTTCACCTTATTATTTTGATTTCTCTGATATCTCTTACCGGGGATTATGAAATTTGTTGATTATTTCTTATAATAATGCCCCCAATCAACATGCATGCAAAATCATTTACGATGTAGCTAACTTTTTGGAGAATTTCCATCTGCATTTGGCTAAGGAGGTGGTTCTGTTATGGCTAGGGGATTTTAATATTTCACTATGCCCTCGGGGCGATTCAAAATTGTGTAGTCTCCCTATAGATTACGGTACAAATAGGTCACATTTCAAGCACACAACACTAAGGGACGCCTTGAAAACCCTTTTACTGAAGTATGATCTAATATTTTTGTCCGAGGTTATGCTAAATGATAGTCAAACAATCCCCACCTTTACTGAAAGAACTCCTAGGAGCACCACTGATTTTATACACATTTCTACAGATGCCTCCCACCTTATTCAGGATTTTAAAATGATCCCTAATTGTAGTAGCAATTACAATCCTGCGAGCATCATTTTGAAATACAATGTAAAGGTAATTCCTAAGCATAAAAGTACTATTTGACAGGACCGAGAGTTAGATGGGATGAAATCGACCCCACGAAGTTTACCCAAAAAATAATCAAAAACAACACGAAGTCTATTTTTGCTTGTATATCAAGAATTCCAATCACACACCGATAATACTAGAGTTCGAGCGATTATGTGGGTCTATTGCCGCTGGCTTAGCTCTAAACAGGCCGAATGTTGAGGCACCAATGGTTTAGTGCAGCCTGTACTGCTGCTCATAAATGCTTGAAGTCCACACTTAAAGCAATCCCATGCTTAATCGAAGATGTACAAAGGGCTAGATGTCAATACAAGATTAAATGAGTGGAAAATTAGAAATAAATCCTTCAAGGCTTCTGTGATTCGTAGTGGTTCGCAAATAGACCTACCTCAGGACTATTAATGAGGTAGGTCACAGTTTGCTACCCATTAGGAATCGCAGCCATCACAGGGATGGCGGCCTGCTAGGCTCAGCAGACCACCATTTCTGTGTGTCTGTGATTGCTTTTGAATAAAGCAATCTTTTTTTTTTTTTTTGAAACGCAGCCCGTTTTCATTAAAGGAAAATGGGATGCATTTAAAAAGAAAAAAATGAAACGTTCAAGTTTCATTTTTAATGAATAGCAAGTGGTCCATATGACCCCTACCTGCTCTTAAAAAATTATTACCCACTCATTCTCAAAGGGACTGGGGTCCCTTAGGGAGCCCTTCCCATTTGCGAACGGTTTACCACCAACTTTCCGAAGACAGATCTCTTTAAGGACACTACCGGTAAACTGTGAAAGTTTTGCGAACACATTTTGGTTGCAAAACATTTATACATACCTTTCCAATTTGCTATTAGGAAGGGATGCCCTCAACACGCCCATCCTAATACCGAATCGCAAAACCCAAATTATGATTTGGTAACAAGTTACTGAATCACAATTTGATCTTTGTACATCCCAATAAGCATTTTTCTACTTGCAAACGGGCCTATTTTGCTAATCAGCACATTTGCGACTAGAAAAATGCTTTGTACACATGGCCCAAAATCCCCACCTCATCACAAGCAAATAAGTGATAGCAAAAAAGGGGGCTGGCCACATGGCCCTCATTGACCTATCAAGCGCCTTTGACCTAGTCAATCAAGTGAAGCTATGAGGAACAATGCAGAACCTGGGCTTGGATCTAAAACTTCTCAATTTAATAAAATATAACACTTTGATCTGAAAGTCACTGTACGGTACAGCACCCAGGGGGAAAGAATGCCCCAAATATATTCTACACAATGTGTAAGGCAGGGATGTATACTTGCCCTTTTTCTTTTTTTATCTATATTAATGGAATAATGGAACATCTAATGAGGAATGGCAAGGATTTGCCAAGAAAGGGAGAGAAATTGCTACCAATACTCTTATATGCAGTTGACCCAGTATTGATTTCTCGCACGGCAAATGGGTTACAGGGATTACAGGGATTACTGGACAACTTTTTAGATTTTATGCAGGGTCTGGAAAAGTGAACTATGCTAAGTCCTATATTATGACCTGCAGACCCCTGAACACTAAACCTATGCATTTCACAATGCGGTAAACCTCGCCCAAAAATACTGCCAACATTGTGTGCCATGAGGAGCTGGGCCTACAATTTATAGATGAGCAGTATCTCCTCTCTCTTTTGGATTAAACTTCGGCAGAATCCAGAGGCAGGCCTAGTAAGTGTAAGTATGTCTGACTGTTTAGCCTTAGACAATGTAAATAAAATCCCCTGGCTTGCATACTTAGTCATCTTTTAAAAAACTGGGCCTTAGTGAAATGTTCTCTAACCCACAAAATCTCGACACCAACACCAACAAGATTGTGAAACGCTGCTATGGCAGGTCGCTTCCTCCTCTTGCAGGCAGGTCACTTCCTCCTCACCGCCGCTAGACCCGGCTGCCTTCCGATTGTGCCAATTTCATTTTTTTGACTTCTCACTTTGTTACTGCCAATTTCATTTTTATATTTTCCCCGGCTCTACCTCGCTGCTGCGTCCCCGCGGGCCCACACCCCTCTCTCCATCTCCTTCTTCCCTCTCCGTCCCCACCTCTCTTTCCCACCTCTCTTTCCCACCTCAGAGCACCGCTCCTCCACCCCCCTGCTCTTCCATTGGTTTAAACCCCCCTCCTCCCAGCTGCCATGCCCTCCCACCTCCCCTCTTATGCCGGCTGCAGCGCGGATGCGCGGCTGGCGCGCCAAAGGCAAGCCCGTCTGCACCCATCCGACCCAAGACAGCGCCCACCGTCAGACCCCCTGGCCAACACGCCCCCGTACCACCAATCTCCACTACACTGCCTACGACCTCCACGCCCTCAATCCAGGGCGCTCCTCCACCTGCTTCCAGTCCACCCAGACGTGCACCAAAGGACCCTTCTCCTGCAAAGCCTGCAACTTCACCTGCAACGTAACCTCCAAGCTTCATCTCAAAACCTCAGACTGCCGCCTAAGATGCATCCTGCTTAACACCCGCTCCGTCCACAAGCATGCAATCGAACTCTGGGACCTACTGACCACATCCTCCCCCGACGTTGCATTCCTAACCGAAACCTGGATGAATTCGGCCTCGGAACCAGACATAGCCATAGCCATTCTAGAAAACTACAGGATCACCAGAAGAGACCGAAGCAACAAACCAGGAGGAGGAATCGCCATAGTCTACAAAAACACCATAAGAGTCTCCACCAGCTCCAACAACACCATCAAATCAGCGGAGCACCTCCATTTCAAAATCCATATCAAAGCAAACACTACCCTCAGAGGAACACTGGTCTATAGACCCCCATGCCCCAGACCGCAATTCTGCGATGCCATCGCCAACGCTATCAGCTCCCAAGCCCTCACCTCAACGGATTACATCCTCCTCGGCGACCTGAACTTAGAAAACAACAACGACATCAACACCACCAACCTAATCACCAACCTCGCCAACCTCGGCCTCAAGCAACTCATCATGTCTCCCACCAACACCGCAGGACACACACTCGACCCCATCTTCTCAGCCAGCAACCACATCTCCTTCAGCCACACCACTGAGCTCCTATGGACCGACCATCGCTGCATCTATTGCTCCTTTCAGAAGCCGGTCACTCAACACCTCATCACTAAACCCCCCCGCCGCTACTGGAACAGAATCTCAACAGAACAGCTGATCTCCACCCTCAGCCAGGCACCCCCCCCCACCCAGGACCCCAGCACAGCCGCCACCTACCTGCACAAATGGCTAGAAGACTGCGCTAACACCCTCGCACCACTCAAAAAACCCTCAGACTTCCACCATAGACCCAAGGCCAGCTGGTTCACCCCCGACCTGTAGGCCTCCAAACGGGAATGTCGAAAAATGGAGAAGACCTGGCGCCTTGCACCCACCAAATCCAACTACACCGCCCTCAAGACTGCCATCCGCAAACATCACCAGTTGATCCGCACGACCAAATGAACCAACTACAAAAGCCGAATAGACACCAACGCCCACAACAACAAAGAGCTCTTCGGCATCATCAAAGAACTCTCCAACCCCAGGACCTGCTCCCACGAACCCTCGCCATCACAGGAACTCTGCAACTCCCTCTTCACTCACTTCCATCGAAAGATTGAAGACATCCACAACATCTTCGAACCACAGACCCATCAGCCAACCACAGACAACCAAGAACCAAATGCATCAAGCAACACCAACCCTCTATGCTCCAGGACCCACGTCAACAATGAAGACACCATCAACACCATGGCCTCCATTCACTCCGGCTCCCCCTCAGGCCCCTGCCCGCACCAGATCTTCAACAAAGCCAGCAACATCATCGCACCCCACCTCTGCGCAATCATCAACAGCTCCTTCGAGACAGCCACCTTCCCGGAGAGATGGAAACACGCCGACGTCAACGCCCTGCTGAAGAAACCCAAAGCAGATCCAGATAACCCCATTAACTACCGACCTATCTCCCTCCTCCCCTTCCGAGCGAAGGTCATCGAAAAAATCATGAACAGCCAACTTTCCCGCTACCTGGAAGACAGCAAAGCGCTCGATGCCTCCCAATCCAGATTTCGCAAGAACCACAGCACAGAGACCGCACTCTTTGCAGCCACAGATGACATCAGGACCATGCTCAACAAAGGCGAAACCGCAGCTCTCATCCTCTTGGACCTTTCCGCAGCTTTCAACACCGTCTGTCACCGCACCCTTCGTACACGCCTCCACAACACCAGAATCCAGGGCAAGGCCCTCAACTGGATCTCCTCTTTCCTCTCCGGCAGAACCCAGAGAGTACGCCTCCCGTCCTACCTGTCCGAATCCTCATAAACCGTCTGTGGCGTCCCTCAAGGATCCTCCCTCAACACTTTTCAACGTTTACATGGCTCCCCTCGCCAACATCGCACGATCCCACAACATCAACATAATTTCCTAGGCAGACAACACCCAGCTGAGCATCTCCCTCACGAAAGACCCCATAACAGCAAGAAACAACCTCCACAAGGGACTTCACGCCATCGCCAACTGGATGGAATCAAGCCGCCTCAAGCTAAACACAGACAAAACAGAGGTTCTCATCCTCGACAGCAACCTTTCTGCCTGAAACGACTCCTGGTGGCCTACATCCCTCAGAGCCGCCCCTACCCCCATCCCCACCACCCAAGTACAGAACCCAGGCATCATCCTTGACTCAGCACTCCACATGACTCAACAAGTCAAAGCAGTCTCCTATTCCTGCTACAACACCCTCTGCATGCTCCCTAAGATTTTCAAGTGGATTCCCGTTGAACCCTGAAAAACAGTCACCCACGCCCTAGTCAGCAGCCGACTGTACTTCGGCAACGCACTCTATGCAGGAACCACAGGCAAACTACAAAAAAAAAATGCAACGCATCCAAAACGCCTCCGCCCGACTCATCCTTGACGTCCCACGCTGCAACTACATTGCAGCCCATCTCAGAGAACTACACTGGCTACCAGTATCGAAGAGAATCACCTTCAAATTACTCACCCATGCACACAAAGCCCTCCACAACACAGGTCCGGCCTATCTCAACGACAGACTCACCTTCCACACCCCGACCTGCCAGCTCCGCTCCGCTCCGCCAGCCTCGCCTTCGCCTCCATCCCTCGCATCCACCGCTCCACCACCGGAGGAAGATCTTTCTCATACCTCGCCGCCAAGACCTGGAACTCCCTACCGCTCCAACTCCACCAGACCCAAGACCTCCTAGCCTTCAGAAAACGCCTCAAGACATGGCTTTTCGCCCACTAGCTCCCCCCAACCCCAGCGCCTTGAGACCCTAACGGGTGAGTAGCGCGCTTTATAAATTATTTGATTGATTGATTTGTTTGAGTAATATATTAGAGGGAGGGCAGAAAATGGGGACGGTTGAGCTTTATATTCAAATTTCAACTGTTAAAACTATAGAACCATATTTATCATGGATTGAAAACCCAGTTTACCGTTCTTATCTCACGTTCTTTAAATTGAATTTAATTCACTTTAATAGTACCTTCCTAATACAATGTGTTTAAGCACAGGAATTACCTCCCTGTCACTGCAATTACGTTGCGAAACCGAGCATGTATTACTTTCTGTTTTTTTTACTCACTATACTGTGGCCCAAGATCTGCATTTCTATTACGCAATGTAAATATTAGGCAATTCTTGAAAGTGCTTGAGTATTTACAAAAACTACCTTCAATAGAAATTTGCCACACTCAGTTAAATTTTATTAGGGTTGCACTACTTACCAGGAAGCGATATGAATTAATTACTCTCCTATGAATGGTCTAATGATCCCATGTATTTATTGCTTAGTTTTTATACAAGCAGATTTTAGAATGTTTTAGATATTATTTTTAGATTATGAGGAATTGTTGCAGTCTATTTAATCTTTTTTATGTTCTTAAAAACAAAAAAACATTTTTGCTATTGCTTGTCTGTATGTGCGCCTATTTATATCTGTGTATGGCAAATACAGAATAAAGATGTGTGACTGACTGACTGAAATGTGGTTGCTGTGTGAGTAGGGTTTCACCCCCTCCAAAAGTACCGTAATTTCCTATGGTAGACTGTTGACTGAAAAAGAATAGAGCTTCAACCAGCTTCCAAGTCCCCATTTTGCTTCATAACATATTGTTTACCACTTCGAACAAAGGTTGGAGACACTGTAGCAAAAGCGACAGACCATGGATTCCATCTGCATCAGGTCAACCCCCCCCCCCAACAACCCAACCCCACCTTTGACCAAGCGCAATGGGAGTTGGCTGTAGGTCTGTGTGGCTGCCCTTCTCCCAGGCAATTTCAGTCCCGGGGACCCCATCCCTCAGGGTCCGGCTTCTAAATTGTTTTCTTGGGGGGGAGAGGGGCCACGCGCCCACCCCCCCAGCGGATTTTGGCCCCACGGCCCAGGGAAATGATCACAGACACACATACACTTGAACCCTCAACCTTCAGTGTATGGGTCTGAGAATTGAACCACTAGGCCAAAAGAGACACCTTAACATGTGGTGTCCAGACTTAGCTATGACAGCGAACCCAAAGATTCTGAGTGGAAATAGGCTTCAATGCTACATCACTAGGAATGTTTAACAGTCAAGACACTGGAAAACAAACACACATACTGCCATGAGATACAATGATTTCAATCTTCAGCCTACTGAGTGACAGTCAAAGAGCTTTACTAATTAGGCCAGAAGTGACCATGGTCTTCTGTCCATCAAAAAGTTACATTCTTACCAAACATCTTGCTAGTCATCTTTGAAGTCATTGTATGGAGGGACCATTGCAATAACAATCTCTCTCTCTTTTCCATCCCATTATGGGATGGAAGAGAGAGAGTGAGAGAGCGAGAGGACTGGGGGGAAGCCTCAAGGCGCCGGAGTCCTAGCTGCCCTCCCACGTCCTGCGAGACCTGGCATTGCGCCTACAAGCAGGGAGCTGCTTTAAATGGTAGCTTCCTGCTTGTGGGAGCAATGCGTGCAGGGAAACAGATGAAAACCTTTGTTTGACAGCTCACACTTGCAGAAAGTGCAGTGTTTGCTCTGACTTGGCGGGAGCTGTCAAAGCTTCCACCATGTGAGACCAAACAACTGTGTCACGGAGGTGGGCACCCCTGTACATAGCAGGAGCCAGCCCAGGGGTGTGGAGATCCCAAGGGCCATTGTTGACTCTATGATGGGGGCACCTGGCCCTTCTTCAATGATAAATTTGGCCCAGAGAGGTGGTCCCCATGGCCGGGGTTCTGCAACGATCCCCTTCATTCTTTTATTGTAGCCCCAGGAAGGCCCCCTGCATTTTGCTTTGTAATCACCCCGGGGAGGTGGCGGACCGTATGTTTTTTTTTAAATGTCAGAAAAATCAGCAGATCTGGATCCGTGGATTTTTCTGATGTTTAAAAGAAAATCATGTTTTTTAGCCCTGCAGGGTCCCTCTGGGACCCCACCACAAGAACTAAGGGGTCAGGGTGTCCCTACCCTGGCCCCTTTTCTTATTTTAAAAGTTTTTTTTCATGCACTCAGCTGAAGTGCTGGCAGCCAATCAGCACTAGGACAGTTGGATCCAGTTGGACAGTTGGATCCACAGAGGATCTGCATCCAAAGATACCTATGTTTTGTTCAACTCCAACATCTCCAAAACTACTGAAGGGATTTACACCAAATCACAAACAAGCACCATTTTGGACCAAGAGCTAGCTTTCTGCCAAATTTGGTGTAATTCCGTTCAGCGGTTCGGCTGTAGTTGTGTTAAAAATTTGAAAAATGCCATTGACATAGAATGGAGAAATAGTGTTTTGGGATCCCCCCTTTTTCTCTGCCCCCGCTTGATGGATCACTCCAAAACTGACCAAAGTATAAGGTTTGAAAGTTTTGTGAGGGTTCGTCAAATTGGCAAAACAAAAAATGCTCTGTCTATGGTAAAAATGGTCCTAACTATAACTACCTACTGGTGACCGCTAGTAGGTAATGTATGTATGTATGAATGTATATATATATTTTTGTAGTTGTTGTTATATAGATAGATAGTATTTATTTAGCTGGTGTTTGTATTAGTGCAGACCTACTGAAAAGGAAGCAGTATGGGGAATGGGGATAGATGCAATGATACTGTCAAGTGATTGGGAGGAAGCTGGGATCTGAGAGAGAAAGTGGACTGTTTCTTTTTCGTAATGTAGTGTTCTTAAAGAGACCTGTCTTCAGCTCTTTCCTGAATTGGAGCAGGGTTGGGGCAAACCTGATGGATACAGGGATATTGTTCCAGATCCTGGGCATATAAATAGAGAAGGCATGTTGCCTTGTGTTTTCTGTTTTGTTTATCCCTTAGCACCAATCTAATAGTGCCCTGGCTGCAATGTGCAGAGAGGAAGTCAGACAGGCTTGGGTGCCAGTTGTGATGGCTTTGTAGATGATGGAGCTGAGTTTGGAGACGGTGAGAGCAGGAAAGGGGAGCTAGTGGAGTTCCATTGGGGAGGGAGTGATGGGTTCATATTTCTTCAGGCCCCTGATGAGGCATAGACACCGGGGCCGAGGGTTTGTGAAATTGCACCTTTTCCTTCCTACATATTATGCACCCTTTCATTCCTGATGACATAACAGGGTTGACCACTTGTCCTGCCTTTAATTGTTCAAAAGACTCTTATTTGCTTCTGATGGGGCAGAGGAAGACCAAGGGGTGGAAACTAGAGAAAGTAAACAGGGCTTACTATCTTGCTGGTGCCTTCATATCTCCAGATCCTAGGGGTAGTGCAGGCAGTGTTAGTAGTACTAAAGAGCAAGCAAGGAATAGCAGCCTCTTCCCCTAGCTAACCTTTGCAACCATTAAATGATGTCCATGATTAACAGCTGTGCCCAGGAGACACGCACCCTGACACTTACACAATAGCAGGTTGGGAGCAGCGGCTGCTAGTGTAGAAGTACTCTCTCACATGGCTCTGAGGAATCTGGTTCTTGGCGTAGGAGAAGCAACATGGCGTTGTGTCAGATCCAACTATAAGAAAAAAGGAGACAGCATCACTACCTGGAGATAGTAGTGCAGAGCCCATCCCAAGAGCATGTAGGATGGGTCTACGGGGAATTCTCTCTAACCAAGTGATCTGGACTTAAAACGTCAGACATCTCCGTGCAGTAGAACACTTCCTGTGAGTTAAATTAGCTTTGTCCCTTTTTATGTCTGGCACAGCCAAACACATTATTGCACGCACAATAAACAGGTAGAGGCTTTTCGTCAGCGAGGCAGCCTTTGATTCCTTTGGGTCAGCTCACTTCAGCTTCTGCTTTAAGACAGTGCTTTTCACATCTTGGATCCGGCCAGAGAAGTATTTCAGACTCACCATCTCGCTGTTGGGTATTCCTCATCCCGCAATGCTTTCATTGCAATGCATCAAGAATAGCAGCAACTAAAAGGGGTTAATCGCTAATGGACAGGCCTTTTTGGCAGTAAGGATTCACCTGCTATAAGCAACACATTCTGCAATACAATCAAATGCTTACATGAAACATCATTCGAAATAACTATGTAAATGCACGATAATATTTGTCTATTGTGTGTTTTAGAGGTTTTACAGTAAAACACTTTTTTTCTGCAGAAACAAACGACATAAAATTACAAATCAAATGATTCTATCACAAGCAAGGCATTTCAAAATTTTATAGTGGGATATTTTATGTAAGAGTCTTGCTTTGGTTTGTGTTGCCTTAAGTGGGTAAAGCTGTCATGCATTATGTTTTTCTTGACTCATGTGTGTCGCTGGTTTCTATTATATGTCACTCATGAAGCAGCTTGACCACCTCTGCTTCCTAAGAAGGAATGTCCACATCTGATGTGCATCCTCAAGCTTCTTCTCAAGCACGAGCAGTGGCATTGTATGCCTTTCTGAGAGGGTGCTGACCCTTCTGTTCTTCATCAGCCAGCCACTGGTGGCAGAGCCGTAGCAACCATTGGTACAGCAGGTGCAAAGGCACCTGGGCCTAAAGCCCTAGAAGGGCATTGAATCCTGATAATTGTTGTATTTTACTGCCCCAACAGCAGTCAGAGGGTCTAGGTTCCAAGCTTGCACCAGGACCCATGGCATTCTTGCTACTTTATTGGCTGGTGGTATGCTGAAATGAAGGGAAAATTAAAAGGGTTGTCCACACTGAAATAAAATGTGTGGCACAGTGCCTTGAGACCCTATGGGTGATAAGCTGCGCTCCACAAATCTCTGATTGATCGATTGTACCCAGCAACTAGTAGCTGATTTTAATATAATAAAAACTAAAATTCATGGTATGAGACACATTCCTCTGCTCCTACACACAACTCTACATACAGACTAATTTATTTTGAAAGAATGTCCTGCCATGGAGTGGGACAGTAGAGGCGGCTGCTGTGGCGGTGTTGGATTGTGCCGGTCTCTGCCAGCCTCTGCTTCTGGGGCATTTCTTGTGGAGCTGTTCAGCTGCAGACCCGCTGCACACCACCAACTCTCTGGAGGCTCTGCTCACAAGAGGAGAATGGAGGTTGGTGCAGTGCTAACGGTAGAGTGAGAGGTTGAGCCTCTGATGTCCATCGCCTGTCCAGTTCAGATGCCTCATGCGCATCTATGGTTTGCTGCCCACTCCTGAGACTGACGCCCGCTTAACTCCCAGGCCTTCATGCAGGAGGCAGGGTGAGGCAGGGTGATGCTGCCAGGGCGACTGCTGAATGCCTTCTCCAAGGCTCCCTGTGTTCTGTAGAGTTCTTAATACCATAGGGACAGACCATAACAAATAGGTGCGCGTCCTTTGTTTTTTCCCCTGGTGACTAGGTATATCTTTAAGGTGTTAATGCATGCAAACATCAATTGCGCATGCCTGTGTTTGCATGCATTAGCAGATTAAACCCGCTCAAGGGAAAGCTGTTGGCTTTATTAGTGCTTGCTAACTCTGCTAGGGCAAGTCTAGAGCACTCCCCCTGAGCTAATGGGACGCTTTCTATCTAACCTGACAGCTACACGCCTAGAGCCTTCCACGAAATGCACAGCACTGTCCTTTATCCACATAGCTGCAAACCTTGAGCTCTACCTCCAAGCTAAAAGTGAGCTCCTCTTGGTAGCACCCAAAGGTAAACCTAAAATGCTCCCTCTGAGTTAAAGTTATGGCTCCCAGCTGAAACACTACAACTCCAAGCCCTGAACTGTACCTGCGAGCTAAAGGTGCACATACCCACACAAACTAGCAACTCCACACTTGGAAGTCTGGCTTAAAACTAAAGAAGCTCACCCTTTTTAACCCCATCACCCCAACCCAGAACTCTCCCACCGAGCTCCCCTACGTAACCTCAGCACAGGTAAGGGTGGAAACCACCCACCACCAATAATCCGAAAATACCCAACTTGCAACACTTTACCTGAGATAAGATGCAGCTCTCTTTTATAATTCCACAACTTCATACCGTGATTCTTCCTCTAAACTGAAGACACAGCCACCTCTACACCACGTGCACTTAAAGCGCTGGCCGCAAGGTGGAGCTGTCCTCCATCTCCCACAATTCCATACCTCACACTACTTAATATTTACATATGAGCCATTGCTCTAGCCTCTGGGATATCTCTGTGGGAATGTTTTGCTTTTGTGCACCCCTTTATGACAACACCTGGGGACATAGGCTCCCTATTTGTCTTGTGTCATAAGGGAAATTTTGAAACTGGTGTTTGTTGTAATAACTAAAACATCCTTTCTGTCTGCCCCCACTGGCAAAGTTTCATGCCAAGGTTATCTGCAAGCTCTCTCAGTGCATTAAATGAAGTAAGGGTCATAAGTTAAACCTTTAGCCTTAAACCCCCTGAAGGCCAGTAAATTGTGTTCTGTTAACTTGAGTAATAGCAACACCCGTTATTTAAAGTTCTGAGAAAGAATGGAAAAGTGGTATTAGGACAACATAAAAACAGGGGTGGGCAGAACTCACAGAGTTTCATGCCGTCGAATTCCGCAGACTTACATGAAAAGTCAGCAAGATTCTACGGAGCGATCCACGTTGAAAGATCAGTGCAAATGGCACCATGCAGGGTGGAAGAGGGCTCTGCTTCTCAAGTTGATTTTGCTGCCACTCTAGTGAATTTTCTTCTGGAGTGGCAGCTTTTTGTCTGTGGATGGTCGCAAACTCCTGCGATTTCTCGCATTGGGAAAGCTCACTGGATGCCCTCTTAGCGACCCCAAATCACGCTAACGCCAAACCTCATTAGCGCTTGCCAGCTTACAGTTCATGAGCCACACAGAAGAAAAAAATCCACCATTTGGTGGTTGGCGGAATTTTTCCGGAAGTCCCGTTACATGCGTAACACAGAGTGGCCAAAACTCCACCAACTCTGCCAGGTGAGTGGAATTTATCGTCCATCCCTACATAAAAAACAACTTATCTTCATTAAAATCATGACTTCCTTATAGGAAATGACTTTCATGACCAAAGTAGCACAGTTGATTATACAAGGGGGTTTTTGTGGCCTCCTTGGCTTTCACAAGCTCCTGTCCCACAGTGCCACTGTTCCACAACAGCCCCTACCTACACCTTTGAAGCTGTTGCAGAAGAGCTATGTGCCACACACCTCTGCAGTCTTCTCCCTGCCCCATATAACTCCTCATTTTGCCCTTCTCCCACAATTCTACCAGCCCATGTGGTAGAAGAGCCCAACATAACGCAGCTCTCTGTGAGCCCCCTGTTCTTCAGAGACTATTTCCTCAAGGCTCTGACCTATTCTACGGGACCCCATGCTTCAGGGGCATAACACAAGCACGGGCAGCGCCTGCAGTGCCTAGGGACCCCCAACCATGACAGGGCCTCCATTCAGCCCAAAGACTGTGAATATTTGTGAGATAGTAGACTTGTGGCCCCTTATCCCATTCTATAGAGGGTGCCCCATCATTTTGCATTAGGCCACTGTCATGCTCCACATCCCTATAGACACCTGCTTACAGGATTCCTGCAACGTTTATTTGTCTATTATGTGATTTAGATATTTATTAAAACAATACATCACTGTTTTGTGCAGAAAACGACATAAAAATACAAATGATTCTATCAAAAATAAGACACTTCAAACTTTTAAAGTGTGATATTTTATGTATGAGTTTTGGTTTAGCTCGTGTTGCCTTAAGTGGGGGAAGCTGTCCTGCAGTATGGTTTTCTTGATCCATATATGGCATGCTTCTCCTTTCGGTGCTTTCCATTATGTGTCACTCATGAAGCAGCTTGCCTACCTCTGCTACCTGTGCAGGAATGTCCGCATCTGATGTGCAACTTCAAGCTTCTTCTCAAGCACGAGCAGTGGACCCCCAACCGTTCACAGGGCCTCCATTCAGCCCAAAGCCTGTGGATATTTGTGAGATAGTAGAGACTTGTGGCCCCTTATCACATCCTACAGGTGGCGCCCCATCATTTTGCTTTACGCCACTGCCACGCTCCACATCCCTATAGACACCTGCTTACAGGATTCCTGCTATGCTTAGATGGGTGCCCCCCTACCATGTTTTACAGGAGTTCCATGCTCCACCCCTGGTCTGGGGATTCCAGCTACCTTTAGTTTAGTATTGTGTTGTATTACAGCATTTATATAGTGCTTACTAACCCTCTGTGGGGAACTGAAGCACTTGCTTACATGAGCAGCACACTACACTGCAGGGTGTGCGGTTAGAAGGATGCTGTTTTTGTTTTGATCCTGTGTGTGAAGTGTGTCCAGTCGTGCGTGATGACCACCTAGGTGTGGTTATCCTGTTATGGGATGCATCATGTAGCAGTGTGATGGATGATGAAGTGTATGTTTCCCTGACCTGTTCTACAGACTCCTGTGCTCCACAGCTCTATGGACCTCTGGCTTACGGGAATCCTGTTCTGCAGGAGCCCCATGCTCCACAGCTCTGTGGACCCCTGGTTTACAAGATTCCCACTCCCCTTAGCTTGGTGTCCCCCTAAACTGTTCTACAGGAGCCCCATGCTCCACAGCTCAGTGGACCCTGCCCTACGGCCAGACCATTGCACCAACCTATAGCTTTGTGCCCGCCTGCCCTGCAACATGTTGTAGAGCTTGAAGGCTTCTTGTCCAACTGCAGTTCCACCCACAACTCTGTGCCCCTTAGCCTGCACGAGTCACATATCCCAAAGCTCTCTGCCCCTTCATGTCCCTTGGGACCTCTCCTTCACACAGGTCTAAACCTCTCAGTTCTCTGACAAGACTATCCTGTGGGTTACACAGACTTTTCCAAGCCAGGTCGTAAATGGCAGATCTATTTCTCAGATCACATGAGATCAGAGCGATCAGTCTCGTCCAAAATATCATTGGTGCTCAGCGCCTCGTTTGCAGAGTTAACTTTCGAGGTACAAAGATACTCCCTAGGCAGCAGCTTTATCCATCGAAGCAGAGATGTACCTAAGCTGATGCAACAGTTACCACTGTGTATTGTTGATTGTGCACTAAATAAGTGCCAAATAACAATAAAGATATAATGGGGCATGTCTGTGGTGCAGCTTTGATACTGCTGAAGGTCAAAGGTTTTTGTTCAGATGTCTTACACATGCCAGGTAAAACTTCTGGTGCAGGTAGGTACATCCTGAGACAGCCGAACTAGCCACTCAAGTTGGCTGCCTCTTTAGGCAGCACAGCTAATTCTGAAAAGGTTACCATCCAGGTACAGAAAAGATGTTCGTCAAGGTGCAGAAAAGGTATCCGTCAAAGTACAGAAAAAGTCTACATGTAGGTACCGAAAAGATCTCTGCCAATGTACAGAAAAGCTGTCCATCAAGGTACAGAAAAGTGTCCATCAAGGTACAAGAAAGGTGTTCATCAAGGTACAGAAAAGGTCTCCACCAAGTTACAGGAAAGGTGTCCATCAAAGTACAGAAAAAATGGCCATCAGGGTACAGAAAAGGTGTCCATCAAGGTACAAGAGAGGTGTCCGTCAAGGTACACAAAAGGTCCTGTCAAGGCAGAGAGATATTGTACATCGATCTCCCAGCAGCACAGCTATCCTTTGTAAGAGGGGAATTTAGACAGATACTTTAGACACCAAAATTACTCTACATTATTTTTTAATTTGATCCAACTTTAGAAAAGTGATAAACCATAGGAAGGTCCCTATCTACCCATGGAGGATATGCAACTTTGGACTTACTTGGGGCAGCCAGGACCTCGGAGTAGATGGCAACCAGGAGTAGAGCGGTAAGAGTAGTCAGGGCGGCCTTCATGGTGGCTCTGGTTGAAGGCGGTGGTCTCTGGTAGCACCGGGACAAGGGCTCTCTGGGTCACCTTACGTTCAGCGAGGAAGTGTCTAACTCCTACCTTGTCTCTATTTATCAGAGTCCCTAGTGTAGGTGGCAGAAGTTGATAAGAGGTAATACATGCTTCCGGAGCACCTTGCTTTTGTCGCTAGGGGCTAGGCTCAGAGCGGCAGACCAAGCACAGGAAGTGGCTAATGTGTGAAACACGCGCTCTGTACCTATCTGTCTTAGCTCCATTTGTGGTTTTAAAGGGGCTTGGTGGAAATAACATATGCAGACAGGATGTCAGCAGCCCCATGGCTTCTTTGAGTGCTTGGTGGGAGGGCAGTCTATGCACATGAAGGGCATAGGATGCACCATGGATATATGAACCTAGTCACTTCATTTATCTAAAGACCTATGAGGAGAACCGCTCCTGGTTTACTCTCCTCTGGATCAATACAAATAGATCACCTTTTCCCAAACACTGTAGGTAGCGTCAAACCACTAGTCAAAAATAGATCATTTAATGTATTTAGGAATATCGCTGCCAACCTACGTAAAGGATGCAAAACAGTAAAACGTGTAATATTGCCCTTTAGTGCTATTGAGGGATTCCGGAGGTATAACAATCTTCAAAGACTAAAGACATAGAGGTTTGTAAAAGTCAACATATCTCCGAAATGCAACGGTAGCAGCACATTGGGCTGTACCAGTGGTGTGCTTTTTCACGTCACATCTTTTATTTTCATTTAAAAAAAGGGTGTTTATTGAAAGCAGTCAATTAAATACGATCGTATTCTTTCTGGTTGGCTCCACAAAAGAGAACAGATGAGATATGCGCAATGAGGCGGGGTTTCAGTGGGGACTTTAGTGTGGGTGTTTTGTCTGCATGTGTGGGAGGTTTGTTACGTTAGCTTTGAAACGCACAGAACACTGGAGGGTCCAGTGGTTATTTATCCTGCTATGCTGTCTGGTAGGCTCCACCTTATAGAGGTCACAAAGACCATTTCTGCAAGTTATTCTCCAGTGCACTTTGAAAAACTTGTAAACGGGACAAAATCTGACGTGAGGTGATATCATGTGCGAATGGCATTCACCGGGGATGTTGTTCGCACCCAACTCCAACAGAGCACAGGCTGAGGCTACACGGATCTGAAGAACACTGCTATGGGTTGAGAAATCATCTGCAGCCCCGTGGATAAAAGCTATGTAATAAATAAAATAAAATAAATAAACAACTCTGAAAAAACCCTTCAAATTAATTTAAGAAACCCTAGTTAAGGTTTATGGGAGTACTGATTAGACTCTCTTTAGGTATTGGGCTATACGAACAAGTCACTGCACTTGTGTTGCCCAACTACTCCTGCTGCCAACCTTAAATTAACTATTACAAAAGGGTTTTCAGTGAAATGTATATTCCGCGCATCCCCTTTGTTCCCCAGGCCAACCACCCGCTCCCAGGGGAAAAAATGCTTTTATTATGTTGGAGATGACCTCCCCCACAGCCCCGGGAACTACCACCTCCCAGGGCTTTAATGAGTTATGAGTAGGGGGCAGTGGGGACCAACAATTCTGGGGCAAAAGGGCTTTTAATATGTGGGGTTGCCCAATGTCCTCCCCCACAGCCCCGGACCACCACCTCCTGGGGGCTATAATGAAATATGAGTGGGGGTGCACGCCCCCTGCAGCCCCGGAGATCACCACCTCCCCAGCGCACATACTGAATTATGTAACCCCTATTAGCCCTGGGGACCACCTCCCTGGGGCTAGGCCTACGTGGTGGTGGGCCACGCTGCCCCCCCTTGAGGATCCACTGATGGCTCTGGGGACCTCCACCCACCAAGGCTGGCTCCTAATATGTCCCGGTGCCCACCCCTGGGACATATGTTTGATGTGGCTTGGCTGCAGCTTTGAAGCTCTTTTGCTCTCTCTCTCTTTCAGTCTTTCTCCCACTCACACACACACAGACACTTACGCACCCACTCACAGACCCACTCAGATACTCAGCACCCACTCACAGCCCCAGTTAGACTTTCACACACCCATTCACTGACCCACTGACACCCTCCTGGACCCACTCACAGACCCCCACACACACTGATGTACCCACTAAAACACTGATATATGCACTCTGACACCCAGACAGACACTTTCCCAGCCACTCTCACCACCAGATACACCATCTCACATCTATTCTCACACCCAGAGAGGCCGCGGCCAACTCGCGCCACGCATGGCCAAAGGCTTGTGTACAGCATGGGGTTGAGTGGTTAGGGGGAGTTGGCTGCAGGGTCTGGCTGCAGGCCAGATTTTCTGGCAACCTCCCCTGCCCACGGGTGAAGGCCGTACACGGTGCACGTTTGGATGCTTATAGGGGGTTGGCTTCAGGGCCTGGCGGGAGCCATGCAAGGCGGTGGTTGAAGTAACATATAGCAATAAAAATGACTATATATTAAAAAACCATAGAAATTCACTGAAAAAAACAAAGGTTGCAGGGACGTTATAGTCAGGAAATAGATTTTTTTTTAAACATAGAAATTCACTGAAAAAAGCAAAGGTTAGAGGGCCGTTATAGTTAGGCTCACTTTTCAAGCGTACAAAACCATAGAAATTCAGCATTCATAGTTAGAGTTACCTCAAGTAACTATAACTCGTGCCCTAAGGTAACTATAACTCGTTCCCTCGCCATGCACTACTAATTACCCCACAAATTACGGCTCCCATGACATCTATGATACTTTGCTTGATAATATCAATGTAATATTTGCAGTAAAGAAAATGTACAAAAAAACTGTGCATGGCACGGGCGCGAATGCGTGGTTTGAGATTAATCTGTGCTGAATTTGTCATTAAAAGACACATCAGAAATCCATAGTCTTCTTTAGTAGTTAATTACAGTCTTCGAGGGAAATCTCTCCTAAGGACAAGTAGAACATCATCTGCAAATAGTTCTCTTTTAGGAATCTTCCACTCAACCTGATCCTCTTTATTTTGCTACTGACTCTTATTCTATCTGTGATTGTATCCTCAGCCATTACAAATAATAATGGGGAGAGTGGGCACCTTTTCCTTGGCTTTTTGCCACAATTATGGCTATAAATAGTGTGAGGGATCAGTATTACAACAGGGCTCTGAGGGGCAAGATGAGATCTAAGCCTTGTAATTTTGCTGCCCAAAATTTGAGGTCGTACTCTCAGTGAATGGGACTCATTACTTAGATTGCAAAAAAAACAAAGTTTGTAAAAGCTTGGTAGACAGCCATCTAAGCTCATGGCAATTCCTGTCAAGGCTCAGAGACCACTCCTGGGCCAGCAGTTATCTCTAAATTTGGCGAATGGTAGTCCGCCAGGGTAGCAGATGTAATACTCTCTGCTACCCTGATGGATGGAGTGCTGTCCACCAAACTATAGATAGCTTTCAGTTATTCTTCTAATCCCCTCTATGAGGCTTGTGCTGATGTTTCATCCGTCCATGCCACCTATGCAGTCAATTGTTGATAATAACTAACTTAACAACTGATACAGGATACAAGGTTTCTCACCCCTTTAGTTCTTGTCTTAAAGTTAGCAGACCTTCATGTTGTTTGCCCTGATGTTTGGCACTCTACAGAATAATCTTGTAACTAAAGGATGTTTTTTCCAAACTAATAGCGTAGCCCAGGATAACCCATCTTCACACAAATAAGATTGTATACAGGAAGTCTTAGCCTTGTCCACAGAGAATGCCCGAGGGTGGGAGAGGAAATGTATTTTACAATGTGCAAGGAAACACACAGAGGATCTCCTCTGAATTTATCTGGAGGTGCCCATTATCATCCAAATAGAGCAATGGACTGCTTTTCCTCCTTAGGTTTCCCGGGTACTACTTCTAGGTGTTTCTGCATTTGTGGTATTGGAAGAGGATGACTGCATCAGAACTGCTTACTTCCATGTTCCCACAAGTACCTAAAACTGCCTTATATGATTGACCTTGTCTAATAAAAAGGCTTGTTTTGTTGAGTTGTTTCCATATCCTCCTGATTTGTGTTTATTGTCTGTAATATTATCTGCAAGGGAGTTACATAGTGGGCCATGAACTACTTTTAATAGGTGGCCTGGCAAACTGGATTCAGATGGTAAACCCACTTTCTTCCTGTTACGTAGATGCTCTATGTTTGAAGACAATATGGGCAATATGGGTACCTCTTGGGAGGAAGAGGGACAACCGGAAGAGAGAGAAAGAATACAGATTATAGCAGGCGGCCCTTAGAATCTTCTAAATAGCTAAACAAACTGAGCTGTTCTCAAGAGCAGCGATCACAGGCAGTGTAGAGCAAGGAGGAGAGGTAAGTAATAATGTAGTAAAGAAAAAACACTGCCAGCAATGTAAGAAAATAGGAATGGCCACACTCCCATGCTGAGGTAGCCGTAACTAGTCGCCAAGCTATCTAGAGTCAGCTGGAGAACTGATCAAGGTGAAGACTGGCAGTAGCTGGAAACTTTGAATTGGAATATTGTGGTTACGGTGATACATAGAAGAATAAGAAGAGGTAGGTCTGGAATACCCAACAAGCCGATTGAGGCATGGAAGCTTAAACACAAATACAACCCCAGGGAAAACACAACCATTCAGGTACCAGAACTTGTACAAACTTGAACATAAGGCAAATACATTAGGTTCTATTGCCAGGCACTAAGCCTATGAAATTGATACATATTACCCTGTCTCTGCCCTTCCTTCCCTGGACTAGCACAAGCTCTCTATGAGCGAACCCATTGTCAAACACCAGCATGCTAACCTCTCTTTTTCCACAAGTATTCTGATGGAAATATGTGCCTTCTTCTAAGATGTCTTTGATGGTGACTTCCTGACAAAGGGCTGTAGCAGCTAACTCTCTGTGTTCTTTTTTCTACCCAAAAGTTTACTTATTGTACCACCGTTCAAATATTTCACTATTGGCTACCAGTGTTGATCTTTCTCTTTTCTGTCTAGGTCAGGTGGAGACTGCTTTCTTCCCTTGCGTCATCTCTATTGCTCATTCTTACTCATCTGTTGCACTCAGGACTAGTCATGATGAACTCATTTACTCTGTGGTGTCGATCTCAAGGTTTCGCCTTCCTTCATTGAAGTAAAATTTGTCATCCATCTAAGAAGCTAATCAAAATGTGAACATTCATCTATAGCTATTTTTAGATGCTTAATCTTTGCATTTGTATCACAGTTTTCTGTGACTGGTGTTTTATAAGTAAGGTTTTCATACCCTTGTTTACAGAAGAGCCTTATTGCGAGTACCGCGGTCCTAAAACCACAGCACCCGCAGTCCAATCACCGCAACCTTGGCAGTCCGAACAACAGATTACCATGCTGGTGGTCGGACCACCACAAGGCAGCCGCCACTGCCGGGATTGTGGATCCCGATGCATTGGCGGTGGTGAAAGCTGTGTTCAAGCATAGCGGTGTCTATGTCGACACCTCTGTGCTGATCACGACTTGCCTTTCCGCTGGCCTTTTCATAGCTGGGACCCTGCCATGAAAAGGCCAACTGAAGGGCAAAGACAGGGTCAAAGGATGGGCCACTGCACTGCCCATGCTCATGTCATGGGCAGTGCAGATTCCCTCCTGTCAGCACAGTCAGAATGCGCCCTCTCTGCCGCTGGCACTGACCTTGGCTCTCTTTTGCAGCTGAAGCCAATGCCGCCGCACCGACTGTCCCTCCAGCCCCATGGGAACATCATAATATGGCAGTCTGGATGCTGCAGGCTTGGCAGCGTCCTCCCTGGACCAGAAACAATCATCCTGGGACCGGTTTTGGGGTATCACCCTTCATCAGCCAGGCTAGCTTGAATCTGGTGGCATACCAAGCACGGGACCCACGCCTGGACATACCCTTTCCATTTGGGGAAACAAATGCAAAAACAACAGATGATGGACTCGGGTCCCGGGCTCACTATGCCACTGGATTCAAGCTAGCCTGGCTGATAGAGGGTGATACCCTGAAATCGTTCCAAGGATGCTCGTTTCCCATCCAGGAAGGACCTGGCCTGGCAGTTCGGGCTGGACTATTCCCATAGGGAACAGGGCCAAGACTGATTTGCATATGGCTGGGTCCAAACTGGGGTGGCATGGTGAGCAAAATAATTGATGGATTAAACCCAGATCTGTGACTGGGGGGAATGTTTGTTGGTTTCCGCATTCTGTCCATCATTTGTGTTTGTTTGTCAATATTTATACCTTAAGCACTTTTTGGGATCACCCAACAATTTATTTCCCTTACTTCTTCAACCTTATATCTGAACCCCTTTTGTCAAGGCTGCCTAGCTCCTAGATGTATTCCTTTCTTTAGATTCTCCTTTCTCTAGTGGCTCATCAAGTACTCAAATCGATCTTAAACTACTTGCCCTGGCAATAACCTTCCTTTCCCATTTTCTCACCAGAAACTCTATGAAATTGGGAGTAGTTTCCTGGCTCATGAGAAAAGCCTCTCTACACCAGTGGCTGTATGAGGTGGTTATGGGTTTGAGCTCATACTATATATATCACACTCATATTCATAGTTAATAGATACCTATTCAGACAGATACAGCTATTTCTTATTTAAGGAACATATCTTTAGTATGCTTAGGGAAATAGAACAGTGAATACAATACCCTGGTAAAAACCTGAAATATCCAAACTTTGGGCCTCTTTACGAGTCTGGAGGTCACTAGACTGCCAGACTCACGGATGGCAGTCCGAGCGCCACATTACAACTCTAGCAGTCAGGCTGCCAGGGAACTGCTAACTCTGTGAGGATCAGTGATCACCGGTGGTCAGGAGGTAGGTGGCGGTCCTAATCCACCAGGGCAGCACAGCAAGCAGTGCTGCCCTGGAGATTACAACCTCATTCCCAGCCAGCCTTTTCATGACGGTAGCACCGCCATGAAGAGGCTGGCTGAGAACAGGTGCAGGGGGCCCCAGGGGTCACCCTGCACTGCCCATGAACTTGGCATGGGCAGTGCAGGGGCTCCCCTGGCCAGCACCATCGCAATGTTCACTGTCTGCTTTGCAGGCTACGGCATTGCCGCTGGCTCGATTATGAGCCAGAAACAAAGCCATGTAGCCTGTTTTCTGATAGGCCGGCGGGTGGGAACTCAAGTTTCTGCCCGCTGACCTAGTAGTAAACTTTTAATAAGTCAGACGGCGAGGTTGCCACGTAGGTGGTGGCCACCCTGTTGGGAGTGTGGCGGACGGAGTTTTCCATCCGCCAAACTCAAAATCGGGCCCTCTGTGTTGATTTATGACCTCACAGATATTGCAATGTTGTGTTTAACAATATGTTAACATTTTAAAGTTACCGTCAACGAAAATGTACATAGAAACAAGAGACATTTGCCTACTGTAGTATAAGAGTTGCTTTACTTGTTGGCTAGGTGGATTTGGTTTCCAGCACTGAGTTAGTGGAGAAAGATCAGTAAATTAATCTCTCCTTTCTTCCTCCATCAGGGAAATTCAAGGTTTGCACAGAAAATTACACTTTTTACAGAGGTTTGTGAGAGCTTTCAGGCATTCACTGGGGCCCTGCCACTCAAGGTAAATGATAGGGTCCAATGGATAGACTTTAGGGCCAGATGTAGGTAACAGTTTGCACGTCGCAAACAGCGATTTTCACTGTTTGCGACGTGCAAACTGCACTATGCAATGCACAAAACCCATTTTGCGATTCGGTAACCTGGTTACCGAATCGCAAAACGGGTTTGCGAGTTGCAATTAGGAAGGGGAGTCCCCTTCCTAATTGCGAGTCTCAGTGCAATGCCAGATTGCGGTCGCAAACCAATCGCAGTTTGCACCCATTTGAAATGGCTGGTAACCAATTCGCAAAAGGGAAGGGGTCCCTGTGGGACCCCTTTGTGAATGGAACTGCAAACATTTTTTCAGAGCAGGCTGTGGTCCAATGGACCACTGCCTGCTCTGAAAAAATGAAACAAAAACGTTTCATTTTTTGTTTTTGTAATGCATCTTGTTTTCCTTTAAGGAAAACGGGCTGCATTACAAAAAAAACCAAAAAACTGCTTTATCAAAAAGCAGTTACAGACATGGTGGTCTGCTGTCTGCAGCAGGCCAACATCCCTGTGAATGCCTCCATTCACAAGGGGGTCACAAATTGCGACCCACCTCATGAATATTAATGAGGTGGGCCTTTGCGACCCCCTTGCGAGTCGCAGATGGTGTCAGGGACACCATCCTACATTCCAATTTGCGACTCGCAAATTGTGAGTCATTCTGACTCGCAATTTGGAAGTCGCAAATTGGAATCTTTCTAGATCTGGCCCTTAGTGTCTATGAAATGAAAAGTGACTGATAGTGTTTGGCTTCAATCAGTCAATCAAAGTCTTTATTCCGTGGACTTTTTTCTGATACCTCTAACATCTTGGAGTCCTGATAGATGATAATCTATTGGTTTGTGATGATAAAGTAGCTGTAAGTTCTACCAGGAAAACTTCAATGTAGTTTATCTTGGAAACCACCGGTAGAAAAATTATTTCAGTGGTAGACAACTGCAAGAATGGGGCTTTTTCTGGGATGGGTCTCAGGAGCAAAAAAGTCAAGAGCTCTCAATTTCAGGGTTTGGTGTGGTCACTGGACATAGCTTGGAAAGAGACCTGATGGTGTACGAACACTTTGTTACCCCACCGGAATGATATCAGTCCCAGGCCACTGTCAAGCAAGAACAGAGGTATCTTCTGGTGATAGATACGGGGCTCCCCTGTGGACTGGGGAATTCATTTTCTCTATGCATGGGAATACACACAGCAGGCATGGTCACATCTCTGGGGCTATTAAGCTTCATGTTTGTAAAATGAGTTCTCTGTTTGTCTTGGTCTTCTTCATCCATGTTAGAAATGGGGTCTCTGGTTGGCAGTCAGTTTGCACTCTGTCTAAGCAGGAACCCTAAGTCTAGTCAGGGCAAGGGAGTTACAATCCTCAGATAACCCCTGCTCACCCCCTTGGTAGCTTGGTACAATCAGTCAAGTTTATCTCAAAGGCAATGTGTACAGTATTTGTACCAACACACACCTTAATACAGTGAAGATATTACAAAAGGGACACAACACCAATCAAACAAGACCAAAACGAAAAAAATCCAACACACACAGTCAAGTTATGAATTTTTAAAGTAAAAAGAGTCTTAATTCACAGAAATCAATGGATGTGTTGTTTTCACACAGTACCTGGTTTGCGTAAAAAATAAAGTTGCACGGGTGAAGATGCATCGGAAAAGTAAGCAATGTTTTGATTCCTGTTTCACAAGTGAGGCCGTGCTTCGTTTCTTCTCCAGTCAGGTAGGCAATGTGTCGTTTTTCTCTCCCGCAGAAGAGTGATGCGTCGATTTTTGGACGGGCAAACTCAGGTCCGTGCAGGTTCACTGTGGTTTTGATACCCATTGACGATGCATGCGAAATGCTGGCTCACGGTGGTGAAGAGACGTGCTACATGAGTGATGCGTTGATTTTGGCAGCCGCAAGCGGGTGTTGTGTCTATTTTCCAGTTATGATGCAGATGGTGCATTGATTTTGCAGCCGCGAAACAGGTGCTGCATTGATTTTTCTCCTGCACGGCTCCTGTGCGTGAATTTCAGTCTTGGTTTCACCAGCTTCTCTTTCCAAGGGCCAAGGGACTGGATTGAGCACCACTTGCCAGGGTAGGAGTCTCAGCAAGGGAGTCCAGGTGCTGGTAGACCTTGATGACCTTGAGACTTCAGAACAGGGGGCAAGCTCAGTCCAAGCCCTTAGAGACACTTCACAAGCAGGAAAACACCACAAAGTCCAGTCTTTGTCCTCTTTCAGGTAGAAGTAGCAACTGCAGGCCAACCCAGCAAAGCACACTCACAGGCAAAGGAGCAGTACTCCTCCTTCAGCTCTTCTCCTTGTCAGAGGTTCCCCTTGATCCTCAAGTAATCTAAAAGTCGGGGGTTTTGGGTACACTACTTATACCCCTTTCTGCCTTTGAAGTGGGCAAATTTCAAAGAAAGTCTCTGTTGTTCACAAGCTCCTGCCTTACCCAGGCCTGGCCCTAGACACACACACCAGGGGGTTGGCGACTGCACTGTGTGAGGACGGCCACTGCCCTTTCAGATGGAAGTATCAGCTCCTTCCTCCCCAATCTAGCCCAGGAGACTCATCAGGATATGCAAGACACTCCTCAGCTCCCTTTGTGTCACTGTCAAGGGGGAATTCACAAACAGCCCAACTGTCAGTCTGACCCAGACATGGATTCCACTGCGAGGCAGAGGCACAGAATGGTTAAGCAAAAAAATGCCCACTTTCTAAAAGTGGCATTTTCAAACAGACAATCTAAAAAACAACTTTACCAAAAGATGTATTTTTAAATTGTGAGTTCAGAGACCCCAAACACCCGATCTCCATCTGCTCCCAATGGAAAACTGTACTTAAAAGATATTTAAAGACAGTCCCCATGGGAGAGATAGGCAGTATTTCACTATCAGGACATGTAAAACACATCAGCTCATGTCCTACCTTTAACATATACTGACCCTGCCCAGGGGGCTACCTAGGACCTACCTTAGGGGGGCCTTACATGTACAAAAAGGGAAGGTTTGTACCTGGCAAGTAGGTACACCTGCCAGGTCGAATTGGCAGTTTACAACTGCACACACAGACACTGCAGTGGCAGGTCTGAGCCATGTTTATATGGCTACTCATGTGGGTGGCACAATCAGTGCTGCAGGTCCACTAGTAGCATTTGATTACCAGGCCCTGGGCACCTCTAGTGCACTTTACTAGGGAATTACTAGTAAATTAAATATGCCAGTGATGGAAAAGCCAATTATACATACAGTTTACACAGAGAGCACTTGCACTTTTGCACAGATCAGCAGTGGTAAAGTAACGAGAGTACCAAAATCAGCAAAAAACAAAGTCCAGCACACCAGCACACAGTCAAAAGCACAGGAAGCAGAGGCAAAAAGACTGGGGAAATCATGCCAAGGCTGGCAAGTATAACAATCCACATCTGCCTATCTTTCACTCTGGCCCTTCAAATGCTTACCGGAGGGTTGCCAGACTCTACTCTGGCTCTTTATGCTGGTGATGCTTACATCACTACTGGCAGCTCTTGAGCAGAGGCAGTACACCAGTTAGAATAGCATCTCAGCTCATCTCCACCTTGATGGAGTCAGGCCACATGCAATTCTACATCCTGAGCAGTAACAACAGATGTCCCTCAGAGTTCAGTTTACATATATCTTTCTGTAAAGGATACATGGGTCCTGTTTTTATATATCCAGATTTGTGAGAAGCTATACATGGGTCCAGCTCTAATCAGAAACATTTCTTGCGTTTAATTTTCTGTCAGCAACCAGCCAGGAATAAAGATGGTTTCTCTATCTTTTCCCTGAGGCTGTCATGTCAGATGCAGCTTTAGAAGAGCAGAGCATCTTTTCCAGCAGTCAGCCTCTGTCTTGGATGGAATACAGGGATTATGTCCCATTGGCCCAAGGAACAATAGAGCCATTCCTGGGATGCAAAAAAGAAGATTTTTGGCAGGGACCCTAGTCATAATGCAGGAACACACACAAAAGGAGGAAGGGTTGGCCCGGTATTGGCGGTAACATGGTCTTGTTCACTAAGCCTTTTTAACAGGGAACCTATATGTGAAGAGGCCACATTTCACCATGCTTGCACACATGGGACAGTGGAAAAGGCCAAATTAGATTTACCAAAGAAGGGCTTTTAGGCCTCAACCCAATAAATACATCATAAGGTTTTAGCAACACTATTCAATTCTCACTGCCACCAACTAAGCAGGCACCACAGCTCACCGTGAGGTTACTCTTGAGTTAGTTGAAAGGAGAGGTACTCTGTTTCTCTTGCTGGGAGAATGTTCCTTTGCTTTGCACACTAGAGCCAAGAGTTGAAAACCACTCCATGGGAAAAAGCAAAAGGTCGAAGGAGGATGTAACTTTGAGAGATCTCAACCTTACAGTGTTAATATTTTCCCAAAACATGATAACACATTCCCCGGAGCAGCTTTCGTGGAGGGGTTATAGATACATAGCTAACCAAATTAACAAATTCAAATGTTTTTAAGATTTGCGATCGTAACAATAATACTCCTCCAACTGTTTGTTTATGTGGTTTAGCATGTGCTCTTAATAGAGAATCCAAAGGTCCTATTAGCAAGGAGTTTCAGCAGACCATACTGATACACTTTGGGGGTCATTAGGAGTTTCGTGGACGGAAACATCCATTCGTCAAACTCCCGATGAGGAGACTGCCATAATGCTGGCGGTATCCCCACTGGCCCCATTACAAATTTCCCACTAGGCTGCCGGCAGAAACCAAGGATTTCGCTGGTCAGCCGAGTGGGAAAAGTGCGGCAGCATTGTTCCTAGCTCATCATTGAGCCAGTGGCAATGCTGCTGCACGCACGGTGCACCAGCACCCTTGAAATGCTCACTGTTTGCACAGCAGACAGTGCACATTCCAAGGGTGTTGGGCACAGGCATGGGCAGTGCAGGGCCCCCCTGTTGCCCCCTGCACTTGTTCTCCACCACAGCCGCTGTGGTCCGGCCGCCACCTTGAGTCTGGTGGTCTTGTGACTGCCAGGCTCACAAAGTGCCCCTTTGTCCCTATCCACAGGAATACCAGGGCAAGGGCTGCACTTGACCTAATGTCTGGGAAACTCACTGAAAAGTTAAGGTAATGCGCCTGAGTCCACCACTCCTTTGACTTAACAAGTGCTCATTCCTTGTCTCTGCAGCCTGGCTGGTGTGCAAGCCTCAGTCAGCCCAGCAAGCTGTGCGTACCTGGGTTCTATTTCCTTCCTCTGTAAGGAAGCCATAAACCTAGACCACATAACGTGCAGAACAAATCACGTGAGGAAGCGGTGGTCGCCGAAGACGTGCAACAACTGCAGATATTAATATAACCTGATCAGTTCTGTGGGGGCCATCTTATCATGTAAAGTTTTGTATCCCTCCCATGTTCATGCTGTTTCACACCAACTATCACTAAGGTCGTGCGTGCTGGAGTCCAAGGCTGGGGCACAGTTCTTCTATAGAAGTTTGTGCATGTCCTTGTCATCCTTTTAACACACCAGGTTGGGGTAAGAAGGGAGGCATTTTTCATAACACCACTGAGGCAATGAAGAAGGCGTCATAGTTCATGTAGCTTCAATGGGCATTAATAAGCGGTCACCAGGATGTCTTCATGGGTACTTGCGTAATAACCTGAGGTCATGAAGATGGTTTTCTGTCTACCAAATCCAACAGTGCCACTCTGCTCTCTGTCTTTGTGGGGAATTTCCACTCCCTTGCAGCTGCAGCAATTATTTTTCAGAAGTGACCAACTGCCCCTTCATTTACTTAAGGAGCCTCTCCCACGAATGGAGGTTCTCCCATGTGCTACAAGTGGAATGTTATACCTGGAATTACAGCTTCTGTGCAGGGAGATTGTTTGAAGTGAACATAAAAGGGGTCATTACTAGGACCCTTTTGAAACAAAATGGATTAGCGTATTGGCTACCTTCTTACGTGCTAGGGTTAATGTTGTGACTGGGTTGTGTGTAGAGAGAGCCTATTTCTTCACCCAACTAGCTCCCTGCCATTCGTTTCAAACAAATGTTCTCCCATGACGTCACCAGGAGTACTTGTCTAAGTATCCTGCAATAGAACCTCTTGCTCATCTTGTGTCTGCTGCACAGGTGGTTCAAACCTCGCATTACCATTCACAAATGAGGAGGCCCCACTGCACTACCAGCCCTTGTGTGGTTGATGTAATCCCAGAAACAGGGTCAGACTGGCCTGTAGGGGAATCTGGCAGTGCCCCTATGGCTAGTCTCACAGATCGGTGTATGGACTGGTCTGTTTGATGGACAGTTTTTGGCATTTTGAGTGTCTCTTTTATAGTCTGGTTGCTGGATTTTACTGTTGATTTCCATGAAATTACAACAAACATTGCTTGCAGTAAGCACAAATGCTGTCTTCCATACCTTGCAAAACACCGATACAGTGTGCCTGTATAATTTCAACACTGCCCTGATTTGCAGACGTGGGACACTTTTTTAGCTGTCTGGTTTGTTAATGGGGGCCACTTTTTTTTTTGGTGCCTCAGATTATTTTCTGTCTCGGGCCACCACTGCCAAGAAAGTCCCAAAATTAAGAGATGGGACAGGGGGGAAAACACTTTCTTCTTCAGGAAGGCCACAGTGGGCATGACCAACCAAGCACTGCTGCAGAATATAGTGGATGTTTCCGGATCCCACAGCTCAAGTGGTCTGAAAACAGCAGCACTTTGAGAAGATAAGCAAGAAAAGTCCATCTCCAGCTTCAGCACTTGGAAGTGGGAAGGTGCAGTTGAGCTGAGTGCCCATCGATCAGCAAACCTGTCCCTCGAAACCACATCATTTGCGGAGCAGTGGCTAGAAAATAGGGGCCTGATTCAAAAACTTTGTGTTGGTAATAATCATGTATTGATGAAAATGGCTGATGTTATGCCTGCTAGGTACTCTCAAAAGTGTAGCAGTCATAAACCCACTGGCTACTGTATACGTTTTATGCAGAGCAGAAGCGGGTCCCAGGCCAAAGATGGGGTTTGGGTGTTTCACGACATGCTTAATTTTTTGAGTCTGTGGTCAGACACAAACCTGTCAGTTTGTAAACATTCACAAACTGCTCTCTGACATTTCCAGGAAATTGTAGTGGATTTACATCAGTCAACAGCTGAAATAGATTCCTTTCCAGGGTAGAAAGGTAAATGAACATCCCCAGATGTTGTGGGTGTTTGCAGGAAGGGATTTCTCTACTGAGAAAAATGTTTCTCTGTGACAAAAAGAAACAAAAATGTACAAATGTATAGAGATGCTACCTTTCCCCCAATGCACAATGGAAGAGTACCTGCTATTTCACATTACTATGGGAATGCCTGAAAGCTGCAGCTGGTGCAGTATGCCACATATACTACTGGAATGTTTTGTGAACTGTCAAAGGTTTCTCTTTCCTGTTCTCTCTGAGAGTGACTGTTCCAATGAGAGGAGGGGACCCGAGAGCTACTGCATTGAAAGGTGTGCCTTTAGGGGGTGTTTGCACAGAGATCCCAAACCTGTTGTTTATAAGTAAACCAGCAGCTGTGGTTGGGGCCAGACATGCCACCTGTAAGTAGAGAGAAAACCTTCTGATTGGCTGCCAGGAGCTGAGCATCTATGCGGGCATTAGGACATTTCCTACAAAAAGAGCCTCACCTTCATGGACGTAGGTAGTTCAGTGATAGTACCAATGGCTTTCAGTCTCCTCCATCCTCAGGTGATGGCTTTATTTGAGGTGTAAGACGCGGGAGGGTACCTGAGCTGGCGGGAGGAGCGACGGTGAGAGCACATATTTCAGTGTGGTTATTTGTTATGTTATTAAAGCACTCATGTCTGTGGTTAGTGTCAGCTGCAGCTTGTGTTTACATCTTCTATAACATGCCTCATGCCTGCTTTGAAATATCATTACTCACTGTCCAACTGCAGAGCACTTTCACCTTAGGAGTGATCTCAAGTTGCCATATGTCAGCAGTGAGTTTTTGCCTTCACTTTATGGTACTTGTTGTATTCCTGGCATATAATGAAGTAAAATCTCTATATAAAACTAGTCAGTGAGCAAGAGTAATTCTATGGTTCACAGCCAAACCCATGAAGAAGGACATAATACTGGTATAACAATATATGTTTTCATCATCATTTGGAAATTGCAGATCCTCCTAGCCTGTTGAAGGACACTCCTGATTTTATCAAAGGAGATGAATATTATGCAGTCTCTCTTTGTGCTGTTTATTAATCATAACACATTTAAAGCAAACTATATATCTCATAATCCTGCTCCCCTGAGAAGGAACTAACAAAACAACAAAGGACATCATATAATAGAAATATGTGTAGTCCCTAACTAACTTCCTCTTTTCTTGATGACTACTGTTTTAGAATGTGAAAAAAAACAAAGAATATTACTGGTAACACAAATTCAAGAAGTATCCACAGAAGTTGTTTCCTCTCCTGGTTTTCATTCATAATACAAACGTCCCCCATCAGAAAGAAATTACTCTTACCCAAAACTCCTAAATCTGCTGCCACATGCTGCTGGTTGGTTAGTTAGACTAGCACTAGAATTAACCAAAAGACCTCATTACCATCTGGTTAATAGGACAGGTTACATCCGAAGATGCAGGATAATATTCATCTAATGCTATCCTCCTTGTCTTTAATAACATCACTATTCTTTATACAGTAAACCTCAAAGAATTGCCATTTTATGTCAAGGCAGGAGGCTAGCATTATGCACGTTTAAAGTCATGCAACACACTTTTCGAATCCATGGTCAATATTTCTGAAATAAAAAGTTCTAAACGTTTCTTCAGAAGACCAATCTGCAGCTTTCAGAATAGGATCAAGATTTCCTCCCATCATAGAAACTTTACTTGTCATTGCTCCTCTCGCCGAATGTGCTGAAAATTTCTTAATATCTACACCAGCCTCCTTCATTGCATCCTCTCCCTCACCAACGACCCAGCCACCGCCAGAACCAACCTGCACGAAGGGATGAAAGACGTAGCCGAGTGGATAATGAACAGCCGCCTGAAACTGAACTCAGACAAGACGGAAGTCCTCATCCTTGGATCATCACCCTCTGCCTGGGACGACTCCTGGTGGCCCCCTGCCCTGGGCAGCGCACCCAAACCAACGGACCACGCACGCAACCTGGGCTTCATCCTGGACTCCTCCCTCTCGATGACCAGACAAGTCAACGCCGTTTCATCATCATGCTTCAACATCCTACGCATGCTCCGAAAGATCTTCCGATGGATCCCCACCGAAACCAGGAAGACGGTCACCCAGGCACTCGTCACCAGCCGAGTGGACTACGGTAACACCCTCTACACCGGAACCACGGCCAAACTACAGAAAAGACTCCAACGCATC
The DNA here is from genome assembly GCF_031143425.1 of Pleurodeles waltl. Lineage (NCBI taxonomy): Eukaryota > Metazoa > Chordata > Amphibia > Caudata > Salamandridae > Pleurodeles > Pleurodeles waltl. The sequence continues at coordinate 69,782,987 of NC_090441.1, read as the reverse complement.
CAGAACGCCTCCGCACGCCTCATCCTCGACATCCCCCGACACGGCCACATCTCCGGACACCTGAGAGACTTGCACTGGCTCCCCGTCAGCAAGAGAATCACGTTCCGCCTCCTCACCCACGCACACAAGGCCCTCCACGACCTGGGCCCCAGGTACCTCAACAACCGCCTGACCTTCTACACTCCCACCTGCCAACTACGATCGACCAGCCACGCCCTCGCCGCCGTGCCACGCATTAGGAAAGCCACCATGGGAGGAAGATCCTTCTCCTACCTGGCAGCCAAGACTTGGAACTCCCTCCCCATCCACCTCCGTCTGACCCAAGACCACCTCTCCTTCAGGAAGCAACTCAAGACCTGGCTGTTCGAGCAGTAGCGGTCCCCCCTCCCCCAGCGCCTTGAGACCCTCCGGGTGAGTAGCGCGCTATACACATTTCTTGATTGATTGATTGATTGACCCATCTAGCAATAGTAGCACTTGAAACACCTTTAGACGGTTTTACATATAATCAAAAGTTGCTGAATACCTGCTTCCCTTCTTTCCAACATCCTAGTTTCATATTCCTTCATACAACGTACTACACACATTTTTGGACATTTATCAAAATATGAATAAAAGATCGTTCCAGACAATGTCTTAGTACGTTTACACACCTCAAACAAAACTCCAGTTGATTGATAAAATCAATGATTCACTTCCAAAGCCCTTACATCTGAAACCCTTCTGAATGAAATTAAACAAAGTAGAGTAGTCAACTTCCAAGAAAGCTCTCTGTCACTCAAATACTTATTCACTGACCACCTTAGAAATAAAGCAAGGACTAGATCAACATCCCAAAAAATGTGATACTTCGTAAACGGTGGGCGTTTCAATCGAATTCCTATCATGACCCTGCAAATCAAAGGACTCTTATTGAATTGAAACTCCCTGACAAAGGGAGTGACCCAATGCAATTGCAGATCTGTAACAATTAATAGAACTGTAAGACAAGCCTCTGTCAAGGCAATCTGCTAAGTAATTCACCACATGAACTTCATCCGCCTCCACAGGATTCGAATCCCTTTGTAAGCACCAACTAGACCAAATCTTCCAAATACTTCTATACCTTCTTTTTGTTCCTGGTGCCCATGACTCATTGAATAATCCTGCAGCTGAATCCGAAAGGCTTCTGAATCCTCCTGAATCCCTGATATCCTCCGGACTAGAGGGTTCAATGAACCTGACTCCACCAAAGGATGCTCCTCTCCTTCTGCCCCTCACAAAAGTCCTCTGCAACACCTTATTAGAATTGGAAACTCTACAGCTATCTCCATCACAGATGAAAACCAAGGCTGTGTTTTCCAAAATGGAGTCACTAGAACTAACCAACACTGTTGCGGTCTCACCTGCAACAAAACTCTCTGGATCATCGAAAAAGGAGGAAATGCATAACAAATTTATTTTGACCAATCCTGCATAAACGCATCCACTGCCATAGCACCTGGATCATGTCTCCAACTGACATACCTTTGCAACTGAAAAGTCAACCTCGAGGCGAAAATATCTACTTCCAAAGGACCCATAGCCAGATTTTTTTCCTTGAATAGATGCTCGTTTAATTTCCAATTGCTGAAATCCCTCATCTGACGTGAATTCCAATCTGCTACTACATTTTGCACACCTGGCCAAAACTCCGCTTTTAAACTGATTTTGTGCTCTAAACAAAAATCCCACAACTCCTTCGCCAATTCTGCTAAATTTCTCGAACGAGCACCTCCCAATTTGTTTATATAAGTGACCACAGTAACATTGTCCATCTTCAAGAGAAGAGATTTCCCTTTTAAAACATCCCTGAAACTTTGTAAAGAAAAAATTCCTGCTTGCAATTCCAAACAATTTGTATGTCTTTCTTTCTCCAACAAAGACCACATTCCACCTGTCTCCAAACCCAGACAATGAGCACTCCAACCAAGCTTGCTTGCATCTGTTTCTAATACAAAATCTGGTTTTATGCCAAAAATCGCTCGAACATTCCATGCCTCCAAATTTTTCTTCCACCAAATCAACTCCTCTCTTGCCTCCTGTGAAATCAAAATTCGATCTACATACCATAGACCTTTTCTTAGTCCAAACATCTTTAAACGCTGTAAAACTCTGTAATGCAACGGACCTGGAAAAATCGCCTGAATGGACGAAGACAAAAGTCCAATCACACGAGCTAGATCCCTCAAAGTCATGTCTTGCTTCCTTAGCAAAGACTGTACTTCTTGCTTTATTTTCTTCACTTTCCTTGTTGGTAACACTAAGTGACATAAACTCGTGTCCACTTCGAATCCCAAAAACTCCAACCTCCTCACAGGAATCCACACCGACTTCTCCAGATATAATATAAAACCCAGACTTTCCAATAAATCCTTCACCAGACACAACTGTTCCTTTAAGATTCCTTCTTCCTGGTTCAAGACCAAAATATCGTCTAAGTAAATAATCATTCTCACACCTCTTTCCCTGAGAAAACCAACCACTGGTTGCAAAACCTTTGTAAAACACCATGGCGCCGAAGCCAGCATAAAAGATAAACTCTGTAACTGATACAACTGGTTTTTCCACCTGAACTGCAAAAACCTCTGACTGCAATGAGCAATCGGAATCGTAAAATACGCATCCTTGAGATCCAATTTCACCATCCAATCCTGTTCCTGCAAAAGATCTCGTAAAAGATGAATTCCCTCCATCTTGAAATGATTGTAAGTCACAAACCAATTCAGGTTCCTCAGGTTTATTACCTGTCTCCAACCCTTGTCTTCCTTCTCTACCCAAAACAAAGTGCTTGCAAAACTCTTCTCCTGATCCTCCAACTTCACAATCACATTCTTTTCCCACAATTGTCTTAATTCCATACAAACTATCTCCTTCAGTTCTTTCTGGAAGTTTAACTCTTTTGGCTCTACCACCTGCACCGGTTCCTGACCGAACTCTATAACATAACCCTGAACAGTTTGCAGAATCCACAAATCTTGAGTGATTAATTCCCAATTCTCTTTGAAAAATTTCGACCTTCCTCCTACCCTAAACAGGAAAGAAGTAGAAACAGTCTTCATAGTCACCTTGACTTTGCACCTGTCCCATACTTTCACCTCTCGATCTCGCAGACAGAGCACAACCCCTTCCTTTTTGAGGGTAAAACTGTGTACCTCCAAAGTTTCCTCTGAAAACCCCTTGCATGCTAAATCAGCTAACTTTGGATTTATGCGCATCAAAACCGTCTTCTTCCTTTCCGGCAAAAGCCCTGCATTGGTATTACCAAGAAAACAAATTGCTCTCTGACACCAACCCCGAAGGAGGTGAACATCCAAATCCTTTCCTTTCAAATATGCGTCCTCCACTGTGCTAAAAATTCTTGCCCGAGGACCTAAAACATCAAGCAATTTGTCCTGCACTTGTTTTAATGATTTTTCCAATCCTTTCCTAGGATCTCTTCCCAACTTAAACAAATGAGTTATCATATCCGGGTCCAAATTAGGAGTCATACAGACTTATTCATCAATCACAGGCTTAGAACATTCTGCCCTCACAACATTTCTCTCATCTTTCTCTAGAGCAGTGGTTCCCAACCTGTGGTCCGGGGACCCCTGGGGGTCCGCGAAGGCTTCTCAGGGGGTCCGCGAGAGCCTAGAAAATTAAAAAATATTAACAAATATTGACAAATTAGGTCCCCAGCTTCCAGTAATGACTCAGGCGGGGGGTCCCCGGATTCCCATGATGATTCAGTGGGGGTCCCTGGGTTCCATTAATTTTAAAGTGGGGGTCCCCAAAAATCAAAAGGTTGGGAACCACTGCTGTAGAGGCTTACGCAGCCTATCTTTAATATAACCTGCCACATGTTCCAATGGCCACCACTCCTTACCTCGAGGGTGTCTAATATCCTTGGGCTCCAACAGTTTTCCTCCTAAAGGATCCAATAGTTCTCTCCAGAATTTGCCCTAAAAACTGTTCCCAAATCATCTTCCAAATCATCCTTGTACTCCAAATCTAAGACAGATTCGTCATCATCCTCATTTGTAAAATCTCCACTACAACCTTCCTTATCAGCATCAAGCTGACTTTCTATTGCACCGCTTAGGGTACCTTTCGATTTCGAGCCGCCAAGGACTCTAATCTGTCTCATATCTTTCGACCAATGTCTTTTTTTATTGTAACATTTACCACCTGGACCTCTCAAATGGTCTTCATCCTCTGAAAGAGAATACAACTCTTCCTCATTCACACCTCATAGACTCCTGGACCACTGCCTTAAGCTCTTCAGAGCCAATTTTACGAATAAAATCCTGCTGAGATCCTCCCTTTTCCACATTAATGTCGGACATGGTTGCAAAAAACAGTATATATATAATATATATATACAATATCATCATAAACATAAACTGTAAAAAACCTCAAATAAGGCAAAAATACCAATATTAACTAGAGATTATAGTTTCCTCGAACCAAAACACCAACGATGAAAAGGTTACCATGGAAACGACAAATAAAGAGCAATCCGCTTCAGAAACGAGCTGAAGTGCTTGAAACCAAGCGGATCGCTCAAGCGAAACAATGCGCACGAGCGCATCGAGGTGCGCAGCTTAAATAAAACAGACAAATTAAAACGCCTCTTAAATAACAACCCTAAAAAGACCTCTGCACCTCACCAGAGCGCGTGCAATAAATATATGAACAGACGCGCAGAATCACAACAGAATTCCTCTGAAAAATAGCCACGCTAAACAGAGCGCGATCAATAAAATTAACATACAAGCATTGAAGCATGAATATATTTTCCGAATGCGCTCGTTGAAACCAAAACAGCGCGACTAATGAGCTTGAAACACATTGAAATCAGAAACAGACGCGATGTGAACACCGCGCGTCCAACAAGGACACAAACAACTAACGGCCCTTCAAACTGAAAAAAAAATATAGTCACTGAAAACACATCAAAACAACAACATTTACTAAAAGAAAAACAGCAAATCCATACAACCCATAAATTGTGTATCAAATATAAAAACAAATATACCAAACTGATAACAATAACGTTATATGAACGCTACCAAATGCATATACTTATCTGCTCAGAAGCAGCAAACAAGAGAGGAAGAAAATGGAGGACACTGGGATTATATGGACATGAACATTCTATTTTTTATTTGTGATGTTGTTAAGATTCTTTTGGTTCTTTCAATGGTTTGCTGCTCAGAAGAGTAAATAAAAGGTTCATGCATAATGCTAGCCTCCTGTCTTGACATAATATCAGGACTGTCCTTCACTTACTAGCTGTGAAAATCTGAATTTTTACACAATAGGAAGCTCAGTTATGCAAGTTCAAAGCATATCAGCTCAAATGTTATCAACTTAGACCAATGAATGGTCTTGAGAATGTCCTTCAACTTGGCCCCATCCCAAAACGCTGAAAGCCATATCATCCCTGGAAATATGAGCTCCAGAATGTTCTGTAACCATCCCTGCCAGGGACATAATTCCTTTTTATACTTAAGCTTAGAGTAGTTGCAGTTACTAGAGTAAACCTTTTACATTAAGAAATTAATACCTGCGAAGCGGATGTTGTCAACTTCTCTGTTACTTCAACATACATTCTGAGCCATCTCACCACATATAACTTAGAATGTAAAGGAAATACTGGAAACTATGGCAGTAGATGCATTCTTAGTACACCGCCTGATAGTAATATGGCCCCTACCTCCCCCACTGGAGAAAAACAAATCAAACAAATGTACAATGTTCTAACATCTGATACTGTCCTAAAAGAGACTAAGGACCTCATTACGAGTTTGGCTGTCTGACCGCCAGACCGTCACAGTGGTGGCTACCATAAGTCCAACATCTTGGCAGTTATAGAGACCACCGTATTATGAGTTGCACAGGCAGGACTGCCCAAAGCCAGCCAATAAAGCAAGACTGCCAGTCTTGTGAAGGGTGGGAAATAGGTAGTCTGACCACCAGAGTTGACAGCCCGTCGACCAGCCACCGACCATATAACTAGTCAAAAGTTGCAGTGGCTGCTCAGCCATGTCAGTCTGCCATTGGCGGTCCAAACAATGGCGGTTCGTGGTCACCACAGTAATAAACAATACCACATTGGATGGATTTGAAAACAACAGAGCTAACACACATTGCCACACTCTACACAACTGCAAAGCACAATATAAAACACACCCCTTCACACACCACAATCCTTTGCATCAACAATGCCAAACACTGTAGCCAGAGCATGCAATTACAAAAAATAGGCACCCCTGTAATTTTCCTCACATCATATGCCACACCCTTCACACATTTTTTTCCAGTCACATCCATTTGCACTTCCCAACTTCACAAACTCACCGTCACCTGTTAATTTCATTCTTTTCCCTTAGCACCCCATGTCACCCCAGAAAAATCCCAGTTTCACTGATGATGAGTTAAGAGTCATGGTGGATAAAATCATAACAGTGGAGCCACAATTATTTGGAGCCCAAGTCCAGCACACTACTATCGTCAGGAAAATGGAAATGTGGCAAAGGATAGTTGACACAGTGAATTCTGTAGGTCTCACCCCACGCACAAAGGATAACGTCAAGAAGAGGTGGAACAACAGCAGGGGGAAGGTCCATTCCATGGCATTCTTGCCCCTGAACTCACCATTGAAGTCTGCTCACATGAGAGGATGATATCTGATAGTGTGGAGGGTAGTACAGACACTGACAGGACTGCTAAGGCCAGGAGGCATTGCTACTGTCACTCCACTCAGCCACTACAGTGTCCTCTGCTCCAATGACCCTTGTCCCTGAATTCACCATGAAGTATGCTCACCTGAGAGGATGATATCTGTATAGTGTGTGGGACGTACAGACAGTGACAGGGTTGCTAAGGCAAGGAGGCATTGCTAATGTCAATAGAAACACAAGAACAGTGTCCCCTCCAAAGCTCATATGTTGTGTACTCACTGGGGGAGTTGGCAGCTGTCAGGTATTGTGAAGCAGTGAGAGTGATGGGACTGCTACTCACAGCAGGTACTGCTCCCCCAACTCCAAACACCAAAACTGTGCCCTCCCCCGAAATAGGCCTGTGTACCAAATCATCACTGAAGTCTACTCACCTGGGGGGAAACCATCAGTATAGTGTATGTGATACAGGGAGTTACATGGCTGCAACTCACAGGAGGCTCCCTTACTGTCAATGTAAACACCAGCCCAATGTACACTTGCCAAAATACCCTTATTTGGGAATCCACACATGAAGTGCACTCATCTGAGGGGGATGACATATGACAACTGCATGAAGTACATGGAGAGACATGACTGCTAAGGCCAGGAGGCTCTGGGGGTCATTCTGAACATGGTGGTAAACACCGTTTCCCGCCGTGGCGACGGTAAACAAAATCCCGCCATTGGCGGTGAACAGAAACCCGCCATATAAAGATGCAAAAAACTGAATCCGCCAAAAATATTCCTACCACCAGCCACTGCCAGGGCTTTGTCGGCGAAAAAGCTGCACATCCCACCCGGCCACCGCCGAGCACACAAATCACCCGCCCTCCAAATAATGATGCACAAATCACTGCGACAGTCAGTGGATGTCGAACGACCACTGGTGGTGCAGACCGCCATGGCCAGCAAGTGGACCCAACAGTAAAAAATGCACACATTGGCAAGTTTGAAACCCACACACCTGACACACATCCACAACACTATAAAACATTCACAGACACATCCCACAATCCTTTGCATCGCCAAAAGGAGAAGCCAGATGGACAACACTACAGGCAGACACTGAACGCCACATCACACAACTCACACACCCAACCACACAACAGCACCCTCAAAAATATCCTCACCCCACCCACAACACACATCATGGCACCCCCCAAGCAGGCACGCTTCACAGAAAGGGAGCTAAGGACCATGGTGGACGAGATACTCAAGGTTGAGCCACAAATATTCGGGGCACAGGGCCAGAAAACACAACCATCGCCAGGGAGATGGAGTTATGGCAGACCATTGTCAACAAGGTCAACGTAGTGGGACACCATCCACGCATGAGGGACGACATCTGCAAGAGATGGAACAAACTGCGCGGGAAGGTGAGGTCCATGGCATCCAGGCACCACATTGTGGTACAGAAGACTGGGGGAGGACCTCCACCAACACCCCCTGCCTACACTGACTGGGAGGAAAAGATAGTGGGTATCCTGCACCCTGAGGGCCTCACTGGACTCACTGGAGGAATGGACTTGGGTAAGTCATCCACAATTACCCCATATCCACCACACCTTGAATGCATGCACCACCCACCCCTCCAACTACCACCAGGACCACTACCCCGCCCAGGCCACAATCACTAAATCCAGTCACCCTGCATGCCCACAAACCCACCAACAGGCCCACATCCCTCCCCCTGTGCACAGCCACCTACCCCTGGAAGGCATCACAAGGCACCTTCACATCCCAACCAAAATGCAATGGCAACCTCACAAAAGCACCCTGCATGGCCCACCAGTGGAAGCCCTGCACAAAATGGGCCTGCCCTGTGCACCCAATCCGATTTTGCAATTGTAACATACATGTCCATTCCCCCCAACGGGCACCACCACCCATGCCACCCTAATGGATACGACAAGGAGTGGCAGTGGCCCACATGGAGCCAAAGGCACCACTCAGGGCGCTGGAGAGGGAACTCTGAACAGTGAGTAATACCCTGGCCCTTCACACAGTCCTGGGCTGTCACCATCCAGCAGCCCCACCCAGGACACCACTGCACCCCTACCACCCAGCCACCAACATCAGCTCCAGGCAACCGGCCCCACACCTGTGTATCCAGGCCACAGACTGGTGGAACACAAGGACAGAGGCCACAGTCACCACTTACCAACAGGCAGGAAGACATTGGTCCCAGTACAAGTGGCACCTCCAGACCTGTGCAGGGGACACAGGCACAGGGGACTAGGCCCAGTGGGAAGGCAAAATTGGCCCAGTGGGGAGGCCAGATGATGGATGCTGCAGCCCAGGTGGTCATCTCTCAGGTCCTGGGGGCATCCCACCATACCCAGGACAGGATGGGCCAGATCGTGGCCACCCTTGAGCAGAATCAAAGGCTGCAGATAGCACACTACCATTAGGCCATGGCACGGGGAAAAAGCTCAATGCCACCATGGCCACTATTGCAGGGGTGCTGCTGCACCACTTCCCAACCCAGCCTGAGACCCCCACAGACCAGGAATCCCCTACCACAGACCAAGATACAGACCAGCCATCAACAGCAGCAGCAGCAACTGGACTGGTGCCACAATCTAAGGACACACCGGAGACCAGCACCTCCACCTGTACAGTCCAACACCAGGCACCCAAACGGTTCCTCAGGCCCAGATATGGCACAGGAACACCTGCCAAGACCAAGGCACCCTCAAAGAAGTGACTCTGACACAAACTGTCCCCCAAGTATGCCACTCAACCGCCATCCCCAACACGCAATATCAACTCAACATGTAAAATACTCATGGACTTATTACCACTGCCAACAATCGCTGAGACTATGTAGCCAGTATGGACATCTATCAGCAGCCCACTCCCATCACTATAAAGAACACCCTGGCATCCCTGACACCTAATAAAACACATGTACACCAATGTCAATGTCCCCTGTTAGTATGTTGAATCAAATCGAACTGTGCATGCAACTGTCATTGTAATCATATAATCACACCTTTACTGCAGGAATGGCACCCCAAGTACAACATGGGGTGGTGTCAACAGAAATGTCTAACAAGTTGTTCATCATGTCACATGTCACATGCAAACCTTGTTACAGTGAAAATGTCTATTGACCCAATATGCAGCACAGACTAACAACAGCAGCAAATAGTACATCTTAGTCACTGGAAGTATAGTTGGATCAGTTGGTTTCTGGAGTGTACGTCTTCCCCCTCTTCATCATCAACATCACTCTCATCCCCTCTTAGAGGAAGCTGGTCTGGATATACAGTACCCTCCTCCTCCAAGAGAGGAATAGATTTCCTCACAGCCACGTTGTGCAGCATGCAGCCGACCACCACTATTCTACAGACCTTCTCAGGGCCATAGGCTAGGGATCCCCCAGAAATATGGAGGCAACAGAATCTAGCCTTCATCCTTCAGGAGACCTATAGTGCACTCTATCACCCTCCTAGTACGTCCATGGGCCTCATTGTAATTCCTCTCTGCTTCTGTCCTAGGATTCCTCACTGGTGTCAGGAGTCAATGCATGTTGGGGTAGCCAGAATCACCTACAAAAAGTGGGCAAAACAGGACTGTAACTAACAACCCTCAGTTGCAGACAGGCTGGCTGTCAGCTAAGTGTAGAAAATGTGTCAGACACACTTACCTATGATCCATCCTCTGTCCCCTTGTCGTTGTTCCATCACGTGTGGCACACTGCTGTTCCTCAGGACAAAGGAATCATAGACTGATCCCGGGAACATGGCATTCACATGAGATGTACTGGTCAGCAGTACACACCAACTGAATGTTCATAGACTGAAAGTTCTTCCTATTTCTGTACACCTGTTCACTTACTCTTGGGGGGATGAGAGTTATGTGGGTGCCATCGATGGCACCAATCAAATGAGGGATGTTGGCAAAGGCATAAAAGTCTGACTTGATGGCAGGGAGTTCAGCACTTTGGGGAAACCTCACATATGACTGCAGGTGTCGTACAAATGCATTCAGGAATCTGGACAGTATGAGGCAGAACACTGGCTGTGAGAGCCTTGCACCCATGCCCACTGTCACCTGAAATGAGCCAGTGGCCAGGAAACGGAGTGCAGAGAGCACTTGCACTTCAGTAGGGATGGCATGCTGACTACGATTAGCCGGTCTCAGTGCTAGATCCAGTAATGCACAAAGTTCATGAATAGTGGCACAAGTGAGTCTGTAAATGATTATGATGTTACGCTCCCCCATGGTTTCCAAATCAACAAGTGGTCTGTACACTGATGGGGCCCTCCCTCGCCACATGGGTCTGTACCTAGGAGGAGTGGAGAACACATATTCATCTTCCCAACATGTTGATTATTCATCACTGCTGGCAAACAAGCCGATGACACATACGCATTGTTATGTTAAACTGGAGTGACATGTCCTTATTGATACATCTGGACTGTTGTGGTGAGTAAATATAATTTTTGTCCATGCATTTGGGGGATGGGGTCCATAGGGCCTGCATGGGGCCAACAACAAATGAATAACTGCATAGTAATGTGCAAAATGTCTGCCCCCAGTAATCCAGATATGTAGCAGTGGAAGTGACCTCATACCGCTAGTGGTTGTCGTAATAGCGTAAGGCGGTGTTCACCGCCGTGCACCCGTTGATTGGTTAACATGGTTGTCAATGGGGAATATGGGCCTATCATGATCGCCGCCTGCGGTGACGGTGCACACCACCGTGGAGCGTACGCTATCTCATCACCCCAACTTCACTTGACTCCCGGATTACGTGCATGCAAGTACTCCACTGAGTGTGCTGCTGTGTCCTGACCCAAGTCCTGGAAATGGCACGAGTGGCAGGGGAAAGGGTCCCGGCCTTCACCACCGAGGAACTGGAGAAGCTGGTGGATGGGGTCCTACCCCTGTACGCCAAACTCTATGGTCGATCATGGGTACAGGTGAGTAGGCGGATTGGGGTGCATGGATGTGTGAAATGGTGGTAGATGGCTTTAAACGTGTGCACGATTTGACACTGTACAGCTGTGGAATGCATGACATAATGCGTGTGTGAGGTGCTGTAATGGTGTTTTAAGAGTCCGTCCCATAGGGGACGTATAGCCAGCTGTATCAAATGGGCATTGTCTGACCTCTGTGTCACTTTTCTGTGTGTCCCCTACAGGTCAGTGCCCATCAGAAGAGGGGACTATCGCAGGCCATCGCCAGGAAGGTGTGGTCCCTGGGGGTCTACAACCGGCGGAGGACCCACTGCAGGAAGAGGTGGGAGGACCTGTGGTGCTGGGCCAGGAAGACCTGTGAGGCCCAGCTGGGGAAGTCCTCCCAACGAGGAAGGGGTGCCCGTCGGACACTGACCCCCCTAATGCACCGCATTCTGGCGGTGGCGTATCCAGACTTGGATGGGTGCTTGAAGGCTGCACAGCAGACACAAGGGGGTGAGTACAGAGACCATTGTATGCCTCCTTGATGGATGTCTGAGGGTGCTGTAGTAGGTATGCTGTCTAGTGGCAGGGAATCTGACAGATGTCATTTGGCATAGTGGCCCCCATGGGCAGTTAGGTGATAAGGGACAGGTGTGGAGTTCTTCAGGTCCTTCTGTGATGTTGGACATGGATGTATACCAGGGTTGTGGTCAATAGTCAGGGGCATAGCCATTAGTATAGCTGTAGGTACTGGATGGTGATATATTTTCTGGGTGGGAGTATGTGTGAACCAGTTATGTACATCCATTCAGCTATTTACAAATGTCTCTCCTGTTTTGTCTCCCCACCCCTGTTCTCCTGTGTTGTCTGTGTACATCAGCATCTTCTGGCAAGGGAGCAGTGGCACCAGCGAGTGGGGATGCAGTGGCCCACAGTTCCAAGGAGGCAGAGTTGAGCGATGCCAAGGGGACCAGTGGGTTGGAGGGCTAGGGGAGTACCACGGGGGAAGCAACTACCACTGAATGGAGTGATTCTGATACCTTCTCCGATGGGAGCTCCCTGGTGGTGGCAGACCCTAGTGGGCCCACCCATTCTTTGTCATCATCCGCCACCCCCATACCATCACTGCCCTCCCAGTTGCTCCCCACCTAGTTGCCTGTGCCTGCTCACCCAGGAGGGTGGGCACCTTCTTCGCCCCAGGCACCTCATCCCCTGCCCCAGTCAGCCCTACTGCCCTCACAGAGGAGGCTATTGACCTCCTGACGACCATCTCTGTAGGGCAGACAACCATTGTCAATGCCATCCAGGGGCTAGCATCACAGGTTCAGCAGACCAATGCCTACCTGGATGGCATTCACCGTGCCGTGTCTGGTCGCCAGAGATCTTTTCAGGCTCTGGCCTCCTGTTTAATAGCAGCCAGTGTCCCTGGTCTTTCCGTCCCCCCTCCCAGCACCTACACCCCTTCCAGCACCCCACTTCCTTTACCCGTCCCAAGCACACATTCTGACAGTCATGCACACACCTCAACACACAAGCAGCACACAGAGAAACACAAGCACCACACTTCCCACCACAGGCATACACACAGCCAACATACAAAGACACACACACCAACATCCACTTCCCCCAGTGTGTCCACCTCTCCCGCCTCCCTGTCTGTCACCTCAATATGCACACCCACAAGCACTGCACAGTAATTCACAGTTTCTGGCCCCATTCTTGCAGTCACCACAACAACAGACATCCAGTCATGCACCCCAGACACCACCACAACATTGACTGTCACATGCAGCACACTCACCAGACCTGCAGAGACCCAGACAACATCCATTTACACTGGCAGCCTGTCTTGTCCCACTGTGTCCACTTCCCCTCCTCCAAAGACACTCAAACGTTCCCAGACACCCACCCAACACACATGCACCACACCTCAGCATACTGTACAGTCACCTGCATCCACGTCACCCACACCTACACCTGTTATGACCACTCCCTCTACCTCTAGTCCCACACCTTCCTCCATGTCCACCCCGATTGCCCCTAAGAAACTTTTCCTATCCTGTGTAGACCTTTTTGAACCCACCGTCCCACCCCGTCTCGTCCCTAAACGTGCCCACCTCCTTGCCCTGTCCACTCCTCCCATGTCCAAGTCCGCACCTGTCCGTCCTTCACATTCCTGTGCACCTTCCCCTGTGAGCAAGAGGCCCCGTGCTGGCCCAGGTAAATCTGCCACACCACAGTCAAAGACCGCTCCCCCACCTTACAAGACAAAAACAAAACCCCCTCCACCTCCCAAACGTAAGCTCAAGCCCGCTCCTCCCAACTTAAGTCCCCGTCACCCCCACCACCCCCTGCCCCTGTTCCCTAAGGTGCCTGGTTGCCCCATTGATGCCCCTTTATGGTGGAGTACCATGTGCACATGTGGGAGTCAAGTTGGGGCCATTTGGGCCCATCAGCCTTTTAGCTATGGACTGGCGATTGGCCTAATGTGGACGTTCTTTTGCTCATGAGCGTCAATAAAGTTTGTGTGGCCAGTGTTGTTGTTGGCATACTCTGGATCCGTGGTTACTTGTTTCATTGTGGGGGGGTGTTGTGCACATGTGTGTACTTTGGGCAGGTTTAAATTGACTTGTGTCAGGTAAGTACATCTGGCTCTGGGGTGTATGGCTTGTGCTGTTGTGAGGGGTTGTGAGTGCGTTGCAGGGTGGGTGGAGTGGGTGGATATGTAACTGTGCCCTTTCTTCCCTTGTTTAGTAGGTTGCGGTACTTACCGTCGTGTTCGTCGGCAGTCTCGGTCATGGAGGTATATTGCAAGGAGCAGGACTGGCATTATTTGCAACTCTCTCTCCATGTCTGCCTCCGGTGAGTGTTTCCTTTTATTTGGTTCTTTTTCACCAGGCTTTGCGTAGCGGTGGTTCCCGCTCTGGAACTGACGGCGGTCTAGTGCTTCATTATTTGTTGGGCGGGTTGGGCCTTTCCGTCGGCTTGTGGGTGGCCCATTCCGTCATTGTCGGCACTCCTCTGCTGGTGGTGAGTGTTTTTAAGGCTCCCTGTCTGTTTTTCATGTGCTTCATTATTTGGCGGTCCAGACCGCACGACTGTTGGCGGTAGTTACTGCTGGCGGTGCGGTCTTTCCCACTGTGTTCATAATGAGGGCCTCTGTATTTTCAACTTCAAAAACAAACTCATTGTGCATCTATCCTATTATCCTTGTTTGTGAACTCGCAATGGTAGGGTACTCACCTAGGAGGATATCTTATGTATACTGTGTAGTACGTGGAGTAACATGACTGTAAATTCCAGGAGTGCCTGTCCCTGTAACTCCAATCACCAGACCACTGTACATATGCCACAATGCATCTGTCTGTGAACTCACAAATTATGCTTACTCGCCCGGGAGGGACCAAGAGACCGATCATGGTACATTCTGTGATGTGGTTAACCACCTAGATCCATACTGAGCAGCTAAGCTAAGTGGGAAATATTGTGGGCAGGAAGGGCAGCTCAACCTGTGTGCAACAAAAAAACAAGAACCAAAGGCCTCAAGATGCATCACCTGAATGGTATTGGCATCAGACACAATGCACTGACCAAATGATGACTACAGTCACATATACAACAATGTCCAGGGTCAGGCTGCATAACAGTCAACTAGGACTTAAAAGGATTAAAGCCACATCCTGCCCAGCCACTGTTTAGCCTGCACTGCTGGCAAGATGTAAGTCTATGCCAATCCTCCCAAGTGTTTGTGAACTCATACATTCTGCAGCTGGTTGACTGAAATGGAATTGGTATATCTCATAAATGGCAGGTCTATGCAATTGATAGCATGTGTAGCGGTCACATGAGGAAAACCTGCAAATCCAATGTGGACACAGTTTTTGCTAAATGTCACTATAAACTATAGGAGGCAGATGTCACAATTCAACCAATAACATTGTATCTCTCACATCAACAGGTCGAGCTGCCACTGGGAAGACCATTGAAGAGACTACCACTACCCCATGGATGAAGCCCTGAGTGAGGACATCATTCCTCAACCAGTGGACGTTGAGGATGGTTCTGGCCTGTTAGAAATGGGGTTTTTGGTTGGCAGTCAGGTTGCCCTCTGTCCAAGCAAGAACCCTCACTCTAGTCAGGGTAAGTCACACACAATCCAAAATCAGCCTGTGCCCACCTGCTGGTAGCTTGGCACGAGCAGTCAGGCTTAACTTAGAAGGCAATGTGTAAAGCATTTGTGCAATAAATCATACAACACCATAGTATAACACCACAAAAATACACCACACAGTGTTTAGAAAAATATATAATATTTATCTGGGTATTTTCAGGTCAAAACGATCAAAGTTGCACTATGAATTTGTAAAGATATCACTGAAAAGTGATATAAAGTGTCTTAAGTCTTTAGAAAGCAAACAAAGTCTCTTTCAAACACAAAGTACCTGGTTTCTGGTGGAAAATCTCCTCAGAGGGCCACAGGAGAAGAGATACGTGGAAAACTGGTGTGTGCGTCGATTTCTCCTCAGCACACACGGACTTGCGTCGTTATTTTCCACGCGGGAAGTTGTGCGTCGTTTTCCGGCGCACGGACAGTCTCTTTCTGTGGATCGCGGGGAGTACCAGATGTCCCGGGTCTGTGCGTGGATTTTCCTGCTTGTTCTCCGGCTGCGCGTCGGTCTGCGGGGCTGCGCGTCGAAATTACGATCTCATGGCAGGCGTCGCGTCGATTTCTCCTCTAGACGTCGGTCTGCGGGGCTGCGCGTTGAAATTACGATCTCACGGCAGGCGTCGCGTCGATTTCTCCTCTAGAGGTCGGGCGGCGTTGTCCTTGCGAAGCCGTGCGTCGGATTTTCGTCGTCCCAAGAGCGTCGCGTCGATCAGCGTCGGTGTGCGGCGTTTTTCTCGCCGAGGAACAAGCTGTGCGTCTAAATTTTCGGCGCACGGAGCGTCCAAGTGAAAAAGGGAAGTCTTTTTGGTCCTGAGACTTCAGGGAACAGGAGGCAAGCTCTATCCAAGCCCTTGGAGAGCACTTTCACAGCCAGACAAGAGTTCAGCAAGGCAGCAGGGCAACAGCAAGGCAGCAGTCCTTTGTAGAAAGCAGACAGGTGAGTCCTTTGAGGAGCCAGGCAGTTCTTCTTGGCAGGATGTAGTTTCTGGTTCAGGTTTCTTCTCCAGCAAGTGTCTGATGAGGTAGGGCAGAGGCCCTGTTTTATACTAAGTTGTGCCTTTGAAGTGGGGGTGACTTCAAAGAGTCTCTAAGAAATGCACCAAGCCCCCTTTCAGTTCAATCCTGTCTGCCAGAGTCCCAGTAGGAGGTGTGGCAGTCCTTTGTGTGAGGGCAGGCCCTCCACCCTCCCAGCCCAGGAAGACCCATTCAAAATGCAGATGTATGCAAGTGAGGCTGAGTACCCTATGTTTGGGGTGTGTCTGAGTGAATGCACAAGGAGCTGTCAACTAAACCTAGCCAGACGTGGATTGAAGGGCACAACAAGATTTTAGTGCAAAGAAATGCTCACTTTCTAAAAGTGGCATTTCTAGAATAGTAATATTAAATCCGACTTCACCAGTCAGCAGGATTTTATATTACCATTCTGGCCATACTAAATATGACCTTCCTGCTCCTTTCAGATCAGCAGCTGCCACTTCAACAATGTATGAGAGCAGCCCCAATGTTAGCCTATGAAGGGAGCAGGCCTCACAGTAGTGTAAAAACGAATTTAGGAGTTTTACACTACCAGGACATATAACCACACAAGTACATGTCCTGCCTTTTACCCACACAGCACCCTGCTCTAGGGGTTACCTATGGCACACATTAGGGGTGACTTATGTATAGAAAAAGGGGAGTTCTAGGCTTGGCAAGTACTTTTAAATGCCAAGTCGAAGTGGCAGTGAAACTGCACATACAGGCCTTGCAATGGCAGGCCTGAGACAAGGTTAAGGGGCTACTGAGGTGGGTGGCACAACCAGTGCTGCAGGCCCACTAGTAGCATTTAATCTACCTGCCCTAGGCACATGTAGTGCACTCTACCAGGGACTTACAAGTAAATTAAATAGTAAATCATGGATAAACCAATCAGTACTACAATTTATATAGAGAGCATATGCACTTTAGCACTGGTTAGCAGTGGTAAAGTGCCCAGAGGTCAAAAGCCAACAACAACAGGTCAGAAAAAATAGGAGGAAGGAGGCAAAAAGTTTGGGGATGTCCCTGTCAAAAAGCCAGGTCCAACATGACCCCCTACCAGCCTAAAGCCAGGGGAGAACAATCACTATCCTGATGTACTTCCCTGTTTGAGGCGACAGAACAAGGACCCAGGCCCACAACAGCAGGGGCATGCTCCAGTTCTTCGCCTTCCTGACTCCAATTGGATCCCTCTGTCCATACTCTCAGGGCGCACTAAGCCAACCCATGGGGAACCTTTCTCCTTACCTGCGGATCCCATCTGTGCAGCATCTAACCTTACTTTGCTCACAGATGTATCCCAGGAGCAGGATAGTACCACCATGACCAACACAGTGGTGTTGCCCACTCTACCCCCGGGGTGTGACACTTGTCCCCTCCCCAGGGATAACTCTGTCCACCCGGACAGCAAGCCACAGTGATTACTGACAGCTGCCAGGGATGAGAGCCAGGCCCCAGGCCTCTCAAAGCTCTCCAACCACTGTGGCTGTGGAGAGTGGGGGGCGGTAGCCCCAGGTGCTGGGCACCCTTTAACCACTCTCCCTTCCACCAGGTCAGGGATGACAGCCTGAACCTGGTCCTCCCCTCTGGGGCTCTGTACCCTCCCTCCTGGAGCGGTACCCCCAGAGTCCAACATGGTCAGGGTGCTTACAGAAGTCGCCCTGTACCATTCCTCCACCAGTGCAGGGCTGTTAACCTGCAACTGGCCCTCCAACCTGGGGTCTGTACCTTCAGGTTGGACTAGGGCCCGGGGTGAGGCTTCCCTCCCCCTGCCCTCCCTTCTGGGGTCCAGCACCCTCCAACTAGGAGTGGCCTCCTCAGAAGACAACATGGTAGGGGCACTGTTATCAGTAGCCCCTCCCTCCAGGTCTGGGGGGACACCCTGAACCTGGTCTTCCAGCCCAGGGTCTGTACCCTCAGACTGGATCCCTGCCTGGCAAACCAGGACTTTCTGGGAGGCACACCTACCCCCCACCAGCTCAGAGTTTAACCTCTGCACCTGACTATTCAACTCAGAGTCACCACCCTGAAGTTGAA
Organism: Pleurodeles waltl; assembly: GCF_031143425.1. NCBI lineage: Eukaryota > Metazoa > Chordata > Amphibia > Caudata > Salamandridae > Pleurodeles > Pleurodeles waltl. The sequence goes on along the minus strand of NC_090441.1, from coordinate 69,764,130 downwards.
CAATTGCCTGGCACGCCAGGACTTCTTGGAGGGCACACTGACCCTCCACCAGGTCAGAGTTTAACCTCTGAACCTGGTTCTCCAACCTAGGGTCACCACCCTGAGGTTGGGCGACTGCCTGGCACACCAGGACTTTCTGGGAGGCACACCTACCTCCCACCAGGTCAGAGGTTAACCTCTGAACCTGGTTCTCCAACCCAGGGTCACCACCCTGAGGTTGAACACTTGCCTGGCACGCCAGGACTTCCTGGGGGGCACACCTACCCCCCACCAGGTCAGAGTTTAACCTCTGAACCTGGTCATCCAACCCATAGTCAACACCCTGAGGTTGGACAATTGCCTGGCACAGCAGGACTTCTTGGGAGGCACACCTACCTCCCACCAGGTCAGAGTTTAACCTCTGAACCTGGGTATCCAACCCAGAGTCACCACCCTGAGGTTGAACCATTGCCTGGCAGGCCAGGACTTCCAGGGAGGCACACCTACCTCCCACCAGGTCAGAGTTTAACCTCTGAGCCTGGTTCCCCAACCCAGGGTCACCACCCTGAGGTTGGGCAATTGCCTGGCACGCCAGGACTTTCTGGGGGGCACATCTACCTCCCACCAGGTCAGAGTTTATCCCCTGAACCTGGTCATCCAACCCAGAGTCAACACCCTGAGGTTGGACAATTGCCTGGCACAGCAGGACTTCTTGGGAGGCACATCTACCTCCCACCAGGTCAGAGTTTAACCTCTGAACCTGGGTATCCAACCCAGAGTCACCACCCTGAGGTTGAATCTTTGCCTGGCATGCCAGGACTTCCTGGGGGGCACTCTCACCCCCCACAAGGGACACACCGTCCCCAAGGGCCACACAAGAATCTGGTTGGCGCAGGTCTCCCGACCTCTGCCCATCCGGCAGAATCTGGGTTTCCCCCAAACCAGAAATGGTTTCACCTGGGTCATTCCTGGGGGGCTCTGCTCTCAGAGCTGTCCCCTGACTCTCAAGGTCCTCCACTGGGGTCTGCAACCCCCTCTCAACCCTATGTCTGGACTTCTGCACCCCCTCACTAGGAAGGGTACTGCCAGACACCAGAACTGTTGGGATGCTGGCTACAGTCACCCCCCCAAGTTCTTCTGACACTGCGGGGCTTCCCTCAAAAGGTGGCCCTACGGTACAGGCTAGGCTTCCCTCCTGGTGTTCCCTCATGGAACCCTCTAGGACCTGGGACCTACCTGGGACACTACAATCCTTTCCCACCTCACTCGGTTGGGAACCATCTAGACCACTCCCTTCAGGAGCACCCCCAAATTCCTCTTCAGACTCTCTGGTACTCACCCAGAAGTCTGCCTCCATTGTAAGTTCCCTGGGGTCAGAGAACTCACACTCCTCCTGGTGTTGGCGTAGCTCTGGAAAATAAGGACCAGACATATGCTCTCCAGCAATTACATCATTCTGCCCTTCACATGTATTAACCACAGTACCCTTCACCCAACCACCCAGTAACTCAACCTTGGAAAAGCACTCTACCTCACCCTCCTGAGACTGGTGAGACAGTATCTGTCTGTCCCTGACACTCAACCCATACTCTTCTGGGATGTCTCTACATTCTATATCCAGGACGTCCACCAGGGGGGAACCCTTTTCTCTGTCACTCTCTGCTAGAGTCAGTAAAGTGTCCCTCCCCCCAGTAGGAATATGACTCCCTGTGCCAGTTCCCCAATCCTTCTCAGGGACCCTGTGCATAACGGGAACTACCTCATACCCTTGAACCGCCTGGGGTGTGTCAACTCCCTTCTTCAAGTTGGGCACCACATCTCGGGGCTTGTGCCCTTCTTCAGCAGTACTAGATGCAAGATTTTTGCTGCCACCATCTGAACTGGACTCAGCCCTTCTGGCCTCCAGTTTCAGCTCTTTACAGCTCAGATCCTGAGCTGCAATCTTTTCTTCTTCCAGGGCTAAGAGTCTTTTTTCCTCAACCTCTGAAAGATACTCCTCTAATTGTTGCTCCTGTCGCCTTTGACCTCGGAGCCATTCATCTATTTCTGGGTCACTGTCCAAATCTGAGTAGTCTTCCTCCTCAGGTGCGTAGTCCTCCTCCTCATCTGAGGGGTACTTAGTCATTTGGTTTCTTGCTGCCTCTCTCTCTGCCCATCTTTCCTCCCCCCAGACTATGTAGTGATGTAGCATCTCCGCCTTAGTAGATCTTCTTGCTACAGGAAGGCCCCATTTTCTGCAAAGCTTCCTTAGGTCAGCCTTAGTGAGGTGGTCAGTACGAACAAAGAATGAGTAGGTACACAATCCCATTCTGATAAGATTTTACCAGCAAGAACCAAAATCCCAAGTCCAAAAATATCAATAGTATATCCAGGAGGACATCAGAGAACCAAAAGCCAAAAAAGATGAAAAATCAAGTTGACCTTCAACTGTGGGTAGGTAGTGAAATACTTAGCTACTGTATGTCACTGCACAAACACAAGTCCTATCCTCACCGCTGATCACCAATGTTAGAAATGGGGTTTTTGGTTGGCAGTCAGGTTGCCCTCTGTCCAAGCAAGAACCCTCACTCTAGTCAGGGTAAGTCACACACAATCCAAAATCAGCCTGTGCCCACCCGCTGGTAGCTTGGCACGAGCAGTCAGGCTTAACTTAGAAGGCAATGTGTAAAGCATTTGTGCAATAAATCAAACAACACCATAGTATAACACCACAAAAATACACCACACAGTGTTTAGAAAAATATATAATATTTATCTGGGTATTTTCAGGTCAAAACGATCAAAGTTGCAATATGAATTTGTAAAGATATCACTGAAAAGTGATATAAAGTGTCTTAAGTCTTTAGAAAGCAAACAAAGTCTCTTTCAAACACAAAGTACCTGGTTTCTGGTGGAAAATCTCCTCAGAGGGCCACAGGAGAAGAGATACGTGGAAAACTGGTGTGTGCGTCGATTTCTCCTCAGCACACACGGACTTGCGTTGTTATTTTCCACGCGGGAAGTCATGCGTCGTTTTCCGGCGCGCGGACAGTCTCTTTCTGTGGATCGCGGGGAGTACCAGATGTCCCGGGTCTGTGCGTGGATTTTCCTGCTTGTTCTCCGGCTGCGCGTCGGTCTGTGGGGCTGCGTGTCGAAATTACGATCTCACGGCAGGTGTTGCGTCGATTTCTCCTCTAGACGTCGGTCTGCGGGGCTGCGCGTTGAAATTACGATCTCACGGCAAGCGTCGCGTCGATTTCTCCTCTAGAGGTCGGCGGCGTTGTCCTTGCGAAGCCGTGCGTCGGATTTTCGGTCGTCCCAAGAGCGTCGCGTCGATCAGCGTCGGTGTGCAGCGTTTTTCTCGCCGCGGAACAAGCTGTGCGTCGAAATTTTCGGCGCACGGAGCGTCCAAGTGAAAAAGGGAAGTCTTTTTGGTCCTGAGACTTCAGGGAACAGGAGGCAAGCTCTATCCAAGCCCTTGGAGAGCACTTTCACAGCCAGACAAGAGTTCAGCAAGGCAGCAGGGCAACAGCAAGGCAGCAGTCCTTTGTAGAAAGCAGACAGGTGAGTCCTTTGAGGAGCCAGGCAGTTCTTCTTGGCAGGATGTAGTTTCTGGTTCAGGTTTCTTCTCCAGCAAGTGTCTGATGAGGTAGGGCAGAGGCCCTGTTTTATACTAAGTTGTGCCTTTGAAGTGGGGGTGACTTCAAAGAGTCTCTAACAAATGCACCAAGCCCCCTTTCAGTTCAATCCTGTCTGCCAGAGTCCCAGTAGGGGGTGTGGCAGTCCTTTGTGTGAGGGCAGGCCCTCCACCCTCCCAGCCCAAGAAGACCCATTCAAAATGCAGATGTATGCAAGTGAGGCTGAGTACCCTGTGTTTGGGGTGTGTCTGAGTGAATGCACAAGGAGCTGTCAACTAAACCTAGCCAGACGTGGATTGAAGGGCACAACAAGATTTTAGTGCAAAGAAATGCTCACTTTCTAAAAGTGGCATTTCTAGAATAGTAATATTAAATCCGACTTCACCAGTCAGCAGGATTTTATATTACCATTCTGGCCATACTAAATATGACCTTCCTGCTCCTTTCAGATCAGCAGCTGCCACTTCAACAATGTATGAGAGCAGCCCCAATGTTAGCCTATGAAGGGAGCAGGCCTCACAGTAGTGTAAAAACGAATTTAGGAGTTTTACACTACCAGGACATATAACCACACAAGTACATGTCCTGCCTTTTACCCACACAGCACCCTGCTCTAGGGGTTACCTAGGGCACACATTAGGGGTGACTTATGTATAGAAAAAGGGGAGTTCTAGGCTTGGCAAGTACCTTTAAATGCCAAGTCGAAGTGGCAGTGAAACTGCACATACAGGCCTTGCAATGGCAGGCCTGAGACAAGGTTAAGGGGCTACTGAGGTGGGTGGCACAACCCGTGCTGCAGGCCCACTAGTAGCATTTAATCTACCTGCCCTAGGCACATGTAGTGCACTCTACCAGGGACTTACAAGTAAATTAAATAGTCAATCATGGATAAACCAATCAGTAGTACAATTTACACAGAGAGCATATGCACTTTAGCACTGGTTAGCAGTGGTAAAGTTCCCAGAGGTCAAAAGCCAACAACAACAGGTCAGAAAAAATAGGAGGAAGGAGGCAAAAAGTTTGGGGATGTCCCTGTCAAAAAGCCAGGTCCAACATGGCCCATCAGGTCAACTGGGTCAGATGACAGCAATGAGCCTCACCCGGACCACATCGACTCCTCCGAGCCCAGTTGCATCTATATCTCAGGCAGCCATTCACCCCCCCAAGCCTTTGTCCAGAGGACATTGACAACCATCTCAAGTCCCCCAGTCCAGGATCCTGAGTCACAGCAACACACGTCTGACAATGATGGTCCTGGAGCCAGTGGTCGGGGACATGCTGTGCCAAGGGCTACTGATAATGGTCCTGGCCAGGACACCACCAGCCAAGTCGTGGAAGCCTATCAAAAATCCCAAGGCGTGCTGGGGTAGGAACTTACCAAACTAAGGGAAATCAAGCAGCTGCAGAGTGACTTCCATTGTGAGTCACAGGAAAAATGGGATGCCACAAACATCAACCTGGCCTCCCTATCAGGGGTGTCCAGGGAGATTAGCAGTACCCTGATCAAGGACCGGGAGGAACCCCAGGCCCCTCCCTTTGGCCCAGCAACACCAGGCCTTTCTACATCAGTGGCAGCCACTAGAAGGGAGGTCCTGTCAGGGGAAGCACCCTCCCCAGACACCCATGCTTCTGTAGCTGCAAAACAATGCCCCCACCCCCAAGCATAGATGTCCACACAAGACTCTAGGAACATCGGACAGCAAGACACCAACAACTACCAGTAAGTGACCTCTTCCTGATTTCACTGCTTTGTGTGCCAATTATTCACTCTGTTGACTGCTCATCAACCATGCCCATTTTCAATGGTAGTAGGACCCTGGACTTTTGACTCCAAATGTCGTGGAATCTACTAATATGATTTCAGACGCCATGAGTGATCCCCTCACTTTCCTATTCTGTTGCATTAGTTTTTTTTTTATTTCCAGCATCTATGTAAATACACTCACCAACCTGAAAAAGATTACCTGCTTGCTTCTGTTTCACATGTTGAACTGTTGAGGGGTAAGCCCATGTGATGCACTTGAAGAAGACACAAGATGGTAATAGAAGGAGGGATATGTCACAAGTAGTCTCATGCTGAGGATTATTGTCAACACACTGATGCAAGTGTCTGGTCACACCAAACATGTTATTGCACTTGACAGCACATAGGCTTTCAAAATGTCTGGACTGCCATAGTTAAGAATGTCTGAACCATATTGAATCAGCCTAGATATGCTGGGTACCATCCCCCAGACCACAGAAGAAAGGGCTTTGTCAGACCTTGTCCTGTAAAATAGGCTTAGAGATTAGTGGATGATGTCATCAGCTTGAACCTTATCACATACCAAAGCCAGGACAACCTTGACGCCCACAACACATCATCCCTACTGGAGAGCCTCGCCACCATCAGACTCAAACTGGTCAAAACTCCATCCCACTCAGCAGGACACACACTCGGCCCCATCTTCTCCGCAAGCAACAAGATCTCCGTCAGCCACACCTCCGAGCCACACTGGACCGACCACCACTGTGTCCACTTTTCCTTAACCAAACCCACCGTAAGCCACCACGGCCATTGGGATCCTCGCAGAAGCTGGAACAAGGTCACAGAAGACCAGAAGGTCACCACCTCCTTCAGCTAAACCCGACCGCTGACATCCACGGACACCTCAGCACGCAACCTCCACCGCAGGATCTCAAACTGCACCAACACACTAGCTTTACCCAGGAAACCCTTCGACAAACAACCCTCCAAGAAAGCTAGCTGGTTCTCCCTCGCCCTCCAAAAGTCCAAGCGCACCTGCAGACGGCTCGAGAAAAGAGGAAGGAGCAGCAAGATCATGGCAGACCACGCAGCCTTCAAAACCGATGTCACTGCACACCACTACCTCAAGAGAATAGCAAAGAAAGCAGCCATACAGGAACGCATCAACACCAACGCACACAACAGCAAAGAACTCTTCGCCGTAGTCAAAGAATTCGCCTAACCCAACAGAGAGACAACAGACACTCCCCCTCTCAAAACCTCTGCGACAACCTCGCCACCTTCTTCCACCTCAAGATCAAGGAGATCTACAACAGCTTTGCAACCCAAAACCCACCCTCTCCACCTGCAACTTCTGCACCCAATAGCTCCAGACCCCAGCAGACCTTGCCCAACTGGCTCATGCTCCTTCTGACAACACCCTCAGGATCATGAAGAGCATCCGTTCCAGAGTCCCATCGGATCCCTGCCCTCACCACATCTTCTTCAGAGGCGTCACCGCCATCGCAGCCAAACTCTGCTGCACCATCAACTGCTCCATCGAGTTTGCCACCTTCCTGGAAGATAAAAGCACGCAGAGATCATCCCTTGCTGAAGAAACCCTCTGCCGACCTGATGGACCTAAAGAACTACAGACCCATATCGCTGCTCCTCTTCCGAGCCAAAGTGATCGTGTTCATCAAAACAAACCACTTCCTGGACCTCTCCCAATCGGGCTTCAGAAGAAGCCACAGCACCAAGACCACCCTCTTAGCCGCTTACGATGACATCCGCACCCTCCTTGACCGAGGCCAAACAGCTGCCTTCGATACTGTCGCCCACCACACCCTCTGCGCAAGACTCCATGATGCCGACATTCGCTACAAAGCCCTAGAATGGATCTGCTCCTCACAGACTTCCACCATTCAACTCACAACACACAGAGATCAGCTGAGGAGTGCCTCATGGATCCTTCCTGAGCCCCACCCTCTTCAATATCTACATGGCCCCGCTTGCAGCCATCGTCAAAAGCCACAGACTCAACATTGTCTCCTACTCCAACATCACCCAGCTGATTCTCTCCCTCACAGACAAATCCACAGTTGCCAAGAGCAACTTCCACAATGGGATGAAGCCAGTCGCCACCTGGATGAAAGACATCTGCCTCAAGCTTAACTGAGACAAGACCGAAGTCCTCACCCTGGGCTCCACCCCCTCCGCCTGGGATGACTCCTGGTGGCCCGCAGCACTCGGAACCTCCCCACACCCACAGACCATGCACAAAACCTCTGCATCAACCTTGACTCCTCGCTCTCAATGAACCGCCAAATCAATGCTGTTTCATCCTCCTGCTTCGACACATCACCCCTGCTTCCTAAGATCTTCAAGTGGTTCCACACGAGTCCAGGAAAATGATCACCCATGTACTTGTTAGCAGCAGCAGACTCGACTACGGCAACACACTCCATGCCGGCACCACACAAAAACTCCTAAAGAAACTGCAGAGCATCGAGAATGCCTCTGCTAGACTCATTCTGAACATCCCACGTCGGAGCCACATCACCAGCCTCCTAAGTGACCTTCACTGGCTACCTTTCAACAACAAAAAAGTACCTTCAAGCTTCTCACACACACCTACAAAGACACCCCCAATGCAGGACCTGAATACCTCAACCACCACCTCTCCTTCTACACTCCCACCAGACATCTCCACTCCTCCCAACTGGCCCTGGCCACCATCCCACAGATCCGCAAGACCATGGCTGGATGAAGATCCTTTTCCTACCTCACAGCGAAGACCTGGAACTCCCTGCCTATGCACCTCAGCCAATCACCATCGCTGCTGCAATCCAAGAAGGACCTCAAGACCAGGCTCAACTAAACGGCAGATACACCCCCTTCCCCCAACACTCAGCGCCGTGAGATGCCTTTAGACCCTTACGGTGAGTAGTCACACTTCATAAGAATCCTGATTGATTGATGATGTACCATCATGCATGGAAGCCTTGGGAATGGAGTTTCATGCAGTTTCGGTATGCCCAGCATGCAGAGATCTGGGCCTATCAAATGTGTCTCACAGTATTTGTCCAGTCTGGGCTGGTGTAGAATCACTTTTGCTATGCACTGTGCCCATTCCCTGTATCCAGCACATCATGTTATGAGGCCACATCTTGCCTCAGTGCTAATATGCAATGTATTGAGGCTCTATCCTCTGATAAGAATGTAAATGGTATTAGGGAAGATCTGATGATCTGTAACTGATGTGCACTTAGCATCTTTGTCAATGTGTGTTTCAGAGCCTTGACAGGTCCCTTGATCCTACAGCCCTGTTGTCACCTTCATACAGGTCACATGTGTCCTGTGTAGGCCCATTGCAGTTCTGACATTTCATGAGTGCAAACAGTGTGCTGTTTGCTGATAACCCATGATATGTGACTCAGCTTTCCAGATACATTGCAGAAAATATACAATGCATGCCTATGTTATTCTGAACGTAATCTATGTACTACGGACAGATATGTCAAAAAAGTGTGTTCTGTGTTGATGATGAGAAACACAGACCCCGCCCCCTGACGAGGCATGAGTCTGCATCTGTATTTGGACATGTCCACACATGGACAGGCTAAAATCTTTCTGTGCCCACCATGCCAATTCCTTCATTGTTACCCATGTGTGATGTTAGAGTTTGTACACTGGCAATAGCATGTGGGAACTGTATGCAGCGGATCATTCTCACAGATTGTGAGTGTTTTGATGCATTCATGGCTGAGTGGCTGGGGAGTCTACCTTTCAGAAGCCACATAGGTGTGATGTGTCTCATAGTGTTTCTGATCTCTATCAGATTGTTAAATCATGTCCCACAAGATGTCAGTCTTCCTACCAAGCCAGTGAAGGGCCTGAGCTGTGTAGTGGGTAGGTCTTCATATTGGAAAGTGTTTGTAGTCATGTCCTGGTACTCAATAACTGCTATATGCCACACTTGGACAATATGGGCGAGACACAATGATCTTAGCTTGGTATACTGACATATATGTGACTCAGCCATTTTGGATGAGTCTTGTTAATTTCTTATATTGTCTTTTTCATCCATGCAGGTCAACGCCCATCAGAAGAAAGTGATTTGGAGATCTATTGCTAAGAATGTACAGGACCTGTGGGTCCACAGCCGGCGGAGAACTCACTGTTGCAAGAGATGGGAGGACCTGAGATGCTGGGCCCGGAAGATCACAGAGGCCCAGCTGGAGCTGTCCTCCCAACGTGGGTGGGGTACCCATCGGACAATGACCCCCCCCCCTTATGGCCTGTATTCTGGCAGTAGCCTACCTGGAGCTGGATGGGTGTTTGAGTGCAGCACAGGAGTCATAAGGGAGTGAGTACATGGCAAATTCCTGCCATTCCTTTGCCACGTGATTTAGTGTGGAAGTGACTGCTTCCCCTGACAATGAGGGATGAGTCATGTGTCACACAGTAGATCGGAGATTTTTTGTGTTGACATGTCAGGTGTATGAAACTGGTGGGCCTTCCATTTTTGACCTGAGACCCAGGACAAATCTGGGGGGACTCCTCAGACCATTTGCTCAGCAGGGACCACAAATGGCTGTGAATATGATAATTCATTTACTGTTTCTTGTTCTAGTGGGTGTAATTTCTATCCAACAGAACACTCTTCCTAAATGTTACAGGCCAAAGGTAAGTAGGTTGTGGATCACCGTACTCTGCCATGTGTCTAGGTATATGTGTATGTTGACATCTGCCACCCAGGAGCTAGTTATCTTCAATGTATGATAGGTTCTGGTGCCTCACTGCAGCCTGTGATGTGAAGATGTCCATCATACATATGACATGGCTTACATGGCTATTTGTTTTCAGCTGAAGAAAACTACTTCATGTCTATTGTCTTTGACTTGAATGATGTGTTAGGCCCTGTTGGCAACATTCCTTGTGTCAGAATGTGTCCCTTTCTCTGTAGGAAACATTTGTAGGCTGCAATTTCATGCATGTTCTACCTATGTTGATTGTATGATGTCTGTATTCACTCACATGTATGTGCATGGGAAACTGTTAGTGGAATAGTACATCTACAATGGGGGTCCATTTCATGTGGTGCCACAGACAGGAGAGTGTCACCATTGTTTATTGTCTGGCAGATACCTTCAGGTGTCATAGTATGTCATTTGGCATGTAGAACTGTGGTAACAATGACGGAGATGACAGGTAGGCCCAGTGTGTGTAACCTCTTTGTGTTTATATATGCCCTTGATGTAGAATCAAATGGAAAAGTGCACTGCACATGTGTAATGGTTGAGAATTGTGCCCTGACTGTTGGCATGAATCATAGAGTGAGTTACATCACATGTGTTTGCGTACAGGCATTCGTCCACAGACAGACACCAGGATTGGCGTGTCCAAGATGTGATTAGTGATGTTGGTTCTCATTGAGCAAAAGGTTGAGGGCCTTTTACTAGTCTTTCAAACTTCTGTGCCCCTCCAACATGCAAAGGACAGATGTCTACTACAGAAACACCCAGAGGATGTTATTTTAATGGGTGTCAGACATTACTGGTGACTATCCTGGGTTTTGCTGATTCATTGTTTTGTGGATGCTGGGGACATTTCTCCCTCACATATTGAACCTGACATCAGCTGTGTTCCTTTTAATGCCACATGTGATACTTATGTAAGTTACAATGATACTACCTCCTTGAATCTATTGTGACAGATGTCAATTGATGAAGTGTATATTGTTGAAATGTTTCCTGTGGGACATGGGTATTTCCATATCACCTACTCCAGGATATTGAACTTTTGTAATCAACAGAGCAGGATTTCATGGCATAATTTCTCATTGTTGGATCATTATGTATATGCCAAATAGATGTGTGCATAGCCTTGTGTGGGATATATGGGAATGGACTTTACAATGGGATACTATTGTTTGGCATTAGTTAACTGAGACCTGCTGCATGTGGGACAGGTTTGTGGATGAAGAGGACTCCGAGTTCTTCCATGGTTAGAGTGGTTCCAAGACTTTACCCATGCAATTGTAGTTTTCTGAGGTCCTGATTTTATTGTGGGTCACTGTAGTAATTCCAGATGGCATACATGCAAATGTCATGGCACAAGTATGCACTACTTAGATGAATCCTTTGCTGGGGCCTGCTTGACATAATTATATTGTTAGTCAATCTGAGTTGTGGTTCAAGTGTTATCATGGACATGTGAGGACCATATTCCTTTTCGATCTTACAGCATCAGTACAGGCAAGCAGAGGAGACAGGGCCGAACCAAGTGGGGATGCATCTGGCCACGGGACCTCGGGTCAAGAGACAACTGACATGGAGGGACCCAATGGCCCGGAGGGCGAGGGGAGTGCCACGGGGGAGACCGGATCTGCATCATCATCATCCTCTGATTCCACCTCCAGTGGCCACTTTCTAGTGGTGGCTATCCATCGGGGCATCCCTCTGCGCCATCCTTGTCCACCACCCTCAGTTCTATCACTACCCTCCCTGTTGCTCCCTACCCAGTTGGCCGTGCCCCCTCACCCAAGAAGGTGGGCGTCTCCTTTGCCGCAGGAACCTCCGCCCCAGCCCCTGTTACCCCTGCTGCCCTCAGTGAGGAGGCTATTGACCTCTTGAGGAGTATCTCTGTGGGTCAGTCAACCATTGTGAATGCCATCCAAGGACTGGCCACCCAACTCCAACAGACCAACATATTGCTGAAAGGCATTCATGGTACAATGGCTGCCCTAAAGAGATCTTGTCAGGCTCTGGCCTCCTCACTGACGGCAGCCAGTCACCCACCAACATCCCTCCCCCATCTAACTACCTCTTCCCAGTCCAAATCCCCCTCCCCTACCTAGCCAAGGCACAGATACAGATCCGCAGGCATTCACCTGAACACCCAAGAGTAGCTCACACAAACACAAGCACCACAAGACATACTAGAATGTACACAAACATCATTCACCCTCAGACACAACAACGCTCACTACTTCCCTGGAATCTCCCTCCACCGCTAGCATCACAGACAAAACATCAAGCATACCAACAGGCACAACAACGACAGTCACAGACACATCCTGTACTCCCATACTACCCTCAGACACCACCCCAGCAGACCCTCCGACATCCACCTCAAGCACCACACCCGCAGACACCCCAACATACACACATATATCCACCACATCCAGCCAACTCGCAGTCAGCAGCCAAACACACACACACCCACCCAGCACTGCATCCCCAGGCACCTCCACCTCCCGTCCCCTAAAGGCAACCATACACCCACCCACCCAACAGACACCCACCGCACACAAGCATACCTTGCATAAGCATGCACCCATGACATTCACAATTACATTATCTACAGCCACTCCCTCAACCTCCAAATCCCAACCCCCTTCTGCTGACTGTCCCTGTGTATCCAAAAGACTGTTTCTATGTGAACTCGACCTTACCCGTTTCCCCTCGTACCGCACTTAAATGGACCCCACCCAGCTCAAAGCCATCCCTTCCACCTTCAAGGCCCCCGCCCCTCTGCCCATCTGCAAGCACTCATACCCCCTAAGAAGAAGCCTACACATCCCAAGAAGAAGACCACTCCTCCCAAAGCCCCCCCAATCCGATCCCCTCACCCCAGATAATCCCTGAAGTGCCTGCTTGCCCCCTTGATGCCCCTTCCTGTGGAGGTTCCCTGGTAGTTAGAAGTCGAGTGTGGGCAGGATGAAGTACCTATCCCAAGAGATTTGGACTGCGCAGGGTCCTTGGACTTTACACTAAGTTGTGTTCAATAAATACAAAGAGTTGTTTTAGTTTGGGTACACCTTTGTCCTGAAATTCCTTTTCTAGCTTTATGTTGTTCCTGCTTGACTTTAGTTGTGTGCCTGCAGTTGTGTGTATTTGAGCCTGCTTGCTGCTCCATGTGCAGTTGTGTGCAGTAGGTACATTTGTGGGCAGTGCTGGTGTCCCCCAAGAGAAGGGTATGTGTGTGTAAATGCAATGTTGGTGTCATGGCATTGTGTAGTGTTTGGTATGGTAAGTATTTCTTTTTGTGTTGTCCTATGTGGGCATGTATGGTGTTCAGCTTGTTCCCCTGATGTGGCTTCTGTATGTATCTGATGTGTGTCATCTTGAGTTTTGTTTGTGCAGACATGGAGCTTGTTCAGTTGTGCTAGCTGTGTTTGCATTTGCCTGTGCATGTGTCCATTTAGGTGTGTGTCCCTTGCAGCTAGTTCCTGTAGGGGTATGTCCTATGCAATGCAATAGAAGTTGTATGTGCTTTGATGACTTGCCATTCCCCAGTGTGCAGATGTGCCTGTCATTTGGGTTTAGTATTGCATGTCCCTGAAACCCATGTAGGGGCATTTACTGTGCACATGTTATTTGAGGGGCCTGTTCGAGGTGATGTATGACCAAGTGCATTCCCCTTCCCTGGGTGTCCCAGATGCCCTCCCCCATTTCTGCATGTGTATTTGGCATGTTATTCTTTGTCTATTTGACTCTCTCTGTATTGTGCATGCCATTGTGCTTCCATTGTGCTGTGTGTGTCTATTGCAGGGTTATTTCATGGTGGTGTTGTTTGTGTTCCTTGTCAATTGGATACATATGTGTGTTCTATGTGGGGACAGTCCCTGGCCAGTGGTGAATGTGAGTGTGTGAGTTGTATTTGTATATATGCTGTAGGTGTGTTGTTGTTGATGTGAGTGACAATGTTGTGTAGTCTTCACTGTCCTTGTACCTGAGCTGTGTGGCCATGTTTATTTGTAAAGTGTTGAGGTGCAGTGTAAGTGTGCTCACCACAGAGGGCGTACAGTGCCTGTGTGCGTGTCCATGTTGATATGTGTTTGTGGGTGTGTGTGGGTTGAGCCGTGTACTTGCTGCCGTGGTGTGCCCCCACATGTTGTGTAAGAAGGTGCAACATGCTGTTTTCAAGGTTAATGATACAGGTAGGTGGGTGTACCTACGGTTGTTGGCATCCAGAGCGGTGTGGATTTAGTTGTTTTTCGATGAGCAAGAGCAGTGGCATGATGTTTTTGAATGGCTCCATGGTGGCACCGGGCATGTAAGGCTGTCTGAAGGTGAGTGTCTCCCTTCTGTACTGTTGGTTTCTGCCAGGTGGTTGGACCTTCATGGTCACATTGGCGGTGTGCAACCTTTTAATGAGTCAGGCGGATCACAGGCCTGTTTGTGCTTTCTAGTGGCTGTGGCGGTCTGTGCTGCCTGGCGGTGCCGGAGGACCGCTGGTGGTCTTTTGTTAGTATGACCACCAAACACGTAATACGGTGATCTGACCACCAGATCGACGGCGGTCAGACAGCCACCGCTTCCATGGTGGTCTGTGGACTGCCAAACTGGTAATGAGGTCCAAAGGATGACGTCAATGAAAGAGTCGTAAAACTACATTACCATCACACATTGTATAGTATCTAGGTTTTGGGTGATTTGAATATCTAAATCCCTGTAACAGTGCCCAGCTGATATTGCAGACCTGTAACCATTCTTAGTACTATATGACTCTGTCCAGCAGCCAATAATGCTAAGACACTTAACCCCCCTGTGACGTCTGACAAAATGAGATTGGTATCACATTCCATACCCCAGCTAGACCAGACATCCAAGGCTGACTTGTAGGCTTTAGTTGTATTCCTCAGCCAGGATGTCTTGATATAACTGGAAGGCCTTGCATGTCTGGAAATGTACCAAAAGGTTTCAAGTCATCAAGGTGAGCTTGTCCTCTGTGATGAGGTTGTGACCATGTGCATCTGAGCTCATCAAGAACTGTGGAAAGACCACTCACTGACTGCTCCAGAAAGGAAGGATACCATGGGTGCTCCTTCCAATTGGACGTTATCAAGACAGTGAATGTGTGCTATGCACCTAGAGAACATGATAAATAGTGGAAAAGCAAAAGAATTTACACCAGACCATTCATGAAGAAAGGAATCTGTTACCAATGCTTCTGGATCTTGTTTCCAACTGAAGTACCTTTGCAACCGAGTCGTTAACCGGGAGGCAAATAGGTCATGTTGCATGGTACTAGAAGATACTCCGCCACAGATATTTCTTTATATTGGACAAAACTCTCAGAGGGATCTGGTGAAGTCTGTCAATAGTTTTAGTCTCATCACTCCTAATCAATCTATTTATACTTCACCGGGGTCAGATTGTCCATATGCAGAAGGACAGCACTTTCCACCTCGTGTTTATGAAGTTTATAACAGCAAAGGAGCCTGCAAGAAGCTCTAAACAATTTATGTATATTGATGACTCGTTATTTGACTATCACCCTCCACTGGAGAAATAACTACATCTGGCAACCCATCCCTAGAGACTTGTATTGGATTTTGATATTAGCTCTGATGATATGTGAAAAACAGACTGACTGTTCCAGGGTTATATGTGACTGTTCTAGAGGGGGTCAGATACAAGACTTACTAAGCTTACATAGTTAAAGATGGTGATTTATTAGTTTGTGTCCATGTAAGGAAGAAAGCTGTGCTGTGGCTACCATGGGTCGCTTGGAGAATAAAATCATATAGCCAGGTATGTGCCAAATTAATAAAATTAAAACAAATGACTAATACTGCCTTAAAAAATAACTAGTCTATTCAGATGGAAATTATTTCAATTGAAGGCTGAGGTCTCTGAATTTCCTTTCTCTTATTCTGTGGTTGGTGGGAGGTTGTTTGATACAAGGGTAAGCGCTTCCTTAGGAAGCTTAGTTGGTATCTTGGAGTAGGTATCTTGAAGTACTTCCAACAAGCAAGGAGAGATTTGCATTCCCTGAACTTACTGTTTGTGTCTACTTGTTTGGGAAAATATAGTTAGACTAGGGACAATCTTCAGAAACACCTATTACTGGCAAGCAGAGGGTAAGCAATTTCTTTCCCAGTATTCCTTTGGGACCGTCAGGTTACCAGTTTTATATAAATGAATAAAAAACTTAACTGAACTCAGATTTTGTTACAGTCTCTAACACTCCTGTCGCCATCACCTCCTTCCAGTGTTCACTCACCTGGGTTGCCATAGCCCTCCAGGTCTGTGGCGCATACTGAGACCTCTGTCAGCAGCATCCACCAACCCTCTGACCATGTCTCTTCACTCTCCTCTTCATCATTTTAGCTTGTTTCTTCGTGGATGTGGATGGCCTTGAAGTGATCTCTCAGCTTTCCTGTCATCTGGTCATCTGGAGTGCTCTCCCCTCCATTACATTCTTTTATTCAAGAAGAGGACCATCTTGGGGGTACCAAGATAAAACAAAAACTGGGTTGCTTTGATCTTTCCCTTTTCAATGGCAAGTGATGAACCTGAAAGGTTGCAGGCCATTTTACAGCAAGACATGTTTTTTCTATCACTGAGCAATTCTGTTCTCTCTGGAAAAGCTTCCTACTAATAAATAGGATGGGTAGTTCACTCCCATCTAAATCTTCCTGTGAGAGAACCATCTTCAATCCTACCTCTGAGGTCTGGGGTCAAAAGGGTGGTGTCTGGACTACTGACTCAGCAACGAATATTGTTTTTTAGGGTCTGGATGACTTAAAGTACCTCGAGATTAGGTTCTCTCTGGAGTTTATTAGTATTAGAATTATTTTTTAAGAGGTTTGTCAGGGAGGATGCTCAGTGGGATAAGGAAGGAAGGAATCTAGAACAGTAACCCACTAGCCACAGAAAGGCTCTCAGACACTTCTTTGTTTTGAGAAATGGGATATTTTTACTTACGGCCACGGTTTCCCCTTGTGGTTTGATGAACTCTTTTTCAAGAAGATACCCATAATATTTCATTTCTCTGCAAGCTAGTTTACTTTTTATTTGATTTACTTTCACCAAATTATGCTTTAGGGTATTTAATACTGCTAATAAATGATGTAGGTGTTGAGGCCACTGAGAAAGCTATAGGGTGCTGATATTCAGCGTCTTTTCCAGCTTTTGAGTGTTCTCATCTATTCTGGGCAATGAGTTTGTGTCAAATCTAGATATTTTATTTGCTTGTCAGACGTCAGTACAACATTTAATAGTGCTATGAGTTTTTGCAACTAGCACCACATGAGAGTTCCACTTGCTGTTGGAAACCTCAATCACTCCCAAATCTAACATAGTTTTCATCTCTTTATCTATGGCAGCTCGCCTAGCTTCAAGAATTCAGTAAAGTCTTAATCTCACTTTGCTTTGCTTACTGTGTCATGTTGTATCACATTGGTAGACCCTGTGGCTAGGGAGAATGTAGTGGGGTACCACTTTAGTACATCTGATAATGCCTCCACTTTCTCTTTATCCAGCTAAATGTCAATGTATTCATTTTCTGGGTTTGACTGGAAATATATAGATGTGGAATATAAAGCTGGGTCAAGTCCTTGTATAGCACTAATAAATTCACATGATACATTTGTGACTCTTTGTGGACACTATCTATTGACACTCTATAAGTTACAGGTGTAACTTGGTTAAGAACTTTATATGGCCCATGCCATTGGCTTAACATTTTATTTTCAGATGTGGACAAGAGTAGGAGTACCAGGTACCAGAATTAAATATTTTAGTTCAGCTTTTCTGTCATACAGGGATTTCTTCTTTTGTTGTCCCTTCTACATTTTTTGAGACACAATTCCCCTCAATTTACCTAACCTCGTTCATAGCTGGATGACATACTCTAGGGTGGATTTGGTGTTATCTGCTTCGCTTTCCCAAGCTTCTCTAGCCATGTCATGTAAGGTACTTGGCTTCCTCCTGAAGAGTAGTTCAAAGAGGTAACGACAATTTTCATTTTGCTCTTGTGATAATATGGCAAATAATGGTACAGTTAACACCAGGACCCAGTTCTGGGCCTTTAATCCCAACTATTTTTTTAATGCTCTTTAGGGTAGAGGTTTATTATTCTACCACCCATCAGTCTGTGGATATTAGGCTGTTTTATTCCCAACTGTGAACAGATTTGAGCCATTAGTTATGACAAAAAGGGAGTCCTATGGTGAATTAAAAAAAACATTCTGTGAAAACCTACTCAGGAAAAATATCAATGATCACACTAGAGACCTGAGTCCTAAAATGTTGTTTCTAAGGAAACACCTCTGGGTAGTGGGTAGAATAGCCTACCATCAATAAACCAATAATTAATTTTAGTTGGTTCAAAGAGGCCTATGAGGTCCATCTCTACTCTTTTAGGCTCATCAGTAATTGGTAGAGAATGCAATGGAGCCTTAGGGTGCTGATGCCGACTATGCCTTTGGCAAGTCTCACACAGTATTCTCTAATTTGGGCACAGATTCCTGGGCAAAAAAATCTTTAGTGCCATATTTTCTGTTTTCTCCTTCCCAAAATGGCCTGCCAACCAATAGCTATGGGCCAGAAAAATACTTTTTGGCCCTCACTATGAACATTGGCGGCTGAGACCGCCATACCGGCGGTAATGACTGCCACCGGCATGGCGGTCTCAGCTGCCAAATAATGAAGGCTGTGGGGACCGCCACAGGCGGCCTTCCACCACCACCAGGCTTCCGCCGACAGCCAGCCTGATGATCGCGGAAATCATTATCCGATAGGGCAGCGCTGCAAGCAGCGCTGCCCTCTGGATAATGATCCCTTTTCCTCCAGCCTTTCCCTGGCGGGTTCCCCCCCAGGCAAAGGCTGGCAGAAGGGGTGCTCCGGCGGCGCAGCTGAATGTTCTTAATGCGGCCGGCGGGGTCTTTAGGGGGCTGGCGGTCATTGAAATGACTGCCAGCATGAACACGGCGGTAAACACCGCTGTTTTTACAATGACCCCCTTTGTCCCTAAAAAGGTGGGAAACTAGTAACTGAACAGATTAGACTGTACCCCAATTCTGCATAACAAGCCATTTTCCATGAAAAATTGAGGGCTTACCTCCCATGATTTTCTTCCTCTTTGGTCCTCCTTCATACTTCCTATAGGATAGGGTCTTCTCTCTGGGCAGCCTGGAAATCTTGGTCGGCTTCTCAACTATCTGTTCCCACTAAAACTAGACTGGAGGGCGTTCTCTGATATTTACTCTTCTTTTTTATTGCCTAGGATTTCTTTCCTTTGTAGATAGAATCTCTCATTCTTCTGTAGCGTATGCCCCCCGCCAGCTGCCCAATTTCTTTCCCTAGACTGCTTTGTAGGAGGGTTACACATTTGAGTAATCAATTTCCAGGATAACATTCTCACAAAGCCGTTGAAATACCCGAACTTTCATTGGAGTAGGCTTTTCCACTTTCCTTTGAATATCTACTTCAAATCAAGGGTAATATTTCTGTTCATCATCTTCACATCATACCTTAATAGTTAAATTATAGAGGCAGAAGTCACTCATGTTATCTGAGAAGCCTAAATAGACTGCCTACATCTGGTGTCAAGGAATGTCTCCACCGACTGACCATTCACCTTCAATGGGTAATGAAACTGCAATGGTTTCTGTCTTTCCACAAACATAACCTTTTTAGTGGCCCTGATTTCTATGGGCTCCTCCTCTTTCTATTGATGGCAAAGCCTTGTGATATAACCCCACTTTCTTTCATTGAAATATTAGGATCTTGTGGGTGGTAAAAATATTTCTCTATTTAAAAGTGTAATTATTGTCTAAGGTTTTTTTTTATCAATGATGGTTTTCCTCCTTTCCCTACAGGGGTTATTTTCCCTTTAGTATTTATTTCTTCCTTTACATATCTTGTTTCTTTGGCTCGATTGAAAGCTGAAGCAATTTCCACTGCAGTAGCACATAACTGTGAAGTTTTACCCATCTCTAGACGGGCATCTGCAAGGAATTCAAGAACTGTTTTAGGTAGATTTTATCTGGAGTGTCTTCTTTAGTTGCTGTTTCAGATTGTAACCACCTATCTACGAGGACTTTTACTCTCTTGAATCAGGCTTGTGGTACTTCCCCACTTGTATCTTTTAGTTGTCTCAATCTAATTCTGTAGGCCTTGTTATTGACTCCTAATCCTTCAAGTATACTCTCTTTTATGTCAGCATACAGAGTAAGTCTCCTAGCATTAGGTGCCTGGTAAGCCGCAGATCTCCAGTAAGTAGTGATTTCAGATATTGTCCCCACCTCAGCAGGCCATGCTGGAGCTTGAGCAAATCTAAAAAATTATTAAAATAGAAATCAGGATCTTCTCCCAGGCCGTATTTCGTATTTCTGCCGGATGAATGAAAGATAGAAGACATGAACCCTTTGCTTGCCCAAAACACCAGTAAGTCTACAGTGGCAGCATCCTCACTTTTAGCGACTTTCTCCAATTGTTCAAACTAAGGGCCTGTTTTAGATCTCGGCAGATGGCCTAAGTTTGAAGGACTTTCTAAAATGTCTGTCTCTCATGCTGAGAGTTACACATGATCCTTTCCATTGCCATATCCAGTTTTTGCTGCCTGTCAGTTTGATTAAAGACAAAAGGTTCAGTGTCCCCTGATCCCAATTATGAAGCCCCATGTTGGATAGTGGCTAAGAAAGAAGGGTCTCGAAGCTTATTTATGCATTTTGAAATGGTTGATTTATTAGTTTGAGTCCACGTAAGGAAAGAAAAAATTTATATATTTAGTCTGAGGGTTGATATTCTGTGGTGGGTGGATTAGTTATCTTCTTGTTTCTAAGATCTTCTCTTTTTTTCAAGGCAGGAACGGTGCAGTGGTCACCAAGGTCCCTCAGAGAGAAAAAAATCACGACTAGAGGTAAGTTTCAGATGAATACAATTAAAAAAAAAAGACTAATACTGCCTTAAACTAAAACTGGTTTACTCTTAAGGAGCTCATTTCAACCATAGGGTGAGGCCTCTTTCTTTTCCGTCGATTATTCAGTGGTTGAATGGAAGTTGTATAATATCAGGGCAATGCCTTTCTCAGGGATGTTCCCTCGTGTTATGAGTGTCCCTAAGGTGTCTCTACGGATACTATTCCTTGACCACTTAGTTATCTTGGCATAGTTCTGACAAGCCAGGCGAGATTTGGATCTCTGAAACTCACTATTTGAGACTGCCTTTTTGTGAATATATAGTTAGTTTAGACACAGCCTTAAGTCAGTTGTTACTGGCAAGCATAGGGAAAGCTATTTCTTTCCCAATACTCCTTTGGACCTGTTGGGTTGCCAGCATTATGTAAACAAATAAAAACAAATTAATAAAAGCCCAGTATTGCGAGCTCTTCTCCTGCTCTCTCCACCCTCGTATCCTTTTCCAATTTTCACTCACTTTTGTTGCCACAGTGATCCAGCACTGTGGCGTACAAGGGCCTACTTTGGCAGCATCCACCAGTCTTCATCTCTCCACTCTCGTCCTCCTCACTATTGACACATGCTTCCTCATTGATGTGGATGGCTTCAAGGTGATTTCTTGGTTTTCCCAATATCTGGTCCTCTGGAGTGATCTTTCCTTTCCGGTGCTAGGCGTCCACGGCCTCCTCTCCTGGTTCTTCAGCATTTTCTACTTGCTATAACCAGTAGCCCCTTGTTAGTTTCTCTGTTCCTGGACCTTCCTTCCCCCCCCCCCCCATCCTGACTGAGCCCTTTTTCTTTGTCATTTTTCCCCCCTTTTGACGCTGTCCTCTGTTCATTTGTAAAGCTTCCAGAGGCCAGACGGTGCGACCAGTGGGGAGTGACGCGTCCAGGGAAGTGATCCTCCTTCTGTAAAATCTGTATTTTCTCACAGTGCCTCAACCACAACATATTTCCTTCCTTGCATCCTAATCTAATGGAATAATCTCTGTCTATTCAAAACTCCTTTGTAAATGTCTTATTTTTAAATACTGGAGAGCTCTGTAGTGAAGCGGATCCAGACAGATTGCCTGAAAGGAGGATGAAATAAGGCTCACATCGCCAACTGTTGAAAAGATATTTCCTTTTGGGCTAACATCATATTCAACACCTTTTTGAATAAATTAACCTTTGAGTTTGGAAACAATAGAATCTGCCTCTCCGAATGCACCAGAAACAGCAGAACGTCATTCTTCTTGATTGAATCAAATCTGACTTCACTTTTTAAACATCAAACCGCAGGGTTTGAATCGGCTGAATTTGCACAGTGTTACTCCCGTTATATGGAATTACACAAAAACGTCCACAGATTCGGTGGAGTTCCGCCCTCCTTTTATGCACAAACGAATCTGGCCACAGTGCTATAATTTATGCAAATCTCACGTGTTCTATGAAGAACAGCACTGCTGTAGTCTCAAAGCGGGAAGATGCAGTCAACGAAAACAGCTAACTTCAGGGAGAAGCTTTACTAATCACAATTAAAGACACTTCTCCGAAGCTGTTCATCACACCTGAACGAGTCAAAACATAAGCTATTGTCCTCAACACACATTCTCCGTTCTCAGCGTTTTCAAAACAAACAAAGCTGAAAAACGCTTCGAGAACTTGCAAACATATAAACTGCTGAGTAGCTAGAGATAATGTTCTTCGGAATGGGCAACTAATTCTCCATTAAAAGTACAGGACATAGCACGATATTTAGACGAATGCTTAAAAATTGGCAGAAAACATAGCTATGCTTAGTGTAGCAGTGGCGTGAGGGGCCCACAGATCAAATTATCACCATCTTCTGCTACACAAAGACCAGGGAGCACTTTCCATCATTGCAGTAGGGCGGTGGCACTCTTGCAATTCCAAATCACCAGTTTCCTGAGTCACAACAGACTCTTTCTATGTTGATTTGCATTGAAGGAAGTATCTTCAGCTCTAAGAGGCCACCCCAGCTCAAACATCATGCTTTGAAATGGACTTTGACATAGCAAAACATAGAACTGGTGCTCTAAGTGGGGCAAAACTCCCATGTTGGAAATGCCTGCAGATATTGGTTTCAAAAAATTGATACATTTTATATGTATATATGGATTTATTTACTATACGTTGAACAATATAGTTATTGGGAAAACTACAAAAAATGATGCGTCTGTTAGCTCATCATGAATTAGTTGACTATTAGCCATGAAGTACCCTTACATACTGAGCATCTCTTCCTTTAGTGATAAATGTAACAGTCTTTAATAGATTCGTATGGAGGTGTGGCCAAGCCTCTCCTTAAAATTCATTTGTGCTCTTGGTTATACAAAGGGCAGACCGAAAGAACATTACTTGATATGCCCTCAGCAGCTCTGAGAAGGAATGGGACACTTTCAGTGAAGAGGCAAAGGCACCTTGAAGTAGGTAGCAGGCATGTGCAACGATGAATACTCTTTTCGCCCCTTCGAAACAGTTGTTGCTTCCACCGGGCACCTGAGAGAACTGGCTAATAGTAATCACTTGCATTAAGTGCCAACAGATGGAATCGATAGGGTACTGAGTCTTAGGGAAGGGGGGTGCTTTTAATGTCAGTTCTGGCTCCTTGGAGCAGGACAGTGTACAGTGGAGCCTGTTTGCTTGTGCTGGCTGCTGTTACTGAGTCCCAGGGTAGAGGTGCTGCTTTTAGTATCTGTGATGGCTCTTTGCAGCTGAGGTTGCCTTTGCTAGCTACGGTCACTGTGTACTGTGGGTTGTTACTGTTGGTGCTGGTACAGTGTGTGGTTGGACTGTAGCTATTGGATTTTGCAGCTATTGACTGGGATGACACATTGCACTGTGGGGCTGTTATTGCCTGGGATGGCTACTGGCGCACGGTACTGTGGGACTGTTATTGCCTGTAAAGGCTGTTGCCACTGTGTATTTTGCCTATGCTGGTTCAGTGTACACTGTGGCTGTTAATGCCTGGGTTGACACAGTGCACTATAGTCCTGTTATTGCCCGGGCTGGTTGCTAGTACTGTGGGGCTGCCATTAACTGTAAATACTTCAAGCACTGTGGTTATTGCCTGTGCTTGTACAGAGTACTATGCAGCTGACTATTGTCTGTGGTGCCTGGTGCACTGTGTAGAGTGGTGCTGGGATTGCCTGATGGCACTATGGCCCTCATTATAACATTAGCGGTAAAAAACGCCTACTGCCGTGGCGACGGCTGCCAAAAGACTGTCGCCGCAGCTACCAGCCGTCTGCCATATTATAACCACAGCCAAATTTCTGCCACAAAAATGGAGGAAATCCGGCTGTGGCCATACTGGCGGATGGCGGTAAGGTGGCGCTGCTACCACCAGCAGCGCCACGCCAGTAGACCGCTGCCAGCCATATTAGGACAAATAATACGACCTGGCAGTGTTCTGCTGTCGGGCGCTGTTGGCCGTAGCAGCGCCCCATCTTGTCTCCTGCCGGAAGACCCCCCTGAATCCAGGTAAATCGGGTCTCCGACAGGGGAGGGGGGTGTTATGTGTGTATGTGTGGGGGTGTGTGCATGTATGTGTGAGTGTGTATGCGGCTGTGTGTTTAGTGTTGAATGCGTGTGTGCATGTACGGATGTGTGAGTGCGTGTATGTTGTGAAATGTGAATACATGTCTTCGTGTATGTTTGGCCGTGTGTGCAGATGTGTCTGCGATTGGTTGTATGCATTCATGTATGTATGTGTGAATGAGTGTGTGTATGCATGTGTGTGAAGGGGGCGTGGATGTAGAGGGGTATGGGGGGGTTTGGAGAAGTAGGGGGGGGGTGGGGGGATATCTGAAGAGGTATCTTCAGCCAACTCGCCAATGTCATTATGTGGCGGTAAGTAGCGCTAGCCTATTGGCTGTCCTTATCTCCACATTATCGCCGACGGCCGGAGTCGTAATGACCCCCTTAGACATTTGCTCTTTCAGAAATTCATGTAACAAAACATAAATATAAAATTCCGTGTGAGTGCTTGCCACAATGAATAATCTGTAATTGACCCTAAATTTAAAGAAAGCATTTCAAACAGACACAAATTTGGCAAACAAAACTGATAGAGAGTCCAGCCTCCGGCATCGGCTCTGACATATACACCAATGGGTTGCAAAGACCTTCGGTGCCTCAGCAGGCCAACATCTACTAACAATAAAGCAGACAAATAGGATTCAATGTAACTAATTTCAGCAACAAATTCAACACGAGTAGCGAGATGCTTCTGGTGCTTGCAAAGCAACATCAGACTATCACAGAATATGAGGCAACAGATTGCATGAAAAACACTCCTTCACAAACCACTTAAACGCATATAGCAGCAAAAAAAGAGGAAGATGATTAAAGACTGCACCTATTTATGCTAAATAGATAGTTTTCCTTTGTGTTGTCCCTTCCTGCCCAGGAGAACGGATTGTGGGATATGCAAATGTCTTTAAGGGCCAGAGGTATCAAAGTCCCTGTTTGCATTTCCTAAAGAGCGATTTTTAAGAAATCGCTATTTAAGAAATGCAAAATGGGATGTATGAAAATAGTGATTCGGTAATAGCGATTTCTTAACAATTGCAATTTCTATTACCGAAGCGCAATTAGGGAATGGGACTCTATTCATCCACATGGGCCTATATGCCCATAGGTGCGAATGGTTTTGCATTACCTAATTTGCAAATTCCTGTTAGGAATTCGCAAATTAGGTAATGAAAACCCGAGGGTGCCAGTGGCCTAAGGCCCCCTTTGATGCACCCCAAAAAAGATATTTGTGGACATGTAAAGTGCACACATGCCCTTTACATATAATGCATTTTTTAAAATTGCACATGCTTACCACCAAATTGGATTTGGTGGTAATTGCGTTTCCTAAATGCCCAATTCGCTTTTAGGAAATGCTTGATACATGTGCTTTGGAAATCACAAATAGGAATTCCCTATTTGCGATTTCCTATTTAGAGAACTGCAATTTGCGATTCCCTAAGTTGAGTCACAATTTCAGGGAATCGCTATTTTAGCAATTCCTTGAAATTGCACTGCGAATGCCTTTCATAAATCTTGAAAGGCATTTTTGCATTCGCAAAGGTTCGAATTTTGTGATTTGCACCGTTTGCGAATGCAAAATTGTTTGATACATCTGGCCCTAAATGCCCTATGATCAATAAAGCTTCTTGTCTTGCAATAAACTTACATATGTGAATAATAGCATATTTGTAGGTAGTGCTTCATGTCCTGCACATGCCATTTCTATACTTTGTAAATACCAGCATTGACACAATTTACAAAGCTTCTAAGGATGTGTTGGCTTTGCCAGGATTCACACTTGTGACCTGCAGATCACATCTGATGCCAGTTATGAGCGTTAACTGCTAGTTTGGAGTTGTGTTTGGTAGGAAGGCAGGGCAGTGGTTTGCCTCTTCCGCTGTATGTAGACTTCATGTTTATGTATTGTGTGAGAGAAGAGAAAACACAATAGAGCCAACAACCAGAGATGGCAAGGGAGATCTTAGAGGGGTTGCAATAACCTTTTAACTTTAGAATCCAGGGGCGAAGGCTTGAACCTTGCCCTCAGCTCTTGTGCAGAAATCATGAGATTCTGGCCTATTTATTTACAAATATGCAAAATGTATTTGTATAGTTGAACAGATGTTAATCTACATCATTCACTAACACCCCATAATGTACAGTGCTCTGTTGATCTCAAGCTAAATAGACTGTGCTAAATAGACACCAATACAAATATACTTTTGGCCATACGGTCCGCAACAAACTGTTTATGACCATGCACTCATATGCAGACGTTTTCACTTCCTGACACACTTAGGATGATATACCTTAGTTTTTAATTCTAACACAAATCTTAAACTTGCACACAGCATGTACTAGTATCACCGTGTGATGTATGTATAGTATGGACAAAGGCCCTGCGTCTAATCTGAGTATACCTCTTCTGAATCCTCTTCTGATACCTCTTCTGAAAGTATAGGAAGTGAGAACCACCTATCTTTGCCTAAGCAACAGATCAAGATGTACCCAGAGAAAATACAGCAGTTATAGGAACCAGTGGATTTCCAGAGGAGGACAGAGAGGAGAAGGGTAACAGAATAGAATTGAAAATATCTTCTTAAGTACATACTTTTAAAAAACCTTTGCCTTTCTGCCCACACAACAAAACAGAAAGATTTCCACCAATGTTAAAAAATAAATAAAATAGAAAGCTAGTGAACGTAAATAGAAAACACTCTATAAATTAAGGAAATGCGCCTACCAAAGCTGAAAGAAAAGTATTCAAGTTTAATTGAGCCTTTTTTGAGTTGCTTTATAGTTTAATTTTCTGAAAGTAATTCAAAGATGAACACCTAACATAAAAGCATAGCAGATTTCATTAGGCACTAATAATGTTATCATAAAATCCAAAATCCACAGCCATGCTTTTAGTTTAGAGAAGCAATTACCTTACAGGCTAGAGGGTTCCAGTTGTTGACCTATTCAGTAAACAGGAGGGCAGGGAAGCAGTGCTTGCCTGAATTTGGGGGCTAAAATTGGGGCAGGCCATTTCTTGGTCTCTGATTGCTTAGCAGCACTGAAAAGCTTGCGTAAGCACGCTTATTAAAAATGGTAGGTATACTTCCTTTTGTGAATCCCGCCATCATTAAACATTATTTTTCAAGAATGCTCTGATTTTAAAGGACAACTTTGCCGGCCAACCTGCTCTGAGCTCCACTGCACTCTGTCACTTGTCTTCTTCCACGTGATGGAATTTGATAGCTCTTGTTTTAAGTCTCATTTCTGCTGTTGTTTCTGGGTCCAATCAGCTGTAATCATCTTGCAGAAAAGGTGTTTACCCATTATATACTGCCTTATTTTATGGCATCTCTAGGAATAATTTCACTCACATAAGAGTCGGTGCACTAAGTGAACCCCCCATTGGTAAAGGGTAATGTACAGATTAAGCCTCTGTTGCTTACACTAGACTGACTAGAGGAAGAACCGCTTAGATCTATGACAAGTCTTTCTAGTTAAGTCAAGTCTTGATGTAGGTTTGAAAAAAGAGGCAGCGAACCAGTTGGCTCAAGGACGTCCAGGTCTGCACACAGCCCACAGGTATCATTAATTGTACAGGAGAAATGATCCATATATCAGCAAAGAACAACCTTTGGTCACTTTTGAAATATAAATACTAAAGTTGTGGGAGAGCAGAAATTCCCCTCAAAATAAAGAGCAGCATTGCATTCTTGAGTTGGTAGACAAGCAGTATCTTGAATGCTGCACTGCACTGTCCAGATACCCATCATGTCACAACGATAGCCAGGTGGCCATTTACTAATCTCAGTTGAAAAAACATGAACAAGATTCTTTCATTGCCACGGAAATGTACCCATCAACCTAATATGTGGAGAGGATGCACTCAAGTACTTGCATTACCTTACTACATCTCTTTAGAGTACTAGTTTGAATTGTTAGCAATGTTTTAATAGCATTGTGAGTACCCAATACATGCTCAAGTATGTGTAAACTGTACATGTCTAGAGTCGAGTCAATAAGTACACATGAGAACACAAGGCTGTTTGCTCTTAGTTTCTGTTACTTCCTGTAATGTGGCCACGGCCTAGCACTTTCTGTCACCCCGAAGGAGACAGGTGGTCAGACCAAGCTGTGCAAAGGTAAGTAAGCAAACAGAGGCTCAGTTTGCAGAGCAAGTTAGCTACTTTGCTGTATACAAACCACAATTAACAAGACACAGAAAGGAGGGATGGGCTAAACATGTGTTAAGTTTATAACAAAAGGGTAGTGGACACCCAGACCCCTGCTTGTGCCTTTAACCTTTCACTGCAATTGTCCATTCTTTGTGGCAAGCAGCTAAAACTTTATCATTAGTTCTTAATGCTAATAAAGTTTTATGTCTCATTTTCACATGCCTCCTAGAAAAGCTCACAGAACGTTTAGGCACCAGGTGACAAGACAAGTCTTTGGTTGCCAGAAGTTTTCATACACACAAGATGGGAACTGAAAGACACATCGGATCCTCCTACTTTAGCTCTGTTCCTATATTATACTTTATTTTTACCTGTGAGTGTTCTCAGACTCTCAGGGCATTCCTGCCCTGTACTGCCCACTCCCCGGCCACTCCTTACTCCTGCTCATAGATTTACTTACACATAAAGTCTCCTCCCTTTTTGCGTACTCCATTCGAAAAAGCCTGTGAGTGTACCATTGTTATGTGATCAGCTTCAAGATTTCCAGTTGGCTTATTTAGAAGCATTGCTGGGTTCTTTGACTTCACACAATGTCTGGACCTAATCTTGCTGATAGTGAAATGGTATATGTGCTGCAATAGGCTGATATGGGGGCATAGCTGGTTTTTATGGTTATAGCCTTTTACTGCCAAAATTGTCACGTGGAAACACATATATAATTGGAACAGACTAGATGTACCAGATTAGTTGGCCTCTGTATATTTCTTTGGGGAATGTGGATTGCATCCTACAGTTCTGCGAGGCGCCTTTAGGATGGATTCCAATAGGCAACGCCACATGAAATCTTGCACGTTTGCAATTTTGTGCGTTGTATTTACTTGTGTGTACATTACAATATTTTGCCTTTACTTTGCATTTTTAATGAAGCATTGGTTGGACATTGATTTATTGTTATTTGGTGTATTGCTGAAATTCTATTTTCTAGCACAGATCACTTTTCTGAATCTGCCTTAGACTGCTCTGCCTCATCACCCTAAGATGTTCTGAAAGAAATACTTGGTCTACAGTTTAAGGGACTGAGGTAATGTGGTTCCAGGACAACAAAGGAGAAAGACCTCTCTTGACAGGGCAGTAACTATGACTGCCCTGGGACCTCCCGAACTAAGGGCCACATTTCCAAGGCCCTAGCGCCTCCTTGCACCACATTAGCATATTTTTTTCATGCTAATGTAGTTGAACAAGGCAAAAATCGCCACCCCATATTTACAAAGTGGTGCAATACACGCATTGTGCCACTTTGCGACCCCTTGCACCACATTATGCCTGCGTCAGGCATAATGTGTGCAAGGGGGCCGTTCTGGCATTAAGAGGTCTGCAAAAATGGCGCAATGAAATCTACAACATTTCATTGTGCCATTATTGGTGTCATTTTAATGCCTGCTCAAAACCTGCTCAAAACAGGCATTAAAAGGACGCACCTATTGAAGTTAATGGGCCCCTTGCACTTTACTGAACTTTAAGCTAGTGCAGCAAAGCGCCACAATAGCTTAAAAATGTTGACACTGTTATCCTAACATGCGCCATGGTGCGCTGTATTGGGGCGGTGGGGTACTGATGAACCAGAATCTTGTAAATCTGGGCCTAAATTTCTTAAATACAATAGGAAGGGATTTTAGATGGTGAGCTGGCTGATAAATATTTAGAGTTGTGAACTCCTTGCCTAACACCATATGAAGGGGTTTTATAATGTGAACTCTCTGACAACTTCAATAGGAAGCGATGAATTTTCAGACAAATACAATAAGTAGGGGTATTGCATTGTGAACCCTGACAAATGCAACAGAAAGTGATTTTACATTGTGGACTCTCATCCAGTTGCAACAGAAAGTATTTTAACACGGTGAAGCCTCTGAGAAATGCAATAGTAATGGGTTTTATTTTGTCAACTTTGTGACAAACAAAATAACATTGGCCTTTACTTTTTTAACTTCCTGACCAAAGCAATAGGAAGGGAATGTATGTTGAAAATGATGTGATAAATTGAATCAGCCCCTTTTTTATTAATGTTGTACCAGAAGATGCTTGATATTTCCAGAAAAAGATTTAAGGTTCGTCAATGTATACTTTGAGCCTTCCTTAAATATGTTATGGGTCTGTTTAGTCAGAGACCATATAATCATGCTATTTCCATGTTAAAGATAACAGTCTTGCTTTGAATAATTGTAAGTGGTAACAAAGGAAATAGTCCTCCCAACTTACATTGTGAATGACTTGACAAAGCTTGTAGGCTCAACCTTTCTGATTGTGAAAAGATTATTTTTTCAGTAGGCTCTTACAGGAACATTGCTGATTAGATGTGGCTTGACAGCACACTGATACGATCAAGAGAAAAAAAGCTGTTAGGAGCACTACTAAGAGAGAGGCTCTGTCTTCATCCACATGTTAATTGCCTGATATACAGCATTGGGCAGAAATCGTGGGCTTCCACAGAGTAAGATGTTGCCATGTTTGTGGTATGGGAAAGATTATTCTCAATAGGTCTGTACTGTGTTGGTTATTGTACAAAGCCAAACATCAAGGCTACAAGCATGGGCATGCGCAGACATTTTTTCAGGGGGGCATATTATTAAGCACTAGTGCAGGCAGCGTAATACTACTGCGGCTGTAGCATTACGCTGCCCTGTGAGCATGCACACTAGGGCTGTACCTAAATTCAAGGGGGAGCAAGCATCCCCCCCTTGAGGACACCCATGGCTACAAGGCTATATATTTGTTTTATAAAACATTATGACAGCCCTAGTAGGCCTGACATATTTAGTGTGAAAAGCATGCTAAATATGACATGTATTCAAAGGTGAATTGTTATTACCTGGTGTCACAGCCTATTGATGGGTAATTACATGGAATCTCAAAAATTGTCTCATAATAACATAATAGGCAAGGGTTTTCCATTAGTTACTCCCCTTGATAAACCTTGGCGGGGAGAAGGTTTGCACTATAATAATCCTTGTTAGGCCTTCTTGGCAGGGATTGTATTGTGCCAACTGTAATTGTGAATATTTCTGACTGTATTAATGATGGTTGCCTTGTGGTAAAGCTTATTCTTAACACAGTAGGTTGCATTGGCAATGATAACCAGCCAATGATAAAGTCAATGGGTCTGATTGGTTCACTTCAGGAATTATGCATGATGCCATAGGTCTGATCTGTTTTTATTTTAATGAAAAATTATTACAAAGGCATTAGTTTTAGCTGCTTTGTAATGACAAGCATAAAAAAAGCAATAGAAATGTAAGAATGGATTGTATTTCACTTTGTTAAAGGCTGTAGAATGTTATTTTGTTACATGTAATCTCACAGATTACCATATTAAGTGAGGATTTTGTTGTTCTGACCTTAAGCCCTTGGGGCTGAAGATTGGTAATGTATTCATACTTGTTGTTACCTTTTGAGAGGTGTTGTATACCGTGTTGGCCATTGTAATTTTGTACCTATTTGTACCTATTGGTAATGTTATGCTTCTGTGTATGATGTTTACCAAGTTTTGCGCAATAGAATAGACCTGAGTTGATTATCCTGGCAAGTCAATGATAGCAGGTACATGCTTGAATGGATAGTTAGGAAATCTAATGTCATATCCCATAGGTTTGATCCATTTATTATGAAAGGTTACAACATTACAAAAGTGTTTTACCTGACTTATTTATTGTGAAAAGTATGTGTTAAAAGCCAATAAGACTTCAAGGGTGGTTTGTTATGAGAATCTGTTAAAGCCTGTTGGCAGGTGTTTTGTTTTGCCACATGGACTCACAGATTATTATTTGAGGCAAGGAGTGTGGTGTTGATTATCCACTTTATTAAACCCTACGGGTAGATTTGCAGTTTGAGAATTCTTCTTAGGCTATCTTACGAGGGGGTGTATATTGTTTTGCCAAATGTAATTTTGTACATATTTGTTATTTTATAATTGTGTGACTTGTGGTAAAACTTCTGCTCAATGCAGTAAGCCTGAGCTGGTTATTGTGACTCATCAATGCTAATGACTCTTGGCTTGATTGGTTCATTAGGAAAAGTTATGTCAAAGGATATAGGTCTGATCTGTTTATTGTGAAAAGGTGCAACACCAGCAGTAGGTCTGGCCTATTTATTGTGAAAAGTACGTTACAGGTATTTTTGTTACATGAAACCTCTGAGATTGCCATAATAGGCAAGGCCTTTTGTTTTGGTTATCCCACCTGACAAACCATGGGAGTAGAAGATTTACACTGCTATAATCCTTGGTGAGTCCTGTTAGAAACAACTGTGTATTTTTTGACAGCAGTAACTTTGTTCATATTTGTAATTTTATGGATGTTTATCTGACAGCTGCCTTGGGTTTACCTGTTTGTGGAAACACCTGAATTAATGATTGTTTCTCATCTGTAAGATATTGTTTGGTGTGATCAGGAGCAGGCCTCCTTGCACCTCCTACACAGATGCTCCACTAGTTTAATCCCCATGGGAGTTGGGTAATGTCAGGGATTAGATACAAGAACTGTCAACCACAGGGACTGAGATTTTTCACGTTAGGCAAAGTTATCCAGGAAGGAGGGTGCAGATGTGATAGGTTAGTGGAGTGACCTTGAGTATTTGTATTTACATTGAGTTAGAGGAAAGACTGTGGGGTGGATGGGCATGGGAGAGAAGGTGCTGATGAGGGAGGGGGAGGAAGCGGTCAAGTGAAACTGGATCCTGCATGGCTAGAGGCTAGGATAAGTGCCGCGTGATGCAATCAGTCTAGGAAATAACAAGAGATCTGAGCAAAGGCGTCTAATGGACACCTGAGTGGGAGAGACCTTCTTGATGTGAGCAAGCAGCATGAAAGCAGCAGTAGGATTGGATGCAGGGCAGGCTGGGAGCCTGAGCGTGTCCCTGCAGATGAGGCGCGGTTTGGAGGTGGCGCGTGTTGCCCGGCAAAACAGGTACGTTTTTTAAATTAATTTTTATTTTTGGTCATACTCCTCTCTTCCCCTCCTGCCCTACCCCTTCTTCCTCCAGCGAGCTGCAACTATAAATGTGTGAATGTAATGCACTTTCACACAGATGTTGTGGATGGAAGGGTTCAAGGACCTTATGTTCTACATGTCCATTTGGTAAAAGTGGTTGCGATTTGCGCACCGCCTTTTATCGAACACATTTCTACTTTGCAAATTGATCTATTTACTAACAGACTTGTAGTGTGTCACAATTTAACCTACCTCATCAATATTAATGAGGTCGGTTGCAAATTGCAACCCACTAAGATTTGCTACAGTATTAGGGATGGCAATGTGCTGGGGTCAGTAGACCACCATGTATGTGACCAGTGCCGGCTTTAGGTTAATGCGAATGGTCCTGCCACAACTGGCACCAAATTGTGGAGGCACTGCATTTGGAAAAATCTTATGGGGTTAAAGGAACAGACATCAGAGCTGCTTGTGTGTCAGTAATTGTTAGGCAATAGCAACACTGTAAATTTAACTCTGGTGATTAATGTATCTGTTGGAGAGATATGAGTTTTTTTATTCACAGTTTTGAGCGACACAAGAAGATGATGCACAGAATGCTGAATATTGTCAAACATTCACCCTCAGTCACAAATCTTGATTAAATCTATCATTTTCTGCTCCCCATGCCACCCCAGTTTGTACCCAGCCATATGCAAATCAGTCTTGGCCTTGCTCTTCATGAGAACAGCCCAGCCTGAACTGCCAGGACAGGCCCTCCCTGGACTACAAATAAACACCCTAGGACTGGTTTCAGGGTATCACCCCTCATCAGCCAGGCAAGCGTGAAGTCAGTGGCACAGTGAGCATGGGACCCAAGTATGGACATACCCTTCCCACTTAGGGTGACAATAGCATCACAAAACGTTGATGGACAGAATGCTGAACATTGTCAAACATTCACCCCCAGTCACAGATCTAGGTTTAATCCATTGTTTTTTGCTCACCATGCCACCCCAGTTTGGACCCAACCATGCGCAAATCAGCCTTGACCATGCTTCCAATGAGACCAACCCAGCCCGAACTGCCAGGCCTGGACAGAAAACAAGCATCCTGGGACCAGTTTTGGGGTATCACCCCTCATCAGCCAAGTTAGCTTGAATCCAGTGGCATAGTGACCAAGGGACCCAAGTCTGGGCATACCCTGGTCGTACCTATTGTCTCTGTGTAATATATGTGGGATGTAAAGCACTCTGGCGGCCTACATTGGGATGAGTAGAGCTAGGAAAAAAATTAAACACACTGAGGGAGCAGCTTTGGAGGGATGAAGGGCACCAATGGAGGGTGGTACTCAGAGAATCCGTGGGGGAGGTCTTTGGTGGGGTGGCGTGGAGGTGCCAAAAAGATTGTAGCACCGGGTGCCACTAGCACTAAAGCCATCATGGTGTTTAATCACTTTTAAATAAAGCAATATTTTTTTTATGCAGTTCAATTTTCTAAAAGGGAAACAGGATGCATTTGAAAAAGAAACAGAACTTTTTAAAGAATAGACAGTCATCCGTTTGAGTGATCGATTCCCTCTCTTTAACTTAACTGATGACATCATATTGCTGATGTGACCCGGACATTCTTTGAAGATATCTATTCGGGATTTACATGTTTGATTTGATCATTGTATCATCTGCTAAAAGGAGTAATTTCCTCTTAATGATTCCTGGATTTGTACCCGTGAAATTTTGTTTGTGACAGATCATTATTGTAGGGGCAACAGTGTTGACTACTGAAGATGCTTTTTGAGTATTGACTTCATTGATCTGATGTAATATATTATTGTTTATATACCAATATGCGCTCTGTTGTGTTTTGTTCATTTCATTTGTATTTGATGTTGTGCTGGTTAGATTGTGTAACCAGCGTAAAAAGCAAATATGAAATAATTCCTCCAGGAACATTGTACCTTTTGCATTTACCTTACCCAATTCCCTGGGAGACTGTTGGGTTGCCCTTTTTTTCTTAGACTAGTGGGTCTGCAGCACTGATTGTGCATCCACATAAGTAGCCCCTTAACCATGACCCAAGCCTGCCATTGCAAGGCCTGCATGTACATTTTCACCACCACTTTGACGTACCATTAAAAACTTCTTGCCAGGCCTTAAACTCCCCTTTTATTACATATGTCACCCCTAAGGCAGGCCTTAGGTAGCCATTAGGGCAGGGTGCTATGTAAGTAAAAGGCAGGACATGTACTTGTAAGTTTTACATGCCCTGGTTGTTTTTCACTAGTTGTTTTCAAAGTTTTTTTTTCACTATTGTGAAGCCTGTTCCTCTCAAAGGAAGGCATTGGAAATTCCCTTACATACTTTTAAGTGGTAATTTATGATCTGAAAGGAGTGGCATTGTCATGTTTGGTATGGTTGGAATGGTAGTGAGAAATCCTCTTACTGGTGCAGTTGGGTTTAACATTACCATTTTAGAGATGCTACTTTTAG
Source organism: Pleurodeles waltl (assembly GCF_031143425.1). Lineage (NCBI taxonomy): Eukaryota > Metazoa > Chordata > Amphibia > Caudata > Salamandridae > Pleurodeles > Pleurodeles waltl. The sequence continues at coordinate 69,727,964 of NC_090441.1, read as the reverse complement.
AAAGTAGGCAGTTATCCTGGCTTACTGCTCTCTGTGCCTTACAGCCTGTCTCCAATCCATGTCTGATTATATGAAGGTACACTGTTCCAAGGCACCAAATATAGAAAGAAGAAGATGAAAACAGGGGAGACCTGGAATCTCAGGAGCAAGAGCCCTCAAGCATCACTCTGGATGACTGGTATCATCATCGGGAATAGCTCCTCACTAGGTCGGCGCTGCAATGCCTAGTGGGCACCCCGTAGTGGGGGCTCTCAGCCGAATTTATGAGATAGTGACTGGAAGGTTCAACAGTGCAAAATAAGGGTGCCGCAAGTCACCACCCAAAACAAAAAGGAAGTGAAAGAGGTTCTAAAATTGGTTATTCATCCATAAACTTCATCATTTAATCGGTCTAGTATAACAAGGATGAAGACCAAGGTTAAAAACAATTTTGAAAGTAAAGTTGAGGATTATGCTCATATACCTTTCAAAAGTCAATAAATATGCTAGAGTGTCCTAAAAAAAAAAAAATTAAAGGAAACCTCTATATAATGATCGACATGTTTCGCGTCTATTGGTCTATCCAGATCCACTGACGCTTCATCAGGACCTACATGACTGGGTAAGTAAACCTCTTAAGAAATATATGAAAACCGGTCACTTACTTTAGTTAACTGGTAATACAGGTACCCTGAAAAACAAGAAACAAAAATAAAACTGCCAAAGGAGTGTAAAACAGATCTCTCTATCATGTGAAGTACACGATTTGATGTGGCGCAAACCAAATTCTGGTCAAAAGAAAAAAACGGTAATGAATAGGACATCACACAAAGAAAATGCTTACCACCCCCTACTCGAGAACAGGTTCCATGGGTAAGGTGTCTCTAGGACTCAAGATGACACTAGTTATGAATCCAGGTGGGGAAACAAAAATGAAGACATGACTCGTCGTGCAAATTTAAAATTGCAAAGACATCAAATAGCTATCTAAATTAAGAGGTGCCAAGAAAATGTTAAAAAATATGTCTGAAGTGGCTTAATGGTGCCATAATTAACAATATTGATGCTTTAAATGTAAAGTTAAACCAGATATACATACATCGTATAGTCAACTTACTAAATATAGCTTCACATAACCAGGTAAAGCATGACGTGTGTAATCAAAATTGTATGAACAAAACTACACGTTATTAATCATACAATCTATAAAATCTGGAATGTTTAAATGGTCTGTTTTTAGATTAGAGAGCTCGTAGTTCAACTGGTGTCAAAAATCGGCGCGTATGCCTTGCTGTCAAGTAAATGAGAGCAAAGCTGCACTATGCAAGTCTTACGGTATAAGATATCTTAATGTGAATAAAGTACGAAAGTCTATTAAGGTTCAAGAGCTCATAGCTCAGCTCGTGTCAAATCACGCTCGTCTGGCCATCAGGTAAATGCCAAACAACGAGAAATGTATCAAAGGTCCAACAATGGGGTCGCAACGTTTTCGCTTAAACGTAAATCAAATCAAATCAAATCATTAACATTTATAAAGCGCGCTACTCACCCGTGCGGGTCTCAAGGCGCTAGGGGGGAAAGGGGGGGTTATCGCTGCTCGAACAGCCAAGTCTTTAGGAGTCTCCGGAAAGCGGAGTGGTCCTGGGTGGTCCTGAGGCTGGTGGGGAGGGAGTTCCAGGTCTTGGCCGCCAGGAAGGAGAAAGCAACGGCAGCAAGTGCGAGGCCAGCGGAGCGGAGGGGGCGGGTGGGGACGTAGAAGCTGAGGCGTCTGTTGAGGTATTCCGGTCCCTTGTTGTGGAGGGCTTTGTGTGTGTGGGTGAGAAGACGGAAGGTGATCCTTTTGCTGACTGGGAGCCAATGCAGGTGTCTCAGGTGTGCGGAGATGTGGCTGTTGCGGGGTACGTCGAGGATGAGGCGGGCCGAGGCGTTTTGGATGCGTTGCAGGCGGTTTTGGAGTTTGGCGGTGGTCCCGGCGTAGAGGGTGTTGCCGTAGTCCAGGCGACTCGTGACAAGGGCGTGGGTCACGGTTTTTCTGGTGTCGGCGGGGATCCAGCGGAAGATCTTGCGGAGCATGCGGAGAGTGAGGAAGCAGGCGGAGGACACGGCGTTGACTTGCTTGGTCATGGTGAGAAGAGGGTCCAAGATGAAGCCGAGGTTGCGGGCGTGGTCTGCGGGGGTCGGTGCGGTGCCGAGGGCCGTGGGCCACCAGGAGTCGTCCCAGGCGGACGGGGTGTTGCCGAGGATGAGGACTTCCGTTTTTTCAGAGTTCAGCTTTAGGCGGCTGAGCCTCATCCAATCTGCGACGTCCTTCATACCCTCTTGTTGGTTGGTCTTGGCGCTGGTGGGGTCCTTGGTGAGGGAGAGTACAAGTTGGGTGTCGTCGGCGTAGGAGGTGATGATGATGTCGTGCTTGCGTACGATGTCGGCGAGGGGGCTCATGTAGACATTGAAGAGTGTCGGGCTGAGCGATGAGCCTTGAGGTACGCCGCAGATGATCTTGGTGGGTTCTGAGCGAAACGGAGGGAGGTAAACTCTTTGGGAGCGGTTAGCGAGGAAGGAGGCGATCCAGTCCAGGGCCTGGCCTTGGATCCCGGTGGAGCGTAGGCGGGTGATTAGGGTGCGGTGACAGACGGTGTCAAAGGCAGCCGAGAGGTCGAGGAGAATGAGGGCGACTGTTTCACCGTTGTCCATCTGGGTTCTGATGTCGTCTGTGACTGAGATGAGGGCGGTTTCCGTGCTGTGGTTGGTTCGGAATCTGGTTTGTGAAGGGTCGAGCAGGTTGTTGTCTTCCAGGAAGGTGGTCAGCTGTTTGTTGACGGTCTTTTCTATTACCTTGGCTGGTAAAGAGAAACGTACTTACATATTAGTACATTGGTCCTACTGTGGGACCTACCCTCGGAGATCACCTCCCGGAAACAACCGGGTCATGTGTTCTCCGAGCCGTTAAATAGACGCCGCTGCTCTCAGCGCGTCTATAAGCGAAATAGAGGACGGACTGTGGGAGTCCGGAGGGGCAACAGTATAGAGGAAGGACTACAAGTGCTGGAGCACTTGTAGTTCAGGGCCTCGTAAGGATGGAAAAAATGAACAAAATTCGGGGCAATAGAAAGCGTGATTAACTACCAAAATAATGAATTATTACACTCAAATTGTGAAATTAACTGCCCAATATGCCGGAAAAAATGCCAAATTGGACAAAATTCACTTATCAAAATTATGAGTTCTTACACTAAAATTGTGAGTTCTTACATTAAAATTGTGAAATTAAATGCCCATAAAGGTTTTGATGGTTGGCGTGCAAGAAAAAAACTTTAAAAACGTTTGGAATTGGTGAATGTTGGCACCAAATTAGGGTGAAAGAGAGGTCCAAGGGATATCATCATTAAGACCTCTTAAATGGGTCCCCAATTTAAACACCCATTTTTGTTCAATCCTAAAGAGGGTTCTTGAATCATCGGGGCGAATAAAAGGTGCTTCAATTACCACCCACCATAAATCATCCGGGGAATGATGAACCTCAAATAAATGAACACTGAGTTTGGTAGTAAGCTTTTTACACCTAATATTGCTTCTGTGTTCATTGATACGGGTCTTAACAGGTCTAGATGTCATGCCGATGTATCGCAGATCACAGGGGCACGTGATCATGTAGATACAATTTTTAGTATTACAGTTGGTATGTTTTTTAAGATACCAAGGCCCGATAGAGTCAAAGTCTAGTTTTTTTAGATGTCTAGTGAGGCCACAGACGTTGCAATTGCCACACGGGTGGTGTCCCACAACTGGAGGGAGATCCCATAAAGTCTTTTGGTTAGAGGGGTTATGTGGGATTCGTGGACGTGTGTGCACCACTAAATCTCTTATGTTGGCAGTCCGTTTGAAAGCAAAGAGAGGTTTTTGTAAGTTGCAGCCTCCGCTGGTAAGGATGGACCATCGCTTATTAATAAATTTTTTAATAGAGTTTGACATGGGAGTATAGGTTGAGACACAAGTCAGTCTAACTTGAGGACGATGTTCTCTTGGCGCTAATAGTGCCTCTCTATTATTGTTCCTGGCTCTTTTCCGTGCTTGGTTGACAACCTTAGATGGGTAGTTCTGTTCACAAAGTTTAGACTGAAGAGTTTCGGATTGTTGATCAAATTCAGTGAGTGAACTGCAATTACGTCTAAGTCGCAAAAATTGACCAAAGGGTAAATTATCCCGCAAGGCCTTTGTGTGGTGGCTCTGGTACAGTAGGAGCGAATTCCGATCCGTAGGGTTGTGATACACACTGGTCTGCAATTTCCCATTGTTGATTGAGATCATCAGATCTAGAAAAGGTAATTGATGGTCAGACACAGTGGCTGTAAATTTCAAAAAAGGATCAAGGGTGTTGATCCAAATTATGAATTCTTCTGCCTGAATCATGGGTCTTTGCCAAAGGATCAAAATATCATCTATGTAGCGTCGCCATAGCCTAATAGAATCGAGGAACGGATTGGTTGGCAAAGAAATATATTTCTTCTCAAAATCGTACATGTAAAGACATGCTAGGCTTGGGGCGAATGTGCTCCCCATTGAGGTACCCTGAATTTGATGGTAGAATTGATCCTCAAAAAGAAAAAAATTCTCAGTCAAGGCTAATCTGGCACACTGTAAGATGAAAGATGTTGGATAGGACAAAGTTGGTGATACTTCATATAAAGCAGTCTCTATAACTTGTAAAGTTGCTTCTTGAGGAATGTTGGTGTAGAGTGCCTCTATGTCTAGGGTGATGATCGCTTGTGTGGTCTCGCCTTCATTGATGGTTTCGATCAAATTGAGCACCTCCTTGGTGTCTTTCAAATAAGTGGTAGAATTTCTTACTAGGGGTTGTAAAAAATAATCGCAGAAGATCGAGAGTGGTTCCAAAATAGAACCCAACCCTGATACTATCGGGCGTCCCGGAGGGGAGGTTTTTTGTTTGTGAATTTTCGGTAAAGAATAAAAATATGGTATCTGTGGATGTGGTGTGTCCAAAAATTCTTCCCTGGGAGAAATCCACGAATTATTCCTAGCTTCCTCAATCATAGTTCTAATCTGTGTCTGGAGTCTCACTGTGGGATCACGGTTGATTTTTGCGTAATAAGTGGAATCACTTAGAAGACGCAAACATTAGTTTCTGTAATCACACAGAATTCATTACTACGATCGCTCCTCCCTTATCAGCTGGTTTTATGGTTATCTCAGGATCAGATGATAACGAGGTCAAAGCTATCCTTTCTTTGGTCGAAATATTGATAAAGGCTTGTTTGGGATGAAGAGTATTTAAGTCAGATAACACTGCTTGTTCAAAAGTTAAGACTTCATGGGGCATTGCTGCAGGGGAGGGAACAAAGGTCGAAGGTTTTTTGAGACCAGAGTCAGGAACTTGAGGTTCCTCTATTTTGTCTTTAAAGAAGAATTTCAACCGGATCTTCCGGAAAAATTGGGCTAATTCAATATGTAAACGGAAGAGATCGTCTTGAGGGGTAGGAACAAAACCTAGCCCTTTATTAAGTACAGAGATTTCTTCTTCTGAAAGTTGTTTCGATGAAAGGTTAACAACTAAGTCTTCTGTGGAGGGTTTTTTGACTGGCTTCTGGTGATCATCTGTCTCTGGACCATTGGACGTGTCTGCCTCTGCCTCTCCTTCTGCCTCTGCCTCTGCCCCGGCCTCGGCCTAAAAAAGGAGGGGCAAAAGGCATCATTGGTTGTGGTTGAAAGAAGGGAAAAGGTGTTTGCCACGGCATCGCTTGGTGTACCGGGTACGGAGGATAATTGTAAAAAGGTTGTTGAGGTTGGTTCTCGTCTGTACTCCACCCATCGGATGAGGAACCGCTACTATAATTACGGAATTTTCTGATCGGTATAGGAGCCTCATCGGATGACTGGGATCGGTTGTCCCCTTCAAAGTCATCTTTAATATAGGGGTAGACTTTTTCATGGCTAAATCTCGTGATGTCTTTTTGAAGTTTGGAGACCTTTTGCTGAGTTAAGAATTCTCTAGTCTCATTCAACTCAGTGGTGATTTCAGCAAGACGACATTTGAATGCAGTCAAAGAGATAGTAGTTTTTAAAGTGTTCTCAATGGCATTGATCTGGATGGTAATTGTATCTGCCAACCTTTTAGAAGTGTTAATGATCAATACTAGCCAATCTCTCGTGCATTTCCAGGCTATTTGAGCCCAGTCTTTCCTAAAGGCTAGATCTTGCAGGAAAATGCGTGGTATGTTGGACACCAGCAGACCATTTGGAGCGATATTGGCACGGAGATATTCAGTCATAATTGTCCTGTGCATTACGGTTTTTATGAGTTCTCGTTTCAAGGTGGATAGTTTGTCCCATTCAGTTTTTAGGCTGCCCGACGGGACAGAACCGTCATTGTCTAATATAGAAGGAGTTTGTAAAATGGCTGTTACCATTTCGTCATCATAGCTCAGACCCTGAAAATTATCCATAGTGCGGATCTTTACCACTATTGTGGGAGGATGAGAAAAACTGACGGTAACAGTCAAGGAAGTCCCACAGCTAAGCAGCTGTACATTTGTGTTAGCTTTCCAATCCATGTCTGGTCTGTGCTGGTTGAAAGCTCCCCTTGTGCACTCCACCCACACAGCCTTCAACACAGAACACTCAGCTGCATCTGCATTCATCTGCATACTGATGGGCCTTCCTGGTCAGGAAGGGTGAAGAGGCTCTCAATTGCACTTCAAACAATAGTGGTCTGATCCCACACCAAGTACTGATAAGCACCAAAGATCTCCTAGCAGACAGGACTGGGTTGAAAGGGGAACCGGTGCACTTCAAAACCACTCTTTGAAGTTTGCCCACTTCAAAGACACATTTGGGTATATATACTGGTTCTGTGATCCCCTCAAATGTGACACTTCTGGACCTACAACTGGACTCTGTGAGAAGGACTGCAGTGCTGCACGAAGGACTCATCTGGACTGCTTTTTTAGAAGGACTGCTCTCCTGCTCGTTGTCCTTCTGCCTGCTGCTTCCTGACTCTGCTGGAAGTACCTTGCCAAGTGATATCAAGTGATCTCCAAGGGCTTATCCGCTTGTCTTCTGTTAAGAAGTCTCAGGGCCATCAAAGACTTCCCCCACAGCATTTTTATTTTTGATGCATCCCAGGTACTTTGCACTAAAGATATACATCAATTGATTTCTATGGATTACGACTTACTTAAACCCCTAAAGAGTGATATCGTGACTTGTGCATATTGAATTTCTGTTGTTTTGCTCTAATTTTATTCAGATAAATTATATCTATTTTCCTAAACTGGTGTGGAGTACTTTTTGTGGTGTTTTACTGCTTACCTGTCTGAGTTATTGCACAAATACTTTACACATTGCCTTCTAAGCTAAGCCTGCTTGCTCTGTGCCAAGCTACCAGAGGCTGAGTACAGTATAATGTAGATTGTGTTGTGATTTACCCTGATTAGGATTGTGGTCCGTACTTCGACAAGGTGCAAACCTCTGCCAACTAGAGACCCAATTTCTAGCACATAACGTAAGGAACTGGTATTTGGAAGGGAACCTTCTAATATGTCACTTCCAATACCAATTCGTAATGGTTTCCTAAATCCATTTGACAATTTGGAAAACCTTTTCAAAATCATTAAATAGACGTATTACATTTCAAAAAGGGTATTAGTGTTTGCGAACAGTATCATTGGCTGAATGAGGGGCTGTGTGAACACTAAAACACTTAGGCCCTCATTCAGCCACCTGCCAAGATTGGAACGCCGGGTGGAAACCTATTTTCCCCCCGCCGGCCCAGCAAAGATCTCGGCTGCAACACAAGAGCTGGCTCCAAATGGAGCCGGCGTTGTTGTGGCCGTGCGACGGGTGCAGTTGCACCCATCGCGCTTTTCACTGTCTGCATATCAGACAGTGAAAAGCTGCATGGGGCCGTATCAGGGGGCCCGCGACTCCCTGTACCGCTAGCCTTTTCCCGGCAGTTCAAACTGCCAGGAAAAGGCTGGCGGTAGGGGGACTTGTAATCCCCTGGGCACCACTGCTAGCAGCTCTGCCCTGGCAGATTAAATCCGCCGGGACCAATGTAGTGGGAAACCGCTGGTCCCGTCGGTGCGACCACGGCGCTTTCGCCACGGTCGTAATACTGTGGATTTCACCGCCAGCTTGCTGGTGGTGAAATCCGCCACAACAACCCTGGCGGTCGAAGACCACCAGGGTTGTAATGAGGGCCTTAGTATTTGAGGGCCCAAGAAAGTTTTCTCCCTGTAGTAACCTTTGGCCGCAGAGAGTGTCTATCCTTGCAGCCATTTTGTCATTACCATAGCATGAAGGATATAATATGAAGCTAAATTTGATAACTATATCATGTGTGTCCCCTCCAATATTTATCCACATTGGGAAATCAGACAAAGTGTTGTATAAATAAAATATGTGTAATTATGTTTATACCAATAAGTTCTAAACCCTATGGAAAAAATTAAATAGCTTTGTTACTTACTGATTTCAGAGGAAACTATAGACGTACGCCAAATAAATGAAAAGTACAGAAGTAAAACTGTCTGCACACATTCCTAGCACAACTTTCATTAAATATCTCTAGGTGCTGGGTTGCAATATTGCATGTTTAGAGTAAAAAAGAGTAAACTGAGCTAGAGCCAAAAATTGGGCATTGAATGCGTTTTTTTTCACATGAAAGGAGCAGGAGCGGCTCGCATGACTTTGAAGGGGCAGTGCGGCATGTGCGGTGGGGGGAATTCATAGAATTAATTTTTTTTAAACACATACCTTTCTTGCCACCGCCACCACTGCACTGCTCCTCTGCTGCAATTGCAGGCACAAGCTCCCAGCCTGCCAAGCGGCCAATCCGAATGCTGCCATCATACTGCTGGCACCATGACAGCAGCATTCAGATTGTCCGGAGCGCCCAGCCAGGGTGAAAGTCTCTACCTGCTCTCTCCAGTATGGCAACACAGTGCTGGGTTGGATCGAGTCGAGTGCGCATCTGAGTTTGGCCAGCTCGAGACAGCCGGCCAAGCATACATGCACACTGAGGGGGAGTGCTGTTCACTCCCCCTCTCTCCCCATCATAGCCCGTGGCCCCACCCCCTTTACTATAAAACAATAATAAACATAGTTTATAATAATTTTATAGTAAAAGCTTTGCAGCTGCTGCTGCTGCTGCTGCTGGTGGGGGGGCGATGCTCCTCCACCCTAGCGAAGGAGCCGCGTCTGGAAAGGTGGTAACTAATTTAAAAGTATTTTCTCCAACCTGCACATGATTTAAAAGATTTTACCAGAACAACCAAGGTAACCTGTAGCACCATGTCACCAAAACATCAGTATTAAGTTCAAGGGCACACTTTTCACAAAGGAACGCTCAGGACTTGGTTCATTTGAACTACAGAAAGATTATAACTACAACATACTACAAATAAGAACTAGAAGAATGGATTAAGCAGTCATTTGACAGGAACCTGACAGATTTAGGTACGGAAATGTATCCTGAAGATGCAGAAGGGCCTGTCCTAGGACAAATTAGTGCTACTAGACAGAAAAAGCACACACGTTTCGCAGTATTTTACACAAGTAGATCATTCACTCCAGGGGCCCTCTTTACATTATATGGCCTCACTCAGCTTTCTTGTAATCAGAGGAGCAGAATTATAATCTCCCCTGTCTCATTCATTGTGTGATCCTGGACAAACTAATGTCTCTTCCTTATGTGTCAAAATTAGTAGAAACTGCCTGGCATCAGTATGAAGTGATGTGGAAAAGGAATCATGATTTGAGAGTGGGAAGCATCTAGAGATTATCCAGTTTAGTTTACTACAATTAATATCAGTCTCATTAGTGAGGACATTTCCAGAGAGCACTCAATTCTTGGTTCTTGTCAATCCCTCACTTTGCCTGCTCACACCTCTTAATTGGTGGGGGGAAAAGCCTGCTACTTCCCTGGTTCCTAGTACTGGATAAAGTATTCACCACTGCATTGCCAACATCGGTTACCATATTTTTAAAGAGCGAAGATTGTGCTTTTTCAATATAACTGGCCACTGAGACATTCAGAGGTTTTGTAGGTTCTTTCTAGATATGTAATCTTCCTGTTTCAGTGGCTCTGCTCCTAGTATAGCGGTCTCCTTCCTTATTGCCGACTAATGCCTTTATAAATACATTTCAGGGAATTGAACCATCACAAACACAAAGTCACAGTATCAAATTAGATTGCCTTTTACTACAGAAAGAAGAACTGCAAATCAATTATTAATGCGTAAATAATAGTTTTAAAAAACTTAAAATATTTCACCCTAGGACCAGGATACGAACCATGTGACATCTGGCTTGGAGTCCTCTGTTCTCCTTTGAGAATGTAAATAATGTTTTTTAAGAGCACGCAGTGGACCCATGGACGACTGCCTGCTCTGAAACTTAAAAGAGTTTCATACATGAGGAATACCGATTTCCTAATTGCGAAGGAGACAGAATCACAATTAGGAATTTGGTATTCCTGAAGTTAGTACATCTGGCACTTAGTTATTTGCTCTTTCAGAAATTCATGTAACAAAACATATATATAAAATTCCGTATGAGTGCTTGCCACAATGAATAATCTGTAACTGACCCTAAACGTAAAGAAAGCATTTGAAACAGACAGGAATTTGGCAAAGAAAAATGATAGTCTACCAAGTGAGTCCAGCCTCAGGCATCGGCTCTGACGTACATCAATGAGATCCAAAGCCCTTCGGTGCCTCAGCAGCTAACAATAAAGCAGACATATAAGATTCAATGTAACTCATTTCAGAAACAAATTAAACACGAGTAGCGAGATGCTTCTAGAGCTTGCAAAGCAACATCAGAATATCACAGAATACAATGCAGCAGATTCCATGAAAAACACTCCTTCACAAACCACTTAAACGCATGTAGCAGCAAAAAAAGAGGAAGTTGATTACTGACTGCACCTATTTATTCTAGATAGTTCTCCTTTGTGTTGTCCCTTCCTGTCCAGGGGAATTGATTATGGGGTATGCAAATGTCTTTAAATGCCCTATGATTAATAAAGCTTCTTGTCTTGTAATAAAACTACATATGTGAATAATAGCATATTTGTAGTTAGTTCCTCATGCCCCACTCCTACCATTTCTATACTTTGTAAATACCAGCGTTGATACAATTTACAAAGCTTCTAAGGATGTGATGGCTTTGCCAGGAACTTGTGACCTGCAGATCACATATGATGCCAGGTACGAGCGTTACCTGCCAGTTTGGAGTTGTGTTTGGTAGGAAGGCAGGGCGGTGGTTTGCCTCTTCCGCTCTATGTAGACTTCATGTTTATGTATTGTGTGGGAGAAGAGAAAACACAATAGATCCAACAAGCAGAGATGGCAAGGAAGATCTTAGAGGGTTGGCAATAGCCGTTTACCTTTGGAACCCAGGGGCAAGGGCTTGAATCCTGGCCTCAACACTTGTGCAAAAATCGGAAGGTTCTGGCCGATTTGCTTACTACATCATTCCCCAACACCCCCATAATGTACAGTGCTCTGTTGATCTCAAGCTATGGCTGTGCTAAATAGACACTAATAAATATACACTATTGGCCCAAAAGTCTGCAACAAAATGTTTAGGACCATGCACTCATATGCAAACGTTTTCACTTCCTGACACACTTAAAATTATATACTTTAGTTTTTATTCCTAACACCAATCTTAAACTTGCACACAGCATGTACTAGTATCATCGTGTGATGTATGCATTGTATGGACAAAGGCCCTGCGTCTAATCTGAGTATGGGCTATACCTCTTCTGAAAGTATAGGAAGTGAGAACCGCCTACCTTTGCCCAAGCAACAGATCAAAATACACCCAGAGAAAATACAGCAGTTCTAGGATCCAGTTGATTTTCAGAGGAAGAAGGGGACAGAGAGAAGGGTAACAGAATAGTATTGAAAATATAATCTTAAATACCTACTTAAAAAAAAAAAAAAAAAAAAAAAAACTTTGCCTTCCTGCCAACACAAAAAAAAAAACAGAAATATTTCTTCCAATGTTACAAAATAAATAAAATTGAAACCTAGCGAAAGTCAATATAAAATGCTCTATAAATGAAGGAAATGTGCCTACTAAAGCTGAAAGAAAATTATTCAAGTTTCATTGAGCTTTTTTTGAGTTGCTTTCTAACTTAATTTTGTAAAATTAATTCAAAGATCAACACTTAACAAAGGAGCATTTCCGATTTCATTAGACACTCATAATGTACCATAAATCCAATATCTACATCCATGATTTTAGTGTGGAGAAGTCATTACCTTACAGGCTAGAGGGTTCCAGCTGTTGACCTATTCATGAAACAGGAGGGCAGGGAAGCAGTGATTGGGCCTCTGCTTGAATTTGTGGTCTAAAATTGGGATAGGCCATTTCATGGTCTCTGATTGCTTAGCAGCAATGAAAAGCCTGGATAAGCACGTTTATTAAAAATGGTAGGTGTGCTTCCTTTTGTGAATCTTGCCATCACTGAACATTATTCTTCAAGAATGCTCTGATTTCAAAAGACAACTTTGCCAGTCAATATGTTCTGAGCTCCACTGCACTTTGTCACTTCTTCTAAATGCTGGAATTTGATAGTTCTTATTTTAAGTCTCATTCCTGTTGTTGTTTCTGGGTCCAATCAGCTGTAGTCATCTGGCAGAAAAGATGTTTACCCATTATATACCGCCTTATTTTAGGGCACCTTTAGGAATAATTTCACTCACATAAGAGCGGACGCACTAAGTGAACCTCTCATTAGTGAAGGGTAACGTGCAGAGAAACCCTCTGTTGCTGACACTAGACAGGCTAGATGAGGAATTGCGTAGACCTATATCATGTCTTTCTAGTTAAGTCAAGTCTTGATATAGGTTTGATAAGAGTGGCAGTGAATCAGTTGGCTCAAGGACTTCCATGCCTGCGCACAGCCCACAGGTATCATTAATTGTACAACGGAAATGATCCATATGTCAGCAAAGAAGTAACTTTGGTCACTTTTGAAATATAAATACTGAAGTTGTGGGAGAGCAGAAATTCCCCTACAAAATAAAGAGCAGAATTGCATTCTTTAGTTGGTAGACAAGAAATATCTTTACTCCCGCACTGCACTGTCCAGGTACCCATTGTGTCACAGCAATAGCCAGGTGATCATTTACCAATCTCAAATTTAAAAAATGAACTATCAAGATTCTTTCATTGCCACAGAAATGTATCCATCAACCTAATATGTGGAGGGATAGATAGATAGATAGATGTTTTATTTGCATAGTTACTTAAAACCATGTTTACAGTTGTACACATTGCTAAAAAGAATTTCTCAGATTCTGCACAATCATAAAATACATTCATCGTTCACTACTTGGTTGATCTAGAAGTTGGCTAATATCTCATATCAGAAGGTTCTCAAAGCTGGTTGCCTCACTGTGTTATCATGTTGGCCCCTGCTGCTTTTATGTTACCAGGGTTCAGAATTTAACCAGTCGACAGTTAAACTGTAGGTTACCTAAATTAAATTTGTTTTTTAATAGAGCTTTCCTTTCAGGTGAAAGTTTTTCGCAGGTGCAAAGCAGATGTTGGAGGTCTTGTATGCCAGCACCACACAAACGACAGATAGTATTGGTGGATCTCTTAGCCAGGGGGCTGTGATTAGTGTGCCTGGTAAGAGCCTGAGTCGGTACCTTAAAACTGCTCTTTGGTGTGCCTTGAGAAGCTGAGGCTAAGGTATACTTGTGGGCCCAGGGTCGCATAGGTGGTCAGTGTCATCCAGGCATAGGACCTCCTTGAAAAGGCTGCTTTGTCCTCCATTGAGGACTGGAGCGTAATTGACTTCCAGACTGCTTTATTGAAGACACTGTGCGAAGTTGGAGTACCCCATAGATCAGTGAGCCATGTCTTTCTCAACAAATCTTCTAGGTAGACTCTGTCAGGTGAGGCGTTCTTGCGCTGAAGCTCCTGCCATAGATGATGGTTGAGGGAGTCTGAGGTGGCTCCCCAGACTTTACTCCAGAAGTTTAAATATGCTCCTCGTCTTGCCAAAGACTGAGTCAGTAAACCAAACTCAAGCTTAAGTTGGGCGGGAGAGGTGTATTTCAGAAGGTTGAAGATAATCCGATGAACTTTACATCCTGTATGGTCTAGAGTTTGCAAGTCTCTTTCTCTTTGTATTTCACTCCCGTAACTTATTGTGGGCAGGAGTTTAGCTTTCATTACCTGTAAAAGAGGGGTGAATGATGGGCCATTCAATTATGTTTTCAATCTTTTTAAGGATAATGCTAAAGCTAGGCCTTTCTCCATGATGCTACCTCTTTTGTGCACAACGTTACCAGACTTATCAATGATGACCCCAAGGTATTTGTATTGCTACACTTGCAGGAGTTGTGTCTTGCCCTAGTACCACACCTGAGGGGACATCCCCTTTCTACTAATTGACATTGTGCAGGTTTTTTCAAACTTAGCTGAGAAGGTGTTGGCATCCGAATATAGCTGGGTAGTGTTTATGAAACGCTGGAGCCCTACCTTGGTATGGCTGATCAACACAAGGTCATCTCCGTACATGAGACACAGCAGTGTTTGATCCCCGATTTTGAGTGCGTGTGAATTTGTGAGGGCAAGAACCCCCACCAGATCTGCTAAGTATAGATTAAAAAGTGTGGGGGCCAGGACACAGCCCTGCTTCAATCCTTTGGTTGCAGGTATCTTCCTTGAGAGATGCATACCTGTACCCAAATTGATATGTACACAAGTGTCCGTGTGGAGGGCTATTATAAGATCTAAAAGCGGTTGGGGGATTCCCTAGTTTATTACTTTCCTCTAAAGCAGATTCCTCTCCACATGGTCAAAAGCAGCCCTAAAATCGATGAAACATAAAGGGAGCTGTCGTTTCTGTGCCTTTGCTTTGTCAATAAGGAATGCAATAGCCATGATGTTTTTTATAGGGCCGGATACTTTTGAGAACTCTGTTTAGGTGTTAGGGATTATTCTCTTTTCGGATATCCATGCAGACATGTGCTCCTGCAGGAGTACTTTGCTTCATTATCTATTAGGGCAATTAAGCGATAGTTTTTTAGGAGTGATCTGTCCCTGTTTTTGAAGATGGGCGATATTAGGGCCCCCTTCCAGGAAAATGGAATAGTGGTGGTAAGGCCAATTCCTGAGAAGAGAGATTCTAAATTTGTTCCCCAGAAAGACCTATTGTACTCAAAAACCATGGGGGGAGGCCATCTGGTCCCGGGGCTCCTTCCCTCCTGCCCTTGGCTATCAGATCTAGTATCGAGGATGTGGCTGCCGTTGTAATAAGTGGTGGCTGCCGTTGTAATAAGTGGTGGCTGCTGTGGGGACAGGTGCATATAGGGGGTTCCTATACTTGTTGGTCTTCGTACAGACATTTCAAAAGAGACTGAGGTTCTGTGCTGGGAGCTGAAGTGGTCACTAAGAAATTGTGCTCAAATGTCTTCCGGTATGTGCAATGTGAGGCCTCTGGGTGCAGGGCATAAAAGTTTGCATATTGTATGCCAGAAGCGCGCACTGTTTTTGCTCTTTACGTCCATATATAGCTTAGCCTATAAATCTATTTCGTGAGACCTGTTGATTGACTACTTGAGCTTGTTCAATGTCTGTTTTTGGTACCTTGAAGCTCCTAGCAGGTCTAAGCTGCAGGTCCTGCTTCTGAGTTACCTTATAGTGGAATTAATTTTCTTTTAAGGTCTCATAGTTTGGCTCTTTGTTCCTGCGACATGCATGTTGTTGCTGAAAGAGCTGTTGGTGGACGGGCGGAGATTGGTTCTGCAAATTGTTCACGTAACTTGGTGTTTGGTAGTTCCCACTTTGCCACCTCACTGCTGCTTATGGCTTTCAATTTGGCTACCAGGTCCCATTGCTGCGTGGGATAAGAGCTCTATGTTTGATTGGGCACATTTAACCCATTTATAATGTGTGGTGTAGAAAGTGCTAAAGGGGACTGTTATCCTTTCCGGACTGGGGAGCATCCGAGAAAGTACTAGGTCCTTTGGACTGTGGTCACTCTCTCCCCTGTCCCCTAGGTGATAGGTGCAGCTTGTTCAAACAATGGCAGAGAGACAAAGGAAGAGTCGATCGTTGTAGGAGCATTTGTTGAGAAGCATGATGCGGCTGGTGGGGAGTCGTCCCAGAATCTTCCATTCAGGGATCTTAGTTGCAAACATTCCAAACCATTGAGTAGCGGCCTGATTGTTGCTGTGGTCGCCAGTGCTTGTTGTTCTTCTGTGTTGGAGGACCCCAAGTGGTGGAAAGAGCGATAGCAGCTTCATCCATGGAGGCTCCAAGTAGGTGCAGGTTGAAGTCTCCTGAGACGATGATGTTTGTAGTTTCGGCTATTTCTCCATTGCTTATGTAGTTCTCAAGCTGATCCACCAGCTGGGTGGTGTCTTTTGATTTGAGCGTAGGGTGGAGGTAAATATTTACAATTACTATCTCTGCTGTGGACACATTCTCAGTTGTGGTAATTTGTTACTGTGTTGATGAAAGGGAGGGTAGAGGCAAGGGAGGTAGCTTTGACTGACATAGCTAGGGAGAAATATGTGGCAAGGCCGCCCGCGGGTGACCATACCTTACCTTCTTGGTTGCTGGCATAAAGAAACACATATAACCTTGCAGCTGAAAGGGTTTGTCTAGCCATGTTTCTTGTATCAGTATGATGTCAAAGATGCTGATGTACTGGAAGATGTCCTGATCTGAGGTTTTGGCAAGGAGGCCGTTCACGTTCCATGAGCAGAGACGAAGAGCATCCTTTGTTGGTGAGACACCCCTTCTTTAATTTGGTGTTGGTCACCAAGACCCATTACAATTGTTGATTGTTCTAGAGATGCACCTTAGGTCATTGCTAGGGTATTAGGAATCTGTTGGTGTTGGGCAGCTCAGAAAATAATCAGAGGTGGTAATCGCCAGGGATCTAGAGTTCCTTGGTGAGCGTCCCAGGGCACTCTTGAGTATGGAGGTAGTATGCTTGAACAGAGGCTCTAGTTTGATAGTGGGGCCTGCCGATAGTAGAGGGAGTGGGTAGCCAACTTTGTGGTACTTGGTGATGCTTATGCTATTTCATCAAAAAATTGTTTAGGCTATTGTTAAGGCTAATAGGCTTGACGTCCACGTGGCCTTTGTCACTTCATGGGCAGATGATGCATCCAGGCGAATGAACTCGACCGCCAGGAGATCTGTTGAGCACAGGCCAATAGTGGCTGGAATATGCGATAACAGACGGAGAATATTGCCCCTGTTCATGATGTCTCCCATGCCTTTTGATTTGTAGTATGTATGTAATATGAGTATATTGGTGTCTAGGTACTCAGAGAGTGTTTCCGGTTTTTGTAAAGATTGGGTACACACTCTGCCCCTATTCTGGCCCCTGATGTTGTTTAGCTCATGAAGGCTATCACCTGCTTGTATGTCATGTTTAAATACAGTTTGTGTATAGGTCCCGCTCTGACATCTTCCCTTGGAGTTGTGAGGATTCCTGCAGGGGCGCAGCTATGGGTCCAGTGAGTTCTGGCATGCAAGTGAATTGCAGTTTCCGTGGACAGGGGTCACTATAGTTTGCACGGTATGCGCAGTTTTGACTATCACGTTATTGCCCACCCATTCCTCAGACAGTGTGGCTAACACAGTTAGAACAGTTGATGTTACCGGGGGGCTCCCCTTTCCCCAGCTGATTTCCGATGGGTACTTGCTCTTTCCAAGTGGGCCATAATGTACAGGCCTGCTGTGCTGCTGTTACAAGAGGTACAAGAAGATGATCTGTGTTGATTGTGCCCCCACGTGCCCCCATGGGGACCAAGCATTCCTTTGAACGTATTTCTCCAAGTTTAACTACGCAGAGCAGTCCAACGTAGACTCAGGGAGGTGTTGGGGGCTAGAAAACGCAGGACACAGAAGATCACAGCATTAATAGTGAATAAATTAATATCCAGCCAGTGCTTGTCTTTAAATAGGAAAAGTACTTTAATGCACACACTTCTAAAGGGAGTGCAGAATTATTAGGCAAGTTGTATTTTTGAGGATTCATTTTATTATTGAACAACAACCATGTTCTCAATGAACCCAAAAAACTCATTAATATCAAAGCTGAATATTTTTGGAAGTAGTTATTAGTTTGTTTTTAGTTTTAGCTATGTTAGGGGGATATCTGTGTGTGCAGGTGACTATTACTGTGCATAATTATTAGGCAACTTAACAAAAAAAAATATATACCCATATCAATTATTTATTATTACCAGTGAAACCAATATAACATCTCAACATTCACAAATATACATTTCTGACATTCAAAAACAAAACAAAAACAAATCAGTGACCAATATAGCCACCTTTCTTTGCAAGGACACTCAAAAGCCTGCCATCCATGGATTCTGTCAGTGTTTTGATCTGTTCACCATCAACATTGCGTGCAGCAGCAACCACAGCCTCCCAGACACTGTTCAGAGAGGTGTACTGTTTTCCCTCCTTGTAAATCTCACATTTGATGATGGACCACAGGTTCTCAATGGGGTTCAGATCAGGTGAACAAGGAGGCCATGTCATTAGATTTCCTTCTTTTATACCCTTTCTTGCCAGCCACACTGTGGAGTACTTGGACGCGTGTGATGGAGCATTGTCCTGCATGAAAACCATGTTTTTCTTGAAGGATGCAGACTTCTTCCTGTACCACTGCTTGAAGAAGGTGTCTTCCAGGAACTGGCAGTAGGACTGGGAGTTGAGCTTGACTCCATCCTCAACCCGAAAAGGCCCCACAAGCTCATCTTTGATGATACCAGCCCAAACCAGTACTCCACCTCCACCTTGCTGGCGTCTGAGTCGGACTGGAGCTCTCTGCCCTTTACCAATCCAGCCACGGGCCCATCCATCTGGCCCATCAAGACTCACTCTCATTTCATCAGTCCATAAAACCTTAGAAAAATCAGTCTTGAGATATTTCTTGGCCCAGTCTTGACGTTTCAGCTTGTGTGTCTTGTTCAGTGGTGGTCGTCTTTCAGCCTTTCTTACCTTGGCCATGTCTCTGAGTATTGCACACCTTGTGCTTTTGGGCACTCCAGTGATGTTGCAGCTCTGAAATATGGCCAAACTGGTGGCAAGTGGCATCGTGGCAGCTGCACGCTTGACTTTTCTCAGTTCATGGGCAGTTATTTTGCGCCTTGGTTTTTCCACATGCTTCTTGCGACCCTGTTGACTATTTTGAATGAAACGCTTGATTGTTCGATGATCACGCTTCAGAAGCTTTGCAATTTTAAGAGTGCTGCATCCCTCTGCAAGATATCTCACTATTTTTTACTTTTCTGAGCCTGTCAAGTCCTTCTTTTGACCCATTTTGCCAAAGGAAAGGAAGTTGCCTAATAATTATGCACACCTGATATAGGGTGTTGATGTCATTAGACCACACCCCTTCTCATTACAGAGATGCACATCACCTAATATGCTTAATTGGTAGTAGGCTTTCGAGCCTATACAGCTTGGAGTAAGACAACATGCATAAAGAGGATGATGTGGTCAAAATACTCATTTGCCTAATAATTCTGCACTCCCTGTAAATACTGTCAACCAAAATGACACATATTTAGAAGATCTTAATGTTTCAAATTGGAACACAGTGAAACCCCACTTATAAGGGCTTTTTTAGATCATGTGCCTTTTAGAAATTTCACTGGGGCAGCTAAGCCTGTAAATGTAGGGACTGTGGGGTCACCTTTTATGCTGAAACAAATCTGGCCACAGTGCTATCATTTGTGCAAATCTCACGTGCTCTATGAAGAACAGCCCTGCTGTAGTCTCAAAGCGGGAAACTAATGTCAGCGAAAACACTAGGAGGGGCTGTCCGGACCTGTATATTTATTTACAGATCAACAGCTAACTTCAGGGAGAAGCTTTACTAATCAGAATAAAATACACTTTTCCGAAGCATGTTCATCACATCTGAATGAGTCAAAACATGTTATTGTCCACTACACACATTCTCAGCATCTAAAAAGCAAACAAAGCTGAAAAACGCTTTGAAAACTTACAAACATATAAACTGCTACGTAGCTAGGGATAACGTTCTCAACAAATTCTCCATTAAAAGTACAGGATATCGCACCATATTTAGATGAATACTGAAACATCGACATGAAGCATAGCTATGCTTACTTCAGCAGTGGTGTGAAAGACCCACAGATCCAATTATGACCATTTTCTGCTACACAAAGACCAGGGAGCGCATTCCATCATTGCAGTAGGGTGGTGGCACTCTTGCAATGCCAAATCACCAGTTTCCAGTTTCCAGTTTCCTGGGTCACCACAGACTCTTTCTATGTTTATTTGCATTGAAGGAAGTATCTTTAGTGCTAAGAGGCCACCCCTGGCTCAAACATCATGCTTTGAAATAGACTTTGACATAGCAAAACATAGAACTAGTGCTCTAAGTAGGGCAAAACTCCCATGTTGGAAATGCCTGCAGATATTGGTTTCAAAATATTGATTAATTTTATATGTATATATGTATATATTTACTGTACATTGAACAATGTAGTTATTGAAAAAAAAACTACAAAAATAATTTTCCTGTTAGCTCATCATGAATTTGTTTAATACTACATTTAGCCTTGAAGTACCATTGCATACTAAGCACCTCTTCCTTTAGTGATAAATGTAAAGTATTTAAAACATTTGTATGTAGGTATGGCCAAGCCTCTCCTTAAAATTCATGTGCGCTCCTGGTTATATAAGGGGGAGACCAAAAGAACATTACCTGATTCGCCCCTGCAGCTCTGAAAAGTAATGGGAGTTGAAAGTGCACTTTGAAGTAGGTAGCAGGCATGTGCAACGATGAATACTCTTTTCGCCCCTTCGAACCAGTTGTTGCTTCCACCAGGCAGCCAGAGAAATGGCTAATAGTAATCACTTGCAATAAGTGCCAACAGATGGGATCGATAGGGTACTGAGCCTTAGGGAAGAGGGGTGCTTTTATTGTCAGTGCTGGTTCCTTGGAGCAGTACAGTGTACAGTGGGGCCTTTTTGCTTATGTTGACTGTTGGTACTGAGTCCCAGGGTAGAGGTGCTGCATTTATTGTCTGTGATTGCTCTTTGCAGCTGAGATTGCCTTTGCTAGTTATGGTCACTGTGTACTGTGGGTTGTTACTGTTGGTGCTGGCACAGTGTGTGGTGGGACTGTTGTTCCTGGAGCTGACTGCTGTCACAGTGGATTTTGCAGCTTTTGCCTGGGATAACACATTGCACTGTGGGGCTGTTATTGCCTGGGATGGCTACTGGCGCACAGTACTGTGAGACTGTTATTGCCTAACCAGGCTGCTGCTGTGTATTTTGCCCATGCTGGTTCAGTGTACACTGTGGCTGTTAATGCCTGGGTTGACAGAGTGCACTATGGTCCGTTTATTGCCCGGGCTGGTACCTGGTACTACGGGCTGCCATTACCTGTAAATACTACTAGCACTGTGCTTGTACAGTGTACCATGTGGCTGACTATTGCCTATGGTGCCCGGTTGTTGGAAAAGGGGTTATTGGTAAGGGCAGGTAAGTACCTACACTTAGAAATAGGCCACTAACCTCCACTTAGGCCCAGTTCGGTCTCATTAAACCTAGCTCAACCCTTAGTAGCTCTGCAACGAATGACAAGGCTTACTTAGGCGAAAAAGCATAAAGCATTGAAATATCACAAAACAGTAAGTAAATAAAACATAGGAAACAGTTTCCAAATCCAAAACAATTCATACAAATAGGAAATATTTTTAGCTTTAAAATGACAGCAAAACGAATAAAATCAGATAAAGGGAACCAGAGATATGAATTTTTAAAGAATTAATGCTTTTAGAAACAAATAGCGCCAATCTGGTCACACCTCGACCGGGGCAAAGTCAAAGTTTAAAGCCGACCACGATGGAGGCCTGTTCAGCTACAGCCCGCGGGAGGCCTCAGTCAACAGTTTACCTTCAGACGTAGTTGTTTTCTTTAAGATTTGCTTCAGCGGGACCAAGTCGCCAGTCCAATCCAACCTCCTGGAACTCTTCCTCGGATACATGTTGCAGGAGCCCTCAGTGGAGATTTTACCTTCAGACTTAGTCGTTTTTTCAAGATGAAAATCCTTTGAGCGGGGCAAACCTGAATCTTGATCCGACATCCCTGGAGCCCTCTTCGGATACACTGCCTGGGAGTTACCGGTCAACTTTCTACGTTCGAACTTAGTCACTTTTTCTGAGATTTTCTTCACCAGGATGAACCTGCAAGTCAGGCCGGGTCGCGGTTGAGGCAAGCTGGTTAGAGTTGCCGTGGCAGGTCAGTCCCTTCATGGAGCTTTTTCCAAAAGTTCTCCAAACTTCTGAATCTTCTTCCAGATGTTCTTTTAAGTTTTTTTTGATGCCCATAGCTCACCCCAAGGTTCCAGAAGCTCTGAGATGCTCCTTGAGGGTGCAGACTACAACTCCCAGAATGCACCTGACGGAAACTCCAAAATAGCCACTGGACAGTGGTCAACTAGTCAGTTTCATCAGGAGTTGGTGCAGGGGACTCTGGTTAGCAATTTTTCACCTCTAGCAAACAGGGAGTCCCTCCTTGAACCAGTTGCAGCCAGGCAAAGTTCTTCTTGTGGTGAATCCCAAGTGTGCAGCTGGTGCAATCCTCTAGAGTGCAGTTTCCAGGTGCAGGTCAGGGGTCCTGCAGGGCAGTCCTTCTTCTTCTGTAGGTCTTTCTTGTTTGAAATCTGGTAGGGATCTGAGGTGTGGGTGCAGGTCTACCAGTTTTATCCTTGCTCCTGGGTGAAAAACAGTTCTCCAATCAGGTGCAGGGTACTTCCCCCTGTGATGACCTCTTTGTGGGAAGTGTGTCAAAAATCAGTCCCAGGGAGCAACATTCCTCACAAATCCATCATGGCTGAAAATGATTTTTGGAGGTTACATCTGGCTGAGCCCACCCACTGGTGTGGCTAAAAATCCTAAACACACCTATCTTCTGCCCTCTCCTAATCTAATTAAGGCGGAACCTAATTGTCTGGATTTGCAGGATGTGAGGGAGGTGCTGGGTTGCTGCAAATGTCCTTCCCTGCCTTTGAAGACCAGTTTGGCAGCCCTCCCCCCTTCCTGCTTCCCCATATGCTGAGAGAAGATCTCCTCGCCCAGGCACATCTCTTTGTGTTGAGCCCAGGCCACTTCACACCTCATCAAGGCGGCCAATCAGAGCATAGCAACAAAACACTCCAGGGCTGAAGTTGGCAACTTTTTAGGGAAAGTTTAAAACTTGTTACCTGAACAAGTTATATTAAATACAACAATTGTAAGTTGTGGGATTTATTATAACAATTAATTTAATACCAAACTTGAGGTATCTGTCACTTAAGGGGACTTTATAAATTAAATAAAGTCTCCCTATTCTAGCCTATAGAGGCCATTCCCTACAATGAGGGAAAACGAATTTGGCTATTTTACCTTACCAGGGCTTATAAAACTATTTTTATAAGGTCCCTGCTTATAGTTACATGGCACCCAACCGTAGGGGCACATAGGGTACACCATAAGGGTGACTTAAATGTACAAAAAAGTAGTTTAAGACTTTGGAAGTACTTTTAATTCCAAAGTCGAATTTGCATGTAACTTTAATTTAAAAGCAGCCAGCAAGGCAGGCCTGCTTTTACAATGACACTGGGCACCTCAGCAGTGCACCTATGAGTGAACTACCTATGCTGAGGTCCCTAAACCTACATGCCCTACCATATACAAGGGACTTATGGGTAAGTTAATATTGCCAATTATAATTAGCCTAATTTGCATGTCCACTTTACACAGAGCACTGGCCCTGGGACTGGTAAGCAGTACCCAGGGCACAGCCAAGAGTCAGTAACCACCAGTATCTGTCCAAAAAGTTTTGGGGTGACCAGGGCAAAAGGAGGACTTTACTACACCTGTGCACTGTGTAGAGTGGTGCTGGTATGCCTGCTGACACTATGTACTTAGCGTGTGCTAGCACACTGTGCCCTGCAACTGTTTATGCTGTTGTATCTGGGCTGATTACTGCCATGGTTCTCCTGGAGGTCTCTTAAGGTGTTCTGAGATGCTCATTGCTTGGGGAGGTTGGTGGACATTGTGTCCATATTATCTTTCATTGTCTGGGTTGGCACTGCACCCTTATAGAATCTCACTGCCCCTTGCCAGTAGGTCAATGCAGTGTCCAGGCCTGTGTCAGCTTGTCCACCCTCAGCCCCCCTTGTGCACTGCTGCACCAATACAGCTCCGCAGGTCCAAGGTTCAAACCCAGGCCGGTATCTAATGGCAAACAACTTCTCAAAACATGTGGTCTAATTTCAACATCTGCCCGGTGTTGCTACATAATCTGTAGCACTGTATTAATCACATCGTACCTACTGGAAGCCTTAGCCCCTCACACAACCAGTAGGATCTTCAGAGCAGTGAAAAAAGAGAACCCAGGAAAGTTTCCCGGCTTCAGGCAGTGAGAAGGGGCAGGACAACAGAGAAGAACAGAGATTGTATTAGCCATATCAACTGCCTCTGTGGCTTACAGCAGCCAATTAAGAAGGGGGTGGAGCCAAATTAAATGACCTTGCACCTTTCTTGAGAGTATTATTACGCACATAGTCGTTTTAAATACTGTACCTCACTTGACCAATCAGAGACCACCTTATTAGAGGTAAAAGAAGCTATCAGGGATACGTTGGGCAAGTAGACAGTTCCAGTGATGATTAATTCCACCTGGAATTACTAAATTCCTTCAATTTCACCCCACAAGATCTTTTTTGTGCCCCAAACATATCATATCATCAAGGCATGCCATCATCCTCGGCCCTTGGGCTCAAAGTCCCTTTAATAAGTTTCAACATTTTGGTGAAGCACCAAGGAGTGGAGGATAGGCCAAATGGTAGAAACATGAACTTGAACATGTGCATCTGCCAAATAAATTATAGATATTTCTTGTGACAGTGATAAGTTGAAACTGTTTGATAAACATCCTTCAGATCTAAACATATCATTCAATCTCCTGAAAGGAGAATGCACCTAAGACTGATTATTGTCTCCATCTTGAAAAGACAGTAAAGTACATATTGTCTGCGAGCCCTGAAATATATCACTAGTCAGAACTTCTTGTTCCTTATCTGCACTAGAAATAGTGCCTCTGCCTCCAGTGCAATTAAATCCATTATCTCTAGGGAAAACAGTATTGGGGTGAGAAAACAATTTTGTCCTGGAGTTGAATGGAAATGTATTCAGTATCCTTGGAGTGTCTGTAAAACCAAAGGACCATTTGAAATTGTATCCCTGTTTTCATAAAAAGGGCCACCTTACCCTCCACTTTTATAAAAGAGAGAGGAGAGAATGCTTACCTTGGATTTCCCCTCCCCACACTTGTCTTCTCTTGGTGATAACACATCCTGTCCTTCTTCTCTGTGGGAAGAAACATTAGTCAGGAATGTCAGTATTGCTGATGTTAGAAGCAGGGTATAAAGATGTCACGACTCACGTGCTGCTTGCGCCTGGAGTTTGCAGATCTTGAGGCGTGGATCTTGAGAGTTCGACTTTGGCCCAAAAAGGGGCGACTCTTTCTGGTAGCCACGGTGCTGTAGGCGAGGAAACGCCAAGGACAGACCGTGACCGAGAGAAAGTAGCGCCAGAGGGAAAAAACCCCTTCAGAAGAAGAGGAAAAAACCTCCCAGAAGATTCGCAGGGGATTCCTGGAACAAGAACAGAGGAACAGGAATCAAAGGAACTGACGTAAACACAGAAATAGCGAAATCCAGAGCCAAAGGCTAGGAAATCAGGAGCGAGGACACTAACTGAGACAGAGAGTGTTGCAGCGCAAAGAGGAAAAGAAACACCACCCTTAAATACCATAAAACAGGAAGTGACCCACAGGAAGAAAAAGGACACCATCTTGAATAGGGAAAAGTAGATAGAATAGACTGGAGCAGAAACCATAGAGAATAGGGAAGGAGGAATGCTGGGAAGACAGAGGTAACCTGGGAAGGGGAAAAGACATAAAGGACAGAGGAAGAAACAGACCCAAAAAAGGAAGAAAGACAGAAAAAGAAGAAAAAGGAGCCCAAAACAGGTAAGAGGGGTCAGGAGACCCCAACAAGACGGAGGGAGAGAGCAGCGCGAGGCCCCAAGTAAGCCCTGGGGCCTCGCAGGGTGCAAGAAAGGCTCGGGCGCGCCGCGTCTTAAAGATGCGAAGCGCGGCCCGAGCCGAACGCGCGGCTTGTGCCGAACGCACGGCTTGTGCCGAACGCTCGGCTCGCGCGGTGCGGCGCGACAGTAGGCCCCCCTCCCGAAGGCCCTGGTTTGAAAGGAAATAAACGGTGAAAGCGCTGAGTCAGAAGAGGAGCATGAACAGAAGACGCATCTTCCCAAGAACACTCACTGAGAGGATAACCCTTCCAATGAATCAGATACTGCAGACGGGTGTGAAAAAGACGAGAGTCACAAATCTCCTGAACCTCATATTCAGGAACATCATCCACTAAGACAGGAGGAGGACAGGAAAACTGACGGGAATACGGATCTGGTACATAAGGTTTGAGTTGGGAGACATGGAAGACTGGATGAATCTTCCATGTGTGAGGCAAGTGAAGACGGACAGTGACAGGATTAAGCAACTGGAGAATACGGAAAGGCCCGTAATAGCGAGGTGTGAATTTGTTCTGAGAAAGACGTGAGGGTAAGAATTTAGAAGAAAGCCAAACTTTATCCTGTGGATGGTAGTCCGGAGTGGCCCTACGTTTCTTGTCTGCTACTTTCTTCATATATCTCTTGGTGTGTAAGAGATTAGAACGAATCAGTCTATGGATTTGTAGAAGACGTTTGGAAAAATGAGTAATAGCGGGCAAGGGAGTGGGAGACAGAGAAGAAGTAGGAAAAGAGGTAGGATGAAAACCATAAGAACAGAAAAAAGGAGTGGTCTTGGAGGCACTATGGACTGAGTTATTATAAGAGAATTCAGCGATAGGGAGATAAGTGTTCCAGTTGCTTTGAGTTGAGTTGCAAAAACAACAAAGGTATTGTTCTAAGCCTTGGTTCAGACGCTCGGTCTGTCCATTGGTCTGAGGATGGAAGCCCGATGACAGAGCTCTATCGATGTTTAGTGTCTTACAAAAATACCTCCAAAACCGGGAAATGTACTGAGGTCCTCTATCAGATATAAGAGAATGAGGAAGTCCATGAAGACGGAAGATATGTTCGATGAATATCTGGCTTAATTCTTGGGATGTAGGTAGCTTTTTCAAGGCAGTGAAGTGAGCCATCTTAGTAAAAGAGTCCACAGTGACCATGATTACCCGGTTTCCTGCTGAGAGTGGTAACGAACACATGAAATCAGTAGAGATGGTGTGCCATGGAGTTGGCGGAACCGGCAAGGGCTGGAGTAATCCCGCAGGTCTGGTTCGGGGAATCTTGACTTGAGCGCATGTGGGACAAGCCTGAACGTATGTTTCAATATCCTGTTTCCAAGTAGGCCACCAGAAAAATCGTGATAACAGTTCTTGTGTGGCCTTGATGCCTCTATGACCAGCAACCGGTGAATCATGACACATTTGTAATGCCTTTTCTCTCATTCTGTTAGTGGGGATGAATAACAGATCGTGATAATAATAGTATCCTTGTCTCTTATGTAAAAGAGGCCTTAAGTTCTCTACTTCATCATCAGATAGATTGGGGTACTCCAGTTGTACCTCCTCCAGAAAAGACTGAGCTACCCCAATGATCTTACTAGGTTCCAGTAGGGGTTGAGCTGGGACAGGAGTACAATCTGGATAACGACGCGACAGAGCATCAGCCAGAATGTTTTGGGAGCCAGGAATATATGTAATGTAGAAATCATACTGGCTGAAGAAGAAGACCCAACGAGCTTGACGACTATTTTGGCATACGAAATTTCGTAAACATTGTAAGTTTCGATGGTCTGTTCTCACTTCAAAAGGTTCCTTGGAACCCATCAGAAACTGCCTCCATTCAATACAAGCTGTTTTCAGAGCCAACAATTCTCTTTCCAATACTGAGTAATGTTGTTCTGCAATAGAGAGTATATGAGACAAATAGAAAACAGGATGTTCAAGACCATCATCCTCTTGTTGTTGGAGTAGGACGGCACCAATGGCTTTTTCAGAAGCATCGGTGACGACAATAAATCGTTTGTTGGTATCTGGATGTCTTAAGATGGGAGCTTGTGTAAATGCCTTCTTTAAATCCTGAAAAGCTGTTTCAGCAGCTTTAGTCCAGACAAACCCTTTAATAAGATTTTCCTTCTTTAAAGTGTGAGTTATATGGCTAGTTTGTTTTGCAAAGTCTGCGATGAATTGTCGATAGAAGTTCGCCAATCCTAGAAAGCATTGTGTTTCTTTAATAGAAGATGGAGAAGGCCAATCTAGGATAGCTTGTACCTTTTCTTGATCCATGGCTACTCCGGTGGTACTTAAATGATATCCTAGATATTTGACTTCCGTCTTGTCAAACTCACACTTTTCGGGTTTGCAAAATAGTTGATGTGCCCGGAGTCGTTGAAGGACTTGTTTGACATGGGAAGAATGGAGTTCGGGATTTCTGGAATGAATAAGAATATCATCAAGGTAGATTACAACTGTCTGATTCAGGAGATCCGAGAATACTGAGTCCATAAATCTCTGAAAGATTGCCGGGGCATTAGTAAGACCGAAAGGCATTACCCTGTATTCAAAGTGACCAAATGGAGTCCTAAAGGCCGTTTTCCACTCATCTCCTTCTTTAATGCGTAAGAGGTGATAGGCTCCCCGTAGATCTAGTTTGGTAAACCGTTGGGCCCCTCTGACTGCCTCTAAAATGTCCCTTATGAGAGGCAAGGGATAACGATCTTTAATAGTTATTTTATTCAGGCCTCGAAAATCCAGGCAAGGGCGAAGGTCCTTCGTCTTCTTGGGTACGAAAAAGAGAGGAGACCCGGCCGGAGAAGACGATGGAACAATAAGACCACTTTGAATATTTTCATCCAGATACTCCTTTAGTACTTCCTTTTCAGTTTCCGTGAGGGAATACATCCTGCCAAAAGGAACGATAGTGCCAGGTTCCAAGGGAATAGCACAATCGTAATCTCGATGTGGAGGTAACACAGGTTTGGAAGGTTTTTGGAAGACATCTTGAAAATCCAAAGAGTGTTCAGGAACTCCTTGGACTGTATTTATGGTCGAACCGGTGGTACCCTCCGTGATTATTGACCTCTTAGGCGACCAATACTTGTCTGAAGCAAAACAGTGCTCGTGACAGAACTGTGAAGACAAGGAAACCGTCCGGGTAGCCCAGTTCACATATGGATTATGTCTGATGAACCACGGGATTCCAAGAATGATGGTATGGTTGTGGGAAGTTATAAGATCAAAGGAGATGTGTTCCTGATGGTTACTGATCTGTAGATTCAGCATCAGGGTAGTTGTATCTACTGGACCCGATGATATCAAAGATCCATCCACCGTGTGTACTTGTTCTGGAATCTCCTTAGGTTGTATAGGAACTTGTTGAGTGGTGGCCCACTTCTTATCCATATAAATACCACTAGCTCCACAATCTAGTAGTGCCATAGTCTTCTCTTGACGGCCATCAGGTAATTGTAACATTACTGGTAAAATGAACAAGGATGTGGTATTGTCGTTGAAAGAACTGATGGAAGGTATAGCTGCTAATCCCGTCCCCTCCCTTCTTACAGAGGACGGGAAGCGGCGTTTCCCGATGGCCTTGATGGACGTACTGGACAGGTACGCAGTATGTGGCCGGCAGAACCGCAGTATAAACACAAACCCTTCTTTCGTCTATCTTCTCGTTCGCTAGCGGAGAGAGGGCCTCGAGTTGTATCCACCTGCATGGGTTCTCCTTCGGTGTCTCTGACAGGAGGGCGAGGTTCCTCCGAACGATGCGGAAAAACTCGTGAGGTGCTTGGTTGAAAAGACCCTCTGCTCTTTCTCTTCTCTGCTCTCCGTTCCTGAAGGCGATACTCGATGGAGAGGGCTTGATCCATCAGGCCACGAAGATCTTCCACTCTGGTGGAATGTACTAGTTCGTCTTTGATTTCTTCTTTGAGTCCTCTACGAAACAAAGTCACCAAAGTACGTTCCACCCAGGTGGTCTCTGCCGCTAGTTGACGAAAGCGTGTAATGTATTGAAGGACATCTTGTGAACCTTGATGAATATCGCATAAGGCCTCTTCTGCTGAAGCCTCCAATCCCGGACGACTAAACATCAGCTTGAAGCGGTTCACAAAGGCGGAATAATCCGACAATACCGGATCGTTAGATGATACCATCGGGGTTGCCCAGGCCAAGGCAGGACCAGATAAGGCACTGATGAGATAACCCACCTTTGTTCTGTCATGGGAGAATTGGGTGGGTCGGAAGGCGAAGTACACTGTCAAGGAATCAAGGAACTCTCGCAGCTTGGTTGGTTCACCCGAAAAACGATGGGTAGAGGCGGAGAGCGTCGGGACATCACCACTGCGGAAAGCCAAAGCCTGTCGCAGCGCAGCATTCTCACTGCGTAGTTGCTGTAATTCTTGAGCTTGTTGCTGAATTGTAGTTAGCAGAGCTTGATCCGGATCCGCAGCAGCTACCACAGTGTCTTCCATGGTGTTAGAAGACGTCGGGATGGTTGGGCGCTGCAATCTGTCACGACTCACGTGCTGCTTGCGCCTGGAGTTTGCAGATCTTGAGGCGTGGATCTTGAGAGTTCGACTTTGGCCCAAAAAGGGGCGACTCTTTCTGGTAGCCACGGTGCTGTAGGCGAGGAAACGCCAAGGACAGACCGTGACCGAGAGAAAGTAGCGCCAGAGGGAAAAAACCCCTTCAGAAGAAGAGGAAAAAACCTCCCAGAAGATTCGCAGGGGATTCCTGGAACAAGAACAGAGGAACAGGAATCAAAGGAACTGACGTAAACACAGAAATAGCGAAATCCAGAGCCAAAGGCTAGGAAATCAGGAGCGAGGACACTAACTGAGACAGAGAGTGTTGCAGCGCAAAGAGGAAAAGAAACACCACCCTTAAATACCATAAAACAGGAAGTGACCCACAGGAAGAAAAAGGACACCATCTTGAATAGGGAAAAGTAGATAGAATAGACTGGAGCAGAAACCATAGAGAATAGGGAAGGAGGAATGCTGGGAAGACAGAGGTAACCTGGGAAGGGGAAAAGACATAAAGGACAGAGGAAGAAACAGACCCAAAAAAGGAAGAAAGACAGAAAAAGAAGAAAAAGGAGCCCAAAACAGGTAAGAGGGGTCAGGAGACCCCAACAAGACGGAGGGAGAGAGCAGCGCGAGGCCCCAAGTAAGCCCTGGGGCCTCGCAGGGTGCAAGAAAGGCTCGGGGCGCGCCGCGTCTTAAAGACGCGAAGCGCGGCCCGAGCCGAACGCGCGGCTTGTGCCGAACGCTCGGCTCGCGCCGCACCGAAGGCTGCATGGTCAGTGAAATAACCCTCAAATCAGCCAATCCTGAGAGATACCGAACCAAACCCTCTTGCCGAAGGAGAGAGAGCTGTATCCAAGGAAGCAAAGGTATCTACATATCTTCCTATCGCTCTGATGAAATCATCACCAAAGAGAGATCCCTGATCATTACAGTCAATGTCAGAGGCTGCAAACTCTCCCAGTTTTTCAACTACCTGTATCAGCATTCCTTTAAGTCTCTCATAAGAAAGTCTTGCATTTGCGTTTTCAAAAAACACACTTCCTGTTGGGCCCAACTTAAAGAACTTAAAGGTTAACCCATGTTTTTGCCTGTTCCACAAAGCATGAAGACCAGGCCCTATCCAGTCTTCTCCTTTAATCTTTCCCTCCCCTGCATAAAAAAGTGTCAATTTTCGGACCTATAACAGAGTATATGACTGCCATTTCTGCTATAAAGGGGGTGTGGAATTCATCCCTACTTGGACCTAGTCACACTATCAATAACATTCCTAATCACAGACTTAATACACTCATCCACAAACACCGGAGAGGAACATTCAGGAGAGTTAGTATGGTGCAGTAAATCTGGGTCAAACAAAGGAGTGCATCCAGCATCCAAAATTACATTTTGTGTTTCATCAACCGTTTTTAGTTTCTTTGGCACATTATTGACATCATTGTCATCATCATTCTAGTATGCATCATGATCAGTCATTTCCTAAAATATTCTCTTTTTCGGACAGACAATCGTCCCCAAGTCTGGGATCTGCCATGGTAATCACAGGCTGTCCTCCCCTTTTGGAATTGAACGACTGCAATTACTATTACTCTCCTTAGTGAGGAAATTTCCAGGGAGTACTCAATTCTTGTTTCTTATCAATCTCTTCCCACTTTGCCTGCTCACCTCTCCTAACTGCTTGGGGGGATGCCTGCTTCTTCCCTGGTTCCGAGAACTGGATATAGCATTCATCACTGAATTGCCAATATCGGTTACCATATTTTTAAATAACGAAGATACTGCTTGTTATAAATTGGGTCTTTGGTTGACAGTCAGGTTACCCCCTGTTCAAGCAAGGACTCTCACTTTAGGGTAAAAGAGAATCACCATCAGCTAACTCCTGCTTACCCCCTTGGTAGCTTGGCAGAGCAGAAGGCTTAACTTCAGAGTGCTAGGTGTAAAGTATTTGTACCAACACACACAGTAACTTAATAAAAACACTACAAAATGACACAACACAGGTTTAGAAAAATAGGAAATATTTATCTAAACAAAACAAGACTAAAACGACAAAAATCCACAATACACAAGCCAAGTTATCAATTAAAAAGCAAAAAGAGTCTTCATGTAGTTTAAAACACACACTAACACTGTTAGCATGAAAATGTACCGTGGGTGCTTCAAAAATAACCCTGCACGGGTGAGTGTGCATCAAAAAGGGCTTGCGATGCGTCGATTTCACTCACAAGCGAGACCTTGTGTCGTTTCTCCTTTCGTCGGGTCGGACGAGTCCTTTCTTCTCTCTGCAGGAGAGCGATGAGTCGATCCGGTCAGCACTCTCCGTTCCGGGCAGGCCTTGCATTGTTTTTACACACCCAGCAGTACTTGCGTTGGAAATCCAGCTGCACGGCGATCCGAAAACCACGCAGCGCGGGTTTGCGATCTCCTAGCCTCCGTCAGCGATGCTGCATGTCATTTCTCCAGCTCCGTTCGACGATTCTTCGGTCGCGTTTCCAGCGCGTGTCGACTTTCAGCCGTGGATCTGGCGGCATGTTGTTTCTTCAGCCGCAGATCGGAGTCGCGTCAATCTTTTCCCCGCGCGGTACTCTGTGTGTGGATTTCCTCCTCTTAGGCTGCCAGCTTCTCCTTTCAGGGTCCCAGGATCTGGTTGGGCACCACAGGGCAGAGTAGGAGTCTCTACAGAGACTCCAGGTCCTGGCAGAGAGAAGTCTTTGCTCTCCCTGAGACTTCAAACAACAGGAGGCAAGCTCTAAATCAAACCCTTGGAGAGTTCTTCTCAAGATGGAAGGCACACAAAGTTCAGTCTTTGCCCTCTTACTCTGGTAGAAGCAGCAACTGCAGGATAGCTCCACAAAGCACAGTCACGGGCAGGGCAGCTCTTCTTCCTCAGCTCTTCAGCTCTTCTCCAGGCAGAGGTTCCTCTTGTTTCCAGAAGTGTTCTAAAGTCTGTGGTTTTGGGTGCCCTTCTTAAACCCAATTTCTCCCTTGAAGTAGGCCTACTTCAAAGCAAAGTCTCTTTTGAATGTGAAATCCTTCCTTGCCCAGGCCAGGCCCCAGACACTCACCAGGGGGTTGGAGACTGCATTGTGTGAGGGCAGGCACAGCCCTTTCAGGTGTGAGTGACCACTCCTACCCTCACTGCTAGCACAGATGGCTCATCAGGATATGCAGGCTACACCCCATCTCCTTTTGTGTCACTGTCTAGTGTGAGGTGCAACCAGCCCAACTGTCAAACTGACCCAGACAGGGAATCCACAAAGAGTCACAGAAATGGTATAAGCAAGAAAATGGTCACTTTCTAAAAGTGGCATTTTCAAACACACAATCTTAAAATCAACTTTACTAAAAGATGTATTTTAAATTGTGAGCTCAGAGACCCCAAGCTCCACATGTCCATCCGCTCCCAAAGGGAATCTACACTTTAATCAGATTTAAAGGTAGCCCCCATGCTAACCTATGAGAGAGACAGCCCTTGCAACAGTGAAGAACTAATTTAGCAATATTTCACTGTCAGGACATCTAAAACACATTACTATATGTCCTACCTTAACCATACACTGCACCCGGCCCTTGTGGCTACGTAGGGCCTACCTTAGGGGTGTCTTACATGTAAGAAAAGGGAAGGTTTAGGCCAGGCAAGTGGGTACACTTGCCAAGTCATATTTATAGTTAAAACTGCACACACAGACACTGCAGTGGCAGGTCTGAGACATGATTACAGAGTTACTTATGTGGGTGGCACAACCAGTGCTACAGGCCCACTAGTGGAATTTGATTTACAGGCCCTGAGCACCTCTAGTGCACTGTACTAAGGACTTACTAATAAATCAAATATGCCAATCATGGATAAGCCAGTTACATACACATTTTGTAAAGGAGCACTTGCACTTTAGCACTGGTTAGCAGTGGTAAAGTGCCCAGAGTGACAATATCAGCAAAATCAGAGTGCAGCACACACCACCTACCTTGTAAACAGAGGCTAAAAGTTAAGGGAGACCACACCAAGGATGAAAAGTCTAACACTGCTTTTTCAAAAGACCGGGAATGTTAAAATGTTTTGGAGGTTCTTTCTAAATATGTCATCTTTTTCTGCTTCAGTGCCTCTGCTCCTACCAGAGTAGTCTCCTTCCCTTTTGCCGATCAATGCCTTTACCAGTATATTTCAGGGAATTGAACCATCAAAAACACAAAATCACTGTATCAAATTAAATTGGATTTTAGTACAGAAAAAGAACTGCAAATCAATTATAAATATATATATATAGTAGTCTTAAAAAACACAAAAAACGTCACCTTAGTACCAGGATATGAACCTTGTGACATCTTGCTTGCAGTCCTCTGTTCTCCTTTGGGAATGTAAATAATATTTTTTAAGAGGAGGACCTCTTTAAGACCCATGGACCACTGCCTGCTCTTAAAAAAACGAAACTGCAAAGTTTCAGTTTTTCTTTTTACACACATCCCATTTTCCTTAAAGGAAGACGGCCGGCATTAACAAAAAAAAAAAAAAACAATAAAGATTGCTGTATTAAAAAGCAATCACATTGTGTCAGCAGGACACCATCCCAGTGATGGTTGTGATTTCTAATGGGCTGAAAATTGCGACCTACCTTGTTAATATGCATGAGGTAGGTCTATTTGCAACCCACTAGAAATCGCTAACGAAACTCCAAAGGAGTTTCATACATTAGGAATACTGATTTCCTAATTGCGATTCAGACAGAATCACAATTAGGAATTTGGTATTCCTGATGTTAGTACATCTGCCCCCTAGTTCTTTGCTCTTTCAGAAATTCATGTAACAAAACATAAATATAAAATTCTCTCTGAGTGCTTGCCATAATGAATAATCTGTAATTGACCCTAAATTTAAAGAAAGCATTTGAAACAGACCCGAATTTGGCGAAGAAAACTGATAGAGAGTCCAGCCTCCGGCATCAATGAGTTCCAAAGACATTTGGGCCCTCATTCTGACCTTGGCGGTCGGCGGAGAGGCGGCGGTCGGACCGCGAACAGACCGGCGGTCCAAAAAATGGCATTCTGACCGCGGCGGTCACCGCCGCGATCGACCGCCACTTTCCCACTCCGACCGCCACGGCGGTCATGACCGACGGGCTGGAGTTTGCGCACTCCGGCCCGGCGGTCGACCCAAGACCGCCAACCGTATCATGACCCTGCTTACCGCCGCGGTTTTTGGCGGTCGGGAACCGCCATGCGAACCATGGCGGTAGGCACTATCGGGGCCAGGGAATTCCTTCCCTGGCACTGATAGGGGTCTCCCCCACCCCCCACTACCCCCCACGAGTCCTCCCCCCACACCCTCCACCCCCCCAGAGGTGGTACGAACCCCCTGCCCCCCCCACCCCGACATGCACATACACGCACCCCGACATGCACGCACCCCCAACATGCACATATGCACACCCCCTACACACACACATACACAACGGGGGCACATACCCGCACACATACATGCCAACATGCGCACCCGCCGAACTACACACATTGCCCATAGGCACAGCAGCACCCCCCGCCCGCATGCACGCACTCACACACCCCCTCTACACACCCCCATGCACGCACACATCACACAACACCCCCCCACCCCCTCCCCTCACAGACGATCAACTTACCTTGTGCGTTGGTCCTCCGGGAGGCGACGGGAGCCATAGGGACGTGACCGCCAACAGAAGACCGCCAACAGAAGACCGCCACACAGAAATGTGGGTCGTAATTCTGGGGGCGGTGTTCTGCTGGCGTGGCGGTGGAGGTTGACCAGTCTCCACTTTCCCGCCGACCGCCAGTGTGGCTGCTGGCGGTTTTCCGGCAGAACGCTCCCAGCGGTCGGAATACGCGCAGCGGCATACCGCCGCGGTCGGCGGTCTTTACCGCGGCGGTAACTCGGCGGTCTTGCGAAAAGACCGCCAAGGTCAGAATGAGGGCCTTGGTGTCTCAGCAGGCCAAGGTCTACTAACAATAAAACAGACATATAGGATTCAATGTACTTAATTTCAGAAACAATTAAACACGAGTAGCGAGGTGCTTCTAGAGTTTGCAAAGCTCAGAATATCACAGAATACGATGCAACAGATTGCATGAAAAACACTCCTTCACAAACCACTTAAACGCATCTAGCAGCAAAAAAAGAAGTTGATTAAAGACTGCACCTATTTATGCTGTATAGATAGTTTTCCTTTGTTTTTCTCCCTTTCTGCCCAGGGAAACGAACTATGGTGTATGGAAATGTCCTATTAATGATTAATAAAGCTTCTTGTCTTGTAAAAAAGCTACATATGTGAATAATAACATATTTGTAGGTAGTGCTTCATGCCCCACGTCTGCCATTTCTATAGATTGTAAGTACCAGCATTGATACAATTTACAAAGCTTCTAAGGATGTGTTGGCTTTGCAAGGAACTTGTGACCTGCAGATCACTTCTGATGCCAGCTATGA
Source organism: Pleurodeles waltl (assembly GCF_031143425.1). NCBI lineage: Eukaryota > Metazoa > Chordata > Amphibia > Caudata > Salamandridae > Pleurodeles > Pleurodeles waltl. The sequence continues at coordinate 69,690,877 of NC_090441.1, read as the reverse complement.
GCATTAACTGCCAGTTTGGAATTTTGTGTGGTAGGAAGGCAGGGGGAGGGTTTGCCTCTTCCGCTCTATATAGACTTCATGTTTATGTATTGTGTGGGAGAAGAGAAACACAATAGATCCAACAAGCAGAGATGGCAAGGGAGATCTTAGAGGGGTGGCAATAGCCATTTACTTTTGGAACCCAGGGCGAAGGCTTGAATCCTGGCCGCAACGCTTGTGCAAAAATCATGAGATTCTGGCCGATTTATGTACAAATATGCAAAATGTATTTGATTAGTTAAAAATATGTAAATCTACATCATTCCCCAACACCACCATAATGTTCAGTGCTCTGTTGATCTCAAGCTATGGCTGAGCTAAATAGACACCAGTATGTATACACTTTTGGCGATACTGTCCACAACAAAAAGTTTAGGACCATGCACTCATATGCAGACATTTTCACTTCCTGACACACTTACAATGATATACCTTAGTTTGTACTGTATTCATAAAACTAATCTTAAACTTGCACACAGGATGTACTTGTATCATTGTGTGATGTATGCATTGTATGGACAAAGGCCCTGCGTCTAATCTTAGTATGGGCTATACCTCTTCTGAAAGTATAGGAAGTGAGAACTGCCTACTTTTTCCCAAGCAACAGATCAAAATGTAACCAGAGAAAATACAGCAGTTCTAGGAACGAGTGGATTTCCAGAGGAAGAAGAGGACAGAGAGGAGAAGCACGTTTATTACAAATGGTAGGTGTGCTTCCTTTTGTGAATCCCACCATGATTGAAGATTATGCTTCTAGAGTGCTCTGATTTCAGTGGGCAACTTTGCCGTCCAATCAGTTTTGAGCTCCACTGCACCCTGTCACTTCTTCTAAGTGCTGGAATTGGATAGTTCTTGTTTTAAGTCTTATTTCTGCTGTTGTTTCTGGGTCCAATCAGCTGTAATCATGTTACAGAAAAGGTGTTTACTCATTGTGTGTTGCCTTATTTTATGGCACCACTGGGAATAATTCCACTCACGTAATAGGAGACGCACTAAGCGAACCCCTCATTGGTCAAGGCTAATGTACAGATTAACCCTCGGTTGCTGACACTAGGAAGGCTAGAGGCGGAACTGCTTAGACCAATGACAAGTCTTTCTAGGTAAGTCAAGTCTTAATGTAGCTTTGAAAAGAGTGGCAGTGAACCAGTTGGCTCAAGAACTTCCATGCCTGCACACACCCCACAGGTATCATTAATTGTACAGCGGAAATGATCCATGTGTCAGCGAAGAAGCAACTTTGATCACTTTTGAATTATATATACTGAAGTTTTTGGAAAGCAGAAATTCTCCTAAAAAATAAAGAGCACAAGCTAAATTCTTGAGTTGGTAGACAAGAAATATCTCTATTGCCGCACTGCACTGTCCAGATTCCCATCATGTCACAGCAATAGCCCGGTGATGATTTACTAAACTCAATTGAAAAAACATGAACTATCAAGATTCTTTCATGTTCACAGAAATGTACCCATCAACCTAATATGTGGAGAGGATGCACTCAAGTACTTGCACTACCTTACTACATCTCTTTAGAGTACTAATTGTAATTGTTAGCAATGTTTTAATAGCATTGTGAGTACCCAATACAGGCTCAAGTATGTGTAAACTGTACAAGCCTAGAGTCGAGTCAATAAGTACACATGAGAACACAAGGCTGTTTGTTCTTATTTTCTGTTACTTCCTGTAATGTGGCCACGGCCTAGCACTTTCTGTCACCCAGAAGGAGACAGGTGGTCAGACCAAGCTGTGCAAAGGTTAGTAAGCAAACAGAGGCTCTGTTTGCAGAGCATGTGAGCTACTTGGCTTTATACAAACCACAATTAACAAGACTTAGAAAGGAGGGATGGGCTAAAGACGTGTTAAGTTTATAACAAAAGTGTGGTGGACACCCAGACCCCTGCTTGTGCATTTAACCTTTCATTGCAGTTGTCCATTCTTTGTGGCAAGCACCTAAAACTCTCTAGTTAGTTCTTAATGCTAATAAAGTTTTATATCTCATTTTCACATGCCTCCTAGAAAAGCTCACAGAAAGTTTAGGCAGCAGGTGGCAAGACAATTCTTTGGTTGCCAGAAGTGTTCATACACACAAGATGGGAACTGAAAAACACATCAGATCCTCCTACTTCAGCTCTGTCGTTATTTTATACTTCATTTTATACCTGCGAGTGTTCTCAGACTCTCAGGGCATTCCTGCCCTATACTGCCCAGTCCCCGGCCACTCCTTACTCCTGCTCATAGATTTATGTACACATAAAATCTCCTCCCTTTTTACAATTGTCTACTTCTTGAAAAGGGCTGTGAGCCTAAATTTGTATATGAACAGCTTCATGTTTTCCAGTATGCTAATACAGAACCATGGCTGAGTTCTGTGATTAGAGACTGTAGGGCACAGTTAGTCACACAGTGCCTCATATTTCATGGGGTACACTACATTTAAAGGCTTAGTTGCCTCAGTGATATTGCTAAAGGGACATGGTCTACAAGGCCCCTATAAGTGGTGTTTCACTGTGCTCCAATTTGAAATCTTAGGATGTTCTAAATATGTGTTATTATGGTTGGCAGTATTTAGAAGTGTGTGCAATAAAGTACTTTTCCTATTCAAAGAACAAGCACTGCATGGGTATTAATTTATTCAATATTAATGCTGCGAGCTTCTGTGTCCTGCGTTTTCTAGCCCCCAACACCTCCCTGAGTCTACGTTGGACTGCTCTGCCTAGTTAGACTTAGAGAGATACGTTCAAAGGAATGCTTGGTCCCCACAGTAAGAATATGGGGTATGAAGGACCCAGATACAACAGTTCTGCGAGGCGCCCACAGGATGGCTTCCAACTGGCAACACTACATGAAATCTTGCATGTTTGTAATTTTGTGCATAGTATTTACTTGTGTGTACATTACAATATTTTTTCTTTTCTTTTAGTTTTTAATGAAGCATTGGTTGGACATTGATTTATTGTTATTTTGTGCATTGCTGATACTCTATTTTCCAGCACACATCACTTTTCTGAATCAGCCTTAGACTGTTTCGCCTCATCATCCTAAGATGTTCTGAAAGAAATACTTGGCCTTTAATTTAAGGGACCGAGGTAATGTGGCTCCAGGACAACTAAGGAGAAATACTTCTTTTGATGCAGTTAGAGCTCAGTTACTATGCCTACCCTGGGACATCCCAAACGAAGGAGCAGATTTATGAAAAGTGGCGCTGCACCTGGTGTAGTGCCACTTTTCTTGTGTCCCTTAGCACCCCTAATACCACCATGGCAGCACTGTATTTAAAATACGGAGCACCATGGCGGTAGTTAGAGTGACTAGCGTCATCATTTGTGATGTTGGTCCGGCGCTTTGCAGAATTAGCATAAAACATTATGACGCCAATCCTGCAAGGTACCCAGAGGCCCATTGTATTCAATGAGAGCCTCTGTTTAACGCCTGCACTTAGCAGGTGTTAAAAAATGTCGCTAAAAATGGCGCAAAGGAATCTCATAGATTCCTTTGCACCATTTTATGGCACCCCCTAGCGCCAGAACGCCCCCGTTGCATACATTATGCCTGGCACAGGCATAATGAGGAGCAAGGGGTTACAGAGTGGTGCAATGCAAGCATTGCGCCACTTTGTAAATATAGTGTGGCATTTTTAGCCTCCTTGGGCCACATTTGTGTTAAAAAAATGACGCACATGAGGCACAAGGAGGCGCTAGGGGATCTTAGATATGCCACTACATTTCTTAAATATATTAGGAAGGGGTTTTAGACCGGAAGCTGGCTGATAAATATAATAGGAAGGATTTGTGAACTCCTTGCCTAACACCATAGGAAGGGGTTTTGTGATGTGAACTCTCTGACAACTTCAATAGGAAGGGATTTTACATTATGAATTTTCTGACAAATACAATAGGTGGGTGTTAGAAATGGGGTTTTTGGTTGGCAGTCAGGTTACCCTCTGTCCAAGCAAGAACCCTCACTCTAGTCAGGGTAAGTCACACAAAATCCAAGATTATTCTGTGCCCACCCTTTGGTAGCTTGGCACGAGCAGTCAGGCTTAACTTAGAAGGCAATGTGTAAAGTATTTGTGCAATAAATCATACAATAACACCCTATAGCACCACAAAAATACACCACACAGTGGTTACAAAAATATATAATATTTATCAGGATAATTGTAGGTCAAAAACGAATGAAGATGCAATGTGAAATTGTAGAGATATCACTGGAAAGTGATAGAAATTGTCTTAAGTCTTTAAAAAGCAAACAAAGTCTCTTTCAAGCACAAAGTACCTGGTTTGGAGTGGAAAATCTCCGCAAAGGGCCGCAGAAGAAGATATACGTGGAAAAATGGTGTGTGCGTCGATTTCTCCCCAGCACACACGGACTTGCGTCGTTATTTTTCACGCGGGGAGGGCGTTAGTCGTTTTCCGGCGCGCGGACAGTCTCTTTCTGTGGGTCGCGGGGATTACCAGATGTCCCGGGTCTGTGCGTGGATTCTCCGGCTTGTTTTCCGGCTGCGCGTTGTTCCGCGGGGCTGTGCATCGAAGTTTCACTCTTACGACGGGCATCGCGCCGATTTCCCCTCTAGGAGTCGGGCGCCGTTGTCGAAGAGTCCAAATGAAAAAGAGAAGTCTTTTTGGTCCTGAGACTTCAGGGAACAGGAGGCAAGCTCTATCCAAGCCCTTGGAGAGCACTTTTACAGCCAGACAAGAGTTCAGCAAGGCAGCAGGGCAACAGCAAGGCAGCAGTCCTTTGTAGAAAGAAGTCAGGTGAGTCCTTTGGGCAGCCAGGCAGTTCTTCTTGGCAGGATACAGGTTCTGGTTCAGGTTTCTTCTCCAGCAAGTGTCTGATGAGGTAGGGCAGGGGCCCTGTTTTATACCCAAATGTGCCTTTGAAGTGGGGGAGACTTCAAAGAGTGGCTAAGAACTACACTAGGTCCCCTTTCAGTTCAATCCTGTCTGCCAGGGTCCCAGTAGGGGGTGTGGCAGACCTTTGTGTGAGAGCAGGCCCTCCACCCTCCCAGCCCAGGAAGACCCATTCAAAATGCAGATGTATGCAAGTGAGGCTGAGTACCCTGTGTTTGGGGTGTGTCTGAGTGACTGCACAAGGAGCTGTCAACTAAGCCCAGCCAGACGTGGATTGTAAGGCACAGAAAGATTTAAGTGCAAAGAAATGCTCACTTTCTAAAAGTGGCACTTCTAGAATAGTAATATTAAATCCAACTTCACCAATCAGCAGGATTTGGTATTACCATTCTGGCCATACTAAATATGACCTTCCTACTCCTTTCAGATCAGCAGCTACCACTTCAATACTGTATGAGGGCAGCCCCAATTGTTAGCCTATGAAGGGAGCAGGCCTCACAGTAGTGCAAAACGAATGTAGGAGTTTTACACTACTAGGACCTGTAAACTACACAGGTACATGTCCTGCCTTTCACCCACACAGCACCGTGCTCTAGGAGTTACCTAGGGCACACATTAGGGGTGACTTATATGTGGAGAAAGGGGAGGTTTAGGCTTGGCAAGTATTTTTAAATACCAAGTCGAGGTGACAGTGAAACTGCACAAACAGGCCTTACAATGGCATGCATGAGACAAGGTAGAGGGGCTACTTGAGTGGGTGGCACAACCAGTGCTGCAGGCCCACCAGTAGCATTTAATCTACAGGCCCTAGGCACATATAGTGCACATTACTAGGGACTTATAAGTAAATTAAATAGTCCAATCAGGTATGATCCAAGGTTACCATGTTACCATGGAGAGAGCATTTGCAGTTTAACACTGGTTAGCAGTGATAAAGTGCGCAGAGTCTAAAAGCCAGCAAAAACAGTGTCCAAAAAGTGGAGGGAGGCAGGCAAAAAGTTAGGGGGGACCACCCTAAGGCTGTCAGGTCTAACAGTGGAGTATTACAATGTGAACTCTGACAATGCAACAGAAAGTGGTTTTTCATTGTGGACTTTCATCCATTTGCAACAGAAAGTAGTTTAACATGGTGAAGCTTCTGAGAAATGCAATAGTAATGGGTTTTATATTGCAAACTTTGTGACAAACATTAGGCTTTATTTTTGTAACTCCCTATGGGATCAAATCTGACTTCACCTTTTAAACACCAAACCCCAGGGATTTTGTTCGGCTGAACTTGCAGAGTGTTACTCCCCGGATATGGAATAAAATAAAAACGTCAGCAGATTCGGTGAAGTTCCGCCCACCTTTTATGCACAAACGAATCTTGCCACAGTGCTATTATTTGTGCAAATCTCATGTGTTCTATGAAGAGCGGGTCTCCTGTAGTCTCAAAGCGGGAAACTGCAGTGAACTAAAACAATACGAGGGGCTGTCCAAGCCTGTATATTTATTTACATCAGCAGCTAACTTCAGGGAGACGTTTTACTAATGAGAAATTTCCTAGCTATCGTGAAGGAAAGTTTCAATTCTATTAAGGACACAGAGGTGAGGATTATGCACAATCTTTCTTCACTTTTTATTGATAGCAGGTTCAAAGTTCAACAAAGAAAGCTACAATGCCCATGAAACCCATTCCCATGGCAACCAATGTCCAATCACACTGCCATCCGACTGTATGTATAAATATCCCCAGGCGATGAAGTTCTTCCTCGTCTTCACTGCGAACTGAACTGGATCGTCGCTAGGTAGTCGCAGGAGTCACTCCTAGGAACAAATGTGAACCACAGATAAGCAACTGTATCCTCAAGAAATCAAAAAATCAGACCAACGAAATTCCTAATGTTTCTAGAACATAGCAAAACGAAGCTTGAAGTATCAACATAGGTAAAAACACATGGCATACCTCAATCATCATTTCTGGTAAAGGAAATTGAATATACCACCTCTCAAATGGATGAATTCACTCCGGGTGGGCGCCATGGCCACCGTGGCGGGTGGGATAATCCTCGCCTCCGTGTCCTTAATGGAATTGAAACTTTCCTTCACGATAGCTAGCAAATTTCTCATTCTATGTCAGGACCGGAGGCGAGGATTATGCATGTTCAAAGCTTACTCACCACCAAAGAAGCGGCTTCGTGGATTGGTTTAAAGTAGAACTTTTTAAAAGTCGACTCGGAAGACCAGTCGGCCGCATTCATAATGTCTTCCAGTCTACCACCTACTTGTATTGCTTTAGAAGCCATGGCACCTCGGGTGGAGTGAGCTCCGAACAGCTGAACATTAATTCCCGATTCCGATAGTATCCACCTAACCCACCGGGCAATGGAAGGGGAGGAAACCGCTCTGAAAGGTTTTTTGATCGAAATGAGCAATTGCCTCTACCCCGGCGGCCGGAGTTCCGCCGTCACCTCTTCGTATCTCCTTAAACATCTGACCACGCATAGCTTGGGAGTATGTTCAAAAGCAGGATAGGTTACTGACCTGGTACTACATTTTGTACGCCGAGAAATCGTGAAAGTGACTCCCTCCGGCGAAAAAACTCTAGCAGATACATCTAGAGCCCGGACGTCGGAAACCCGTTTGCACGAAATAAGGCAAAGCAAGATTGCCAGTTTGGCCGATAACTGTTTACGTGACAGATACTGATTATCCGGCCATGAGATCAAGAAGCGCAAAACCTGGTCAACATCCCACAGGGAGGCATACCTGGGTTCCGGAGGTTTAGCCATGCGAATGCCCCTCAGGAACTTGCACACCCACAGGTGTTCCCCAACGGGGCGATCATTAATTGGGGGATGCCCAGCCGAAATAGCAGATCGAAAAGAGTTAACTGAGCTATATGAATGGCCAGAAGTCGCTAGGCCGGCCAGAAAGTTCAAGATATCGGTAATCTGGGCCCCCAAGGAATCAAAGTGCCTTGCCATACACCAACGAGCCCAGCCGTTCCAGGCTGATCTGTACCTCTTGCAAGTACTAGGGGACCATGCCTGTCTGATGAAATCCTCAGCCTCCTGTGAAAGTCTGTGGTCTGCCCAACGCTCCCGGAAATCCTCCAGGCCACCAGGGAAAGGTGGCCTTGAAGAGCTAGCGGATGGAATTGCCCCTCTGGATTCAATAGAATGTTCGGACGAACCGGAAGCAGAATAGGAAGGTCGCAAGAGAGCTCCAGAAGTGCTGGGAACCAAACTTGAGACCGCCAGAGCGGTGTGATCATAATCACTGTCGCCCCCTGGCGACGAATCTGAGCCGTTACTCTTGGGATCAGAAGGAAGGGGGGAAACGCATAATTCTGATCCCGACCCCAGTCCTGAATTAAAGCATCGACTGCCATCGCACCGGGATCCGGGCGCCAGCTGAAGTAGCGAGGAAGATGAGTGTTCCACCTGGACGCGAAGAGATCCACCGCACAAGGACCCCACCGATCCAATAGAGCCAGGAACACTGTTCTGTCCAGACGCCAATCGCTGGGATCCTCCAGATACCTGGAGTTCCAGTCCGCCAGGGCATTCTGGGACCCCGGAAGATACTCCGCTGTGACCGAGATCTGACGTTGCAGGCAAAAGTGCCAAAAATCCTTTGCCAACTCCGCTAGGGCCTTCGAGCGGGTCCCCCCCGGTGGTTGATATACTGAACCGCCGAGACATTGTCCATCCTTAGAAGGATGCAGCAAGAGGCCTTGTCCTGCGTCAGGGATCTGATCGCGAACGAACCCGCCAGGAGTTCCAGGCAGTTGATGTGGAGACTGAGTTCCCGCTGGGTCCAGCGACCCCCGAAGGAGATGTCCCCACACCGAGCTCCCCAGCCAACCCGACTGGCATCCGACTCTATGATCAGATCGGGTGCGGCCCCAAAAATTGCCCGGCCGTTCCACTCCTCCATGTGATCCAGCCACCACTGGATCTCCGTCCGCGCGTCCTGAGACAAAGCTATCAGCTCCGAGTACGAAAGGCCCCTTTGTAGATGGTGGGCCTTGAGGCGTTGGAGGGCCCTGTAATGTAGAGGTCCCGGGAAGATGGCCTGGATCAAGGAGAAGAGGAGTCCCACCACTCTGGCCAACTGCCTCAGGGAGATTCTGTCCCGTCTCAAGACCTTGGACAGTTCCTTCTTGATCTTTTTGATCTTCGGGCCCGGGAGACTGAGGGAGGCTGCCTGGTAGTCGATGAGAAACCCCAGAAAGGTCATGGACTGCGAGGGAAGCAGTTCCGATTTCTGTGAGTTGATCACGAACCCCAGATCCTGCAGAAGTTGAATAGTTATGTTCACTTTGGATATGAGCTGCGAGCGCGACTGGTCCATCAGGAGGATGTCGTCGAGATAGATAATCAATCGAATCCCCCGAGCTCTCAGGTACTCCACTACTGGTTTGAGCAGCTTCGTGAAGCACCACGGGGCCGACGACAGGCCGAACGGTAGGGAAGAAAATTCGAATGCCTGTCCCCTCCAAATGAACTGCAGAAACCGACGATGAGGGCGAAAGATGGGGACCGTCAGATAGGCATCCTTGAGGTCCAACCGCACCATCCAATCCCCAAGGAGTAAGAGATCCCTGAGCATGTGAATGCCCTCCATTTTGAAGTGGCGGTACACCACCCACTCGTTGAAGGACTTGAGATTGATAACAGGATGGAAATCTTTGTCCTTCTTTTCTACAAGGAACAGGTTGCTCACGAAACCCCTGGGGTGAATCGTCGATGGATGGATAGCTTCCTTCTGAAGAAGCCCCTGAACCTCCTCATCTATCAGTGCTGCGTCTGCATCTGAGAAGACCAAGGGCCGTGGAGGAGAGTCCTGAATTGGAGTCCCCAGAAATTCTATGTGGAACCCCGTGACCGTCTGCAACACCCAAGCGTCTGACGTTATGGAGGCCCACTTGTGGGCGAAGAACCGCAACCTCCCTCCTAGAATGCGAGGGGAAAAAAGGGTAACACTCACTGGTAACGCCTCCGGGGGCGTTAGCTCCACCACGGGCGGTCCTCTTGGACTTCCCTCTACCCCGGTTGGGGAAGAAGGCACTTTGTCGGCCATCCCTCCATCCGTTATTTCGCCGTGGGTAGGGAGTGGGACCTTGCTGGAACGCGCGGCTGGAAGATCGGCCCCTGCCTCGTCCGGCCCCGCCGAAAACCTTTCCAGGAAAGATTTTCTTAATTGAGCTCTGCACCTTGTCGAGCGCAGAGAAGGTTGCCACGAACTTGCTCAATTCCTTCAAGAAAGGATCCCCAAACAAGTTCCCCTGGGCCACCGTCCCGCCTCTGAGTTGGAGAGTTCTCCTAACTTAGGGTCTATTTTAATAAGTAAGGATCGTTTCCTCTCAGCAGAGAGAGCACAATTTGCGTTCCCTAGCAAGCAGACCGCCCGTTGGGACCACCCCGCCACAATATCCACAGGCATGGGAGTATTGGAGCGTTTAGCCCGTTCGGCAAGCTGGATGATCTGCATGTGGGGACCCAGGACATCCAATAACTTATCCTGGCATCCCCTCCAGGAACAATCGATACCCTTCTTCGGGTCCTTGACGTACTTCCCTAAGAAAGTACACATCTTGGCATCCAGGTCAGGGGTAGCAGCCACTCGATCTGGCAGGGTCGGGTGTGGGCATTCCGCCCGTAACCTAGCCCGAACCTCCTTCTCCAGGGGCTGGCGAATTTTGCTGGCCACATAATCCGCCACCTTCTTATCCGGATGCCACTCCGAAGAGCGGGGGTGATATAAGTCCTCCGGGTGGAACATTTCAGAATTTGAGTCCTCAGTCTCAGGCGGGTCTGATAAATTAGAAGATGGGCGCCAAGGACGCCCCGCTTCCTGATCTTCCTCAGAGGAAGAATCCCCGTCCGTGTCCCTCACGACCCGCTTAGGGGAACCCCGATCTGGGTTCGATTTGCGGTGAACCACTTCACCGGTCTCTCTGGGCTCAAACCCCTCCCGGAAGGGTGGCTGCTGTAGCGTGCGCGCACTCTCATGGAACGATTCAGTCAGACTACTGAATCCTTCCAGGTGCCCCGCGACACGCTTGCGGCATTTCTTGTGGACCGCCTCTCCCTGTAGGTCAGTCTCCGTCGCCCCCTTCCCTGTCCCCTTAAACACATGGTCCGAAAGCCTGGCCACGCTGTCCTTCAAGGGGCCCAAAGCCCTATTGATAGCCCGCGTGAGCAGGAGGTCCATCTCAGGAGCCAAGGCCCTCTGAGATGAGCCCTCCCCCGGGGACAGGGCAGGGAAAGCCTCGCGCTCGTGTGGGGTCTGCATGAGGGACTAATAGGGGAGAAATGCAGGAAAAAACTCCCTTTTTTATTCACTAGGGCAGCCCCCCCGCGCTCCTGCCGTCACAAGATTTTTTATTTTAATTTTTTTTTAAAGGCGTTGGCGGCATTCGAACCCTGTTCACAGGTAGCCTGCTGCACCAAAGGTACTTGACCTTGTCACTGAGCTATAGCTCCTGAATGAGGGTCCGCCAAAAGCCGGGCCTTCGCACACAAACACGCGCCCTAGAAGAGCCCCCAAAGCAAAAAATCACCGTCATGCGGTGTCCACGGGGGTTGGTAGGGCTTAAAGTGAGCAGGGACTCACTTTAAGCCCAAAGCGTTTATCCGAAGCGTTCGAGCGCAAACGCGACTTGAAACGCTGAGGAGAAAACGCTCTGGAACACTGGAGCGCACGAAAGAGCGCCCTCTGGTGGACCCGACCGGTATCAAAAAGTCGATTGCGCTCGGGCTAAAAAGCCTACAGCGCGTGTAGTTGCCAAGCAACAAGGCACAAAACACACACGCGCGCGCGCGCGATACCAACAGCAGTATTTAGACAATAGTCAAAAACAGAATCTTAACAACTCTACAACTCAGAGACAGAGAAGGGGACTTATCTGAATCAGAGAGCAGTGAAGAAAGAGGAAGAACGTCATCGCCTGGGGATATTTATACATACAGTCAGATGGCAGTGTGATTGGACATTGGTTGCCATGGGAATGGGTCTCATGGGCATTGTAGTTTTCTTTGTTGAACTTTGAACCTGCTATCAATAAAAAGTGAAGAAAGATTGTGCATAATCCTCGCCTCCGGTCCTGACATAGAATCAGAATTAAAGACACTTTTCCGAAGCATGTTCATCACATCTGAACGAGTCAAAACATAGGCTACAGTCCACAAGACACATTCTCCATTCTCAGCATTAAAAGCAACCAGAGCTGAAAAACGGTTCAAAAACTTTCAAACATATAAACTGCTACGTAGCTAAGGATAATGTTCTCCAGAATGAACCACAAATTCTCCATTAAATCACAGGACATCGCACGATATTTAGACACATGCTGAAGAATTGACAGGAAGCCTAGCTATGCTTAGTGTAGCAGTGGCGTGAGGGGCCCACAGATCAAATTATCACCATCCTCTGCTACACAAAGACCAGGGAGCACTGTCCATCATTGTAGTTGGGCGGTGGCACACTTGCAATGCCAAATCCCCAGTTTCCTGAATCACAACAGACTCTTTCTATGTTGATTTGCATTTAAGGGAGTATCTTCAGCGCTAAGAGGCCACTCCTGACTCAAACATCATGCTTTGAAATGGACTTTGGCATAACAAAACATAGAACTAGTGCTCTAAGTAGGGCAAAACATCCATGTTGGAAATGCCTGCAAATATTGTTTTCAAAACATTTCTTAATTTTATATGTATATATGTATTAATTTAGTATACATCGAACAATGTAGTTATTGAAAACAATGCAAAAAATAATCCGTCTGTTAGCTCATCATAAATTCATTGACTATTACATTCATCCGTGACGTACCATTGCAGGCTGAGTACCTCTTCCTTTAGTGATAAATGTAAAGAATTTAATAGATTTGTATGTTGGGACGGCCAAGCCTCTACTTAAAATTAATTTGCGCTCTTGGTTATATATGGGGCAGACCAGAAGAACATTACCTGATATGCCCCCAGCAGCTCTGAGAAGGAATGGGACACTTTCAGTGAAGAGGAAAGTGAACTTTGAAGTAGGTAGCAGGCATGTGCAACGATGAATACTCTTTTCACCCCTTTGAAACAGTTGTTGCTTCCACCGGGCACCTGAGAGAACTGGCTAATAGTAATCACTTGCAATAAGTGCCAACAGATGGGATCAATAGGGTACTGAGTCTTAGGGAAGGGGGGTGCTTTTAATGTCAGTTCTGGCTCCTTGGAGCAGGACAGTGTACAGTGGAGCCTGTTTGCTTATGTTGACTGCTGTTACTGAGTCCCAGGGTAGAGGTGCTGCTTTTAGTATCTGTGATGGCTCTTTGCAGCTGAGGTTGCCTTTGCTAGCTACGGTCACTGTGTACTGTGGGTTGTTACTGTTGGTGCTGGTACAGTGTGTGGTTGGACTGTAGCTATTGGATTTTGCAGCTATTGCCTGGGATAACACATTGCACTGTGGGGCTGTTATTGCCAGGGATGACTACTGGCGCACGGTACTGTGGGACTGTTATTGCCTATACAGGCTGCTGTCACTGGGTATTTTGCCCATGCTGGTTCAGTGTACACTGTGGCTGTTAATGCCTCGATTTACAGAGTGCAGTATGGCCCTGTTATTGCCCGGGCTCGTAGCTGGTACTATGAGGCTGCCATTACCTGTAAATACTACCAGCACTGAGGTCATTGCCTGTGCTTGTACAGTGTACCATGCGGCTGACTATTGCCTGTGGTGCCTGGCGCACTGTGGAGAGTGGTGCTGGTATTGCCTGCTGACACTATGTACTAAGAGTGTGCTAGCACACTGCCCTGCAGCTGTTATTGCTGTTATATCTGGGCTGGTTACTGCCATGGTTCTCCCGGAGGTTTCTTAAGGTGCTCTGGGATGCTCATTGCTTGTGTAGGTTGATGGGCATTGTGTCTATATTATCTTTTATTGTCTGAGTTGGCACCTCACCTTTATAAAATGTCCACTTCCCCTTGCCCATAGGCCGATGCAGTGTCCAGGCCTGTGTAAGCTTGTCCACCCTCAGCCCCCCTCGTGCACCACTACAGCTCCGCGGGTCCAAGGCTCAAGCCCAGGCCCGTATCTAATTGCAAACACCTTCTCAAAACATGTGGTCTAATTTCAACCCCTGCCCGGTGTTGCTACCTATTCTGCAGCACTGTATTAATCACATCGTACTTACTGGAAGCCTTAGCCCCTCACACAACCAGTAGAGCCTTCGGAGCAGTGAAAAAAGAGAACCCAGGAAAGTTTCCCTGCTTCAGGCAGTGAGAAGGGGCAGGACAACAGAGAATGACAAACATTGTATTAACCATATCAACGGCCTCTGTGGCTTACAGCAGCCACTTGAGAAGGGGGTGGAGCCAACCTCAATGACCTTGCACCTTTCTTGAAGGTCTTATTTTCGCACATGATCATTTCAAACACTGTACCTCACTTGACCAATCAGAGACCGCCATGGTAGAGGTAAATGAAGCTATCAGAGATAGGTTTGGGCAAGTAGGCAGTTCCAGTGATAATTAATCCCACCTGGAATTACTACATTCCTCCAATGTCATCCTATTCTATGGCATATTGTGACTGTTTTAACAAGAGATCTTTTTCCTGCTCCAAACATATCATATCATCCAGGCATGCCATCATCCTTGGCCCCTGGACTCAGAGTCCCTGCAATCAGTTTCAACATTTTGGTGCAGCACCAAGGAGCGAAGGATAGGTCAAATGGTAGGAACGTGAACTTGAACACCTGCATCTGCCAAATAAATTAGAGATATTTCTTGTGATGGTGATAAGTTGAAACTGTTTAATAAACATCTTTCAGATCTCAACATATCATTCAAACTCCTGAAAGGAGAATGCACCTAAGACTGATTATTGTCTCCAAAAGTACATATTGGCTGCGATCCCTGAAATATATCCCCAGCCAGAACTTCTTGTTCCTTATCTGCACTAAAAATAGTGTCTGTGCCTCCAATGCAATTAAATCCATTATCTCTAGGGAAATCTGTATCGGGGTGGGAACTAGTTTGTCCTGGAGCTGAATAGAAATGCATTCAGTATCCCTGGAGAGTCTGTAAAACTCAAGCACCATTTGAAATTGTATCCCTGTTTTTATCAAAAGGGCCACCTTTTCCTCCACTTTTATAAAAGAGAGAGGAGAGAATGCTTTCCTTGGATTTATCCTCCCCATACTTGACTTGTCTTGGTGCTAACACATCCTGCCCTTCTTCTCTGCGGGAAGAAACATTGGTCAGGAATATCAGTATTGCTGATGGTAGAAGCAGGGTATAAAGAAGGCCGCATGGTCATTGAAATAACCCTCAAATAGGGCAATCCTGAGAGATACCCAACCTCTTGCTAAAGGGGAGAGAGCTGTATCCAAGGAAGCAAAGGTTTGTACATATCTTCCTGTTTCTCTGATGAAATCATCACCAGTGAGAGTTCCCTGATCATTACAGCCAATGTCAGATCCTGCAAGTTCTCCCAGTTTTTCGTCTACCTGTATCAGCATCCCTTTAAGTCTCTCATAAGAAAGTCTTGCATTTTCGTTTTCAAAAAACACACTGCCTGTTAGGCCCAATTAGAACTTAAAGGTTCACCTATGTTTTTGCCTGTTCCACAAGGCATGAATACCAGGCCCTATCCCGTCCTCTCCTGGAATCTTTTCCTCCTGTGCTTAAAAAAGTGACAATTTTCGGACCTAGAACAGGGTATATAACTGCCATTTCTGCTATAATGGGGGTGTGAATTCAACCCTACTTGGACCTAGTCACCCTGTCAATAACATTCCTAATCACAGACTTAATACACTCATTCACAAACAGCGGAGAAGACCATTCAGAAGAGTTAATGTGGTGCAGCAAATATGGGTCAAACAAAGGAGTGCCCTCAGCATCTAAACATACAGTTTATGGTTCATCAACCATTTTGAGTTTCTTAGTCACATTATTGACATCATGATCAGTCAATTCCTAAAATAGTCTCCAATCGTCCCCAAGTCTGGGATCTGCTATGGTGATCACAGGTTGTCCTTCCTCTTTGGAATTGAATTACTACAATTACTATCACTCTCCTTAGTGAGGAAATTTCCAGGGAGTACTCAATTCTTGTTTCTTTTTAATCTCTTCCCACTTTGCCTGCTCACCTCTCCTAGCTGCTGGGGGAAGAGCCTGCTACTTCCCTGGTTCAGAGAACTGGATATAGCATTCACCACTGATTTGCCAACATCGGTTACCATATTTTTAAAGGACGAAGATACTGCTTTTTCAATGGAAATGGTCACTGAGACATTCAAACGTTTAGTGGGTTCTTTCTAAATATGTAATCTCCCTTTGTTTCAGTGCCTCTGCTCCTACTAGAGTGGTCTCCTTCCTTTTTGCCGCCCAGTGCCTTTACCAATATATTTCAGGGAATTGAACCATTACAAACACAAAATCACAGTATCAAATTTAATTGCATTTTAGTACAGAAAAAAGAACTGCAAATCAATTATAAAGACATATCTAATAGTTTTAGAAGACACAAAATATTTCATCCTAGGACAAGCATATGAACCATGTGACCTCTGGCTTGCAGTCCTCTGTTCTCCTTTGAGATTGTATATAATATTTTTTTAACAGGAGGCAGTGGACCCATGGACCGCTGCCTGCTCTTAAAAAATGAAACCGCAAAGTTTCAGTTTTTTCTTTTTAAACACATCTCGTTTTCCTTAAAAGAAAATGGCCTGTATTAAAAAGCAATCACATTCATGGTGATCTGCTGACGTCAGCAGGACACCATCCCTGTGATGGTTGTGATTCTCAATGGGCTGCAAATTGTGACCTACCTCATTAATATGCATGAGGTAGGTCTATTTGCAACCCACAAGAAATCGCTAATGAAACACAAAAGAGTTTCATACATTAGGAATTCCAATTTTGGAAATTGGTATTCCTGATGTTAGTACATCTGGCCCTTAGTTATTTCTTCTTTCAGAAATTCATGTAACAAAACATGAATATAAAATTCCGTATGACTGCTTGCCACAATGAATAATCTGTAATTGACCCTAAGTTTAAAGAAAGCAATTGAAACAGACAGGAATTTTGATAGTCTACCAAGAGAGTCCCCCCTCAGGCATCGGCTCTCATCAATGAAATCCAAAGCTCTTCGGTGCCTCAGCAGCTAACAATAAAGCAGACATAGGATTCAATGTAACTAATTTCAGAAATAAATTAACCCCTTAGCTCAGTGGTTCCCAAACTTTTTCGATCCCCGGCTCCTTTGACCTATTGGCCATGGCTCCCCATTATGTTACTTTTTTTTGGCGGGTGGGGGAACGTAATCCCAGCCTTGGGAGTACTACCATTTTTAGCCTGGAAAATAATTGGGATGAAACTGATGAGGGCATTAGAGAGCTTTAGAAGAGCACCAGATGACACTACATAGGCTTATTTTTAAATAGGCACTGATGAGATTAAGTAATTTGCACAGAATCAAAGGATGGTAGCTGACGCCTGGACTCCAGCCTGGTTCCCCAGTTCTAAAGTCAACAGCTCTAATTGCTAGGCCACATCTCCTCCTTTGACAAAACTGGTGAAAGGATGTAACGCATCTGGAGGCTGCTTCTGACATCTCCTTCCTGTGCTAGAATGGGTCAGTTATTATTTTTCATTTTTTCTTGGATATTCTCTTTTTTTTCTCAGACACCTTCATACATTATGTCTTTCTGGTATCGGTCTTGCTTTGTCAGCGCCAGAGAAATGAACTCTGGTTTCATTGTTCCCACATTCAGATTTGTCACAGAGGCTGGGCGCTCTGGAGTCTCAAGTCTGTCTCTATTTACCTGTTCCTACACTATTTACAGTTTGTCTTCTTTATTCTCTCGTTCAGGTTGCTGAAAATCATTTATTGGAAACTATTTTTGTTCTTTTGTCATAGGGATATTATTAATGGTACTTTGGCGCCCTCTGCTGGTCACAGTAATTAATGCAGGGTGTTCTGTTTACAATACCATGATGAAAGCTACCGATTCAAAGCACCTCCGAGTGGTTTCCAAACTGTGTGCGGCGCCCCTGGCTAGTTTTGACAGCGGACAAGGGAGCCGCGGCACACATATTGGGAACCACTGCCTTAGCTCCTGGGACTCCCCCCCACCTGTGCTGAGTCCTTTTTTGGCTATTTGGGGTCATTCACAATTAGGCCTTCATAACTTTTTGTTTACATAAGCTAACCAAGCCAAATTTGCGTCCTTTGTTTCCAACATCCTAGGGATTCTACAGGTACCCAGAGTTTGTGGGTTCCCCTGGAGGAGACCAGGAAATTCGCCAAAATACAGCAATAACTTCATTTTTTTTTAAACAAATGGGAAAAAAGGGTTGCAAAAGAGGGCTTGGCATCAACAAAAGGTTTGTGGTGCTACAATCACCATCTTCCCAGCTTTCAGGAACATGCAGACTTGTATCCGAAAACCACATTTTTTATCACAATATTGGCATTTTACTGGGACATACCCCATTTTTACAATTTTTTGTGCTTTCAGACTCCTTCCAGTTAGTGACAGAAATGGGTGTGAAACCAATGCTGGATCCCGGAGAGCTGAACATTTCTGAAAAGTAGACAAAATTCTGAATTCAGCAAGGGGTCATTTGTGTAGAATCCTGCAGAAAATAAATTTGAAATAAAAAAAATATTGAGATTGAGGTGAACGAAACAGCCATTTTTTCCCATGTTTTACTCTGTAACTTATTCCTGCGATGTCAGTTTTTTTAAAGCAATATACTGTTACATCTGCTGAACTCTTTTGGTTGTGAAGATATATAGAGCTTGTAGGTTCATCAAGAACCCTAGGTAGCCAGAGCCAATAAATGAGCTGCACCTTGCAATGGGTATTCATTCTATACCGGGTATACAGCAATTCATTTGATGAAATATAAAGAGTGAAAAATAGGTATCAAGAAAACCTTTGTATTTCCAAAATGGGAACAAGATAAGGTATTGAGAAGCAGTGATTATTTGCACATCTCTGAATTCGGGGGTGCCCATACTAACATGTGAATTACAGTGCATTTCTCAAATAGACGTCTTTTTTACACACTGTTTTACATTTGGAAGGAAAATATTAGAGAAAGACAAGGGACAATAACCCTTGTTCTGCTGTTCTGTGTTCCCCCAAGTCTCCCGATAAAAATGGTACCTCACTTACATGGGTAGGCCTAATGCTCACAACAGGAAATGCAACATGGACACATCACATTTTTACATTGAAAACTGATGTGTTTTTTGGAAAGTGCCTAGCTGTGGATTGTGGCCCCTACCTCAGCCGGCACCTAAGGAAACCTACTAAACCTGTGCATTTTTTAAAATTCGACCCTTAGGGGAATCCAAGATGGGGTGACTTGTGGGGCTCTCACCAGGTTCTGTTACCCAGATTCCTTTGCAAACCTCAAAATGTAGCCAAAAAAACACTTTTTCCTCACATTTTGGTGACATAAAGTTCTGGAATCTGAGAGGAGCCACAAATTTCCTTCTACCCAGCATTCCCCCAAGTCTCCTGATGCAATTGGTACCTCACCTGTGTAGGTAGGCCTAGTGTCCGCGACAGGAAATGCTAAAAAAACACAACATAGACACATCACATTTACCCAAAGAAAACAGAGCTGTTTTTTGCAAAGTGCCTAGCTGTGGATTTTGGCCCCTAGCTCAGCTGGCACCTAGGGAACCCTACTAACCCTGTGCATTTTCTAAAACTAGACACCTTAGGGAACCTAGGATGTGGTAACTTGTGGGGCTCTCACCAGGTTCTGTTACCCAGAATCCTTTGCAAACCTCAATATGTGGCAAAAAACTATTTTTACTCACATTTTGGTGATAGAAAGTTCTGGAATCTACGAGGAGCCACAAATTTCCTTCCACTCAGCATTCCCCCAAGTCTCCAGATAAAAATGGCACCTCACTTGTATGGGTAGGCCTAGTGCTCCCGACAGGAATAGATCACACAAATGTCAATGTTGGCCCTTACATGAGGGCAACTGTTGACCCTGAGGTGATCCATTCCTGATGCAGGCACTAGGTACAGGCACTCAAGTGGGGTAGCGTTTTTATCAGGACAGGTGGGAAAACACTGTGTGGCAGGAATTTTGTGGATCCCTGAATATTCCTGTAGTTTGTGTGACAGAAATGCAAGTAAAAATAGAGTTCTTATTCAACATTTCAGCTTTGCAGGTTATTCAGGGTAAAAAAAACGTTGTGGAATCGACACAAGTCACACCTCTGTGGTTTCCTCCAGATGTCTAGTTTCCAGAAATGTCTGGGTTTGGTATGTTTATGGCCGCAGAGCAAAGGACCAAAAACGCAGATGTCTGCCTTACAAAACCAATTTGTTTTGTGATCCATAATTTTTATGTCTCTACAATACGATTTGGGCAATGGAATCTGGGGCTGAACTAAATGGGGGAGCTCCCAAAAGAGCACTTTCTCTGTGCTTGCCGCCACATGCACCTGCTCTCTGGGCTGGGCTAATGCGCTATTGTCCCGCTGCACAGACTGTGCTTGCGAAGGGACAGCAGGACTGTCCTCATCACCTCCGTCATAATCACTGGGGCCCCCAGGGGCCCCATGACTCCCGTTCCCGCCAGCCTGGTTCTGGCGGTGAAAACCGCCAGAAACAGGCTGGCGGGAAGGGGGTCGGAATCCCCATGGCATGGAGGATTCACTGGGCCAGGGGTAAACCGGCGGGAAACCGCCGGTTCCCCTTTTCTGACCGCGCGAATTGCCCATGAAGCACCGCCAGCCTGTTGGCGGTGCTTCCGCGGCCCTCTGCCCTGGCGGTTTCAAACCGCCAGGGTCAGAATGAGGGCCAGTGTCACAAAGGGGCGGGTGGGGTTGCGGGGGGAGACATGGAAGATCTTCTGTGTCTCCCAAGGTATTTTTAAATAAAAAAAATCCTTGGGTTCGATGCACCTGAGGATTTTTTAACCCCTTCCCTGGTGTCGGCTACTGGTCGGGACCCGCACCAGGGAGGTAGTGTGGGCGTTGGACACACTGTAGGGGTGAAACACGAGTAACAAGATGCTTTTAGTGCTTGCAGAGTAACATCAGAATATCACAGATTACGATGCAGCAGATTTCATGAAAAACACTCCTTCACAAATCACTTAAACACATGTAGCAGCAAAAAAAGAGGACGTTGAATAGGGGCTGCACCTATTTATGCTAAACAGTTAGTTGTGTTGTCCCTTCCTGCCCATAGGTACGAATTATGGGGTATGCAAATGTCTTTAAATGCCCTATGATTAATAAAGCTTCTTGTTTTATAATAAAACTACATAGGTGATTAATAGCCTATTTGCAGGTAGTGCCTCATGCCCCACGTCAACCATTTCTATACTTTGTAAATACAAGCAATGATACAATTTACCAAGCTTCTAAGGATGTGTTGGCTTTGCCAGGATTCAAACTAGTGACCTGCAGATCACATCTGATGCCAGTTACGAGCATTAACTGCCAGTTTGGAGTTGTGTTTGGTAGGAAGGCAGGGCGGTGGTTTGCCTCTGTCACTCTATGTAGACTTCATGTTTATGTATTGTGTGGGAGAAGAGAAAACACTATAGATCCAACAAGCAGAGATGGCAAGGAAGATCTTAGAGGGTTGGCAATAGCCGTTTACCTTTGGAACCCAGGGGCCAGGGCTTAAATCCTGGCCTCAGCTCTTGTGCAAAAATCTCGAGATTCTGGCCTATTTATTTACAAATATGCAAAATGTATTTGTATTGTTAAAAAGGTGTAAATCTACATCATTCCCCAACACCCCCATAATGTACAGTGTTCTGTTGATCTCAAGCTACGGCTGTGCTAAATAGACACCAATACATAAATACTTTTGGACATACGGTCCACAACAAAATGTTTAGGACTATTCACTCATATGCAGACGTTTTCACTTCCTGACATACTTAGAATGATATACCTTATTTTTTATTCCTAACTCTAATCTTAAACTTGCACACAGCATGTACTAGTATAATCGTGTGACGTATGCATGGTATGGACAAATGCCCTGCATTTAATCTGAGTATGGGCTATACCTCTCCTGAAGGTTTTTGGAGTGAGAACTGCCTGCCTTTGCCCAAGCAAAAGATCAAAAAGCACCCAGAGAAAATACAGCAGTTCTAGGAACCAGTGGATTTCCAGAGGAAGAAGAGCAAAGAGAGAAGGGTAACAGAATAGAATTGAAAATATATTCTTAAGTAAATACTTTTTAAAAAACTCTGTCTTCCGGCCATCACAAAAAACAGAAATATTTCCACCAATGTTAAAAAATAAAATAAAATCAAAACCTACTGAAAATCAATAGAAAACTCTCTGTAAATAAGGAAATGTGCCCTACTAAAACTGAAAGCAAAGTATTCAAGTTTCAATTAGCCTTTCTTGAGTTGTTTTATAGTTTAATTCTGTAAAAGTAATTAAAGATGAACACCTAACAAAGAAGCATTGCAGATTTTCATTAGGCACTCATAATGTATCTTAAAATCTAATATCCACATCCACGCTTTTAGTTTGGAGAAGTCGTTACCTTACAGGCTAGAGGGTACCAGCTGTTGACCTATTCAGGAAACAGGAGGGCAGGGAAGGAGTGATTGGGTCTAGGCCTGAATTTGTGGGCTAAAATTGGGATAGGCACTTCTTGGTCTCTGATTGCTTAGCATGAATGAAAAGCCTGTGTAAGCACTTTTATTAAAAATGGTAGGTGTGCTTCCTTTTGTGAATCCGGCCATCATTGTAAATTATGCTTCTAGATTGCTCTGATTTCAATGGGCAATTTTGCCGGCCAATCTGTTCTGAGCTCCACTGCATTCTGTCACTTATCTTTTTTTTGATGGAATTGGATAGATCTTGTTTTAAATCTAATTTCTGCTGTTGTTTCTGGGTCCAATCAGCTGTAGTCATCTTGCAGAAAAGGTGTTTACCTATTATGTGTTGCCTTATTTTATGGCAACTCTAGGAATAATTCCACTCACATAATAGCGGGAGCACTAAGCGAACCCCTCATTGGTCAAGGTTAATGTACAGATTAACCCTTTGTTGCTGACACTAGACAGGCTAGAGGAGGAACTGCTTAGACCTATAACATGTCTTTCTAGGAAAGTCAAGTCTTGATGTAAATTTGAAAAGAGTGGCAGTGAACCAGTCGGCTCAGTGACTTTCATGCCTGCACACAGCCCACAGGTATCATTAATTGTACAGCGGAAATTATCCATATGTCGGCCAAGAAGCAACTTTGATCACTTTTGAATTATAAATGCTGAAGTTGTTGGAAAGCAGAAATTCCCCTAAAAAATAAAGAGCAAGAGTTAAATTCTTGAGTTGGTAGACGAGAAATATCTTTATTGCTGCACTGTCCAGATACCCATCTTGTCACAACGATAGCCCGATGGCCATTTACTAATCTCAATTGAAAAAACATGAACTATCAAGATTCTTTCATTGCCACCGAAATGAACCCATCAACCTAATATGTGGAGAGGATGCACTCAAGTACTTGCATTACCGTACTACATCTCTTTAGAGTACTCATTTGAATTGTTGGCGACGTTTTAGTAACAGTGTGAGTACCCAATAAAGGCTCAAGTATGTGTAAACCTTACACGTCTAGAGATGAGTCAACATGTACCCATGAGAACACAAGGCTGTTTGTTCTTATTTTCTGTTACTTCCTGTAATGTGGCCACGGCCTAGCACTTTCTGACACCCCGAAGGATACAGGTGGTCAGACCGAGCTCCGCAAAGGTTAGTAAGCAAACAGAGGCTCTGTTTACAGAGCAAGTTAGCTATTTGGCTTTATACAAACCACAATTGACAAGACATAAAAGGCAGGGAGGGGCTAGAGACATGTTACATTTGTAACAAAAGAGTAGTGGACACCCAGACCCCTGCTTGTGCCTCTAACCTTTCACTGCAGTTGTTCATTCTTTGTGGCAAGCATGTAAAACTCTCTCATTAGTTCTTAATGCTAATAAAGTTTTATATCTAATTTTCACATGCCTCCTAGAAAACCTCACAGAACGTTTAGGCAACAGGTGGCAAGACAAATCTTTGGTTGCTGGAAGTTTTCATACCCACAAGAAGTGAACTGAAAAACACATCTGATCCTCCTACTTTAGCTCTGTTCCTATATTATACTTTATTTTTACCTGTGAGTGTTCTCAGATTCACAGGGCATTCCTGCCCTGTACTGCCCACTCCCCGGCCACTCCTTACTCCTGCTCATAGATTTACTTACACATAAAGTCTCCTTCCTTTTTGCGTTCTCCTTGAAAAAGCCTGTGAGTGTACCATTGTTATGTGATCAGCTTCAAGATTTCCAGTTGGCTAATTTAGAACCATTGCAGGGTTCTTAGATTAGAGACTGTAGGGCACTGTTTGTCACATAGTACCTCACAGTTCCTGGAGTAGACTACAGTTACAAGCTTAGTTGCCTCAGTGATGTTGCTAAAGGACACATGTTCTACAAGGCCTCTATAGGTGGGGTTTCATTGTGTTCCAATTTGTAATCTTAAGATCTTATATATATGCGTCATTTTGGTTGACAGTATTGAGAAGTGTGTGCATTAAAGTACTTTTCCTATTTAAAGAACAAGCACTGTCTGGACATTAATTTATTCAATATTAATGCTGTGATTTGCAGTGTCCTGCGTTTTCTAGGCCCTAACACCTCCCTGAGTCTATGTTGGACTGCTCTACCTAGTTAGACTTGGAGAAATATGTTCAAAGGAGTGCTTGGTCCCCAGTGTAAGAATATGGGGTATGGAGGCCCCAGATACACCAGAGGTGAAAGACATCAATGGGCACAAATGTGACTAGTATCTTACAACTATTGAGTGACCTGCTGAACCGGATTTTTCAAATATGTTAGGAGAGGGATTTACATTGTGAACCAGTGAATAAATGTAATAGGAAGGGACCCTCTGTCAATACAAAAGAAAGGGGTTTTACATTGTGAACGCAATGACAAACATAGGGAGGTGCTTTACATTATGAACTAAGTGACAAATACAATAGAGAGGAGATTTAAATTGAGAACTTTCTGACAAATGTGTAGGAAGGAGTTTGGTACATTGGTTCTCTTTTTGTGTCTGGACATTGTAAGAGCTTTAGGTATTCAGTTGGATTCTTAATGTTCATGTGAAGGTATATGTTTTACCTGGCTATTTTATGGGCCTCTCTAGGCAGGAACCACTTGGCCAGGTTTATGCTCATGTTACAGTCAATGATCCTAATTTATTGATTTCCAATTGTGGTGACAAAGGCAGAGGCCTTCTCATTTCACATTGTGAATGACTGCACAAAGTGTGTAGACCTAATCTTGCTGATCATGAAAGACTATATGCGCTGCAATAGGCTCATTTGGGGGCATAGCTGTTTTTTATGGTCATAGCTTTTTACTGCCAACATTGTCACCTGGTACCACATATATAATGAGAACAGAATGGATGAACCAGATTAGTTGATCCCTTTTATATTTGTTTAGGGAATGTGGTTTGCATCCTACAGATCTGTGAGGTACCTTTAGGATGGCTTCCAATAGGCAACGCCACATGAAATCTTGTGCATGTTTGTAATTGTGTGCATACTATTTACTTGTGTGGACATTACAAAGGCCCTCATTATGATCCTGGCTGTCCATGGACCGCCATGGCCGCTGTGGCGGTCTCACTGCCGCAGGACTGCCAAACTGCTGTGTCCCCTCCCGTCCCGCCGCTTTACAGTGGGCGGCCGGGCTGGAGGTTTCCACCTGCAACCTGCTAGGAGTTGGATCACCGCTGAGGTTATTCCGACTAGGGACACCGCCAGCATTTTCCTGGCGGTCTCACCGGCACAAAATTCTGGCTGAAAGGTATCCTGACGACAGTAACTTGCGTTCCTGTCACCGGGATACTCCCCAAACACCTCCACACACACACAATCACACACAGACACCCCCTACACACACACACGCACTCACAACATTCACCCCATAGACACGCATACATACCCATACACATCACACACGCACGCATACACTCACCATCCCTCCAACCCCTCCTTTCAACTACATACATACATACACAACCCCCACTCCCTCACTCATCTTCTCACAACCAATCGTACCTCACCGCACACACACACCGTATACACATGCAAACAAACACGCACCTGCACGCACTCACTCACTCAAACCCCCTTGCACATTCACCCATGCACATACCCCCACACTTGTCCACATACATACACACATGCATCACCACATTTACACACAGACACACACGCACAATCACTCCCCCTCCCTCCCCCTACATTCATGACACGCATACACACTCACACACACCCATTCACAACCCCTCCCCTTACGAATGACACTTACCTCCTCCGATGAGGTGCTCCTCCATGAGAGGATGGGGCCCGGCCCTCTCACCGCTGGCACTGCCACGTCACACCAGAAAAAGCCCGCCACACAGAATTACTAGTTATAATTCTGTGGGCGGTCTTTTTCTGGCATGGCGGTGTTGGCAGTGGAACCGCCTAAGCGCTGCTGTCTGCCGTAATGAATGCCGCCGTATACCCGACCGCCGGCGGTGTGGATATCCGGTGTCAGTCATAATATGGCAGTCGGAAGACCGTCAGCACTGGCGGTCTTTGGCGACCGTGGCTGTGGCGGTCTTGGGAAAAGACCCCCCAGTCATAATTGGGGCCAATATTTTTTCTTTACTTTTAATTTTTAACGACGCATTGGCTGGACATTGATTTATTGTTATTTTGTGAATTGCTGAAATTCTTGATAATTTTTCTGAATCAACCTTAGACGGCTTTGCCTCATCACCCTAAGATGTTCTGAAATAAATACTTGATCTCCAGTATAAGGGAGTTGTGAACTCCTTGCAAAAACCATGGGAAGGGGGTTCATAATGTGATCTCTCTGACAATTCAGTAGAAAGCGATTTTACATTATGAATTTTCTGATAAATACACTAGGTAGGGGAGTTACATTGTGAACTCTGACAAATTCAACAGAAAGTGGTTTTACATTCTGGACTCTCATCCAGTTGCAAGAGAAAGTAGTTTAACATGATGAAGCCTCTGAGAAATGCAATAGTAATGGGTTTTATGTTGCGAACTTTGTGACAAACAAAATAACATTGGGCTTTACTTTTTTAACTTCCTGACCAAAACAATAAGAAGGGGATTTATGTTGAAAATTATGTGATAAATTGAATCAGCCCCTTTTATATTATTCTTCGACCAGAAGATGCTTGATATTTCCAGAAAAAGATTAAAGGTACTTCAATGTATACTTTGAGCCTTCCTTAAATCTGTTATTGGTCTCTTTGGTCAGAGACCATATAATCATGCTATTTCCATGTTAAAGTCATCAGTCTTGCTTTTAATTATTAAAAGTGGTAACCCACGGCAATAGTTTTCCCTCCTTATATTGTGAATGACTTGACACAGCTTGTAGGCTTAACCTTTTTGCTGTGAAAAGCCTAATTTTTCAGTAGGCTCTTACAAGAACATTGCTGATTAGATGTGTCTTGACAGCACAGGTGTCACCAGAACTGATACGATCAACAGAAAAAATTCGGTTTGGAGCACTACTAAGAGAGGGGCTCTGTCTTCATCCACATGTTGATTCCCTTTAATACATCATTGGGCAGAAATAGTGGACTTCCACTGAGAAAGTTGTTGCCGTGTTTGTGTTGTGGGAAAGATTATGCTCAATATGTCAGTACTGAGTTGGTTATTGTGGCATGCCAAACATAAAGGCTACAAACATGGGCGTCCGCAGACATTTTTTCATGAAGGGCAGAATATTAAGCACTAGTGCAGGCAGCGTAACACTACTGCGGCCGTAGTGTTATGTTGCCCTGTGAGCCCAAACACCAGGGCAATACCTAAATCCAGGGAGGGCAAGCACCACCTCTCCCCCCCATTGCGGACGCTCATGGCTACAAGGCCATCTCTTTATTTTATAACATATTATGACAATGCTAGTAGGCCTGACATATTTAGTGTGAAAAGCATGCTAAATACGAAATGCATTCAAAGGTGGATTGTGATTACCTGGTTACCTGATTACCTATTGAGAGGTAATTTGTTACATGGAATCTCACAAATTGTCTCATATTAACATAATAGGCAAGTGTTTTCCATTAGTTACTCCCTCTTGGGAGGGATTGTATAGTGCTAACTGTAATTTTGAATATTTCTGACTGTATTAATGATGGTTGCCTTGTGGGAAAGCTTATTCTTAATACAATAGGTTGCATTGGCAATGGTGACCAGTCAGTGATAAAGTCAATGGGTCTGATTGGTTCCCTTCAGAAGTTATTTACGATGCCATAGGTGTGATCTGTTTTTTTTTAATGAAAGATTATTACAAAGGCATTAGTTTTAGCTGATTTATCATGAAGAACATTGGACAAAAGCTATAGAAATGTAAGAATGGATTGTATTTCACTTTGTTAAAAGCTGCAGAATGTTATTTTGTTACACGTAATCTCACAGATTACCAGAGCTAGCAAGGATTTTGGTGTTCTGACATTAAGCCCTTGTGTCTGAAGATTGGCAACGTATTCATAATTGCTGTTACCTTTCGAGAGGTAATTTTGCCAATTCAATTATAATTTTGTACATATTTGTAATGTTATGCTTCTGTGTATGATGTTTGCCGGGTTTTGCGTAACTGAATAGGCCTGAGTTGATTATCGTGGCAAGTCAATGATAAAAGGTACATGCCTGAATGGATAGTTGGGAAAACGTATGCCATATGCCATAGGTTTGATGTTGACAAACCATGGGAGTAGAAGACTTACACTGTTATAATCCCCGGTGGGTCCTTTTAGAAACAGATGTAGAATTTGTTACAGCAGTAACTTTGTTCATATTTGTAATTTCATGGCTGTTTATCTGACTGCTGCCCTGGGTTTAACAGTTTGTGGAAACATTTGAATAGATGCTTGTTTCGCATCTGTGGCATAATGTTTGGTGTGATCAGGACCAGACCTCGTGGTGCCTCCTATGCTCATGCTCCACTAGTTACAGTCCAGCCTGGGGAGTTAGGTAATGTTAGGGAGCAGGTTCAAGGACTGTCAGACATAGTGACTGCGATTTTTCACCTTAGGCAATGTTACCCAGGAAGGAGGGTGCAGATGTGGTAGGTCAGGGGAGTGACCTTGATGATTTGCATTTAGATTGAGTTAGAGGAAAGACTGGGCATGGGAGAGAAGGTGCTGATGAGGGAAGGGGAGAAAGCGGTCAAGTGAAATTCGCTCCTGCATGGCCAAAGCCTAGAATGAGTGCAGCCTGAGGCAGTCAGTCTAGGAAGTAACACAAGATCATAACGAAGGAGTCTAATGGATAACTGAGTGAGAGAGGCCTCCTTGATGTGACATAGGGAAGGGAAAGGGATGCATAGGGGGTCAGGGGCACAGGAAGTGGGGAGTAGAAGGTAACAGTCAGAGGAGCAGCCAAGGAGAACTGGTTCTGAGGCTGGCCAGATGAGACTTCCACAAATTGGGCAATGAAAAGGGCAAAGAAACTGAGAAGGGAAAAGGATTGGCAGGGTAGAGAACTACCAGACAAAACTGCATTAGCAGGTGATTGCCATTCCTAAGCATTGTATGAACCATCCCATGAACTGTGAAGATGAATGTACTATTTTGATGCAGGTACGATGCTTGAAGTAGCTTTAAAGGGCAGATATGTGACCAAAGGATACAGAGAACACAACCTTTTGCTACATTTGGTGCCCGAATGGATGTGAGAGGTCTGACAGAGAAAGGAGGTTTAGGTGATTAGGCAATGAATTCCCAAATTAGGTGAGAATGTGTCATGCTGAGGATTCTTTAGAGCAAGCAGAGACAACCAGAAGCCTTGTTTAGATAAATTTGCCCATCCAAACTAGGGCCGGCCTTAGCGCTGGTGGCGCCCTGTGCGACAGTGTTTGTTGGGGCCCCCCAGTGACCACCTTAACCACAGATTTCCTCACTACCACCCTTTAAAAGTGCCCCTAAAGTCTTCATAACCACTCTCTAGCAGATGCATTTAGATAGTTTTGTAGCACCACTTATTCCAGTGAATGGTGTCAGAGCACTTTACATCACACTCACACACATTACATAGAGACAATCAATTATAATTGTGTAAATCAGTGTATAAGAAATTTTACATAAACAGAGCACTACAAGATGTAGGAGTCACATGTAATCAATACTGGTAGGCTGTGTAGTTTAAGGGTGCTTGATCTGGAGAAGCACCAACTCAGAATTTGAAATGTAACACCATTGTAGGGGATTCTCTTCAATAATAAGAATTGATTTATACCCAAATGAACCTTTTTTGCAACATTTGGATAATGAAACCGTCGGAAAAAATAATAACGCTCTAATCTATACCTTGCGGAATGCATGCAGTTCTTTGATGACAGTTAATGGTTTACAGTTCAATATTAGGATTTTAAGACCTCTATGACAAAAGCAGTAACTCACTGACCTATTTGCATTTGTAAGTACTTTGTGATCTGCATGGCACAGGTTCTTTGCAGCAGGCATATTAACCCCCTGTGCTACCTTTAAAACTTCCACTAGAGAAAACTCAGAACTCTCCCCAGGCAGAACATTTATCATCAGGGTATTCTTGCCAGTTTTATTGTTGCCTGAAAATTGAAAATTGCTGGAGGCAACCAACGCTGCAGTAGGGTCCTTTAATATACAACTATAATATACTTGCAAACACGATGCCCCCTCCCGCAGTCAGCACCTGGTGTGGTGGCACCAGTTGCACCGCACTAGAGCTGGCCCTGATCCAGTTATCATGAGGATGCCAGGCTCAGTCAACACTACATCAGTAGTTTCATGTCACATGAATGATCTCTTTCTTTATGGGGAATCAAGTGGTTCAGTAGGGAAGAAGCCAGGGCTATTTGCCCTAGGACCTGATCTTTTTAGGGCCTGGAGCTATCACTCGAAAATCTTGACTTGAGACACACAAAAGATTCTGGCAAGCCTGATCTGGTGAAGAACTACAGAGGTGTAAGTTCCAGTTTGATTAATCTAGGGCCCTCTAAACACTGAATGTGTGAAAGTAGTGCACTACCATGTATATGACCAGTGCCGGCTTTAGGGTAATGCGACTGCCACATGTGGCGCCAAACTGTGGAGACAAGGCATTTTGAAAAATCTTATGGGGTTGAAGGAACAGACATCAGAGTTCCTTGTGTGTCAGCAATTGTCAGGCAATAACAACACTGTCAGTTCAACTCTAGTGATTAATGTATTTGTTGGCGAGATCTGAGGTTTTTTTTGTCCTAGTTTTCAGCAACACAAACAGATGATGTACATACAGAATGCTGAACGTTGTCAAACATTCTCCCTCCTTCACAGATCTCAGTTAAATCCACCATTTTCTGCTCACTATGCTACCCCAGTTGGGACCCACCCGTATGCAAATCAGCCTTGACCCTGCTTTTCATGGGAACAGTCCAGTACGAACTGCCAGGCCAGGTCCTTCCTGGACCGGAAACAAGCATCCTGGGACTGGTTTCAGGGTATCACCACTCATCAGTCAGGCTAGCTTGAATCCAGTGGCATATTGAGCACAGGACCCGCATCTGGGCATATCCTTCCCACTTGTCACCCTGTCACAGATCTGGGTTAAATCCATGTTTTTGTTCACCATGCCACCCCAGTTTGGACCAAACCATATGCAAATCAGCCTTGACCCTGCTTCCCATGGGAACAGTTCACCTGAAATGCCAGGCTCTCTCTAGACCATAAACAAGCATCCAGGGACCGGTTTTGGAGTATCACCCCTCATCAGCCAGGCTAGCTTGAATCCAGTGGCATAGTGAGCAAGGGACCCATGTCAGGGCATACCCATTGTCTCAGTGCAATATGTGTGTGATGTAAAGCCCTCTGGCGGTCTACATTAAGATGAGCAGAGCTAGAAAAGAAATTAAATACACTGAGAGCAGCTATGGAGGGATGAAAGGTGCCATTGGAGGGTGGTACTCAGAGAATCCATGGGGGAGGTCTTTGGTGGGGGTGTGTGGAGGTACCAATAAAGATTGTGGCACCGGGTTCCACCAGCACTAAATGAGGCCCTGGAGCTTACACCTCTGCAGTTCTTCACCAGACCAGGCTTTTTAAATAAAGCAATCTTTTTTGTAAATGCAGTTTAATTTTCCAAAAGGAAAACAGAAACTGAACTTTTTTAAGAATAGGCAGTCGTCTGATTGACTGATCGATTCCACCTATTTAAATTCACTAATGGCATAATATTGCTGATGTGTCCCTGACATTCTTTGGAGACATATTTTCGGGACTTACATGTTTGGTTTGATCATTGTATTATCTGTTAAAAGGAATTATTGGCTCTCAATGATACCTGGATTTGTACCAGTGAAATTATGTTTGTGACAAATCATTACTGTGAGGGGCAACAGTGTTTACTACTGAAGATGCTTTCAAAGTATTTACTTCATTGATTTAATGTATTATATTATTGTTTATAAACCAATATGCTCTCTGCTGTGTTTAGTTCATCTTTATTTGTATTTGGTGATGTGCTGGTTGGATTGTGTAATCAACTTAACAAGCAAATACAAAATAATTCCTCCAGGAACATTGTACCTTTTGCATTTACCTCACCCAGTTCCCTAGAGACTATTGGGTTGCCCTGTTTTTCTTAGACTAGTGGGTCTGCAGCAGCATGTGTTCCACCCACATAAGTAGCCCCTTAACCATGTCTCAGGCCTGCCATTGCAAGGCCTGTGTGTGCAGTTCCACTGTCACTTCAACTTGGCATTTAAAACTACTTGCCAAGACTTAAACTCCCCTTTTATTACATATGCCACCCCTACGGTAGGCCCTGGGTAGCCAATAGGGCAGTGTGCTATGTAAGTAAAAGGCAAGACATGTACTTGTAAGTTTTACATGCAGTGGTAGTGAAAAGCTCCAAAAGTCATTTTTCACTACTGTGAAGCCTGCTCCTCTCAAAGACCAGCATTGAAAATTCCCTTATATACTTTTAAGTGGTAATTTCTAATCTGAAAGGAGTGGCATTGCCATGCTTTGTATGGTTGGAATGATAGTGAGAATCCCTCCTTACTGGTGAAGTTGGATTTAACATTATCATTTTAGAAATGCCATTTTTAGAAAGTATGCATTTATCTACACGTACTGCTCTTTGTGCCTTACAGCCTGTCTACAATCCACATATGGTCAGTGCTGGTTGACAGCTCCCCTTGCACACTACACCCAGACAGCCATAAACACAGGACACTCAGCTGCATCTGCATCTGCATTCCTCTGCATAATGATGGGTCTTTCTGGGCAGGAGGGTGGAGGGGCTCTCAATTACATTTCAAAAGCTAGTAGCCTGATCCCACACCAAGGACTGATAACCCCAACAGATCTCCTGGCAGACAGGCCTGGATTGAAATGGGGACTGGTGCACTTCAAAACCACTCTTTGAAGTTTCCCCCACTTCAAAGGCACATTTGGATATATATATACAGGGCCTGTGATCCCTTCAAATCTGGCACTTCTGGGCCTATAACTGGACTCTGTCAGAAGGACTGCAGCGCTGCACAAAGGACTCATCTGGACCTGTTTTGTGGAAGGAATGCTCTCCTGCTTGTTGCCCTGCTGCCTGCTGCTTCCTGATTCTGCTGGAGGGACTTTGCCTTGCCACCACAAGTGATATCCAAGGGCTTGCCCACTTGCCTCCAACTAAGAAGTCTCAGGGCCATCAAAGACTTCACCTAAGAGAGAAAATCCACTGCACTGGACAAATCGCCACAACACCCGCAGAAGTGATGCAGCAGCTGAATAACAGAGGCAGTGCCTGCAGAATCAATGCAGTGCTTGTTTCATCATCACAGTGCGTTTGGATTTTTCACACATCATCCCTGGGCGGCAATTTCTCATCAGCCCCCACCATAGTAAGGAATCGAGGCTGTGTGAGCGGGAATCAATGCATCGCCCTTCCTGCGAGGAAAGAATTGACACATCACCTCCACCGTGCTGGAAAAATTAATGCATCGCTTTATTTTCTGACTCGTCACCTCCTCTGCGGCCCGCAGCAACTTTATTTTTGACGCATCCAAGGTACTTTGTGCTAAAGAGATACATCCATTTATTCCTATGGATTAGGGCTTACTTAAACCACTAAAAAGTGAGATCTTGACTTGTCCTTTTTGGATTTTTATGGTTTTGGTCTTATTTTATTCAGATAAATAATATCTATTTCCCTATACTGGTGTGGAGTACTTTTTGTGGTGTTTTCACTGTCGTACTGTATGAGTTATTTCACATATACTTTACACATTGCCTTCTATGTTAAGCCTGCTTGCTCTATGCCAATCTACCAGAGGGTGAGCACAGGATAATTTAGGTTGTGTTGTGACTTACCCTGACTAGGACTGTGTGCCCTACCTCATCCGGGTGCATACCTCTGCCAACTAGAGACCAGATTTCTAACACATACCATAAGGAACTGGTATTTGGAAGAGAGCCTTCTAACAAGTCCCTTCCAATACCGATCCATAATGGTTTCCTAAATCTAGCGGACAATTTAGAAAACCTTTTCAAAACCGTTAAATGGACATATCACATTTCAAAAGGGTTTTTAGTGTTTGCAGATAGTCTCATTTATTGAATCAGGGGCTGTGTGTGCACAAAACCCTTAGTATATGAGGGCCCAAGAGAGTTTTCTCCCTGAAGGTATCTTTGGCCCCAGAGAATGTCTATCCTTGCAACCATGTTGTCATTAGCATAGCATGAAAAATATAATCTGAAACTAAATTTGATAATTAAATCGTGTGTGTCCCCTCCAATATGTATTTACATTGGGAAATCAGACAAAGTCTTTTATAAATAATATATGTGTCATTATGTTTTGTAATAAGTTTTAAACCATATGGAAAAATTAAATAGCCTTGTTACTTACTGATTTCAGAGGAAAGTATAGACATAAGCAAAATAAATGAAAAGTACAGAAGTAAAACTGTGAGCACACATTCCTAACTTTCATTAAATAACTCTAGGTGCTGGGTTGCAAAATTGTATGTGTAGAGTAAGAAAGAGTAAAATGATTTTGAGCAGAAAATTGAGTATTGAATTCTGTTTCTTTTGCATGAAAAGTGGCAATTAATGTAAAAGTATTTTCTTCCACCTGCACATTATTTAAAAGATTTTACCAGAACAACCAAGCCGACCAGTGGGACCATGTCACCAAAACATCAGTATTAAAGTCAAGGGCACACATTTCACAAAGGTAATCTCAGGACTTGGTTCTTGTTTTTAAAATAAATAAATAAAGAAAGAAAAGCTACAAACTGGAAGAATGGCTCCAGTTCAAAGAGCACAACAGGAGTATTTTACACAAGTAGCTCATCCACTCCAGGAGCCCACTTTGCATTTATGGCCTCCCACTGCTTCCTTGTAATCCGAGCAGCAGAATTATAATATCCTCTATCTCATTCCTTGTTGTTAGAAATGGGGTCTTTGGTTGGCAGTCAGGTTACCCCCTGTCCAAGCAAGGACGCTCACTCTAGTCAGGGTAAAAGAGAATCACCCTCAGCTAACCCCTGCTTTCCCCCTTGGTAGCTTGGCACGAGCAGGTAGGCTTAATTTCAGAGTGCTAGGTGTAAAGTATTTGTACAAACACACACAGTAACTCAATGAAAACACTACAAAATGACACAACAGAAGTTTACAAAAATAGAAAATATTTATCCAAACAAAACACGACCAAAATGACAAAAATCCACAATACACAAGTCAAGTTATCAATAAAATTGTAAAAAGAGTCTTAATGTAATTTTGAACACAACGCTAATGCTGTTAGCATGAAAATGTACCTTGGGAGCGTCAAAAATAACCTCGCACAGGCAAGTGTGCATTAAAAAGGGCTTGCGATGCGTCAATATCACTCATGAGTGAGACCTTGCATCGTTTATCCTTCAATCGGGTCGGCGTGCATCGTTTCTTCTCTACGTAGGTGAGCAATGCATCTATCCGGTCAGCACTTTCGGGTCCGGGCAGGCCTTGCGTCGTTTTTACATACCCAGCGGTGTTTGCATCGGAAATCCAGCCGCACGATGATCCGAAAACCACGCAGCGTGGGTTGCAATCTCACTAGCATCCGTCAGCGATGCTGCACGTCGTTTCTCCAGCCACGTGCATTGATCTTCCAGTCGGGTTGCAGGCGTGCATCGATTTTCAGCTGCGAAGCTGGCGGCACGCCGATTTTTCACACGCGGTTCAGAGTTGTGTCGATCTTTTCCCTGCATAGCAATCTGTGCGTGGATTTCTAACTCTTGTCCTGCCAGCTTCTCCTTTCAGGGCCCAGGAACTGGATGGGCACCACTTGGCAGTGTAGGAGTCTCAACAGAGGCTCCAGGTGCTGGCAGAGAGAAGTCTTTGCTGTCCCTGAGACTTCAAACAACAGGAGGCAAGCTCTAAATCAAGCCCTTTGGAGGGTTTGTCACAAGATGGAAGCACACAAAGTCCAGTCTTTGTCCTCTAGCACAGGCAGAAGCAGCAACTGCAAGATAGCTCCACAAAACACAGTCACAGGCAGGGCAGCTCTTCTTCCTCAGCTCTTCAGCTCTTTTCCAGGCAGAGGTTCCTCTTGGTTTCCAGAAGTGATCTAAAGTCTGTGGTTTTGGTTGCCCTTCTTATACCCATTTTGCCCTTTGAAGTAGGCTTACTTCAAAGCAAAGTCTCTCTTGTTTGTGAAATCCTGCCTTGCCCAGGCCAGGCCCCAGACACACACCAGTGGGTTGGAGACTGCATTGTGTGAAGGCAGGCACAGCCCTATCAGGTGTAAGTGACCACTTCTCCCCTCCTTCCTAACACAGATGGCTCATCAGGATATATAGGCTACACCCCAGTTCCCTTTGTGTCACTGTCTAGAGAGAGGTGCAACCAGCCCAACTGTCAAACTGATCCAGACAGGAAATCCACAAACAGGCAGAGTCACAGAATGGTTTAAGCAAGAAAATGCCCACTTTCTAAAAGTGGAATTTTTTCAAACACACAATCTCAAAACCAACTTTACTAAAAGATGTATTTTTAAATTGTGAGCTCAGAGACACCAATCTCCACATGTCTATCTGCTCCCAAAGAGAATCTACGCTTTAGTCATTTTTAAAGGTAGCCCCTATGTTAACCTATGAGAGAGATAGGCTTTGCAACAGTAAAATCCAAATTTGGCAGTATTTCACTGTCAGGACATATCAAACACATTAGTATATGTCCTACCTTAAACATACACTGCACCCTGCCCATGGGGCTACCTAGGGCCTACCTTATGGGTGTCTTACATGCAAGAAAAGCGAAGGTTTATGCCTGGCAAGTGGGTACATTTGCCAAGTCAAATTGGCAGTTAAAACTGCACACACATGCACTGCAGTTGCAGGTCTGAGCCATGTTTATAGGGCTACTAATGTGGGTGGCACAACCAGTGCTGCAGGGCCAGTAGTAGCATTTGATTTACAAGCCCTCTAGTGCACTGTACTAGGGACTTACCAGTAAATCAAATATGTCAATCATGGAAAGCCAATTACATACACATTTTATACAGGAGCCCTTGCAGTTTAGCACTGGATATCAGTGGTAAAGTGCCCAGTGTATCAAAAACAGCAAAAACAAAGTCCAGCACACATCAACAACCTGGGAAATAGAGGCAAAAGGTTAGGGGAACCACGCCAAGGATGAAAAGTCAAACACACCCTCACCAAGTCTTCAGGACAAGACTAGAACCAGATCTCAGAAGCATCTCACTCTTCCGAATTACTACACTACTGGCTTCAACACAACAGCAACCTCCCCAAATCCATCTCCAAATTCTGTACTGTGCAGATACTCTGGCTCCTTTCAAAGTCAACAAAACCATGAGAATCAGATAACAAGAAAGCTTATCAATGGAAGAGCTCAGGCTCTTCAAATGCCACTGCAAGTAATGTGAATGTAGCTGGATTCAAAGTCATCTATAAATCTGCCCTCAGATGCTAACATCAGCAAAGTAGAGCCCCCAAATGCCCCACACTCAGAATCTGCATCTAAAGAAGCAGCAACAGCACCAAGGAAATCTTTACCATACTGAAAGAGTTCACTTATATGGCTGCAAGCTTTACCAGTAAACCCCCTTCTCAGGATCTCTACACCCATCTGTCTCTATTCTTCAGCAACAAGAACTCCAGCATGCATGAAAACTTCGCACCCCAGCAGAACCCTTCCACCCTTGCAGCCCTGCTGCCCATCTCTTCCAGCACCCAGAGGACTCTGTCCACCTGGCCCACTATTACCTCTCAAGAAACTTCAGCGATCATGCAGTCCACACACTCCAGAGAACCTTCGGACCCTAACCCTCACCCCATTTTCATCAAAGGACTGGACCCCATCAGCAATATCAATCAATAGATTTGCAGAGAGCTACTTGTCTCCCGTGAGGTTATCCAGGCACTGCCAGGGACCAGTTGATTAGCCAAAACGCCAAGTCTTCAGTGACTTTTGGAACTCTAGAAGAGATGGTGAGGTCCCTAGATGAAAGAGTAGCTTGTTCCATGTCTTCACTGTAAGGTAGGAGAAGTAGCAACCTCTGCATCTGCTATGTCGGATGCGAGTGGTTAAAGTTTGAAAAACGGATGCAGAGTGGAGGTGTCTGGAGGGCAGGTCCACAAATGTGTTAGTCTTTGTATGCATGGGTCAGAAGCTTGAACTGGCATCCTTTCTGTATCGGGAGCCAGTTGAGTTCCCTGAGGTAGGGGATGATGTCGGTTCATCTAGGGAGATCCAGGACGAGTTTGGCTGCAGGGTTCTGCATGGTATGTAGTCATTGAAGGAGGAGAGCTGCAATCTCTGCATTTGGAGCGTTGACGTAGTCCAGTCTGTTGGAGATGAGGGTCTGGATGATGGGTGTGTCTGGAACTCTGGGATAGCCATTTGAATATCGTATAAAGCATGCAGAGGTGAAAAAACAGGAGGAGGAGACGGAGTTGACCTGAGTCGTTATGTTTAGCTTATTGTCTAGAATGATGCCTCTGTTCCTAGCGTGGTCAGTGGGGGTATGAGTAGATCCGAGTTCTGAGGGCCATCAGGATACATCCCATGGGAAGCTTTTGTTTCTGAAAATCAGTGCCTCTGTCTTATCTGTGTTGAGCTTCTGGCAGTTGTCCTTCATCCAGTTGGAGGTGTCTGTCATGCAGTTGTGAATGTTGGTGTTGGTGTTGGTGGTGTCTTCGGAGATTTGTTGATTGGTGTTTTTTTCTAATACCTTTGCTAGGAATGGGAACAGGGAGAGTGGTTGGTAGTTATAGAATTTGCTGGGGTCGGACAATGATTTCTTTAGTAGAATGTTGACTTCTGAATGTTTCCAGTCCTCTGGGAAGGTGGCCGAGGCAATTGAGGTGTTGAACAAGGAGGTGGGTACATGACTGATTCTGGCTTTACCTAGGTTGAAGATGTAATGAAGGCTTGGTTCTCTTGAGTGGACCGAGTGTATGATGGAGGTGGGGTCCTGTGGGACGAACTGGCTCCATTGGGTTAGTCAGACGTTTATAGTGGTAGCAAGGTCGTTGTGTTGGTAGAAGAAGTAGATCAGCGTAGCTGTCACCCCGATCCTGAATGACTTAATCACCAAAGCCACCTACTTGGACACCTGAACACACTTTAAAATACTCCCACTCCTGAAGAAACTCTCAGCAGACCTAAAAAAGCTAGCCAACTACTGGCATATCTCCCAGTCATCCTACCCTGTGAAAGTAATGGAAAAGATGGTAAACAAGCGCATAGTTACCCACCCTACTGACAACCGCCTCCTCAACACCACTCAATCCGGTTTCAAGCCCAACCCCAGTTCAGAGACTTCTTCATCAACACAGATGACATTCAGTTGATCATGGACAGACGTGACTCTGTGGTCCTCATCCTCCTGGATCTTTTCACAATATTCAACACCGTCTCCAACCACATCATTATCCAATGACTACATGAAGCTGGCCTCAAAGGTATCACACTTCGCTGGATATGTTCATCCTCCTGACAGGCAGCACCCAGTTGGTCATCCTTGTCCCTTTACCTCAGACCCAATTAACCTCATCTGTGGAGTTCCACAAGGGTCGTCACTCACACAACACCTACATGACCCCACTCACCAGCATCATCCATGCCCACTGAATCAACAACATATCCTGTGTTGACAACTCTCAGCTCGTGCTTTCTCTCTCAGACGAGACACCAAACAACCGGACCAATTTCTCCACCTTCATGACCGAAGTTGCCATGTGGATGAAAAACAACTGCTTCAAAGACACCTTGTTCTGGTACTCCATATGATATCCTAATGAATTCAGACTCACATCCCTCCTGGCAACACATGCAAATATGCTCAGATTAGTAATCAATAGCCAACTCACCATGGCTGCCCATTTGAAGGCAGTCTCTGTATTCTGCTTCAGCACACTCAGGATGCTCAATAAGATTTTCAAATGGCTCTCTACCAATACTCACAGAACCGTCGCCCAAGCAATACTCACAGAACCGTCGCCCAAGCAATACTCACAGAACCGTCGCCCAAGCTCTCATTATCAGCAAGCTATGCCAACACACTCTATGCTGAAATCATCGCTCAGCAGACCAAAGTAACCCCAGATCATACAAAACTCAGAAATCACAGTTGCCCCAACCTCCACCCCACACTCACATCACCCTGTACCTCAAAGAGCTCCTTTGGATCCCAGTACACAAGCAAGCACACTTCAAGCTCATGCACACATTCAAAGCCTTATGCAACATTTGTTCCAAGGACCTCAACAACTGTATAAACTTCTACAAACCTACCAACAGCTCCACTCAGCTGCTCCCTTCCTAGTGCACACCCCAACATACTCAGAACTAGATACTGCAGTCATGCCTTTTCTTACCTCACTTATGAACTTGGAGCAACATGCCCCTGCACTTCAGAGCCACCTCGTCAGTTCTTGACTTCCACAAAAAACTGAAAAGGCGGCTCTTCCCCTAGGCCTGGCCCTGGCTCAGCCCATGTCTTGCTTCAGTGACAGGGTGCCCTCCTGGGTGAATTGTGCACCTTACTAATGAACATAACATGACACAACATAGCTAAAGGGACAAGGCAGGGATTCAGCTGGCAGAGTAAAAAACACCCTGTGAGTGAAGTAGCCATGATATTCAGTTACAGATTATCCAGAAAATGGTGGTGGAAAGATGTGGAGTTGCAAAGGAACGGAGGCGCTGAAATTAAACAACCCTTGACTGCTGTCACAACTGGTAGACATGGTGTGCATTAATAGGTAGAGATAGCTTATGGAGAGGGTGAGGGTGATGGGGAACAGATGAATAGAGGAAGTATGATGAAAGAGCAGGAAACATCCTCACCCTCCTCTACTGGCACAACATGGTGTTCCTAGCAGTAACCAAAAATGGAGAGGGAAGTGGACAATGGCAATGATACAGCTTCAGCCTGCGACAACTAAACAGAAGTCAGGAGTTGCACTGTTTTTGCAGTATTTTCAGCACACAGTTCTTCAGGCTGCAGACGAGCAGCGGAAACTAGAGACGTGGGTGCTTCCCGGTGCTAGCATCACCTATTAATATTATTATTGTTATTATTATTATTAACATTATTATAAATATTTTTTATTGCTATCACTAATATATTTTTCATTATTGCTAGTGTTGTGTAAATTTGTGTCATTAGCACCAGAATTGTTTTAGCGGCTCTCTTTGCCAGAGATCAGTAATGTTTGTTTGGAAATGCATACACATGTTGAAGAAGCTCAGGCGTAGGACACCCGCACAGTGCTGTCTCTTAAACGCTGGAACTTATGGTGGTAAGTGCACCGGTACTGTATAGGAAAGGGAAACTCCCTGGTATGAGATAATTCACACCTCCTGAACTTGGGGAAATTCGCCTTTAACTGACACCGTACCATCTGTTGACTTCTCTGTTCTTCTTATCAATTTAAACCCACAAGAGAGCTCTGAATCTCTGACTGTCAGGGATCTATTTCTCCTTCAGTGGAAAGAGAAACTCCTCATAATAAATGTGCTAACTCATCACTTCCTGTTCTTCTTGGGCTTCTGGTGTAGTCTGCGGACTGAGCCCACAAGGGTTTGCAGTGTTGCACCTTCCCTCAGATTTCCTGCGTTGCTCAAGCTGCCAGATTTAGCTCTCTCTATTCTGCAGAGTTTATACGATCACATCATCTCTTTTCCACTCAAGCCTTCTGCATTATTTCCACAGTAGATCCCACTCCTTCCAGTAACACCCCCTCACCAATGTTCTCTCCATAAATACACGAGGGCCAAATGGAGAGATCAGTCAGCAGCAGCTCACACATAGACCCAATCCTGCTCAGAGCTTAGTCCCAGGCCTAAAGCTGACATGAAGATCTCCCTGGCTGCTGTCTCTGTTCTCCTCCTGGCTGCTTTCTGCTCTGAGGTCCTGGCTGCCCCTGGTGAGTGCTAATGCTTTCACTCTACACTATGAGCCGCACATGATGGGATATGGATATATATCCACACTCGTCCTACGGGTTCTCATGCATTATATGGTGACCGGGGCGACTAGGCTATTCCTTGTTATGTAATGGTTCTCATCGTTGTATTTTGTTTTTCAAACAGTGCTTTATCATGCAATATCATTAAACACAAGATCTTATATACAACTTGATCATGATATTAAAATCACAAAACATGAATTGATGGTTAGTGGTCAGTATTTTGCTGGCACATTCCATAAACTGTAGCAGAGCAGAAATAGTTGGATTATAATTTACATTCATTTAAATCCTGCTCTTTTCATCATCTCGGTGTAGTCTATGCATATGTGTCTCTAAGGAGATCAGTGTTTCTCTTGTGTGATGAAGGTGTACACAAGTGCATATGCTGAGATTCAAGTATTTTATTGTGCCAGGTCCACAGCTGTAGGAAGAGTTGAAGACACAATGATTTTACCTAAGCATTGTTGAATCCACCATTGGCAGGATTCTTGAAGCAAGAGAAATATGTCTTTCAGATTTTACTTGCAATCACACTGACAGGATGTGATAACCATGTCATGTGCTTCTATCATCTACTGAAATGCTTTAATGACATGCAGTGATTCACTTGTCAGGGTGTTTAGACAACATATATTGTGTGTATAAAAGTATTGTGAAGGTACTTTTCTATAGGTAAGCAAATATTTACCATATATAACTCCACAATATATAATTTGACAAAATATACATCTTCAAGGTATGTAGATGTGGAGTTAAGATAAGTAAATCTATACTTACCTATTTGCACTTACCTTCTCAATATTTTGGCCATTAATATTTTTGGCACTGTATTCTGTCCATACAGTATTTTTGTTATGGATCTTCTGTCGTTGATCCCTTATCGGACTACCTATGCACGTCATAACTGTAGTCCATTTACCACAGCCGTTATTCCTTTTTGAGTCAAACCAAGGCTTATCAGAAGCCAAAATGTATGATGTAAGTTAATGAAAAAAGAACTGTTTGTTATGTCTGTTTCGATAATTCCGACATTTCATGCCCCTAATGTGTTTTTGACTCTCCTTAGGAAGTCAGATAATTACTTTCTTGAGCTTTGCACCATCTAGTGCATTTAATACACTGGTGAATCCTGTGAAAGCAGCACAATCTGTGTTAGAGAGGACCTCAGTAGACTGTAAAGGCCAAAATGAGAACATGCATTTTCTTTGGACCAAAGAACAAAAATGCATTAATGCTGGCAATTTACTAACAATGATGCTTCTTTAAATATTGATTACTATGCATCTATACATAATGTTAAAGTGAGGACGAAGGAAGATATTGAAAGATGCATGATATAGAAATCAAATCCACTAACTAAGAAGAACGCTCTACCAAAGGTGGATTCAAGTTTTTTCTTTAACCTAACGATACAAGATGAATATACATGTTGGAGAGGGTTGTTTTTATGTTTACTTTTTAAGATAAAGTTTTTAGGAATGTAATTTGAAAAATAAGGATTGTTATTAAAAATAACAACTGAACGTTTGCACTGCAGCTCTAAGATGCCTACAATCATGTTATAAAGCAATTAGTTAAAACAATGTTAATATGTAGTTTTCTTAATAAGCAGGCCATAGAATTGTTGATTACTGATAATATTTCTGGTGTGGGTCATACTAAAAACATTTTGGCTGCCTTTCTCTATAATCTAAATTCTTCTTATAGCATGTGCAGCATAATTGGAACTGGTTTTGCTTTTGTTTTCTTCGCCGGTGTGAGCTGCACTCTATTTCTAAATGCACTTTCTATTAGCA
This sequence comes from Pleurodeles waltl, assembly GCF_031143425.1. Taxonomy (NCBI): domain Eukaryota; kingdom Metazoa; phylum Chordata; class Amphibia; order Caudata; family Salamandridae; genus Pleurodeles; species Pleurodeles waltl. The sequence goes on along the minus strand of NC_090441.1, from coordinate 69,646,667 downwards.
CTGGCTCTTGTGCAATGGCTCCAGGTCTTTTTGCTGGCCAGGAAATGTAGCGTATAGCGTTAGTCAATGTATGAAGTACTATGTGTAAAATCTACATTGCTAAGATTGAATAAGGGCTTTTTTCCATTAGCTATTATGGAAGAAGCCCCCTAATGCCCCAATAAAGAATTCAACAGTACTTACTGGGGTCACTGTTGGACTCAGTTGTAGTTGGCTAGTCTACGGTGATGAGTATGTGTGCGCATGCATGGGCATTTAAAGAAGATGTATCCACTTCTGCTCTGGTGCAAGGGAATCAAAGACCACAGGGTAATTGAAGGAAAAGTGTGGGCAGCCTGTGGTCACCTACTTGACTATGGGACAGATGAATTGGGTTTGAGATAAAAGAAAGGAAGTAGAAAGGGGATTATGGAAGGATGAGAAGGGGATCCAGGTCCGGTTGTGCATGGTGGTGAGTGTGAAGGTAAGATAGGAGTGCCTACTGCTTTTCTGTGGGTTAAGAAGGGGTTTCAGATTGGGGGGGTTGTCTTTGTCTAGGGAAGGGCTATGTGACATTTAGTTTTTCATTTTTTACATCTCTGGTTTCTTTCCTCTTTAGGTGGTGCACCTGTCCCAACCTCCTGCTGCTTTTCCTACGCCTCCCGGAAGCTGCCACAAAACCACATCCAGAGTTACTTCTTCACCAGTAGCCAGTGCGCCAATCCGGCCGTGGTGTAAGTTGATCATATTATTTTATTCACAGAGGGCAAAGGACGAACTGAGGGAATGGGTACGCTGCATTGAGGACACTGTATACTCCCCCATGAGACTAGATGTCACAGTGGGTCTTCCTTTATAAGGCAGCTGTCCTGTGAAGTACTTATGTAGCTTCTGAGGTAAAATGTGCTATGTTAGGCGCTTTGATGTTACAATGGAGCTGTAATGAAACTTAAATGTGATATATTTGCGTTCACTACAAAAATGAGCTATAGTGAGGCACACTGTCTCATCGTGTGAACTCTGATGTCACAATGTGGCTAGTCAGGTACAATTTGTTATAACAGGAGACCTGATGGAACAATGGAGCTGTAGTAAAATGTAATGCATTATAATATGAACTCTGTCACAATGTAGCTATAGTGAGGTTGAATTTGGTACTTTATAGACTGTGATGTTACAATGGAACTGCAGTGAGGTTAAGTGGTATCTATTTTGACTTCCAAATGCAAAAGGGCACTAACTTGAGGTACACATGTGTATTCCTCTGCGCCATGAAGATTCACTAGCGATGCAGTGGGGTACACAGGTGTTAAAGTGAAGTGGAAGTGTGGTCAATGTGCTATCCTATGCGGTATGCTTTTACAGCTGTGTATCATCTTTTGAACTGTGGTATGATAGTGGATCTATAGTGAGGTATGAGCTCTTTATATCACAGCCGACCTGCACTCAGGATTATATATATTACCCTGTGAGCTTTGATGCCTCAGAGACACCACGGTGAGTTAGACATGTGATACTGTAAGCAGAAGTGTGACAGCAGAGCAGCACCCAGAATTACATATATTATCCTGTGAACTGTAATCAGTGCTTAGTTTGTACATAAAAACGTGCCGGTGCCCAAAGCTCTCCTCTGAAACATGCGGCTGCTGTATTTAAATGTTCAAACACGGAATACTGAGGCAGCAGAATCTTGAAGCCATCTGGGGCCTCTTCAATCCATTTACTGCCACTCCCTGCCCTCCAGTTCACTCTTGCAGCTTTCTGCTTTCTCCATTTGTGACACTTTTTTGTTCTTCTCTTCCCCCGTCTTTGTCATATTTGCCTTTTGCTCACAGTAAATGCTTGAGGCAGAAAAATAAGTGCCGGCCCTCAAAAATAAGTGCCGGTGCCAAGCACCGGAAACCACCAACACAAATTAAGCACTAGCTGTAATGCTTCAGAGGCACCACGGTGAGTTAGAAATGTGTCACCGTATAACTTGTAGTGTCACAGACGAGCAGCTACCAGAATTACATGTATTATCCTGTGAGCTGAGGCACCATGGTGAGTTAAAATGTCTTATCCTGTAAGTATTAGTGTCAGAGTGGCGTGTGCGGAAGGCAAAAACCTGATGTCACAGAATCGTACTGAGGATAAAGCTGTATCACAGATAGTGGATTTTAAAGTCCCTACCAAAAATGAGAGCTCTACGCCTTAATTTCTTAACTTATGTGGCTGTCCAAATATTTTCATTTAGTACAACATACCTCTGACTGGCTTCACATTTTTTAAATACAAACTGCTACTTTAGTGGTTGAGTACACTTAAACATATAAAAACAAATATGTTTCAGGAATTCGTGATATATATGTTTCATTTATTAAAATACAATTATCCTTGAGCATCCTTGTTTCTCAATACATATAATTTCACATGTGAGCAAAGCAGTGGAAGAAATGCTGTTTGTTGTGAATGTTGCAGTCTTACTCTAAAAATATTTTAAGTTCTTTATGGTTTGCAAATATTCATACCATTACCTATTCCACAGTGTATTTAGTTTATCAGCGTCTGACACATGTTTTGCCCTACTTGACTCCTGTGTTTTTGGTACTAGCACTTTTATAAGACTGAGGGGGAGATTTGCTAACATTTTCTGCTTGCTTTGCTTTATAAAAGTGATGCAAACCAGCTCCAAATGTCTTTTTTTGTTATTAGCTTTCCAGTGGAAAACTTGTTTTGTGAGAAAGTTGTCTAAAAGTAATGCACAACAGCGTGAAGCACTGCTTTGCATTACTTAGCGCTTAGGGGCATTTTATGGGTGGTACGTGGCACTCCCATACAACCACCCATGGTTTTTGACGCAAACCAAAAATGTGAGACAGGTTTTGCTTCAAAAACTAACGGCATTTGAAATCAGAGGCTTTATTACACAAAGTGCCCCGGGGGCGCAACAGGCTTTTGCGCCCTCTTTGCGCACCCCTGGGGCACTTTGCTATTATGGAAGGGACTGCAGATGCTGTGCAGCCTCTTCTGTAATACAGGTAATGCTGGCACACATATAGAGTCAATGCTATCATTAGAGGGCATTCCCTCATTTGCATGGACCCCCAACCCCCAGACCTGTGAGTGAGTCTCTGCACCTGCCTGCAAGGGGATCTCTAATGGCGCTGAAAAGTGGCACCTGCACAGAGAAATGCAGAGCAGCTTGTAAGGAGCTGCTCTTTATTTCTCTTCAATGGGCTGTCCTGGGGCTGCCCTAAGGGCTGCACATTCTGGCTAATAGGGCGCACTTCCCCTGTTTGCACCCGGCGTACCTGCTTTAAGGTGCGCTGTGGCGCAAACAGGGAAAGTGCGCCCTCTAGGTAATATGTGCCCAGGCGTTAAAAGAAGAAATGTTTCACTTCTCCTTTCTTTTCCATCTTTGCATGTGTGCTGCACTACAGCACACATACAAAGTATGAAAACTTTTATATGTAGTCTAAGCACAGTATTTTGTACTGGAAGGGCACCTTTCCACTACAAAACCTATGCTACACTCACGCACACACCCTTGCACTATGGCACAAGTGCATGGCGCCCGACAACAAAATGATGCGCTGCCGCTAGGGAGCGGGGAGGAGAGTGCCTTGTGTCTGTAGATATGGCGCTCCCCTGCTCTCTTCCCCTCACGCAATGCAGTGAAGCGTTCCGTGACACATTGGTAAATCTGGCCCTTAATCTCAATGCTGTCTTATGTCCCTATTTTATTCAAGTACTAATGAACTGGTAAGAATTTTATGTTTGTTCTTGACTCCTGAAATACTTTTGGAAATTCCCTCTGTAATGTGAAGTTTTCAAAAAATCTCCGGGCTAGCAGGTGTGTTCCTTCATGGGGTTCATCAAGTGCAGGGTCAAAAGTCTGCACTCTTAAAGCCAGAAGTGCAGAATACAATAATGTTTGCATTATTTTTGTATCCTAGTCTTCCAGGCCTATGGACTAGAAAGGGAAAATACCCTGTGCAGTGGTCTGATATTGCACTGGCGGAACAATAACCAAATATTACACCCGCTGCCTCGGCATGGTTGCAAGAACAACACAATACAGAGTGAAGACCCAAAACGCTTTCCAGGTCCCAAAAACAAGTGAAACTAAATAGTTAGAATAATTGAACATTAGCAGCATAAAACAGGGAAATAGCAAAAACAGTGGAAGTGGATGGGGAGGAGAGAAGATTGTGTCAGGCGTGAAAGAAGGAAATGTACAATGGAACAGATGATGTAATGTGTACCTGGGTCTGGGTAGTAGTAACAATAAGTATTAATATTCATGAAAATGACCTTTCCACGTATGCGCTTCCTTTTGCAATTATATGGCGAGCAAAAAACATGTTGAAAGACATTTATGTGTCAATAAATGTAGTAGGTAAATTACAAAAGTCTCAAAAACGTTTCTTTCAACATGCATGAGTGTGTCCGTGTTGCATTCTTTGCTGGTGCGAGACTGGTAAAAAGCATATGATTGTGATACGTGATATCATAGCAGACATTTTGGTAAGGTACTGTTCCAGTGAGAATGCCCAAATTAGCTGCAATGAGGATATGCTGATATTCTCTCTTAGAGTTTAGCTGCACTGAGCGTCCAGTGGTATTTTCTGATGTTGAAATGTAGCTGCACTGAGCGTACAGTGCCATTCTCTGATGTTGAAATGTAGCTCCCCTGATCGTACGGTGCTATTCTCTGATGTTAAAATGTAGCTGCACTGAGCGTACAGTGCTATTCTCTGATGTTAAAATGTAGCTGCACTGAGCGTACAGTGCTATTCTCTGATGTTGAAGTGTAGCTGCACTGAGTGTACAGTGCTATTCTCTGATGTTGAAGTGTAGCTGCACTGAGCGTACAGTGCTATTCTCTGATGTTGAAGTGTAGCTGCGCTGAGCGTACGGTGCTATTCTCTAATGTTAAAGTGTATGTTGAAGTGTAGCTGCACTGAGCGTCCAGTGCGATTGTCTGATGTTGAAGTGTAGCTACACTGAGCGTACAGTGCTATTCTCTGATGTTAAAGTGTAGCTGCACTGAGCGTCCAGTGCTATTCTCTGATGTTGAAGTGTAGCTGCACTGAGCGTACGGTGCTATTCTCTGATGTTAAAGTGTAGCTGCAGTGAGCGTACAGTGCTATTCTCTGATGTTGAAGTGTAGCTGCACTGAGCGTACGGTGCTATTCTCTGATGTTAAAGTGTAGCTGCACTGAGCGTACGGTGCTATTCTCTGATGTTGAAGTGTAGCTGCACTGAGCGTACGGTGCTATTCTCTGATGTTAAAGTGTAGCTGCAGTGAGCGTACAGTGCTATTCTCTGATGTTGAAGTGAATGTTGAAGGGTAGCTGCACTGAGCGTACAGTGCTATTCTCTAATGTTAAAGTGTATGTTGAAGTGTAGCTGCACTGAGCGTCCAGTGCGATTGTCTGATGTTGAAGTGTAGCTGCACTGAGCGTCCAGTGCGATTGTCTGATGTTGAAGTGTAGCTGCACTGAGCGTACAGTGCTATTCTCTGATGTTAAAGTGTAGCTGCACTGAGCGTACAGTGCTGTTCTCTGATGTTGAAGTTTATGTTGAAGTGTAGCTGCACTGAGCGTCCAGTGGTATTCTCTGATCTTAAAGTGTAGCTCCACTGATCGTACGGTGCTATTCTCTGAAGTTGAAGGGTAGCATTACTGAGCGTACGGAGCTATGCTCCGATGTTGAAGTGTAGCTGCACTGAGCGTACAGTGCTATTCTCTGATATGAAAGTGTAGCTGCAGTGAGGATACACTGCTATTCTCTGATGTGAAAGTGTAGCTGCAGTAATGATATACTGATTTTCTCTGTTGTTAAAGTGTATCTGCATTGAGAGTACACTGATATTCTCCTCTGATAAAGTGTAGCTGCACTAGGATCCACTAATATTTTGAAACTGTAGCTGCTTTGAGGATACACTGATTTTCTTTGATGTTAAATGTATCTGCATTGAGAATACTCTGCTATTTTCTGAGGATAAAGTGTAGCTGCTTTGAGGATACTCTGCTATTTTCTGAGGATAAAGTGTAGCTGCTTTGAGCATACACTGTTTTTCTTGGATGTTAAAGTGTATCTTCATTGAGAATACTCTGATATTCTCCGATGTTGAAGTGCAGCTGCATTGAGGATATACTACTATTCAGAAACTGTAGCTGCAGTGAGGATACACTGATTTTCTCTGACGTTAAAGTGCAGCAGCTATTCAATGCTATTCTTAGATGCTGCAGCGAGGAACCGATTATATTTACTGATAATTTGGTGGCGCTTTAGTGAGGAAAAAATGTATTCTCTGATGTCACCTCACAAAATTGTTTGTGGGGAGCAGGATCTGAGTGACTGGTAATCATGCATCTCCACAGGTCCCAGCATATTCAAATCAGCCTTGGCCAGATCCAAAGCTGATGCGCTGGCTCGTGCGTCTTCTGAATAGAAATACCTGCACCCGCAGATGCCTTCGAGCCCTTTTGGGCCTCTTTAGTGTGGTGTGTCTTGAGTCTGTGCCACCGAGGACACCGCACCCAGTTCAAGGTGCACGTGCACCACTTTGGGTGACTCTTCGAAATCAAAGAGCAAAATAGGGGTGCTTAAATTAATCTAAATTTCTGACAATTACTGTGGGCTCATTCGATTGTTTTTAGCACGACTGTACAACTACAGGAAGGACATCCAATAGGCAAACCAGTAATGGCTCCATCCTAGAAGGGACAGTGTAACTGATTTGTCAGGGTGGGCCCCCTCTGATTACGAACATAATCAATCTCGGTTGCATTCCAGTCTTATTGGATTCAATGGCGGGTTTCAGATTCCATCGCTTTGGAAGGGCAGTACCTGCACCCCACCTGAGGATACAGTCAGATTTTTTGATGTCACAGCAGAGTGCTAGAGAGGATACAGGGATATTCTCTGATTTTATCGTATAGCTATGGTAAGGATATAGGGGGTCATTCTGACCCCGGCGGTCATGGACCGCCGGGGCCAGGGTTGGCGGGAGCACCGCCAACAGGCTGGCGGTGCCCCGCAGGGCATTCTGACCGCAGCGGTTTTGCCGCGGTCAGAAGTGGAAAACCAGCGGTCTCCCGCCGGTTTTCCGCTGCCCTTAAGAATCCTCCATGGCGGCACAGCTTGCTGCGCCGCCATGGGGATTCTGACAGCCCATACCGCCATTCTGTTCCTGGCGGTTCGCCCGCCAGGAACAGGATGGCGGTATGGGTTGTCGTGGGGCCCCTGGGGGCCCCTGCAGTGCCCATGCCAATGGCATGGGCACTGCAGGGGCCCCCGTAAGAGGGCCCCACTTTGTATTTCAGTGTCTGCTTTGCAGACACTGAAATACGCGACGGGTGCCACTGCACCCGTCGCACCTTCCCACTCCGCCGGCTCAATTCTGAGCCGGCGTCCTCGTGGGAAGGTGTTTTGCACTGGGCTGGCGGGCGGCCTTTTGGCGGTCGCCCGCCAGCCCAGTGCAAAACCCAAAATACCCTCAGCGGTCTTTCGACCGCGGAGCGGTATTTTGGAGGGGGGAACTCTGGCGGATGGCCTCCGCAGCTCGCTAGGGTGAGATTCACCCCCTTAGTCATGTTCTCTGATGTCACAGGGTTGTGGTAATAAAGGCATATAGTATAGTATTCCGAGTTCTTAGTGTGCCGTTCACAGTCTTGTATTACAACATGTGCTGGCAGACAATGCTGTGACGTTTACAGCTCCCTCTAATCCTTCTCTTAACATCTCGGCTTCAACAGATTCATCACCAGAAGAGGCCGCGAGCTGTGTGCTGACCCCAAACAGACCTGGGTCCAGGACTACGTCAAAAACCTGCAATTGAACTGAGTCCCTAGCCGAGCCCTGTCCGAACTGGTGTAGCCAGCGGCTGCTTAGCTGACACGTGATTGGAATATCGGAAATTGAGCTATGACATCACTTCCGACCTGAAACAGGAAGCTGCATTCTTACCCACTGCACCCCCATCCTCACGAATATTGTAAAATTCTCTTTAAAGTATTTAATAATTCAAATAACGTAAATCGTTTGTATGATACGACAGAGCAATATTTTGTTTAAAGTATAACTATTTATCAAATGTATGTAATTGATCCTTTTTGATCAGATCACAGATCTTATGGAAGACGTAGTTATTAGTCTCAGAAACTGTAAAAACTCCCATAAACCTCTATCGTCCTTTGTGAACCACATCTAACAATTTGCCGGAATCGGAGTAAATACATTGTTTTTATTTTTTGTTACTTTTATAGTATTTATCAAAGACAATAAATATTTTTTCACATATCAAGTGTTGTATTTTTTGTGCTGAAACAATGCTAATTAAAAGCAGTGCTGTCCACTGTCCTCCTTCGGACTTCAGGGGAGCAGATGTGCTAGAGGCCAGTGAGAGTTCAAATGTAGATTCACAGGAATGAGAAAACGGAGGCAGATCTGTAGAACAACTCTGGGAGAGCAGTGCTTAGTAAATACTTACATGGACATCAATGGACTCAGTCTCTGCTTATTGATGCGAGCTATTATGTAGTATCACCCCTCCCAAAAATGATGCTGTGCATTACAACATATGCATCAACAATGAAAAAGTAAAATTGTTTCAAAAATATACAGCAAACATTCTCGAGTTCAAAGATCATAGATGCCACTGCCTGTGATTTTGGTAGGGAGAGGGTACAAGAAGGCATGTGACATCACTTAATGAGATGGCGCCTAGACTCAGGGAAGAGTGGTAGGGCAGTTCCAACATTTACAACATCAATAATTACAAAGGAGACCTATGTTGTAAGAGTAATAATAAATATTGTGTAGGGATAATCTGACAAAAAACACTTAAGAACACGATTCATAAAGGCTGTCTATCCAACAACGGCTAGAGGTTGCACTATGATGAAACGGGGGATGGTTTCTGTGGGCGACCTCATACATTAAATAAGAGACACTTGTTGTGCCTCCAAAGACTAGCACAGCATTACTTCATCCTCTTTGTAGGGGGCATTATAAGCCCTTTGTCCCAGATGACTTCACAGATAGTAATATCACATGATATTTTTATTTTGCATCCAATGACCATTTTCTTCACATATAAATCCTTCAACTGTCACACTTCTATCCACGTATCCTTTCATTCATCCTTTCAACCATCAGTCCTTGCATTCATCTTTCCTTTTTTCTTTTGCACACTCTTCCTTGCACTTTACCTTTCATCTTTCCTTCCTTTCACCTTTTTTACTTTCTCCGCTTTCCACTTCATAGATTCTATCACAATTCCTTATTTTCTGGCATTATTTGTTCCTATCTGCCTTTCTTTGCCTCATTTCCTCCTGCTTTAGTGAACTTGACTTACATAACAACACTTTTCCCTGATCCCTCACCCCTGCTATTCCCTATGGTCTTTTTGTCTGCTGCTTTGCAGACTGAAGAGGCAAATGTATAATGATCCAACCTTTAGTGAGACTTTTAGTGATTACCCCTACTTAATATGCTAAAGTGGGGGTTCACATCACCACTGATGGAGACAATGCGCCAAGGCAGGAGGCATAACAATTGCCATAACTGCTTCCCCTAGAGGACTACGCAGACTTTCAACAGATGTTTGTCCACATTGACAACCCAACCCCAAAAGAGAAAACTACTAGAGAAGAGATTTGTCTGAACCTGTTTCCGGAGTGAGATTTCCTTATTATTACAAGCGTTAGTTCCGATTTCAAAGCCAAACCTACTAAATTTACCACACATTTTTCCTTCCTGTTCTAATCCTTCTGAATGCTTTAAAGCATTATGTTTCTCCTTTTTCTTTCTTTAAAGGCTGTTTTATCCTAATCCAACCACCCACACTTAGTTTTTTTTTTTTTTTTGATCCTCAGATGTCTTCCCAATTTCCCTCACATGACCAGTAGGGGGGGGGGAAGGGGCAGGAAAGGTTCTCACCCAACTGCACTCCTCTGACCCCTAACCACATCGCCCCTGTCTGGGACAACCTTCCATCCAAAACTCTAGTGCGGACGGCAGAGGGAAGGATATAATCATAGGATCACCTCCTATCTAAACCTCCCCACTTCCTAACCATTGCTTCAACGGCTTCCAAAATCTGATCCTCTTACAATCTTTATAACAGTCAAACTTATGATAGTAAATTAAAGAGATTTTCCATTCAATAAAGGTAGGGGGACAGGACTGATCCATTTTCTACAAATCTCCCTTCTCGCCACCAACATCATATAAAACAACAGTTTAGCTCCATCTCCACCCATCTTCTCTGTCTCATCTGAGCAACCAAACATCACAGTCGAAGGTCTTACCTTTGGGCTTGAGGGAAGAAGGTCATTAACTGCATCCCCAACCTCTTGCCAAAACGTACGAAGTAAAGGGCAGTCAAAAAACATATGTAAATCATCAGCTGATGCAGAACCACACCTTACACCTCACCACGTTTTCTTGTCTCAGCTTGGACAATTTTTTAGTAGTCCAGAAGGCTCTGTGGATAGAGAATAGATGATTTCTCCTTAACGTAGCAGGTTTAACCGTGTTATACAAAAGTGTAGTAGATACTTGCTAGAGGTCTTTAAGATGCAGCTCCGGTGAGCACTCCCTTCAGTTTTCTTCCAGAAGGTTAAATTCCCCATCCACGATATCCAACATCAGCCAATACCATTTCTGCACTTCCTTCTTCATCGAGGTATCTATCTGCATCTGGTCCACCAGTCCATTAGTACTTCCCACTTCCTCTGCTACATTCCCAACCCATGACTTCATCTGAAGATATTTAAACTTAGATAGCCTTCCTCCTGCCTCAATGTTAAGATTATCAAAAACTCTAAGTTCCCCATTATAACAAAGATGTTTCCAATGCAACAAACCTGCCTCTTTCAGGGGAATAGCCAGGACATCTTTAGTCCACTCCGGGGATCCAGTGGAATCCCAAATCGGTGCATATTCATTATAATATGACAACTTCGTAATCTTCCTCACGTCATACCACAACACTGCCCAATCATATAAGATCTTAAATCAATTTTTTTTAAAGAACTTCGGATCCCAAAATTTATACAAAAAACTTCTCTGAGCCTTCTGGCCTTCCATCATAACAGATAATACCTGCCCCAGCTCAGAGCGATGACATGCAACAAAACTCAGTCCTACATTTTTTAACAAATATGCCCATCCATAGTACTGTATATCAGGAGCTGCCAGCCCACCTTTTTCCCACTTTCTCCTGAGCTTTTTCCATGATATACGAACACCATTTGATGCCCATATAAAATTACTGATTTTCCCCTGCAACTTCTTTAAAGCAACCTTGTTAAACATTACTGGCAATGCATTAAAAATGAAAGTTAATTTAGGGACTATCACCATTTTTACCACATTAATCCGACCTATTATAGCTAGTGGGAGATTTAGCCATTTCCTTAGTAAAAGGTCCACCTCCCTCGTAACCCGAGCAAGGTTTATTTCCGCCATTTTACATAAATCCTGTGTCACCGTAATCCCCAAATATTTAACTTCTTTTTTACATTTGCCACCTCATCATTTAGTTCCATGTTCCACGCCATAACATCAGTCTTTTGATTGTTAACCGCATAACCAGAGATCCCCTCCAAAATCCTCTGTTAACACCTGTAGAACCGGATTAGCCTGGCTTAGATTCGCTGTGCAAATCATTAGATCATCCGCATATAAAGAAACCTTCTTAACCAGGTCTCCACACCGGAAAGGCAGTATTCTCTCATCTCTCCTAATTCTACAGGCTAATGGTTCAATATACAGATCAAATAATAGGGGGGATAATGGGCACCCCTGTCTCGTCCCTCTTTCTATCTTTACTAAAGGAGTAAGTGTACCATTAACCAATATTCTTGCACTTGGGTCCTGATAGATCTTCTTCAGTATTCTAATAAATTGACCTCCGATTTTATATAATTCACAAACCTTCATCAAATAACTCCAATTAACCCTATCAAATGCTTTTGTTGCATCCACCATTACCACCACCAAAGGCATATGTAATGACGTAGCTAAATCAATCAAGCCTACCAATCCCTGTGTCAAATCCTGCATGTGCCTACCCTTCAGAAACCCTCTCTGGTCTGTGTGTGTAAGTTTTCCCATCATCATAACCAATCTATCAGCCAGGAGTTTAGCAAAGATTTTATAGTCATAATTTAACAGTGAGATTGGGCCATATGAATCACACTTCCTGGGGTCCTTACCAGGCTTTAAAATTAGCGTGATAATCGCTTCTTTCCAAGATGGAGGAAGATCCTCCTCTCCCCCATGATCTTGTCACATAATTGCTTCAGGATTTTTTAAATGCTGCTACCCAGAGCTCGATAAACCTCCATCGGTAACCCATCTGGTCCTGCTGCCTTCCCCAATTTACCAGCTGAGATAACCCTTTGTACCTCACTAAGCCGTACCGGCTCATTAACCAACCTTCTCTCCTCTTCACCCAGGGTCTGTAGCTCTAATTCCCCAAGCCACTCCTTCAATTTCTCCTCCGACGGCTTCAAATCTTCCGTATATAGATCCTTAAAGAAGTTAAAAAACCCCTCTTCCACCTGCTCAGCATCTTTACTAATCTCACCCGAGTTCTCGTCTCGAATTTCTGTCACCCAATTCCTAACCCTATCTGATTTTATCTTCCAGGCCAACAATTTACTACAATTCTCACTATACTCGAAATGCACCACCCTATTAGCTTCACATCTCAATTTAACCCTGCGATCCAAAAGAGCTGCCAACTCCAAACTAGCTGTCTGACGTTGCTTATCAAAGTTGTGCAACCCCTCACCCTGCTCCTTACTTATCATTCCCTGCTCACATTGTCGTATTTGAGTCTCCAACCTACTTATTTCTACATTATATAATTTCCTCCTAAATGCAGCAATCGTAACCAGACAACCCCTCAAGAAGGCCTTAAATGTGTCCCAAACTATTGCCAAGGGGGCTGAACCCAAATGTATCCTAAAAAATTCCTCTGAATCCACCCGCAGTTCCGTGACCACCTCATCCTCCAGAAGCAGGGTTCTGCCTAGAGTCCACCTATTTTCCCTCCTTTTTGTTGGCAATCTAAGAACTAAACTAACCGCCGAATGATCTGATAAATGGGCCCCAATATTACAACTGATTCAACCAAGCCCCTGAAACCCATATCCAACAAAAAATATTCAATTCTGGAATGATGCCGGTACTTCTTGTTATAATAAGAATAACCTCTCTGTGAACCCCTTTTATCTCTCCAAACATCATATAACCCCCACTGGGACATCATTACCCAGATCTGACCCTGTATTTTCTCATTTACTTTAGACATACTACCCACTGATCTATCTAATTCGTAATTCAAAACAACATTAAAATCACCTGCCCATATAACTGGATCTAAATATTGTAAAAAAGAATCTGAGAGTTCCCTTAAAGGGCCTACGTCATCCCTTTTAGGACCATAATATCCTACCAAGGTAAAGCGATATTGAAAAGCCGACAGCCTCCCCACCACCCACCTCCCCGAGTTATCTATGGGGCCTTCCTGAAAAGTAATACTAACATGTTTCTTAATTAGAACAGCCACTCCTTTACTACCACTCAAACAGTTTGAGCTGGCTATCTGCTGGACCCACCCGCATGTCTTAAAAACTTCAAAACATTCCTCCCTGGAAAGATGAGTCTCCTGTAAAATCAGGACGTCGAACGGGACATCTCTCAAATATTGCACCAACCTTTTCTGCCTACTCCTTACCCTGAGACCATTTACATTCCAGGACAGGAATCTCAAGTTCTTCACCACCATTTTCCGTGATCCAAGCCGCCTACCTTCTTCCACCCCCCCAACCCTCCCCCACCCCCCAGGTCCGCCTTCCACACTGAGGATCTTTTTATCCCATAATATACTCCCCACCCAGTGCTCACCATCACCGCCCCTCCCTTCCTTCCCCCAAACTACTTACACCAAAAATAATCTTTTTTACCAGTAGTACCCACCCTACCCAGTGTCCCCCTCCACCCACCTCCTGCACCCTACCTAATCCCCCTTCTCCCCTGGGAACCCACCCAAACATTAACCTGACTCAAGTTCAGAGGGGGGATCGCAGCTCCTGAATTAGAACCTTACTCACAATACCTCCCTACTGGGGGAACACTCCAATCTTAAGTTAGACCTGCCTCGTTCCTGCCCTCTTTCTCAATTTTCATAATCAACTTGTCCACCTCCTTCCAGTCTGTAAAACTACACAGCTTATTATTTACCATAACTTTTAGAGACGCAGGAAATCTCAACTGAGCTGTAGCGCCCAGTTTTCTCAGAGTATCTATTCTTTTTCCCAGCTCCCACTGTTTATTCAAAGTCATGGCCGCAAGGTTTGACCTGATTTCAAAAGGGGATCTGTTAACCATCAACAATTTCTTTTTTAGTGCCTGGGTGAGAATATGTTCCTTCAAGGAGTATGTCTGAATGTAAGCTAAGATTTTCCTTGGTCCAACCCTGTTGGAAGGCATTTTAGCCGGAACCCGGTGCACCCTTTGAATGTCTTTGGCAATATCTTCCTCTGACATTTCCACATTCACCTCTTGCTTTATCAGATGTGCCAAAAACCCTTTTAAGTCACCTTCTTCCAGCCCCTCTGGGACCCTAAGAAACCTCAAGTTGTTGCTCCTCAAATTATTTTCCAGAGATTCCATTTTAGCCATCACCCCTATTTCTCCTTCTTTTAAACATCTTATCTGCTCCTTATTTTCTTCTACCACCACTCTTAACTCCCCTACTTCCTCCTCCAAGGCGGCAGTACGCCCTGCCAGATCGTCAATTTTCTTCCCCAGATCTTCACAGAGACACCTTATCTCCACCTGATTGGCATTAGATGTCTCAAAGCTGTTCTTCAGTTCCATGGATAATGCTTTTCACATTTTCGCAATTGATTGCCCATTATCCTCTCCGACAGGTTAAGAGACCTGCACCACATTCGCTTCAGTTTGCCTTTCTATGGAATTCACAGGAAGCGGATGTTGTAACCCACTTCCCCCATCCACCCGGGGGTCTGAGCCTCTGCCCTCTGGCCTAGCGGCCCCCTCTAGTCTGTCCATTTTGTCCAACTCTTGTGTACTTGCCCCTCCGGCTAACACCCTGGGCCCGCCTGGCAATAATCGAAAATACGACCTAACTGAAGGGGTGACACGTGCTTTCCTGTGACTCAGCCCACCAACACTCTTTGAATCCAATTGCCTCCCTACAGATCTATTATCTTGCGCTACTTTATTTTTCACAAATGACGGTTTCTGAAGCGAGGGGACTAGACCTTCAGTTTCCACTTTTTTCTTACTTTTCTTAACGCTGCGGAGGGAATACGCTACTTGACCAGCACAAGTACTAAAAGCCACCTTCCTCCCTTCTTTCCTGAACCCCACCTGCCCCTTTACCCTATCCACCATAAGTTCTAATAAAGTTTCTACAAAATTTATAACATTAACCTGAAAAAAGCCTTCCAATCTTGGTGCTTTCCTACCAAACTCAATAGTCCCCAGGTCCTCTGCCAGCTGGACACTCCTGAAGCACCTGTTCTTCTTGCTTCCCCCACTATCCACGCTTGTG
Source organism: Pleurodeles waltl (assembly GCF_031143425.1). Taxonomy (NCBI): domain Eukaryota; kingdom Metazoa; phylum Chordata; class Amphibia; order Caudata; family Salamandridae; genus Pleurodeles; species Pleurodeles waltl. The sequence continues at coordinate 69,631,099 of NC_090441.1, read as the reverse complement.
CTGGCTCTACCTTGATTCCCCAGAAGGAAACACGAGCCACAGCCTCTCTGACCCGGTTGAGCTTCAGAGAGGCACTCAGCAACGGAACTCCGTGCTCCCAGGAATGCTGTCTCCCCGCCAGCATCTTCATCCTCGCTGTCCTTTGCTGCAGCCAAAATCAGAGAAAAAAAAAAGAAAAGAAAAAACAGAGAGAAAAGAAATCCGATCCCTTCAATCAAGGTTCCATCACAGTAAGGGATTATGTTAACCGCACATTGTTTTCCAGGAGCGGCGTTCCCCGCAACCGGCTACTCAGACGGCCGCCATGTTCCCGAGCCCCACCCCCGCTTGGTTTATTTTCTGTACAATTCGCCTTTTTCTCATAGTAATTTTTGTTTTGTTTTTGTTACTTCATGTTATTGACATTTTCAATTTTCAAGTCACATTTTCCTTATCATCACTGCATTCCATCCTCTTTCGTATAGATGCTGGATGCAGTAAAAGTGACACTTGCTGTCTTGTAAAGAAATAGAGCTCTTTAGTTAAACTCCGTAGACTTGTTCTTTGGCATACCTCATACTTTGTAATACAGCTATTATGTCAGTGTTGTTGGAAGTGGTAAGCAGTCTGTTACTATGCAATTTGTTCTTCTCATGACCATTGGCTAGCAGGTGGTATGAAGATGTGCATTTGTGTTGTATGCATGAGGTGGACAAGAAAACGTTTGTGCTGTTGTGAATTTTACATCATTATCTCTGATTGTAGTTGCTAAAAAGCCTTCTACATAGGAAACATTTTTCAAAAACTGAAACACATCAGTTCCATTTGCTTCTTCAACAAATGTACACTCAAACCACTTTGAGTAATAGTAATATCAATAATGTCTATGTTCTTCTGTTTGAGCAAATGGACCCAGGAAGTCTATACTATTCCCAGAGTGTGCCATACCTATGCTGGTGTGTGCAGAGGTTTTAATGATGAGACACTAGTGTACATAATTTTATTCACTGTGTTACACACAGTAACATTTGAAATGTAAATTTCACTACAAGTGTCCATCCTTGGCCACCAAACACGTTTTGTGAGGCATCTACTGAAAGGTCACTTAATTCAAAGCAAAGACTTATTTTCTTGTTAAATCTGAGACCACACAGGGGTGAACCCAATTGTGGTATCTTCATGTACTGGGCATCTCATCTCTATCTGTAGAATGCTATTATGTAAAAGGTTGTTGGAGTCTTGTGGGGATTCTGGAAGGTGGGAGGAGAACTGGTTGAGAGGAGGAAGATAGTGGGAGGTGTTGTGAGCTGCTGGATCGTTTATTGTGGATGAGATAATTACTTTGGACTTAATAAAATCCCATTAAAACAACCTACTTTGGATTATAACTTCACATTGGCGACGAGGATGGGATACGTTGGTGAAATTATCTCAACACAGATATTGGAACTTCTACTTTGAACACAGAACAGGAGCTCTTATATTGGATGACTTTATTTTGGATCCAACAATTGAAACAACAAGGTATGTGGCAAAAATAGGAGGACTTGTAAGGATTTATTTCCATAATTCGTTCTTTGGATTGTCTGACTTAAGCCCTGTCTCCTAAAAGAAATGACTTGGAATTAATAACTGTGATTTACAGTCTATGCAGAGGGCTTAATTGACTAAGGTCAGGTTTGCTGTACAATTTCATCAAGTTTAATAATACTCTATGGACTTGATGTGTTAGCCTTACCAACAGTTGCCGCACGACGCCGGTATATTTTTGAATATTTTGCTCACCGCGTGAAGCTGGCACGCGTCGTTTTCAATTGCCTGGTTCTGTGATTGATGCGAGCGCTCGCGCTTCCTCTGAAGCTGCGTTCCATCTCGTGCGCTCAACGATTTCCTAAATAAACAAACAGGAACTGCCGCGTGTGTGTCTTGTAAAGTGGAGCACGAGCGCACGCGCTTCTTCTGAAGCTGCATTTTCATCGCGTGCGCTTGCCGATTTATAAACAAACAAAGACGAACTGCTACGATTCACTGCGCCTCCCGGATTTTCAGTGCAGATGTTTAAAATGTTCCTTGGGCATTTTCTCAGTGTATAAACACAAGAAATACATTTACGAGTATTTATTACAGCCTCATTTTCATAAAACAAGACGAACTCAACGTAGAAAATAGCCTCTTCGTTTTGTGTATCACATTAAGGGCTCAAAGGTACTAAATGTTTGCTTGTATTTTAGACTGAATTTGGGGAAGACTATAAAGTGAAGGAGCCGTACATTAGACTTTACATTTTACATTTTAGTTCAAACATGCAGAATATACCACCTCCTCCTTTTTTCTTAACTGTACCTGGAGATGCTCTTATAATTTGGTCGAAATGGAAAAAGTAATTTCTTCATTACACAAGAGTTTGTGGTTCATCTATATCTAATGAAAGGAAAGTCTCACTCCTCATGCATTGTTTGGGATGTGAAGGCTTGGAAGTCTTTGAAACGTTACCTGAGCCTGAGGATGAAGGGGCAGAATTAAATGAATTTGAACTTTGCATAAAGAAACTGGATCTTCATTATCTTCCAAAGATTAGTACAATTTTGGAACGCTACCATTTTGGTATGAGAGAACAAGGACAGAATGAGTCTATAGAGTAATATATAACAGCCTTGAGGAAATTGGCTGCAACTTGCAAATTTGGGGTGACTCTTGAAGAACGCATAAGGGATCAGTTTATGTTGAAGTGCTCCAGTGACAAAATCAGACAAGAACTTTGGAGTAAGGATGATCCTACGCTTCATGAAGTGATAACTATTGCTAAAGGTGTTGAGCACACGTTGGCGTGTGTTGGTGAATTAGAGAAAAATAAGTATCCTTCTGTGAATAAAATTGGTCCGAAGAATGAATCACAAGAGAACAATGTTTTAGAGGTTGATGGAAAGAAGGATGAACTTAAGTTATCACAGATACAGAAATCTAAGTTTAAAGATACAAAATGTTTTCGATGTGGAAACCTGGGTCATTTTGCGTCTTATAAAGAATGTCCTGCAATTGCTGCTGTGTGCAAATTATGTGGAAAACGTGGACACTTTGCAAAATGCTGTAGATCACCAAAGGAATTACCTTCTACTTCTATTAAGGTGGTGCAAGACCGTATCTTGATGGTGGAGGACCGTGTCACTGAGAAGAAATATCCTAAGGACATTGTAAACCTGGGGGGTGTTATGTGTGAAGTCCTTTTTGATTCAGGAGCTTGGTTAACTCTTATGTCTAACGAAACATTTGATAAATATTTGAGTCATTCAGTGAAACTAAAAAATCCTGATGTGGTTCCAGGGGGTTATGGTGGCCAAGCTATAGATCTGAGGGGATATTTCGAATCTAAAATAGAGTTTAAATCTAATTCTATTGTGGGTAAAATATATGTACCAGTAAAAGGTGACAGTGTTATTAGCTGGCCACATCAGAAGGATCTTGAAGTTATTTTGGATCCTAATAATCCTACGCCTGTGATGTTGAAAAAAGATTTAAAAAATGATGTTAACAGAATATGTAAGATATCTGATGTGGTTAGTGACAGTGTTTTTCCAGATTTTGTGAACGAATTCAAGAGCGTGTTCACTGATACATTGGGATGCCTTACTAAGTATGTACACCGTATAAAGCTTAAAGAAAATGCAGTACCAATCGTGTGCAAGGTGCGACCCATACCAATTTCTGTTAGGGAGGATGTTCAGAAAGAACTACACAGGTTGTGTCAGTGTGGTATCATAGAACCTGTTGAAGCCTCGGAATGGGTTTCACCGGTAGTGGTGGCACGTAAACCATCTGGTGAAATTCGTCTCTGTGTGGATTTGAGGAATCTCAATAAAGCTGTTGTTAGTGATGTATTTCCTCTTCCCAATATCTCTGAGATGGTAACTTTGTTGCATGGAGCTAAATATTTTAGTACATTAGATTTAGCTTCGGCATACCATCAGATTATGCTCCATGTGGATTCTAGGGATCTCACGACCTTTATTACACCTTTTGGCACTTTCAGGTTTGTGAGGATGCCTTTTGGGTTGGTTTCAGCTTCCTCGGTATTTCAACGTGTGATGCATGATTTGTTTGGCTCAGTGGAAGGAGTGAAGTATTTTCAGGATGATATTTTGGTTTTTGGTCAGACAAAAGAGGAACATGATGTGAGGGTTAAGGGAGTTCTTAGAGTGTTGGGTGATCATGGTCTTACGTTGAAACTGAACAAATGCCATTTTGCGAAGGAGGAGATAGAATATTTGGGACATAGAATTACTTCTTTGGGGTTGTATCCCAAAAGAGAGCTGGTAGAGAGTATTTTGAATCTGCGACCGCCTGAGAGCAAAGAAGAGCTTCAGGCTTTCTTTGGTATGGTGGAATTTCATGGGAAATTTCTTCCAAATCTTGCTGCCAAAACTGAAAGTATGCGTAAATTGCTAAAGAAAGGTGTTAGTTTCAACTGGTGTGAAGGTTGTGAAAGGGAATTTATTGAGGTTAAGAATAGCTTATCTAAGGTAGGGTGTTTGAAATCTTTTAATCCTAATGAACCGTGTGTTGTTATGACTGATGCTAGTACTAGAGGTTTGGGTGCTGTGCTTCTACAAAAAGGTGATGTACATGATTTAAAACCTGTGGCATATTGTTCAAGGACTTTAAGAGGTTCAGAACAGAATTACTCAACTATTGAAAAGGAAGCTCTGGGTGTTGCTTGGGCGATAGGGAAATTGAAAAATTTTGTATGGGGAAGATCCTTCAATGTGTACACGGATCACAAACCATTAGTTGAGGTGTTCATGAAAAAGGGCCTTGATCAAATTTCATCCAGGATTAGTAGATGGGTAGTAAATTTGCAAGATTTTGATTTCAAGGTATTTTACGTTCCAGGGGCATGCAATAACACGGCTGATTGCTTATCAAGACTTACGTTGGTTTCAGAGGAGGACAGTTCTGAGGAACAGGAGGATAAGTTTAGTGTGTGTAGCATTACGGAGGGAGTTATTAGTCATGATGAATGGGTACGTGAGGTTGCTAATGATCCTATTCTACAGAGTGTATGTGATTTCATAAAGAGCAAATGGAAATTTGCAAATTTAAGGAACTCTGAAAAATTAAAAGGATTTTGGATGATAAGAGATGCATTGTCAATTTCTGATGGTGTGTTACTACGTGGTCAAAGACTAGTAGTTCCTGGTACTTTGGTGGATAGGATCATTCAACTTGGACATTCTGGTAATCAAGGAATAAGTAAAACCAAATCAAGAATTTGCTTGAATTATTGGTGGCCAGGAATGGATGTGGGTATAGAAAGGGTGGTCAGGGATTGTCCTGACTGTTGTAACAGTGACAAGATCTATAGAATGAGAGTACCATCGATGTGTATCAGAAGTCCGGCTAAAAGACCGTGGGATATTGTTGGCATGGATATCGTGGGTCCTATTTATGGTAGAGGTGGGATTAGCTATATTTTGGTTTTGGTCGATCATTTCTCCAGGTGGGTGGAGATCGGTATTGTGCATAGTGTTGAAACCAAGAGGATTATAGTTCTTCTGGAGGAAATCTTTGCTCGGGAGGGTTTTCCCAATGCTATTCTCGCGGACAACGGACCACAATTTGTTTCCAAAGAAATGGAAGAGTATCTCATGAAGTTGGGAATTAAACACAAGTTGTGTTCCCTCTATCATGCTGAGGGAAATGGAATTGTTGAAAGATTTAACAAATGTGTCAAAGAATGTGTTCAATTAGAAATGGCAGCAAGAAGATGTTGGAAGGAAGGATTGAAGAGATTTTTGATGGCTTATCGTTTTACTCCACATACTTCCACAGGGGTTGTTCCGTTTGAGTTGTTTAGGGGAAGGAAGGCTAATACAATGCTGGTCCCTGGTTGGGTTGGTGGAGGCAAGAATGATGCCGTGTCTTGGTCTGGTAGAATACATGAGGAGAAGGCGGCGGATAGGAGGAAGGATTATTTTGATATGACGAAACGTACTTGTGATGTGAATGTGGAAGTTGGGGACAAGGTTCTGATTAAGAGACCAACCTTTGGTAAAAGTGGGAGCAGGTTTTTGGGACCATTTACTGTTATAAAGTTGTTTCGAAATGCTGTAAAAGTGTGTGATGGAAGAATTTGGAATTTCAATCGCATTGTTGTGTCTAAAAAAAAAACGTGTGTGTAAAGATTCCATGTTGAATCTTTTCCTTGTTTATTATTCTACTTCTCTATATGCGTTTTTTTTTATCTTAGTATTATGATATTGTACAAAGTTTCTGCTGTTACATGTTTTTGTTTATTCTGTTTGTTTTGGGGGGAAAGATGTGTGGTATCTTCATGTACTGGGCATCTCATCTCTATCTGTAGAATGCTATTATGTAAAGGGTTGTTGGAGTCTTGTGGGGATTCTGGAAGGTGGGAGGAGAACTGGTTGAGAGGAGGAAGATAGTGGGAGGTGTTGTGAGCTGCTGGATCGTTTATTGTGGATGAGATAATTACTTTGGACTTAATAAAATCCCATTAAAACAACCTACTTTGGATTATAACTTCACACCAGTGTAAGGGAGTAGGGCAAAAGTAGGAATACACTGCTCCAGTGCTTGGTGATAGTAGCAGCTTGGAAACCCAGTAGTCATGGGGACATATTTCTGAAGGATACAGCAACACCTCTATAGGTAGAGATGAACATAGAGTTAGTGTGACAATGAGATAACAAGATTTCAAAGTGTAAGAGTTGCAGCAAATCATACACTAAGTAACTCACAGATTAATTGAAATCAAATGCATTAATGAACCCAAGGAAGATGAGGAACCGATCTTGATCCCAGAGGGGCGACTTCAACAAAGCACAGAGTGGCAGGAAGGAAAAGAAACTATCAAGTAATAACCAAGAAATGGTCAGGAGAGGACTAGAAAGGTAAAAAAACAAAAAAGTGAGCTGAGTGTGAACTAATGAAACAAGAAAAAAAGTCAATGCAAAAACAAGAAGTTGCCAGGCACAGACCAAAGGAGGTGGTTCTCTTTTATGAAGTTTCTCTCCTTCATGAACCAGATGTGACCTAGCAAATTATAAATTTATATGATAGCATGCATCCTAGCCAAGCCTCAGTACGTCACACTTTCCATGAATCATTTCTCCTAACAAATGTAACTCTGCCCTGCTCTGCATAAGAGCATGCAGTGAGTATGTATAACTCATTTTCTGAGTTATATGTTGCAGTAGGAACAATGTATTGTTAATATAGGGAGAAACACCTTGGTGGGTGTCTTTATGAGTAGATGGTCCCACTGTGTTGACCTTGACAAGTTTGTCTCTGAGTGTTCAGTTTGTTTTTGTTCTGTCGTGGTGACCAGACTTCTGTCTGAGATTGGTTATGAGAATTAGTCTATGGCCATACACAAATGCCCATCTTCCACTGAAAGTTTATGTTTTGCTAACAAAATGTCTAATGTTTCCAAGGTTACTGTCAGAAAGCATGCCAAGCTTGTTTCTCTTCGCTTTTGTCAGCATCCTCATCAACAACAGTGTTAGAAATGATACAGTTATCAGACATCAGTTAGTCGAATATTACATAAACAGTCTACAGTATAGAAGCATTTTCTTGCCAGGTATAAAGTCAACCTTATTTCGGTGCTCATTAAAGTGTGCAGCTAGTTGTGTCAATCTTGCAGAGCATCTTCACATTGTAATCACCAGCCATAATGTTATGACCAGAGTAAAGGAATGTGCAGATATCCCATAAGCCTCCCAGTGTCTTAGTGCCCTCAGTCCTGTGTGTACTGCAAAAGTTGGGGATGTAGGATGAGGGAAAACAGGGTTAGGGTGAACAAAAAAACAAAAAACATTTTTCCGGCAGCTCAGGTAATTAAGTCAGGAGCACACTTCTTCCTATACAAGGCAGAAAGCACAATGGACAAACAATCTCCATCACTGAACCGGTGACCATCTCCACCACCCCCTAAAACAGCCATGTGGGGGCCCCTAACACTCTGTGGTGCAGGTGGAGAAGTTAACAAGACAGGAATTTTCATTGTTGTGGAACATAGCTTTCCGCTGACTGTGGTCTCCCCATGGAGAAGTTTCAAATACTTTGTTTTTTGATTACGTAAGCTTACTCTGACATTCTTTAACAAACATACCAGGTTTCTCACAATACAGATATAACTTCTATACACATCTTCTTTCTATTTCTGCTTATAAAGTGGGCAAACAATGTCTAATTGCATAGGTTGATGAAGTTGTGGGTTTCTATTTTCATCTACTTTTGGACATACTGCCAATATTTTTGTTCAGGTAGACATTGATCTAATTCCACCGCCAAACTTATAAGCTCCACACAGTATCAGAAGTTTCTACTACCTATGCCAGCACATTCTGTGATTAACTTGGTAAACCTTGATAAAGAAGAATAATATGTTCACATCAGGCCATCCAGTCTCAACGATTAAATGATGAAGACCCATATTTATACTTTTTGACACAACTCAGCGCTAGCGCAGATTTTCATCAAAAAGTTTAACACCGGCTAATACCATTCCAACGCGCCAGCTGGGCGCCTTATTTAATGAATGATGGTAGCCGGCGCTGCGGGCTGGTTAGCGTCAAAATAAATGGCAGTAACCGGGCAGCGGAGGTGAAGGGAAGAATGGGGGTTGTGCGCCAAAGAATGGTGCATGTCAGGTTAGAGTCACAAATATTGGCTCTAAACTGACTAGCGCCATTTTTGGGCGCACAACCCCCATGGAAATGACTCCTGTCTTAGCAAAGACAGGAGTCATGCCCCCTGCCCAATGGCCATGCCCAGGGGACTTCTGTCCCCTGGGCATGGCCACTGGGCACAGTGGCATGTAGGGGGTCCCAAGTTAGGCCCCCCTATGCCACTAAATGTGTTTTTTAAAAAAAATACTTACCTGCACTTACCTGCACTCACCATGGATGGGTCACCCCATCCATGGGTGTCCTCCAGGGGTGGGCGGGGGTCACAGGGGGTGTCCCTGGGTGCAGGGAAGGGCACCTGTGGACTGCTTCCATGGTCTCCCACCATGGAAATGAGCCCACAGGTCCCTTAACGCCTGCCCTGACCCAGGCGTTAAAAAATGGCGCAAATCCTGCTTGGCGCCATGTTTTAAGGCCCGCCTCCTCCTTTGCGTCATTTTGACGCCAGAGGATAAATAAGGCGCACATGCCTTAGAGTCATTTTTTGCACGGGAACGCCTACCTTGCATATCATTAGCGCAAGGTAGGTTTTCACATACAATAAATGGCGCACACTCCATAACTTTGGCGCTAGATGAGTCATTATCCAGAGAAAGTGTATGTGAGTTTCCTCAAACATTTTTCGCATTTGCTCGCTGAAGGCAGAAAACTTATACACTAATGAATCATTCCTCTCACCAAGGGACACTCCATTTAGCAGCATTTCTGTGAAGACTAGCATAATGAAAGATACGTTGGTTGTATAATCAGGAAATATCATAGGATTGCATGGAACTAATGTACCTTTAGCATTTCGCTTGTTCTCCGATTTTCTGTGTTGAAGTGAGAGACTGGCCACCTTAAAGAAACTGCAACGTAAATAACATCCTTGTAAACAATCCTATATAACAATCAGCCTTAAGTCACTCTATAGTAAGTATAAGTACCAATGTGTGTATTCTGTATTGGTAGTATATATTTGTGATAGACTTGGCAAACTGTATTGCAATAAACTTTCCTCCGTATTGTATAGTTCACACTGAATACCAATGTATACTTCACTACCATCACCACTACCTTAAATATATTGGAGCTTATTAACAAAGGAAAATGTGCATATGAGTAAATCTGCACATTCAATTGTACAAAATTACTTTTACACTTAAGAATTAAACAAAGTGCCCTCTTTTTGGTTATTCACCTTTTCAGAGTGTAGATTTACTACAAAGTGTAGACTTAAATTTCTCCACACCCTGAAACAGGGGGTTGAGCAGTGTAAAGCCCACAGATCTAAAAAGGACCCAAAACAGTAGTAAATGTACTGTAGTTCAGACCTGGAGTAAGTCCAGTGCCATACATGAGCAACCACTGGTACTGCAACATTATTTCCTCTGGGGTTCTATATTAAGTCACTGGCTCCTTTATTGTATATCAGAGGGTGATGCTGTACCAGTAGTTGGCCATATGCGACTTTGGACTTATTGTAGGTCTGAGTTGGAGTATATATACTACTGTTTTGGGGGTGTTTCTGTTTGTAGTAACTTTAGAAGCCTAGTTTGTGAATAGTAAAGCCTTCCTTTTTTGTCAGTTGGTGTATGTCCCTCAATTCCTAGGCCCTCCCTAAATCCCTTTAAATCTCCCTAACCTCTCTACCCATTTAATAGTAGGAATTCTCCTTTCCCTAGTCATTCCCCAGTCCCTCCCACGTTTTCACCTAGGTTGTAAACATGCTTGTTCTTTCAAACATGAAATTGAGTAATGTTACAAAATGGCTATGTTATCTTAGTACAGTACTGTCTCTTAATATCACTCTAAAACAATTGATTCATGCTCAGATTCATATTGTGGCAGATGATCGAAGATGTAGTCCTTCACTGTCTAAGCAATGAAGCAGAATTGCAAATTTCTTTTCAGCTGCAAACATTTCACCATCAACAGCAGTTGTTTCATTTTTTCATTATTTTTTCCTGTTTTTTCATTTCTCAATGGACACTCTGGGTGATTGCAATCTAGGAGGGAAATGAGGACTGTGAGATTAGTGTATGCTGCAGTCATGGTGGACTGTTGCTACTCTGCCCTGGTTTGACCTTCAACAATGTTCTGCTCCATGAAACACATGCCACCTCTGGCACATCATTTTTTCAAAAGACATTACAACTGTCAACACCAGAGCAGTACGCGCTCTATTGGCGACAAAAATGCAAAAACCCAGCACTCTCAAAACAAAGTAATTTATGCATTGTGCTGATATGTTGTGGTTTAACCTTTTACATTGCAGACTTCAATCCTGAAAACCTATGATTAATATGCTTACAAATACTGTTCCTTTGCAATTTATTTGCTGCAGGTTTTCAGAGTGTGTTAGGGTGTGGCCCCTTTCCAGGGCCTTCCAGAGACTTTCCCTGCAACATGCCTGGGCGTGGTTCTGGGCTGGGCCAAGACTCTATAAAAGAGAGCCAGCCCAACTCCCAGTGCTTACTATTCAGAGGTCCCGGTGCAGAGCTGCAGCTTCTTCCTGAGCTCCTGTCCCGGCGGCCTATTTGGATCTTCCAGTCTTCTGCCCTAATCCTTCATTGGTGATCATTGTTTCAGGCGGTAAGACGGTGGTTGGACTGTCCCGACACCGTTATTTAGAATTTTCATATTCTTGGTTTAAATTCTTAAATGAGTAACAGATTACTTGCGCGCTACCATTTCTTGACATTTATATGGTAATTTACAAATAGGCAAGACACGCGATTTATTTCATAAAGGTTTGACTTTGTTATTCATTGCGCGCTACCATTTCTTGACATTCACATGGTGGCTTAAGAATTGGCAAGACGCGCAATTCGTTTTACGGTGTTTAAACATTGTTGTCCATTGCGCGCTACTATTTCTTGACATTTACATGATGTTTTATGAATTGGCAAGACGCACAACTCGTTTCATGAGCATTTAACCTTGTTGTTCATTGAGCGCTACCATTTCTTGACATTTTACATGGTGGCTTAAGAATCGGCAAAAGAAGCGCGATTCGTTTAATTGTACTTCGATCTTGTTATTTATTGTGAGCTGTTATTTCTTGACATTTACATCGTGTTTTACGAATCGGCAAGACGCTTGATTCGATTAATGATGATTTGACTTTGATATTCATTGCGTGCTACCATTTCTTGGTATTTTACATGGTAACTCTCGAATTGGCAAGATGCACGATTCTCTCCTCAAGTTTAATTCATGTTGTTTATTGTATGCTACTATTCTAAGATATTTATTATGTAATATTCGAGTTGACAAGTTATGTGATTTGTTTTCTGAATCCATATTGTGTTATCCATGGTGCACAATCCTTTTATGGTGTTTACTATATATATATATGTATACCTGCAATATGCGCAATTTGTGTTGAAACATTTTAAGAGTACACAGAAGGCCTGAGTTTCTAGATGCAATATTGTATGTTCCTAGTATACATTCTCAAAACAGGATTTATATGACTGGTTTAAAATTTAGTCAGAATGTTTTTTCTGATTCTCATGTAAAGGAAAGTACTTGAATAAGAAAGTTTTCCTTTAATTCACCTTGGTTCTCCTACAGGTATCCGGCCATCTTGAAATTTAGTCATTTTAAACTTAACTCTTAGATTGTTCATGTTTTCAGAGTGACTAGGCTTAGAATCATAGTCTAGTATTGATTTCAGGAGATATAATTTTCATATTGTGTGTTCTAACCTTTTTCTTACTACAGGTCTTCTTCCCAGCTGTTCCCTTCCTAATCCCCTCTTCCCCTCTTGAACTCTCTCAGTCTCTGTGATTTATCTATCAGAGTTTTGGAGCTGTTCAGTGGTGGACATGTTGGGAACGTGCACAGTGGGAGACTGCCTGAGGTTGGAAGGTCTCATCAATAGGCATCCTCACAAGTGGACCTGTGTGGCATTAGGCATGTGTTTGGGCCTGGAAAGAAAAGTTACCCCAAATTTTGATTTCTTTTAGGAAGCTCAGCATATTCTAGCAGAGATTGTCTCAGTGTGCTATATCTGAAGAGTGTGCCATGCATAAGTACAGGTAGTGCAAATGGCAGTCTGAATGGGAGCTTGCAGTAAAAAGGTTTTGGGAACCTGCAAAACCTCTGAGCTGGTCGACGTAGGAGATGTTATGTCATGTTTTTAACTTTTTATGTCTCTGTTGGATGGAAGTTTGAAGTTCTATGTTGGAGAGATTTCCACGAAATATGGACCTTGAATGGAAATTCAACTTATCAACTACAAAAATATTCTGAAGGTATGATAAATATGAATGCATATATATATATTAATGTGTAGATAAACTTATAAATATACTAAATCTACTTACCTATATATACACTTACGTTCATGATATTTTAGTTGCCAAAATTGTGCCTACAAGATTTTTGCAGTACAGTACTTTTGTAGTCTTTATTCTAACATATATCCGATGGTAGGGTGCAATGTTGGCAAGGCAAACTAGTTTTTGGGTCCAATACTGATGTATAGGGTTCTCTGTAAAGATCGATCCGCCTAAAAGGTAGTCAAACAGCAATTGAACTGACAAAACAAGCTAGAGTTTCAGATGCTTTTCTAACATTGCAGCTCCCGAAAACACAATGTTCTTGCACATGAAAATACAAGAAATAGTCCAAGTCTTAGTCCTTGATGCACAAAGAATGTGCACAACCAATGTACAAAGAATGCACAAATAATGTATTAATTCATGCAATTTTATTGTAAATAAATCAAATTAATAAAAACTTTGACAACACTGTCCTTGTCACTGGAAGTTTGTTGTCCAACATACTTCAATTGTCCCTGGTACGCTTGTAGGTAGATCGATAATTGGTTATGACGATAAGATCAGAAATCATCTATCATATTCAATATCTTTCACAATCGCTTCTACTTACTGTCTTTTAAGGTCTCGTGGTGATCGTTTCTATGAGCATGCTCAAATCAGTTTTTTGGACCAAGGCAGCAGGGTCACCCAACATTCGGAGAGGATCCATCCTGTGGTTGTCTTCCAAAACTCAGGCACCATCTTCAACCACAATTATTTGCATCTTTGATGTGCTGCTACAAGAATGTGTGTGGCCTGCAAGTGGACTGTGCATGCATCGCTGCTGAACCGCTACAAGACGCACCGATGAGCCACTACCAAATCACACAAAGAACACTTCAGGACAAGTGGATCATGGTCACAGCGTTCTGAAGACTGCATCAGGTTGTACTGGTTGAATATTGTCCGTTGGGTTGGAGTACAAAAAGTCCTTATTAGCGGGATATTGATGATCAGTCTGCCTCCATTCAGACTTGGCATGTGGGTATTGGCAATGCACATTTGAGTTGTTACTTTTGAGTGGAGCTAGTAGAGTAGCCTTGTCCTCATTTCACTGTGAGACACCTGTTGGTAACATTGCAACAGCTGTGACTTTTCTAACAATTTTAACTTTTCCAAACTGCAGTTACATTTAAAGTCTTGTCCACAGACTAAAGGTGCTCATTCAATGACGTGCGGCATTCTTCTTTTAAGTGTGAAGACTATTCTGGCACTTTGAGATGATAGTGTTACAGGCCAGTAGTTTGCTTGCAAGTAGCAGGACAAAAGATGAATCCGGGATGTGATTGTGAGGTTTCAGGACAGTGTGGAATGGTGGATCTGCTGCCTCTCTTAAAAAATCCACATCCTCAACATATGCGTGGCATTGTGGTTCTTTTTTGTGTTGGATGCTATTGCAGGTAAGGCAGGAGGAAACTGGTCTCTGATCAGTTGCTGTGAAAACTTAAGTGCAGAGACTGAAATGCAGGAGAAGTTACGTACCCTTTGTTCTCCTGCATGGTCATCGTGAATGTGCACCAGAGTAGAATAAGTACTTGGGGCTGGCTTAATCTATTGATCACCCTCTCTAGCCTTTATCTCCTGGGAAAGGGTCAATCCTCGTTCATAGATCCTTACCTGCTGAGGATTTCTTGACTGCTTCTTAAATGTACTGTTGGTGACAACTCCTTACCTGCTCTTCATTGTCACTGGGTACATACGCTTTTTTCAGAAGCTTGTCTAAAGATTCTGATCTAAAGAAGGATCTGTCCTTCAAATTATCTACAAGTTTGGAAGAATTTGGGAAAAGGTCTCTTCAGTTTGCTGTCAGACACCGAGGTTAGTGAAGGCTGGGTGGTTTTCATCCCTTTCATCTGTTGTGTGCTCGTCCATGGTTCAGTGATTCAGTCTCAGTATTTTGAGAGTTTTTCAGTGTTGACATCTTCAGACGTGATCAAGCCAAGTCACTGACTGCAGCTGGTTCTCTTCTGTGACATAATGAAGAGTGAAAGCGGGGCTGCATACTCAAAGACATTCACATTCGTTAGTGAGCCTAGTTCTCTTCCTCACACTCCAGGCCTGGGGTTCACTACTGGGCACTGGCAGTTCACTCTCTGTTTTTTTCATGTTGTAAGGACATGGCATCATCTTCAAATTAACGTCAATATGTTGTCTGCACTGTGCGGTACCTTCTGTCTTTGCACAGAGGGAGCGTTCCCATGTTAATTCCCATAGACTTTAGACATGCCTGCAGCCCGAGCCACTGGATGGAATTACACCAAATCTGGAAGAAAGGTAGCTTTTGGTCCTCAGTAGTTTAGGAGAAATTAAAGTAAATCCAAATTTGTATATTTGTAGGGTTGTTACAAATTTTGGAATAATTCTGATCTCGTGCAGAGATCTAATTGGCTGCAAAACACTTCAACCAAGAAGCCGAGTCAAAAAAAAACAAAAAAAAGAAGAAAAGGGGAAAAAACAGAAACAAAAAAGAAAAGGGGACAGGGTACAGTTACCCTAGCCCCTAGCCTTGGCCCAGGGGTCCCACATGACCCCCAGGGCGCAAAAACATTTTTTTCTAAAAAATTGACAGTGAAAATTGCAAATATTTGTGATTTTTGCAGTGATTTAAAAAGAACAAACAAAGCAAGCGTGGTCTCCCGTGCTTGCTTTTATGTTTTGCCCTGGTGTGGGCCAGGTCCTGTGGGCATATTATTTTAAGGAGGGTGACGCATGCCCCCCCCCACAGCTTACTAAAGACCCAGCCAAGTCTAAAAAAAAAATAGAAAGAAAAAGGGGACAGGGTACAGTTACCCTAACTCCCTAGCCTTGGTCCAGGGGCCTCCAGGGCCTTACAGGGCTAAAACAGATTTTTTTTTTTTTAAATGACCATGAAAATCAAGAATATTTGTGAGTTTCACTGTGATTTAACAAAACAAAAGCAAGCACAGTCTTCTGCGCTTGCTTTTATTTTTTGCCCCAGGGTGGGCCAAGTCCTGTAGGCATATTATTTTTAGGAGGGTGATGCATGGGGCACCCCTCCTACCGACCCAGGACCACCATCTTTCTGGGGCTATTGATATAAAGTATGCAGGGGCGCTTGTGCCACGGTACCACAACCTTCCCGGTACAAACTTCTAAATGAATATAAGGAGGGGTCCTGCGCACCCCCATCCCCTAGGCCCCAGGAACAGCCCTGTGTATTGGGGCCCGCCACCTACCCAGGGCTATGCATATAAAGTATGCAGGGGGTACACCCCCGTACCCCAGGGACCACCACTGCCCTGGAGCAAACTTCTAACTAAATATAATGAGGGGTCCTGTGGAACCCCGCCTCCCCCTGGGCCCCAGGAACCTCCACCTCCCCGGGCTATGAATATAAAGTATGTTGGGGGACATGCCCCCCCACATGCCCTGGGGACCACCACCTCCCCAGGGCAAACTAAATAGAAACTAAACAAACAAAATAAATATTAGGGGGAGTCCGCAGGGCACTGGGGACTGCCACCTCTGCGGCACTATGCATGTGAAGTATGCGGGGGCCGCACACCACCTGCACCCCTAGGACCACCACTGCTCTAGGGCAAACTTCTAAATAAATATCCCCCGCATTCCCCAGGGACCACCATATCCCTGGGGCAAACTACTAAGTAAACATAAGGCGGGGTCATACAACCCGCCACCTACCCGGGGCTATAGAATTAATTAGACAGGGGGTTTGTCACAGACTCATGGCTCCTGGGATCACCACCTACTCGGGGCTGCATGACCCCACTCATGGAGCCTAGACACCCCTGGGGACTGCCACCCCCCAGGGCCGGCTCCTGCTACCTCCAGAGGTGCACACCCTTGGGAAGTGGCTGTTTGATTTTTCAGCAAGCAGGAGCTGTCAGAGTTTTATCAAACTACATGCCCCATAATGCCTTAATGTGGGGTTGATGGGTATTTATATATATCTATATATATAGAAAGCAAGGAAGGACTGTGATCAAGACTTGTGTAAGTGGAAGTGGAAACATGTTGGCGTGGAGTTGTGGCATTACATTTGGAATAAAGGAATTGGCATAATTAATCTCCCTGGAGTGTCGTGTATATATATACAGAAAAAAAGAATAGGGGACAGGGTACAGATTTATATATATAAATATAGATATAGATAGCTATCTATCTATATGTATAGATCTATATCCATATATATATCTATGTATATGTATATATAGATATATGTGTTCTGATGTAGCCTCCCACAGTGTTCTAAAGAACAACTAGAGTGCTAACAATCTTACTTATGACAAAAGTGTAGCACATCTGAAGCCATCTTGATTGAATCAAAGTGGCAAAACTTAAAACATTTAGGGCCTTATTTTATATTTGGTGGACAGGAAAGCTTGTCTGCCAAACTCCCAACAGGGTGGCTGCGGCCGTAGTTGCGACCACCCCGCCGGACCTATTAGGTGTTTCCAGCTAGGCTGACGGGCAGAAACTGAGGTTTGTGCCCATCAGCCTAGCAGGAAACAGGTGACCGCATTGTTTTCGGCTCGTAATTGGGTTGGCAGCAATGCTGCCGCCGCAGGGTGCACAAGCACCCTGACAATGTTCACTGTCTGCACAGCACACATTGAACATTGCGAGGGTGCTGGGCAGGGGGCCCCCTGCACCGCCATGAAAAGGCTGGTGGAGAATGAGGTCGTGATCAGCATGGCGGCACTGCCTGGGTGATTGCGATCATCGCCACCGCCAGCCCGTCGGGATCTTGGTCTGACTGCCAGCCTCGTAATGAGGCTCCTAATTTAAAAAGGAATAACCTGAGAGGGTTCATTTTATTATAGAAGTTATGCTTAGTGCTTTAGAAAGAAAAATTAGGACTAGTTTTAAGTGAGTTCTCAAATATCTTCCTCTTCTATTTCATTAAAACATTCAGATATGCAGGCTGAAACATGCACTTTCAACACCAGCAGCAGACTGTCCCTGGTGATCAACAGCTCTACTACAGTGTTCTAATAAGCAACTAAAGTGCTAATGTTCTGAATTCATGCCAAAAGTGTGGCACATCTGAATGCCATCTTGATGGAATTGAAGTGGAAAACTGAAAGCATTTTCTACAGGGGATACTGAAGTAAATAAGGGAAATTAGGGAGCTTCATAAGAAATAAGTCTGCCAAGATGGCCTCCAGAGAAAAAAAGCCCAAATGTAGCACAAATAACACCCAAATGTAGCCCAAGTATATCAATGAGAGAAGTGTGCAAAAACACTTAGGGCCTCATTTACTAAGAAGTGGTGCAGCGCTGCCCTAAGTTTGGCAGCACTGAGTCACTTAAAAAATGCAGGGATGCGCCTTATTCAATACAATACGGCACTCCCTGTGTTTTCCCTAGCACTGGTGCTAAAATTAGCTGCCTAGTGCAAACACAGGCACCATTGTGCAAGAGTGCCTGCGCAGCAGGAAATGATTGTTTATGTGCAGGCAGGTGTCCTTTCCTCCACATAAACAATCAATAATGGCAATTTGCTAGTCCTATGTGTGCTGCACAATTCAGCACACATAGGAGTAGCAAATCATCATTATTTAATGATTGTTTATGTTCAGGAAGGGACACCTTCCTGCACATAAACAATCATTAATGGTGTTTTGCTCTTCCTATGTGTGCTGCAGAACGCAGCAAACACAGGAAAAGCAAAAACAAGAAGAACTAAAAGTATTTCTCTTCGTTGTGCCATGTTAACGCTACCCCTGGGGTGGTGTTCATTTTTGGCGCTGCCTCAGGGTTACCAATCCTCATACATCTATGGCAGTGTCAAAATGCAATTGGTGTTGCAGTGAAACGCCCACAGCAACACGCATTGCAAGCCCTTTTCAAGCAAAGTGATGTGTGTAAATAGGCTGTATTTATAAAGCAGCGTTATGCCACAAAACGTGGCTTAACACCGTTTTGCAAATATGGGGTATGGCATTACGCCACCGGAACGTTGGTAAAAGTGACGTTCCGGTGGCGCAGAGACCTCGTAAATGAGGACTTAGGGGGTCATTACGACCCTGGCGGACGGTGTTAAAGCTGCGGTAATACCGCAAACAGTGCGGCGGATAAAAAATTATGACCCTGGCGGAAACCGCCAAAAAAGACAGCCACTTTAACACACCGCCCACCACGGCGGTACAGACAAGCAGCGCGGCGGTCACCGCCAACAGACAGGCGGCACACAATGTACCGCCCATAGTATTACAACCCGCCAATCCGCCACCTTTTCCTGGGCGGATTCACCGTGGATAAAAACACGGCGGAAACAGCTTTTGCAATGGGAAAACGCTCACTTGAACACATCCCACGAGGAACGAGGACTCCATGGACCCGGAACTCCAAATACTCCC
This sequence comes from Pleurodeles waltl, assembly GCF_031143425.1. Lineage (NCBI taxonomy): Eukaryota > Metazoa > Chordata > Amphibia > Caudata > Salamandridae > Pleurodeles > Pleurodeles waltl. The sequence continues at coordinate 69,611,758 of NC_090441.1, read as the reverse complement.
TGCCCTTGTGTTTCTGCTCCTCTACGACCAACATCTACGTAGGCGCCGAAGACAACGGTGAGTACTGCACCTACGACATGGGGGAGGAGGGAGGCAAAAGTTAGGGGGACACCCACCAAACACCCCCACCCCCAACCTCGCATAATACAACATACACACCATTGCATTCACAAAAATCACAGTAACAACCCACAACCCCCCCGGAAGAATGCAAAGACAAAGCGAAATTCGGTCAAACATTGTAATGTGGCAATATACATGTCATACAAAAATATACAGATATATATGAAAATCAGTCATAAATATATACATTACGAGAAGTAGTGCAGATATGTACATAACAATGTCCGTGCACCAACAGTCCAAAAATGCATGGGCGAGGCCCACAAAGGATACCTGACCACAATCGGAGAGAACACTGCAGGGGCATCAGATAGAAATACTACAGGCACCTCAGGGGGAAGGGAAGGGGGCGCACCTCAGCCGGATGACTGCAAAGCCAGATCCACGACGGGGCTCCATGTCCATTGATGTATCCTGGGAAGTGCAAAGCCACAGTCTCTCAAGTCTCTACAGTGGGTGGCTTGCCCACTGTGCCATCCTGGGGAGTGCAAAGCCACAGTCTCTCAAGTCTCTACAGTGGGTGGGTTGCCCACTGTTCCATCCTGGGGAGTGCAAAGCCACAGTCTTTTAAGTCTCTACAGTGGGTGGGGTGCCCACCGTGCCATCCTGGGGAGTGCAAAGCCACAGTCTCTCAAGTAGATGCAGGTCTCCACTGGTTCTGGAGGGGGACTGGTGCCCAGACTGGATGAGTCTCCCGTGAAAGTTCCTGTCCTGTCACTGTCCCAGCTGCACATGGGATAAGGATGCCTGATGTGGCGGTCTATTCATTCCTACCCGGTGCTTGCCCTGTTCAGCGGTCTTCACCATGGCGGTCTTTGCCCTGTTCAGCGGTGCTTTGACATGGCGATTCTGGACTGTTCAGCGGTGCTTTGACATGGCGGTTCTGGACTGTTCAGCAGTGCTTTGCCATGGCGGTTCTGGACTGTTCAGCGGTGCTTTGACATGGCGGTTCTGGACTGTTCAGCAGTGCTTTGCCATGGCGGTCTTTGCCCTGTTCAGCGGTGCTTTGACATGGCGCTTCTGGACTGTTCAGCGGTGCTTTGCCATGGCGGTCTTTGCCCTGTTCAGCGGTGCTTTGCCATGGCAGTTCTGGACTGTTCAGCGGTGCTTTGCCATGGCGGTTCTGGACTGTTCAGCTGTGCTTTGCCATGGTGGGTCTGGTACGGACATTGGTGTGTGGAATGACGTTCCCTACACTGCGCATTGGTGTGTGGCATGACGTTCCCTACACTGGGCATTGGTGTGTGGCATGACGTTCCATCATAGCCCACCTGGGCTGTGGCAGCCGGGGCCCTCCTGGGCCTTGAGTCCGGTGGTGTCGGTGGTCTCCTGACCAGTGATGATACTTGTGCCCTCCTGGGCACTGACTCCGGCGGTGGCGGTGGTCTCCTGACCAGTGACGATACTTGGGCCCTCCTGGGCAATGACTCTGGCGGTGGTCTCTGGACCAGTGACAAGACTTGGGCCCTCCTGGGCTGTGACTCCGGCGGTGGTCTCTGGACCAGTGACGATACTTGGGCCCTCCTGGGCAATGACTCCGGCAGTGGTCTCCTGACCAGTGACGATACTTGGGCCCTCCTGGGCAATGACTCTAGTGGTGGTCTCTGGACCAGTGACGATACTTGGGCCCTCCTGGGCAATGACTTTGGCGGTGGTCTCTGGACCAGTGACGATACTTGGGCCCTCCTGGGCTGTGACTCCGGCGTGGTCTCCTGACCAGTGACGATACTTGGGCCCTCCTGGGCAATGACTCTGGTGGTGGTCTCTGGACCAGTGAAGAGACTTGGGCCCTCCTGGGCTGTGACTCCGGCGGTGGTCTCTGGACCAGTGACAATACTTGTGCCCTCCTGGGCACTGACTCCGGCAGTGGCCTCCTGACCATTGACGATACTTGGGCCCTCATGGGCAATGACTCTGGCAGTGGCGGTGGTCTCCTGACCAGTGACAATACTTGTGCCCTCCTGGGCACTGACTCCGGCAGTGGCGGTGGTCTCCTGACCAGTGACGATACTTGGGCCCTCCTGGGCAATGACTCTGGCGGTGGTCTCTGGACCAGTGACAAGACTTGGGCCCTCCTGGGCTGTGACTCCGGCAGTGGTCTCTGGACCAGTGACGATACTTGGGCCCTCCTGGGCAATGACTCCGGCGGTGGTCTCCTGACCAGTGACGATACTTGGGCCCTCCTGGGCAATGACTTTGGCGGTGGTCTCTGGACCAGTGACGATACTTGGGCCCTCCTGGGCTGTGACTCCGGCGTGGTCTCCTGACCAGTGACGATACTTGGGCCCTCCTGGGCAATGACTCTGGTGGTGGTCTCTGGACCAGTGAAGAGACTTGGGCCCTCCTGGGCTGTGACTCCGGCGGTGGTCTCTGGACCAGTGACGATACTTGGGCCCTCCTGGGCAATGACTCCGGCGGTGGTCTCCTGACCAGTGACGATACTTGGGCCCTCCTGGGCAATGACTCTGGCGGTGGTCTCTGGACCAGTGATGAGACTTGGGCCCTCCTGGGCTGTGACTCCGGCGGTGGTCTCTGGACCAGTGATGATACTTGGGCCCCCCTGGGCAATGACTCCGGCGGTGGTCTCCTGACCAGTGATGATACTTGGGCCCTCCTGGGCAATGACTCTGGCGGTGGTCTCTGGACCAGTGACGACGGTGCTGGCGGTTGTGTCTTGACCGCCGGAAATGATGGCGCACTTCTCCGCCGTGACACTCACAACAGGCTGGGCAGACTTCCTCTGGCCCTTCCCCACCTTTGGTGGAGTCACAGCTGACTCTCCAATCCCCTTGGAACCCATGTGAGTTGTTTTCCCAACAGGAGTCTTCACACGGTCCAGTCGTCCACTCTCCAATTTTAGAGCCTTTACAGGGGGTGGGCTGCCAGTGCCTTGGCTCCGGGTCACACTGCCTGCCCTGGTGGGCGGTGCACTCCACAAACCTTGAACAGGCACCACTGGTATTGGAGGCTTTTTGGCTGAGGCGCTACGACGGGACTGATGAATTGGAGGGGGGGAGGGTGGGGGCAAAAAGGTCAACTTTACAGAGGGACAGTTTCTGACGAACACTGGGATGGGTAGTTGGAGGGGGCCTGGGAGTGGAGGAAGAGGAGGTGGTTGTCGGAGGTGTCACTTTAGGTGTTTTGGGTGCAGGTGCAGGTACTGGAGGCTGTCGTGAGGTGGATGGATGTTGGCTGAGTGATTGCCGGCGTTTGTATACTTTGGGAGGGGGCGTCACAGACACACTGGGAGAGGACACAGGGGACGTGTAAATGGGAGTGGAGGTGGTGAGTGCAGGTGAGCGGCTTGTGGTGCTGGGTCTCCTTGTGCGATTGTGCGTAGATGTGGTGCATGCAGGTGTGTGTAGACGAGACTGGGAGCGAGGAGGGAGAAGAGGAGGAGGGGGACACAGTGGAGGCAGTGGATGTTGCTGTGTCTGTATGTGGGTGAGGCTTGCGTGAGTGCCTGTGGGTTGTTTGGTGCCTATGTTTGCTTGAGCTACCTGTGTGTGCTGACTTGTGTGCATGCTGGTCTGTAGGTGTGCTTGGGATGGGCTGGGGTACAAGAGATTGGGTCTGGGTGGAGGAGGCTGGAGGGGGAGGCTAGACACAGGGACAATGGCTGCCATCAGTGCTGAGGCCAGAGATTGCAGGGTTCGCTGAAGGACAGCCTGACCAGAATGAATGCCCTCCAGGAATGCATTACCATGTTGCAACTCTCGTTCTACACCCTGGATGGCATTCACAATGGTAGACTGCCCAACAGTGAGTGACCTGAGGAGGTCAATGGCCTCCTCACTGAGGGCAGCAGGGGTGACTGGGGCAGGGCCTGAGGTGCCTGGGGCGAAGGTGATGCCCACCCTCCTGGGTGGGCGGGCACGGGGAGAAGGCTGAGGGGCTGCTGGGAGGGCGGTGCTGGTAGGGGAGGTGGCGGCTGTACCTGTAGAAGTGGGGCGCACAGATGGTGCCGCCACCACAAGGGAGCCCCCATCGGCGAACGAATCTGTGTCGCTGCTTGGTGATCCGGTGGCTGACGTGAAGCTCCCCTCGCCCTCCGTCCCACTGGTGCATTCTGAGTCCGTGGTGTGGCCCTCCATGGCCATGTGGGATGCAGCTCCCTTGTGCTCCGGTGCCACTGTACCTCCGCCTGATGATGCTGATGTACAAAAGGACAGGGAGAGCAGAAAAAGGGGGGGAGACAGAAGAAAGAGAGTTTTAGTGCATGACATACCGCTACCGTTGGCGGACAAGACAGACACAGCAGCCCCCTGCATTACGCCGTGCTCCTGCCCTCTGCACATGCAATTTCTGGGATATGACCTACATGGCAATGGTGGACATCTGCGCACATGGATGCCACAGGGGCAAATATACCTCGACTTGGCACTCTGCTGAGGTGGGGTAGAGTGCCATATGGCCTACATTACGGAGGGGCCTTGCCTACAGAACTCGCCCTGGCCTAGGGATGCCCACAGCCCACCTCCCCCACCCAGACCCCTCCACTGCACGCAAAGTCCACAGAATGAGAGTGTACTCACCCCCTTCTGTCTGCTGTGATGCCCTCAAGTGCCCATCTAACTCCGGGTAGGCCACTGCCAGGATCTGGAACATCAGGGGGGTCATGGTGCGACAGGCACCCCTCCCACGTTGGGAGGCCATCCCCAGCTGAGCCTCTGCCGTCTTCTTGCTGCAGCAGCGAATGTCCTCCCATCTCTTACGGCAGTGGGTGCCCCGTCTCTGGTGGGCCCCCAGGGTCCGGACCTCCTTGGCGATGGCACGCCAAATGTCCCTCTTCTGGTGGGCGCTGACCTACATGACATGCACAAGGAAAGAGGAACAGTCATTACCAACTGCACCGTCGTTGTGAGTGGCCCCCTCCCTACTCTGGCCATGTGGCCAATTCATTCCCATGCATTAATGTGCTATGAACTCTGCCCCCTTCCCTCTTCCAACCAGCCCTCTACACCCAGGCCTAGCCCATACAACGTGCTCCCTGTGTACTAACCTGTTGGTCTGGAGGACCATAGAGTAGCGTGTACTGGGGGAGGACCCCGTCTACCAGTTTCTCCAACTCCTGTGCAGTGAAGGCAGGGGCCCTTTCCCCAGACGCAGCAGCCATCGTCGCTTCCAGACCGAGGTCACAGCAGCACTTGCAGTGTAGGTCCTCTCCTGTCGAAGGTCAGGTATCTAGTGATTGAACAGATAGAAAATGGCGGTGACGTCCGCGGCGGTGACGTTCGCGGCGGTGCGCATCATCACCGCCGGCACACCTGTTCATTGGCTCCTGGGACCCATAGGGTCCAATGTTAACCAATGCAGCATTGCGCCGCGGTCTACGACCGCCTACTGCGACGGTGTGCAACGCCAGCGCAGTTACCCCACAATCCCATTGTCCCAGTTTAGAGGTCAGGCAGCCGCCATTTCAGGGGCCCACATGGCTTAATTTACCTCTGCGTCACACATAGCTAGGCCTAAACTCAACACACATACAGGAAGGGTTTTGTGAGTGGTGTAGTCTTGTGTGTAACTGTGGGTACATACCTGGAGGAATTATGACTGATTCGTCGCTGTTGTCCTTTGTAGGCACCGTCAGCTGGGACAGTTGAGAAGATGGCGGAATCCTCCGGTGTACCGACCGCTGGTGGACCTGTTGACAATGGAAGAGCGACATGTCATCGTCACCTACCCGTTTGACCGTGCCACAATCCAGGAAGTATGTACCCAGTTGGAGCCAGACCTGATGTCACCAATCCGCCATCCGACTGGAATCCCCCCTGACGTGCAGGTGCTGTCAGTGCTCCATTTCCTTGCAAGTGGGTCTTTTCAGACAACAGTGGTCATGGCATCAGGGATGTTCCAGCCTATGTTTTCCAACGTGTTGTCCAGAGTGTTGTCTGCCCTGCTGAAACACGTAAGGAGATACATCATTTTCCCTGAGGTGGCAGATTTGCCTACAGTGAAAGGTGACTTCTATGCCCTTGTACATATCCCCAACGTCATAGGTGCCATTGATGGGACCCATGTAGCTCTGGTCCCCCCCACAGGAGTGAACAGGTGTACAGGAACAGGAAGAGCTATCATTCAATGAATGTCCAGATGGTATGTTTAGCAGACCAGTACATCTCGCAGGTAAATGCTATGTTCCCTGGCTCAGTGCATGACGCCTACATCCTGCGGAATAGCAGCATCCCTGATATGATGGGTCAACTCCAGAGGCACCGTGTATGGCTATTAGGAGACTCTGGTTACCCCAACCTGTCCTGGCTATTGACCCAGGTGAGGAATCCCAGGACCAGGGCAGAGGAATGGTACAATGAGGCCCATGGGTGGACTAGGAGGGTGATCGAACGCACCTTCGGCCTCCTGAAGGCCAGGTTCAGGTGCCTCCATATGACAGGTGGATCCCTATTCTACTCACAGAAGAAGGTGTGCGAGATCATCATCGCCTGCTCCATGCTTCATAATCTGGCTTTGCGACGCCAGGTGCCTTTTCTGCAGGAGGATGATCCAGATGATGGTGTTGTAGCAGCTGTGGAGCCTGTGGAACCTGTGGACAGTGATGAGGAGGAAGCTGAGGAAGAAGACAACGACAACAGGGAGTCAGTCATACAGCAATATTTCCAGTGACACTCAGGTGAGAACATTTTCATGTTTGACATTACATTAACTTTCACAGGTCTACCTCTATCCTGTCTGTCGGTTTCAACCACTATTTGGTAACTGAGTTGTACCTTTCGATTACAGTTTCACAGGTGTGGTTACCAACGTGTCATCTGCTTGCATCCTTCAAGTACTTGTGATGTGTGACATAGGTATGTTAGCTTTACAATAGGAAACGCATTATCACACTGTCATTGATAATACATATTTACTAAATCACAGACTGACGCCAGATTGTTTTGTGTTTCAAGGGTGTTTATTGAAGTGCTAATTATTGGAGGGGTGGTAAAATGGTGATGGGTGATGGTGGAGGAATGTCCATGGCAGAGTCCAGTCTATTAGTCTCACAGGTGCACTGCCCATCTGGGCATAGGAAGTGGAGCTGGGGCTGTTTAAGTATGGACAGGGTAACAAGGTGGGACAGTGGGAGGACAAACAGGGTGGTCTCATTTCCTGGCAGGGGTCTTGCCATCTTGCTCTGTCCTGTTCCTGGATCTCAGGGACCGCTTGCGTGGTGGTTGTCCGTCTGCAGGGGGTGAGGTGCTGGTGTGATGGTCCTGTGGCGGGGCGTCCTGTCCACTAGCGCCGGCGGAGGTTGTGGGCAGTTCATCGTCCTGGCTAGTGTCAGGGGCCCCTTGGAGTGCCACGGTGTCCCTCAAGGTCTGCTGTATGTCCTTCAGCACCCCTACGATGGTGCCCAGGGCAGAGCTGATGGTCCTGAGCTCCTCCCTGAACCTCAAATACTGTTCCTCCTGCAGGCGCAGGGTCTCCTGCAACTTGTCCAGGACCGTCGCCATTGTCTCCTGGGAGTGGTGGTATGCTCCCATGATGGAGGATAGGGCCTCGTGGAGAGTGGGTTCCCTTGGCCTGTCCGCCCCCTGTCGCACAGCAGTCCTCCCAGTTCCCCTGTGTTCCTGTGCCTCCGTCCCCTGGACCGTGTGCCCACTACCACTGCCCCCAGGTCCCTGTTGTTGTTGGAGTGGTGGGTTAGCCTGGGTTCCCTGTAGTGGTGGACACACCGCTGATTGACCTGTCCTGGGTAGGGAGGTTTGGGCCTGCTGGGTGGGTGCTGTGCTAGTGTTACCAGAGGGTGGAAGGTCGGTGTTGGGCTGTGCCTGTGCAAGGGGAACCGACTGTCCTGAGGCCCACGATGGACCGGGCTGGTCATCAGGATCCAGTAGGGCAGAGCTGCTCCCATGTTGTTAGTTGTGGGGGAGGAGGTGGGGGTCCTCTGCCAGTCCTCTGAACCGCGATGTTGTGCCTGGAGACCGTTGAACGCACCTTCCCCCGTAGGTCGTTCCACCTCTTCCTGATGTCCTCCCTATTTCTTGGGTGCTGTCCCACTGCGTTGACCCTGTCCACGATTCTTCGCCATAGCTCCATCTTCCTGGCTATTGATGTGTGCTGTACCTGTGAGCCAAATAGCTGTGGCTCTACCCGTATGATTTCCTCCACCATGACCCTGAGCTCCTCCTCGGAGAAGCGGGGCTGTCTTTGGCGTGACATGGGGTGGTGTGTGTGATGTGTGGGGCGGTGTGAGTGTTGATGTGTGTGGTGATGTGTAGTGGTGTGTGGTGTTTTGTGCGTGGATGTGGGTTGGGTGATGGTGTTGTGTGCCTCTGTATGGTGGTGCTGTCTTGGCTGTGCAGTCTCTCTGGCCTTCGTCTCTAATTTGTGGTCGTAGGGGTTTGTGGGTGAGGTGGATGTGTGTTTTATATTGTGTTGGGTGTGTGGGAGTGGTGTTTGTATGTGTGTCAGGTGTGCGTATTTGGAATTGTTCAATGTGGGGGTGTTTTGGAGATGTGTGTGTATTTTGAGCGCGGCGGTGTGTACCGCCAATGGAATACCGCGGTTGAAAGACCGCCGCGTGGATTCGTGGGTCGCAATAGCATGGGCGTGTTTCTGTTGGTGTGGAGGTGGAGGTTTTGTTTTCGCCAGTTTATCACTGACCTTTGGTGAGTCGGTGTTGTGTGAGTGTCTGAATTTCGGCGGATTCCGAGATGTGGGTCATAATAGCTGTGGCGGGATTCCGCGGCCGCAGCGGTGTATTGGCGGTCTTCTGCACGCGGTAAGCGCCTTCTACCGCCAATGTTGTAATCACCACCTTAATTATTTTTTTTATGCAGATTTATATAGCGCAGACTTGACCCGAAGTTATTGCAGTGCTTTACATGAGCATCAGTTACATTACACAAGGACACATTCATTTTGGTTTTAGGCATGGGGAGATTAAATGATTTGCTCAGAACCATAGGATGTTGAGCTGATGCCGAATCTCGACCCTGGTTCCCCAGTTGCAAAGTCTGCAGCTCTAGCCATCATGCTGCATCCTCTCCTAAGTGTAACAGTGATCAACTAAGTAAAAAAACATAAAGATTGCAAATAATTTAAAAGTATTTGTCTCTATTTGAGAACTAAGTAAATATGCACGAACCATAATTTCTAAGGGAATAAGACCCTCTCATGTTTATAATTTCTAAAGGAAATGCTTTAGGTATTACTGTTTTGACTACATCAGGATGACGTCAGGCATGTAGCACTTTTATGATGGATATAGAATGTTAGCAATCTAGTTGTTCATTAGAATACAGTGGGGAGGAAGCGGTCAAGGGAACGAATGCTAGTAATTAAGGGCAGGGAGGAATGGCGCAGAAGCAACAAGTTGACGGTGCTGGCCAGGCGCGAGGGGCAGTGTCAGCATTATGGACCACAGTGGGCAGAGGAAATGGGAGCAGGGGCAACAGACCAACCATGCAAGACAGGCAAGAGATGCTGTGGCAATATAACAGACCATTGAGGGCAGTGGCTGTAGAATCATACATGCCAACAGACACGATTCAGGCAGACCCAAAATGTCTTTATTTTATCTGTCTCCTGCCTAAAATCTCCTCTTTTTCAATGCAAGTCAGTGGGGAAAATCAATTCACCAGTTTTTTTTTTTTTTTTTTTTTTAATTCTCACTCTTACCAAGGTCAAACTTTTGGCAAGTATGCCAAATTGGATCACTGAAAGCAGAAGGAATGGGGTAGAGATATGGATTTGGATAACAGAGGACAGGAGGAAGATGGGCAGGGGCTTAACTGACCTTACAAGGCAGGCATTAGGGGTCGCAGCAGCCCAATACACCACACAGGGCTAGCAGGGCGCAGTGCAGTACAACGGACTATGGAAAGCAATAGGGAGATGACAGGCCATGCACATGGAAACAGAGAGCAGAGGGGAAAGAGGCAATGACAGCAAGCTGACCATACTGGATGACAGAAGTTGCAGATCATGAAGGGCAGGAGGAGGGTGCATGGGCATGACAACATACCAGACAAGGCAGGAGGGAGAGGATAGGTCCCTGCACATGGAAAATGAAGGGGGGGGAGCAAGGTGACATATCAGGAGAAGCAAGCTGTCTATGGAGGGCAGGCTGGATGGGCACTAGAAGCACAACACACCTTGGAGGGCAACAGTGAAACTCTAATGGCATACACAGAGACAATGGAGGTAAGGCGGGAGGGGGTCAGGGGCAGCATGCTGACCACACAGCGCAGGTGGGAGGGGCTGTGGTAGCAGAAAAGACCATGCATTGCAGGGTGAAGGGTTAGTGGCAGCACAACTACCATGATGGGCAAGAGGGAGGGAACAGGGGCATGCACAAAAGACCACGGAGGACAAAAGGGAGGGTTAGGGGCTGGACATAGACATGAGATGGCAGGGGAAGGGGCTTCACAACAGACCACACAGGGCAGGCAGGAGGATCAGTTGGAGCACAACAGAGAATGAAGAACAGATGGGAGTGGTGTCAAAATGGACCATGGGGGACAGGAAGGAGGGGATAGGGGCGTGCAACTCGGACAGGCAGGGTGGAGGTGGCAGGGACAGATGGCAGCCATATGATCACGTTAGGCAGGAGGGAAAGGCAGTGGCAGCTCAACAGAATGCTCAGAGTAGACAGGAGGGGCATTGGCAGGACCATGGAACATGGTGAGCAAAAAGGAGGGAGCAGGGGCATGCACACACACACATCGGAGGGCAGGGAGAAGGAAGATAGCAGAAACCTCAGTATAGAGGCTAAGCAAGAGGGCAATGATGGGGCATATGGCTGGGCAACGGAGGGCAGGAGAAGTGGGTACATACAAAAAGCTCAATGGAGGGCAGGGGCAGCACATTGAACCATGCAGGGCTGGAGGACTGAGGCTTATACATGAACTTGTACAACAGAGGGTAGGGAGGAGGTAGATGGGGCAGCAAGCTTACTGTTCAGAGCTGTGGCACAACCACATCCACACGGGGCTGTAATGAGGGAGCAGGGGCATTGACTTGGACAATGGATGGCAAGGAGGAGAGGTGCAGGAGCAGCAAGCTTGAATGGGGCCAGCACAATGCCAGGGCAGGCCATAAAACATAAACATAAAAACATGTATAATTCAATCCAAAACATTAAATAAATCACAAACAAATACTGTTGGACTTTTTTGCTTATGTAGGGTCATCCCCAATCTTTTTGCCTCTTGCCTCCTATATTTTCTGACCTGTTGCTGTTGGCTTTTGAACTCTGAGCACTTTACCACTGCTAACCAGTGCTAAAGTGCATATGCTTTCGGTGTAAATTGTATGTAATTGGTTTATCCATGATTGGCATATTTGATTTACTAGTAAGTCCCTAGTAAAGTGCACTAGAGGTGCCCAGGGCCTGTAAATCAAATGCTACTAGTGGGCCTGCAGCACTGGTTGTGCCACCCACATAAGTAGCTTTGTAATCATGTCTCAGACCTGCCACTGCAGTGTCTGTGTGTGCAGTTTTAACTGTAAATTCGACTTGGCAAGTGGACCCACTTGCCAGGCCTAAACCTTCCCTTTTCTTACTTGTAAGGCACCTTAAGGTAGGTCCTAGGTAGCCCCAAGGGCAGGGTGCAGTGTATGGTTAAGGTAGGACATATAGGCCCTCATTCCAACCCTGGCGGTCTCTGACCGCAAGGGCGGAGGGCAGCGGAAGCACCGCCAACAGGCTGGCGGTGCTTCCAGGGCTATTCTGACCGCGGCGGTAAAGCCGCGGTCAGAAAAGGGGAACCGGCGGTTTCCCGCCGGTTTTCCCCTGGCCCAGTGAATCCTCCATGGCGGTGCTGCTTGCAGCGCCGCCATGGGGATTCCGACCCCCTTCCCGCCAGCCTGTTTCTGGCGGTTTTCACAGCCAGAACCAGGATGGCGGGAATGGGTGTTGTGGGGGCCCCTGGGGGCCCCTGCACTGCCCATGCCACTGGCATGGGCAGTGCAGGGGCCCCCTAACAGGGCCCCATACAGATTTTCACTGTCTGCTTTGCAGACAGTGAAAATCGCGACGGGTGCCACTGCACCCGTCGCACCCCTGCAACTCCGCCGGCTCCATTCGGAGCCGGCTTCCTCGTTACAGGGGCTTTCCCGCTGGGCCGGCGGTCGATCTTCTGGCGATCGCCCGCCGGCCCAGCGGGAAAGTCAAAATGACCCCCGCGGTCTTATGACCGCGGTGCGGTCTTTCGGCAGTTTCCGACTGGCGGGCGGCGCCCGCCGCCCGCCGAAGTCAGAATGAGGGCCATAGTAATGTGTTTTGTATGTCCTGACAGTGAAATATTGCTAAATTAGTTTTTCACTGTTGCAAGGCCTGTCCCTCTCATAGGTTAACATGGGGGCTACCTTTAAATCCGATTAAAGTGTAAATTCCCTTTGGGAGAAGATGGACATGTGGAGTCTGGGGTCTCTGAGCTCACAATTTTAAAATACATCTTTTAGTAAAGTTGATTTTAAGATTGTGTGTTTGAAAATGCCACTTTTAGAAAGTGAGCATTTTCTTGCTTATACCATTTCTGTGACTCTGCCTGTTTGTGGATTCCCTGTCTGGGTCAGTTTGACAGTTGGGATGGCTGCACCTCACACTAGACAGTGACACAAAGGGAGCTGGGGTGTAGCCTGCATATCCTGATGAGCCATCTGTGCTAGGAGGGAGGGAAGGAGTGGTCATTCACACCTGAAAGGGCTGTGCCTGCCCTCACACAATGCAGTCTCCAACCCCCGGTGAGTGTCTGGGGCCTGGACTGGGCAAGGCAGGATTTCTCATTCCAAAGATACTTTACTTTGAAGTAGGCCTACTTCAAAGGAGAAATTGGGTATAAGAAGGGCACCCAAAACCACAGACTTTAGAAACACTTCTGGAACCAAGAGGAACCTCTGCCTGGAGAAGAGCTGAATAGCTGAGGAAGAAGAGCTGCCATGCCTGTGACTGTGCTTTGTGGAGCTATCCTGCAGTTGCTGCTTCTGCCAGAGTAAGAAGGGAAAGACTGGACTTTGTGTGCCTTCCATCTTGAGAAATAATCTCCAAGGGCTTGATCTAGAACTTGCCTCCTGTTGTTTGAAGTCTCAGAAACAGCAAAGACTTCTCTCTGCCAGCACCTGGAGAGACTCCTACTTTGCCCTGTGGTGCCCATCCAGTTCCTGGGACCCTGAAAGGAGAAGCTGGCAGCCTAAAGACAAGAAAATCTACGCACAGAGCGCTGTGCCGGGAAAAGATTGACGCAAATCCGATCTGCGGCTGTAAAAACGATGCGCCGCCAGCTCCGCAGCTGAGAAACGACGCTCGCAGGAAACGCGACCGAAAACTCAACGCACGGAGCAGGAGAAACGACGCGCAGCATCGCTGACGGAGGCTGGGAGATCACAACCTGCGATGCGGGATTTTCGGATCATCGTGTGGCTGGATTTTTGACTCAAGTACCGCCATGCAGAGTTATTTTTGACACACACCCGCCCGTGCGGGGTTATTTTTGACGCACACCAGGTACATTTTCACTCTAGCAGCGCTAGTGTGTTTTTAAAACAACTTAAAGACTCTTTTTGATTTTTAATTGATAACTTGACTTCTGTATGGTGGATTTTTGTCCTTTTGGTCTTGTTTTGTTTAGATAAATATTTCCTATGTTTCTAAACTGGTGTTGTGTCATTTTGTAGTGTTTTCATTAAGTTACTGTGTGTGTTGGTACAAATATTTTACACCTAGCACTCTGAAGTTAAGCCTACTGCTCTGCCAAGCTACCAAGGGGGTGAGTAGGGGTTAGCTGACGGTGATTCTCTTTTACCCTGACTAGAGTGAGGGTCCTTGCTTGAACAGGGGGTAACCTGACTGTCAACCAAAGACCCCATTTCTAACAAATACAATATATTTTTTTAAAGAGACATTGACAGAAAAATACTATAAAAATTAAAAAAATGAATAGAAATATAAACAAATAGTATAAAATTAAAATTACAAATACATATTACTATTAAATATATTTAATCAATATGGCATCTGGGAATAATAGACATACTGGTCCTTGTGGTGGTGGTCAGGACCGCCGCTGCTGTGGCGGTCCAACCACCACATTAGGACCCTGGTGGTCAGACCACCAGGGTACCTCCAGCACTGCCTGGATCCATGATCCCGACAGCCTGGTGGTAGTGGAGATTGCAATCAGCCAGGGTGGCACTGTATGCATGCAGTGCCACCCTGCTGATTACAACCTCGTTCTCCTCCAGCCTTTTAATGGCAGTCTTACAGCCATGAAAAGGATGGTGGAGAACAGGCGGCATGGGTAGTGCAGGGGACCCCCTGACCAGCACCATCGCAGTGTTCACTGTCTGCATTGTGAGGGTGCTGGTGCAACAGTAAGGAACACATTGGGCATCAGATGGGTAAAATTTGTTATTCCCACTCCAGTCTGTGCAACAGTAGAGAAAACGTTAGACTTCAGAGGGGTTAAATTTACCATTTCCACTCGAATCCAAGCAGCAGTAGGTAAACTACTTCACTTCAAACACATTACATATTTGATAATCTTAATAGTTTAAAAAACAAATAAAACTCTTAATCTAAACATTATTACTTACATAATACATATATATATATACATATATATATATATATATATATACAATATAAACACATTAAACAATTTACAAAAGTCAGAAACAATGTCATAATTATTGTCAGTTGAAAAATATTTGTTATTTAATTATTACTTAATTAACTTGCCACCCTAAACCCCTACAAACTTAACAACCCATACCTAAAACACAACTAAATTAAATAAGTATAATACAATTTAAATTTATTGATAATCAATTACACATTAATTGGTAATTAATTATTACTTAATTAACTTTCCACCCTATAACCCTACAAATCCAGCAGTCCACACCTAAAAGATAACTAAAATATATAATTATTACACAATTTACATAATTATTATTAAATTAAATATGGAATTATACATTATTAAATATTTTATGATTACATAATTAACTTCCTACACTATACCCTTACAGGCCCAGCAACCTGCACCTAAAATATATTTAACTTAACCAGTATTACATAAGGTACATAATTAATAATCAATTAATTATTTAATCATACATTAATAATTAAATGTTAATTCACTATTACGTAATAAATTTCCCACCCTAGACCCCTACCAACCCATCAGCCCACACCTCAACTATAAATGACATATATGATTACACAATTTACACAATTAATAATCAATTAAATAATAAGTAAGACATTTAAATTAATTGTTAATTATTTATTACCTAATTAAGTTCCCACCATATACCCCTGCAAATGTACAAACTCACACCTAAATATAAGCACAATAAATCAGTATTACAGAATGTTCTGAATATCAATCGTATAATTACTTCAAAATTATTAGTTAATTCATAATAATTATTACTTAATTAATTTCCCATCCTATCCCCCTTAAAAACCCAACAACCGCTACCACACTATAAATTATTATTAGCAATTAAATTAAAATTTTAAATCACTTAAACCATATTTAAAAAAAACTAATAACAAATTTACAAACAATAGTAACGCATAAAATTCATAAATGAACGAAAACATTACCATAATTAAAAAAAAATTTTTTTACAACTATGTTATTAAAAACAATATTAGCAACGATATTCTTAACACCATTACTTACCTGAAAAAAATTACATTTTTGAGGATATTTCCACATCAAGATATTTTTGTATCACAATATTCAATGCAATATTTTGTCCAAATATCAAATAAACTGTTGATATGGCAAGGACATATATTTTGTTTTCATTAAAAAAGAAAAGAAAATCTAGGTCCGGTTATTCAATATGAGACAATTAATGCTCTGCAATTACAGCATGAGGTGAGAGCACTATCCCATGTAAAGATGAATTCAAACTTTTAAACACTAAGGGGGTGATTCTCACCCTAGCCAGAGTTCCCCCCTCCAAAATACCGCTCCGCGGTCGAAAGACCACTGAGGGTATTTTGCACTGGGTTGGCGGGCGACCGCCAAAAGGCCGCCCGCCAGCCCAGTGCAAATCATCCTTCCCACGTGGACGCCGGCTCAGAATTGAGCCGGCGGAGTGGGAAGGTGCGACGGGTGCAGTGGCACCCGTCGCGTATTTCAGTGTCTGCAAGGCAGACACTGAAATACAAAGTGGGGCCCTCTTATGGGGGCCCCTGCAGTGCCCATGCCATTGGCATGGGCACTGCAGGGGCCCCCAGGGGCCCCACGACCCCCATACCGCCATCCTGTTCCTGGCGGGCGAACCGCCAGGAACAGGATGGCGGTATGGGGTGTCAGAATCCCCCATGGCGGCGCAGCAAGCTGCGCCGCCATGGGGGATTCCCAGGGCAGCGGAAAACCGGCGGGAGACCGCCGGTTTTCCCTTTCTGGCCGCGGCTGAACCGCCGCGGTCAGAATACCCTGTGGAGCACCGCCAGCCTGTTGGCGGTGCTCCCTCCAACCCTGGCCCCGGCGGTCAGAATGACCCCCTAAGGCCCCAATTTGATTACTCGTGGACGGAGTATTTGTAATTGGCGGCCTGGGTGAGGACTTTACGTTCACCAGGCCCGGAATACTCCACCTAGCAGTGCCTGCTAGGCGGTCATTTACAAAACCATTGGCTTGAGCTGCTGTCACAGTGGTTCCTGTCAGTGCATTTTACTGTTTGCTGCAGGGCTGCATCATAGGTACGCAGCCCTACAGCAAACAGTATTCTCTTTGTCTTTTCAAAAAGAAGATCCCAAAAGGGGAGTTTTTTCAAAGAAAAAACACATGCTCCCCTCGTCACTGGAGACTTCTCCCACGGGGAAGGGAGCATTAGAATGGTTTTACTTTTAGGAACAGTAAAGGACAACTACATGTGCGACCCCCTAAATTGTGTGGGTGATCATGTGGCCATTTCTCTGACAGCCCTTACTCCCCAGGGTCATTGGAGGGATCACAGGAGAGACAGAGTAGTCTCTACAGCGTTTAATTTGAAGGTCTGCCGATATGTAAATGCAGCAGGCAGACCACTATATAAGCAAAGAGGGTACTCCATCGTTGTTATGCACACATAAACAGCTTTGGTTATTGACTGAAACTAGACATTTCAGACAGACATTACGGGCATTTCTGACAGCAGGCTATTGAAATGTGCAGGAATACGATTCAACTTTACACTGAAGCAGAGACTTCCTGCATTAAATTAATTATATATGCTCTCCGTGCCCCATGGAGTACCTGCATGTGTATCTTTAGTGTGGTGCAGACCTCCGGGGCTAGGTGCAGGGGCACAGTTTCAGTGCCACAATGGGACACGCACTATGCCCCAGCTTGAATAGCAGAGCTTCCAACTCACAGGATAACACGATATCAGCTCCCATCACACGGTCATCGGGTGAGGAGCCAATGTTACACGGTGTGCGCACAATTCGCTGGAGTCCCTGAAGAGAGCAGGTTTCCAGCTAACTTTTTGGAGGTTATGCTCAGCCGATGTCCATTACGAGGTGTTCGGTGGCAGCCTCAAAGCTTTGCTGTTGGTCTTTTTCTGTCAAATGGGAGAGAGGATTTGAGGCAGTGGCTTGAAAGTGCCTTGGGTTGAGACGGGAGACAGGAGGGTTAAAGGTTACCCAGGGATTAACAAGTCCCTCTTTTCAAGATGTTCCTTCTCGCTAAACTATAAAGGTGCAGTCGCCTGCCTCCCCGTCCCTTTCAACGTGAAATTCCTTGACCCTCCTCAGCTGCTGCTGTGTTAAACAGGGTCACATACCTCCACCAGGACACCTTGCCAGGCCCAGCATTATAACTGGAACAACATCCCATATCCATCAGGACTGCCTCAACACTGTTCCAATTTATAAAAGAGTTGAAGACTTGCCTCTTTAATCAACACTACATCACAGTGCATTAAATGGCCACAACTCAGCTTCCTGTCCTATTGCTGATTTGAGCCTGCTATTGACCATGTACAGTGCCCTGCTGCCTTTTGGCTAAATTTGTGCTATATAAATAATGCATACATACATAAATAAATACATTTGTACAAACGTACCTACATACTACTGCTAATTAGCCTCTTAGAGCTTCAGGCAGAAAAAGCATAGGTTTCTAAAAGTTTTACTGGGCTTGTATATTTATCAAAGTACAACTTCACAATTGAAATGAATTTTTCATAAACATTAAAATAGTGGTTGAATGAACTTTGAGGCTGCATCTAAACCAATGAGACAAACAAATGAATTTTAATTGTACTTTAACTTTTACAAGTCACCGCCTTACACATTGAAAATAGCTTTTGATTGCTTGTCACAGTATGAAAATGCCAACCCTAATTTCTTACATGTTTCACTTTTAAACACTAGGCAATCTACTTTGTGGGCTGCAAGACTTACTTGGGAGTGACTTACCCAATGTTTAAAAGTAGAGTTCCATCCTGTCAAAATGTGTTATTTTGACAGGTCTGCCTGCAGGTTTCAAATCTGAAGCAGTCAAGCTACTCATATAGGCCTGAACCCTTGTTTTTCTTGTCAGCTTACTGGATGACACAACGGGGCTCATTTACAAGCCCCTTGCGCTGCCGTAGCGTCATCTTATTTAAACTACGGCGGCGAAATACAGTCCCCCACCCCATGCCATATTTACAAACTGGGTGCAATGGTACCATTGCGCCAGTTTGTAAACCCTTGCATCACATTATACCTGCGCCAGGTATAATGTATGCCAGGGAGGCGTTCCCCAGCTAGTAGGCCCGCAGGAATGGCGCAGTGAAATCTATAAGATTTCACTGCGCCATTCTAGCGTCATTTTCTAACGCCTGCTCAGAGCAGGCGTTAACATGATGCTAGGCTGTTTTCAATGGGCCTTCTCGAGCTTTGCTGGCCTAGCATCAAAATGTTTGACGCTAGTCCAGCAAAGTGCCACAACTGCGTCAGAAATTCTGATGCAGCTGTGCTAACAAGCTCCATGGTGTGTTGTATTGTAAATACAACACTACCATAGTGTTGTTAGGGGGGTGCAGGGCGGTACAAGCAAACTGCTACATCATGAGCGATGCACCAGTTTGTTCTACATGAAGCCCTATATGTGCTGCAGTCCTCAGGTGGCAAGTTGAGTGTGAAACTAGTGATTAGCCAATGTAGCCAATTTTATCATGTTTATGGGGTCAGAGCACGTACACTAGGGCTGGCCTCAATGCCCCAGTGCTAAAAGTTAAAAAACGAGGAGCATAAGTCCACAAACAATGGGGGTGACCATGCAAAAAGGGGCATATTTTTAATGCATCAGAAAAAGTGATCAAACTATGGTGCCTGTCAAAAATGGAGCAGTTGTCCTCACCTTTACTAGAGCCTGGTCCAAATCACAAATATAAATTTCAACCAAGATGGTTGTGATTACACACCCCTACCTATCTCCTCTCTCACAACCTATCCTGGGTGTCAACTTAGTAGGTCCAGTTAATCTCACCTATGCCCAACTGGCATACTACAATTGCTACAAATAATAATGAGCCAACCTTGAGTGCCTTAGTCCATAGTATTAATACAGACTGTTGATAATTTAATAGCACTGAAGGCTGAAGACAAATCTATGAATGCAGAGACAAAGCACCAAGTTTGATTGCCGGTCTTGCAATTTTATCCAGTGCCACTACAGTCTGCATTGTAAACATAGCCACCATGTTAGAAATTGGGTTTCCGGTTAGCAGAGGTATGCAACTTGTCCAAGAAGAGACCACAATTTTAGTCAAGGTAAATCAGATACACACTATAAAATAACCTGTGCTCCCCCTCTGGTAGCTTGGCACAGAGCACTCAGGCTTAACTTAAGGGGCTATGTGTAAAGCATTTGTGCAACACTTCAAACAGTAAAACAAGTAAAACACAACACAAAAAGACACTGCACCTAGTTAGAAAAACAGAGTTTAATTTTATGAGTAAAACAAGACCAAAATGCACAATTCAATATGTAGAGGTCGAGATATGATTTTTTAAAGATTAAACCTCAATATAGTGCTTAAAAGCATAAAGCGCCAACCGGGGATTTCTGGTCACGCTAGACAGGGGTAAATCCAAAGGTTCAGGCTAACCATGATGGAGGTAAGTCCCGCTGAAGTTTTACCTTCTCAGAATTGAGCCAAGAGTCCTGTTCACAGGGAAGAAGTTCGCCGGGAGCAAGTAGAGTGTTGGAAAATGGGTTATTGGTAAGGGCAGGTAAGTATCTACACTTAGCAATAGGCCACCAACCTCCACTTAGGTCCAGTCAGGTCTCAGTAAATTAAACCCAGCTCAATACTTGGTAGCTTGTCAACGAGCGTCAAGGCTTAACTTAGGAGACAGAGTGTAAAACATTCAAATATCACAAAAAAGTACTTAAATAAAACACAGGAAAAGGTTTAAAAATCCAAATCCAATTCTTAACAATACATTATATTTGTATCTTTAAAATGACACAAAAACGAATAAAATCGGATAAGGGGAAACAGAGATATGAATTTTTAAAGAATCATTGTTTTTAGTGCCTAGAAACAAAAAGCGCCAATCTGGTCATCTGGTCGCACCTCGACCGGGGCAAAGTCAAAGTTTAAGGCCGACCGTGATGGAGCCCGGCTCGGTTACAGCCCGCGGGAGTTCTCAGTCAAAAGTTTACCTTCACACTTAGTCGTTTTTCTGAAGATTTTCTTCAGCGGGACGAACCTGCCAGTCCAATCCGACCTCCTAGAACTCTTCTCCAGATAAACGTCACGGGAGCCCTTGTGGAGATTTTTACAGTTGTTTTTTCAAGGTGAAAATCCTTCGACTGGGGTAAACCTGGATCTTGATCCGACGTCCTTGGAGCCCTTCTCGGATACGCTGGCTGGGAGGTCCCGGTCAACTTTCTACGTTCAGACTTAGGGGGTCATTCTGACCCTGGCGGTAATTACCGCCATGGCGGAGGTCGGCGGTAGCACCGCCAACAGGCTGGCGGTGCACCGCTGGGCATTCTGACCGCGGCGGTTCAGCCGCGGCCAGAAACGGAAAGTCGGCGGTGTTCCGCCGACTTTCCGCTGCCCTTGAGAATCCTCCATGGCGGCGGAGCGCGCTCCGCCGCCATGGGGATTCTGACACCCCCTACCGCCATCCAGTTCCTGGCGGTTCTCCCGCCGGGAACAGGATGGCGGTAGGGGGTGCCGCGGGGCCCCTGGGGGCCCCTGCAGTGCCCATGCCAACGGCATGGGCACTGCAGGGGCCCCCGTAAGAGGGCCCCAAAAAGAATTTCAGTGTCTGCCTAGCAGACACTGAAATTCGCGACGGGTGCAACTGCACCCGTCGCACCCTCCCACACCGCCGGCTCAGTCCTCGTGGGAAGGGTGTTTCCCGATGGGCTGGCGGGCGGACTTTCGGCGGTCGCCCGCCAGCCCAGTGGGAAAGCCAGAATGACCGCTGCGGTCTTTTGACCGCAGAGCGGTCTTTCGGCGGGAACCGCGTGGCGGGCGGCGACCGCCGTCCGCCGCAGTCAGAATCACCCCCTTAGTCTCTTTTTTGGAGATTTTCTTCACCGGGACGAACCTGCAAATCAGGCCGGGTCGTGGTTGAGGCAAGCCGGCTAGAGTTGCAGCGGCGGGTCGGTCTCTCTATGGAGCTTTTTTCCAAACGTACTCCAAACTTCTGGATCTTCTCCCAGATGTTCCTTTAAGGTTCTTTTGGGGTCCACAGCTCACCCCAAGGTTCCAGAAGCTCTGAGATGATCCTTGTGGGTGTGGACTATACCTCCCAGAATGCACCTAGCGCAGACTCTTTTTTGGCTACTGGACAGTAGTCAGCTGGTCGGTTTCTTCAGGAGTTGGTGCAGGCGACTCTGGTTAGCAATTTTTCTACTGTAGCAAACAGGGAGTCCCTCCTTGAACCAGTTGAAGCCATGCAAAGTCCTTCTTGTGGTGAAGCCCAAGTGTGCAGCTGGTGCAGTCCTTCAGAGAGCAGGGTCCAGGTGCAGGCCAGGGGTCCAGCAGGGCAGTCCTTCTTCCTCTGTACATCTTCCTGGTAGGGATCTGGTAGGGAACTGAGGTGTGGGTGCAGGTCTGCCAGTTTTATCCTTGCTCCTGGGTGAAAAACAGGGGGGTCCTGGTTCTCCAATCAGGTGCAGGGCCCTTCCCCCTGTGATGACCACTTCCTGGGAAGTGTGGCAAAAAATCAATCCCAGGAGGCAACATTCCTCAAAAATCCATCAAGGCTGAAAGTGATTTTTGGAGGTTACATCTGGCTGAGCCCACCCACTGGTGTTGCAAAAAATCCTAAACACACCCCTCTCCTAATCTAACCAAGGGGGCACCTAACTGTCTGGGTTTGCAGGATGTAGGGGTGTTGCTGGGTTGCTCCAAATGTCCTTCTCTGCCTTTGAAGACCAGTTTGGCAGCCCTCCCCATTCCTGCCACACCATCTGCTGAGGGGAGATCTCCTCCCACAGGCACACCTCTTTGTGTGAAGCCAGGCCACTTCACACCTCATCAAGGCAGCCTGGCCAGGCTGCCAGAGGCTGGCCAATCAGAGCACAGCAACAAAAGCACTGCAGGGCTGAAGTTGGCAACTTTTCAAGTAAAACTCTTTACCTGAACAAGTTATATTAAATCCAACAACTGGAAGTTGTGGGATGTATTATAACAATTAATTTGATACCAAACTCTTGGTATCCATTACTTAAGGGGATTTTAAAAATTAAAATAAAGTCTCCCCATTCTAGCCTATGGAGGCCATTCACTACAATGAAGGAAACAAGAATTTGGCTGTTTTACCTAACCAGGGCTTATAAAACTATTTGTATAAGGTCCCTGCTTATAGTTACATGGCACCCAGCCCTAGGGGCACACAGGGCACACCTTAGGGGTGACTTATATGTAAAAATGAGGTAGTTTAAGACTTTGGAACTACTTTGAATTCCAATGTCGAATTTGCATATAACTTTAATTTTAAAAGCAGCCAGGAAGGCAGGCCTGCCTTTAAAGTGACACTGGGCACCTCAGCAGTGCACCTATGGGTGCACTACCTATGCTGGGGTCCCTAAACCTACATGCCCTACCATATACTAGGGACTTATAGGTAGGTTGACTTAGCCAATTATGATTAGCCTAATTTGCATACTGATGTTACACAGAGCTCAGGCCATGTGACTGGTTAGCAGTACCCAGGGCACCATCGGAGTCAGGAAAACATCAGCAAAAAGTAGAAAATGGGGGCAAAAGGTTAGGGGGCCTCTGCAATCAGCCCTGTTCTCTCACAGAGAGCATCACTGGTAGTGGTCTGCAGGTGTGAGGAGTCGGTCGGTTGTTGCGGATGGGTAGACTGGAGCCTCCCGATCGCAAGCAGTGATGCTTGCTGTGCAAAGAAACAAACTTGCTGTGGCTCGCTCAGATTCTTCTGAAAACAGCGCAGTTCTGGTGTGAGCAGGCCCATGGTCGCAAAGAATACAAAAGTTTGCTTTCAGGAGCCACAAAACCACTTTCAAGGGCCCAGGACTGGATGGGCACCTCTTTGGAGTCAGGAGCTGATTGAAGGCTGGTGCAGGAGCTGTAGCAGGTAAGTTGGAAGTCTTTTGTGTCCCTGAGACCTCAGAAGAACAGGAAGCAAGCCAGCATGCTATTGGAGTCACTCTGGTTCTGGGTTGGAGAGATTCAGGCCCAGTCCTTCTCACCTCCAGGCACTCACTACAGAGGCTATGCAGCCCTTGGTTACGATGATTTCGGGGAGAGAGCACATACACTTTAGCACTGGTTAGCATCAGTAAAGTGCTCAGAGTCCTAAAGCCAGCAAAAATGATGTCTGAAAATTGAGGGAGGCAGGCAAAACGTTGGGGGGATGACCAGCATAAGGCTGTCAGGTGTAACCTCCATGAGAGCGGAGTAGTGTTGCCCCTCCCATGGAAAGCAGGAAACACAAAAAATACAATAGTAATAAAACAGATTTATTGCCACTTTATTTTTCAGATTGGCAACAGCCAAGTCTCAGGGTTAGGCAGAAGCAGGGAGGAATACCTTGCACTTCAGTTTAAAGTGCACATGTCACTTTGGCCGGCTGTTTTGCGATGGCGAGTCTGGCAAGCGCACTTTAAACACTCCAACCCAATCTGTCTTAAACAGCTGGGTAGAGAGTAAGCACAAACCCCCAGTGCTTTAAGGAGTGTCGCCCCAGCGTGCTTCAGCCAGTCCTGGTGCTTCTCCCATTATGAGGGAAGCATCTGGATTTGTAGAAGGGAGTTGCTGGCTGGAGCTCTGGGAGCCTGTGCTGCTGGGATGAAGAGGACCACCAAGCACGAGGAAGTAGGTAAGTCAAACTTTTTATTTTTTAAACTTTGTTTAACTCACTGACAGGCACTGTGAAAAAGTCGCAGTGCCCTCAGTCTCAACTCCAGAGCTCTCAATCATGGCCTGTTATAAATACTGCTTGAAACAGACCACAATTGAGAGCTTTGACTTTGAAACTAAGGACACTGCTGTTTTTTGTGCCCATCTGTGAGTTACATATTCTACCGTATTCCCACCTGTTTTGGGTGGCCGTGGCCGCCACTGTATAACACACTGTGAATTCAGTCTGCCTGGGTGGTAAAATCTTACGTTTATTAACCCATTCCATAAGGTGGTCTCCCAGGACCCAAACACTCTGGCACATGTAGATAACAGAGAAAATAGTTTTTCAGCCCCTGCGTTTTTCTGTCTTTTCGTGGATACATTTTAACTCTTAGACTGATCCTAGCCCACCAAACAAAAGAAATGTCACCCATTGAATTCAGTGAGATCACCTACCTAAAGACTTCCTCACCACCCCAAAAATGCCTAATCCCCCGTGATTTTAATTAGCCTCCTGAAGCTCTCATTCTCACCCTTCTGGAGACTCAAAAGGTTGCGAAGTATGTAGACATGCTGTTCCACGCAGAGAAAGTAGTTTAGCAAATTCTTTTTTAAGCTACCAGTACCATGGGCGTAGGAAGTGTGGGGGACGAAGGGGATGTATCCCCCCCAGATTTTGGAGGGTGGGGGATACGGGGGACGAAGGTGGGGGGGACAAGGGGACAAAATAATTTCCCCTTTTACATCTATTATTCAGAGGGCCATTAGCGCACAAAAGCGCTAATTATAATAGCCCTGTAGGGACCATCCTCCAATCTGATGGGAACAGAATGAAGGTGAGTCAGGAGGCCCCCTGCGCCCTCTGCCCTTTTGTTTGTCCTGTTCACAGCTGTGGGTATTAAGGGTGCTCATAAGAACAAAGGGCACGAGGGAGGTGGAGAAAAGAGTTTTGGATGATTACTGTCTGCATCACCTGCTGCCGCCTTGAAGAGGAGCACTCCAGGATGCCTTCAAGAGGAGCTGCAGGACAATTAGGAAGATCTATAGAGGAAACAGAGTCCCACTCAGCCTGATACCTGCAGGCTAGAAAGGAGACTCTGTGAAACACAATATTTGTATTTGCCTAAGATCACACCAGTTGGTAGAACAGTGAAGTCGAGATTGAGCCCAGATTTTACCTTTTCACACAACAATTTAGCTATTAGAAGTGTATATTTTTCTAACATTTATGTTTAATGTTTTGTCATCTAGGTAATGAAGGGCTTGATTACAGCTTGGCTAACAGGGAGAAGCCATATTTCATTTTGGGCCGTTATGCCTAGCGTTATAATTTATGTTGTTATCTTTACATACTTAAGCATATTGAAGTATATTATCTTTTCTCTATCTTTTCTTCACTCTACTCTGAAACAATTTACCCTATGCCACTGCACCCTACGCCACTTTTCTCCACTCTGTGCTACTCTACGTCACTGCAATCTATTCTGTACCACTCCACTCTACACCACGCCACTGCAATCAATGCTATTCTACTCTAACCATTGTACACTACACCCCTGCACTCTGCCAGTGCACTCTTCACCACTTTACTCAAAACCAATGCACTCTATCCCACTGCACTCTATGCCAATCTACTCTGCACCACAGCACTCTATTCCACTGCTTTCAATGCCACTGTACTCTGCGCCACAGCACTCTATGCCACTGCACTCTATGCCACTCTACAATACACCACTGTACTCTGCGACCCTCTAATCTGCAACATTGCACTCTCTGCCACTGAACTCCACGCCACTCTACTCTGCACACTGCACTCAGTGCCACTGTACTCTGTCCCACTGCACTCTTTTCTGCACCACTGCACTCTAATCTACTCTACACCACTCCACTGTAGGGCACTTCACTCTACTTTCAAATCATCTCCTCAATGCCACTGCAATCTACGCAACTCAACTCTATGCTATGCCAGTCTAATCTATCCTGCACCACTCCAATGTACCTTGCGCCACTCCAATCTGCTCTGCACCGCTCCATGCTACTGCACTCTACATCACTATGCTCGACTCTGCAACAATCCACCCTTCACCACTATACTGTACTCTGCAGCAATCTACTCTATGCCACGGCACTCTATGCAACTCTATTCTACTCTGCACCACTGTACTCTACGCCACTCTTCTCTACTCTGCATCACTCTATATCACTGCACTCTACACCAATGCATTCTATGCCACTCTACTCAACAGCACTGCCCTTTATGATACTCTACTCTGCAACACTGCACTCTGCCACTGAACTATACTCCTCTCTACTCTGCACCACGGCACTCTACTCTGCACCGCTCAACTATATGCCACTCTACTGCACTCTACACAAATGTACTATATGCCACTACACTCTATGTCACTCTACTCTGCATCACTGCACTCCACCACTGCACTCTACACCAGTCTACTCTACCTTGCACCACTCCACTCTAGCATGCAACGCATCACTCTATGACACAGCACTCTGAACCACTGCAATCTATGCTGTGCCACTCCACTCTGCTCCCCTCCACTCTTCACCACTCTACACTACTGCACTGTACGCTAAACCAGTGCAGTATTCGCCAATGCACTGTACACCACTTTACTCAAAACCAATGCCCTCTATACCACTACACTCTACACCAATCTACTTTGCACCACTGTACTCTATGCCATTTCACTCTAGATCACCCAACTCCACTCTATGACACTTTACTCTGACATTACACTCCATGATACTAGACTCTGACACTCAATTCCATTAAACTCTAACACTTTCTCCACTCTGTAACTCCCTACACAACTCACTATACGCCACTCCATTCCACTTTACTCCACTCTATGCCACTCCACACCACTCTATGCCACTTCAATCTACAATACTCTATTCAACGCCACTGCACAACCCTCTATTCCATTCCACTATACAACAATGTACTATGCTCAACAACACTCTACCTAACTTTCACTGTGCCAGTTCACGTTACTTTACTTCACTCTACTCCAGTTCACTCTTATTTATGCCTTTGCACTCTACGACACCCTGCCATTTCACTCTATGACACTCTATTACACTGTGACACTACTCCACTCTACTACTACTTTATGGCATTGGCATTTGATTAGAGATTCAGATCTCCATTGATTGCCTTCTCGCTCATATGACACGTGGGTCAGATTTATCTTCACCGTTTTAGTTACAAGCACTCTGTAACCCTTTTAACTCAAGCTTAACGGAGGCTTAGGATGATACTGATACTTGTCTAGGGGATTGAAATATCATCGGCCAAAGTACCTTGACTTGAATTTGTGATATTGCACATAAGTTGGCATAAGCATAGGTACTATGAGCTAATGACTTCTTGATTCACTATTTGAGTAATTCATGTAAAAGTCGGTGTATAAAAGCTTGTAAATCATTATTGTGGATGCTAACCTTGTAGGAAAGTAGCCTCTTTCTAGCTTTGTTACCCCCCACATTTGGCCTGTTTGCCAGTGTGTTTGAGTGTGTCTACTGGGATCCTGCTAATCAGGACCCCAGTAGTTATGCTCTCTCCCTTAAATTATGGTTGTTGCATACTGGTAATCCAGTATTTCACCCAAAATTGGCATACTGGTGCCCCCTTAAAAGACCCTAGTATATGGCACTTAGGTACCCAGGGCATTGGGGTTCCAAGAGATCCCTATAGGCTGCAGCATTTCTTTTGCCACCCATAGGGAGCCCATGCAAAGGCTTCTGCAGGACTGCCATTGCAGCCTGCTTGAAAAGGTGTATCTACCCTTTCACTGCCAGTTACACTGCACCAGGTCACTTATAAGTCACCCCTATAGCAGTCCCTCCAGCCCTAAGGGCCGGGTCCAAAGTACCTGTGTGTGAGTGCACCCCTGCCCCAGCAGAGGTGCCCCACGACCTCCAGGACCATTTTCCCCGACTTCATGAGTGCGGGGATGCCATTTTACATGTGTACTGGAAATAGGTCACTACCTATTCACAGCTACATAATGGTACCTCCGAACATAGGTATGTTTGGTATCAAACATGTTGGAATCATACCCCAAGGCTTTTGCAAGCATTGGTTGTATGATTCCATGCACTCTGGGGGCTCCTTAGAGGACCCCCAGTATTGCCATTCCAGCCTTCTGAGGTTTTCCAGGCAGCCCCTGCTGCTGCCACCTCTCAGAAAGGTTTCTGCCCTCCTGTTGCTTGAGAAGCTCAATCCCAGGAAGGCAGAACAAAGGATTTCCTTTGGGAGAGGGGAGTTGCACTCTCTCCCTTTGGAAATAGGTGTTACAGGCTTGGGAGGGGTAGCGTCCTTCCCCAGGCCACTGGAAAGGCTTTGAAGGGCACATTTGGTGCCCTCCTTGAATAATCCAGTCTACACCGGTTCAGGTAACCCCAGTCCCTGCTCTGGCACGAAACTGGACAAAGGAAAGAGGAGTGACCACTCCCCTGTCCATCACCACCCCAGGTGTGGTGCTCAGAGCTCCTCCAGAGGGTCGCTGGGTTTTCACATCTTGGATTCCAAGTTGGCAGCGAACTCTGGGAGCATCTGAGTGGCCAGTGCCAGCAGGTGGTGTCAGAGCCGTCCCCTGATAGGTGCTTACATGTTTAGCTGACCAATCCCCCTTTTGGGGCTATTTAGGGTCTCTCCTTTGGGAGGTTCTTCAGATTCAGATTGCAAGACTCCAGCAGGAATCCTTTGCATCCTTTACTTCACCTTCTCACCGAAGAAACTGCATCTGGACCCTCCAGGAACTCCACAAACATCAACAACGAAGCAAAGACGACTTCTACAACATTGTATCTTCTGCTCTTGCCAGCAAATGCAACTGTTTCCCGGCATGTCTTCAGCCTGCACCGGAAGAATGAACGAATCTCCCTTGGAGTGAAGGAGTCACTCCCCTGCTTCAGCAGGCACCTCTCTGCAACAACGACCATCTGCGTGGGTCCCCTCTCCTGAAGAGTTGCATGGATCCTGCATCACAGGTGGTGGACTGAAGTGGTCCTGATGGTCCTGATGTCCTACTGTCCAACTTTGGTGGAGGTAAGAGCTTGCCTTCCCACGCAAGACAGTACCCCTGTGCACCACGTGTTTTTCAGTTGCCAAGGCTTGTTGGCATCCTTCTATGAAATTCTTTGTCCACAATGAAGCTCCGGCCCCCAGCACTCCTTCCTGCGATGCACAGCTTCCTGAGTGGTTCTCTGGTGGCATGGAATCCTTTGTTTTTGTGCTGCATGGGCCTCCTTTTGCAACTCCTTTGCCCCATGCTGAGGGACTCCTGTGTGCGCTGGCTGGTCTTCTGTGGGCTCTCTGAGTTGCTAAGAGCCCCCTCTGACTCCTCCTCCTGGGTAGAGTCCACCAGGTCCCTCCTGGTCCCAGGCAATGCCATTTTCCGCTAACCGTGAGCTTTGCGTGTGCCAAGGCTTGTTGGAGGAATCCAGCAAACCAGACTGCAATCATCCATCCTGTGTGGGATATCATCTGCACCAACCAGGAACCCGCATTCATCTTCTTGGGTGCAGTACTGACTGTTGTTCTTCACCAGTGGTTCTTCTTTTGAACCTTGATTCGGGTTTGCAGGGGCTACTGTCCTCCCTGGACTCTTTTGTTCTTCTTGGACTTAGTCCCATTCTTCCACAGGTCTTTAGGTCCAGGAATCCACCCTTTGTGTCTTGAAGTATCTTCTGGTTCTTGCATTATCTTCTTTCTCGTGCTCTTGTGTGTTCTATGAAAGTTATTGTGATTTACTCCTGCTTTCCTGGGCTCTGAGGTGGGTTCTGTTACTTACCTTTGGTGTTTTCTAATACTCCCAGTGCCCCTCTATACTCCACACTTGCCTAGGTGGGAATCCGACATTCGCATTCCACTTTCTTAGCATATGGTTTGTGTTTCCCCTAGGCCCATTTCTAACCATTGTGATTTTCTCTATTGCTGCATACTAGTGTATATAATTGGTGTATTCCTTACCTCCTAAGTGAGTATAGTCTCTATGGTATTTTTGGCATTTGTGTCACTAAAATAAAGTATCTTTATTTTTGTAATACTGAGTATTATGTTTCATGTGTGTGAGTACTGTGTGACTACAGTGGTATTGCATGAGCTTTGCATGTCTCCTAGCTAAGCCTTGGCTACAGCTACCCCTAGAGAGCCTGGCTTCAAGACACTCCCTATATTTCACTAAGGGATAACTGGGCATGGTATAAGGTGTAAGTACCATAGGTACCCACTACAAACCAGGCCAGCCTCCTCCAAACCACTGTACTATGTAGGTTACTTTTTAAATTGTTCTTGTAATTGGTGACATTGGGTCATCCAGATAACTTGTGTAATGCCCGAATACCAGTCCTTCTCGATTTCCCCTGTTGCTGTTTTCCCACTACATTTGATCTTTTATATTTTGATTGAATAAATGCATGAAACACTCCATTTGAATACTACTTTAAAATCATTGTTTATGGGAGTGGTGTTGCATTTTATTCAAGGGACCCCTGTTCCTTTAAAGTTAGTTTACTGCTCCATTATAGGACACTCTACTTACTCCATGACACTACACCACACCAGTCAATGACACATCATTCACCTTTATGCCATTAACTTTGAGCCATGCTGAATAGTAGTTTCACTAGTGTACATCATGGCTAAAACACATTGGCAAAGGCAATAGAACTTGCATAGGTGAGACCTATTGGCTTTGCCAAGGCTTGTTTATAAGGTATGAACTTCAAGGTGACGTACAATATCCTATATCTTTATGTACGCAGGGGGTATTTTACCCCATATAATACATAGTCACACCACCAACTTTCCCACAAACCACTTAAAACCTTAGTGCATAGATTCTGTCATTCCAAGCTATTAAAGTAGAGCAAAGAAAGAAAAGCAACATTCCTTTTTTTGCTTTAAACAGCTGCATTAATTATGTTCTGGAACCCAATCTGCCTTTTACCTTGGCTGCTAGCTGTGGTAGAAGGCATTGTAATGTCAGAACTCAACTGTAATAACCCAATCCTAGTCATTTTCTGATGTATTTTCTTTATAATCAGTGAATGTCTTTTCTTTATACGCAGTGACTTGGTGCATCACAAACAGCCATTTCTAAATAAATTTGTGACTGCAATTTATACAGAGATTAGAGAATCCATGTTTATATAGCCTGTAACTCCAAGAGCTTCTTCAGTTGAAATGCTTCTAGTTATAACTGATGTGGAGCTGAGCATCCCAAGATCACACACAGGAGTAGAAGTGTTATTAGAACTATGGTTTCCGAGCACAGTTTACAACTGTTGTACCTAATCGCTTTTGATATCTCCTGTGCGGTTCCAACTGGCATGAGGCGAAGGGCATGATGGGTATGGGGCACAAAGGGTATGTTCTTACTTTTTACCCTTCTACCTTTATTTGCTTGGTGCATGAAGATACAAGGTTAATCAACATGTTATTTTCACATTTGAGCTAATTTCTTTGTGAATGTAAATAACAATAAAAGATACTTTCAGACTGTGAAAACATGCCTTCCTTTCTCCCTATTTCACTTCCAATATATATGATTGTGTATATTTATCGGAGCCTGCAGTTCGTAAACAACGAGCGATTTGTATAGGGTTGATTGAAAGTCCCCAAGGCTGTCCCTGTCCCCCCCAGAAATTTATTGGCTCCTACGCCCCTGACCAGTACTACATAGGGTCCCTCCTGCCTCCTCAGGGTCAAGTGACAAGTAGCTTCTCTTGGAACTCCGTGATATTTTTTTAATAATAAAATTCCTCTTGTTGCTTGTTCCTGTACAAACCGCACTGTTTTGCAATTTATTGCAGCAACAACCTAGAGTCTTTCTAAATCCCCACATTACCCATGTGTGGACTTTCCCTTTCTAGGTCTGGCTGGACTCTGTTCACTCACTGAATCCGTGGCCTTTAGTTTATTTTGCGTAATTTGACAACAGACGTCTAGCAGCACACCCTGTCCCCACCACCCCTCAGGTTCGTTTGTAAGTCTAAGTATGAAGGGGACGGGGGCCGGGGTGGGTGTGTAGACCCGCACAGTCTAGCATCCTCGCTCAAGACCATGGCCAAATAGCTAATACACACAATGTGAGCCAAAGCTTCAGGTGTTCAGTCCTCCCCTAGCGAATTTGTGCCAGTGGAGAGGCCCACCACAGAGGATGCGTGCGATTGGTGGGTTTCCTTAAGGGCGGACTCGGGGGAGGGAGTATGGGATGAAATCAACAGGTGTGCACCCACATACATAGTTGAAACAACAATGATGTTTATTTTATTTAGGCAGTGGTGCTGGCTGGGCACACCCACTATTTTCTCAGGGTGGTCCACCCTGACATCCACCTTGACAAGAAGTTGGGCCCCACTGTATAAGGGACTGAACTCCTCCTGGTGTAATTTAATTTTCAAACACCGGTTCACATTCAGCAGTACCTGCATGTGGTCTGCTTTTGATCTGACCAACAACGTGCAGACAGGGGTGTTTCCTATTTCGGACTCCAGCTGGACCCATAACAAAGACCTAATTTAAGTAGCCATCAGGCCTAGTTTTGTTGGATAATCCTGGCTGAGAGCTATCTGAGCCTCACACCTAGATGCAAATGCAGTGGAGGGCAAGCAAAGGCTCAAAGCTCTGTCTTCACAAGTAAAAGAGAGGCATGTTTTTTACTTTGTTCAGACCTTGTATATAAGAGATATGAATGTACTGTAATAATGTCAGATGTTTTGGTCGGTCCCAGTATTTACAGAAAATAATAATTTAAGTACTATTATTTTTTTTATTTATTTTATTGCGCTACTCATCCTAATGCAGAGCTCTTTACATTACATGTACATATTACATGGATAATAAATCATACAAGTTTGTAAATCATTGTACAGGATATGTTACATAAGACAGTGTATGTTAGGTGTACGAGTCACATATCATCCTTCATAGCTCACTGTGCCATATTAGGATTACAATGTAACTTCAAGTAACCTAATAACCTATCTACATAAAATTTAAATCTGTAATCTGTATTTTACGCAATGTGCTTTGCAGAAGACACATTAACCCTCTATGCTACTTTGAGACAAAAATGGGACAAGACAAAACAAAGATCTTTCCAGTAAATGCATTAACCACCAGAGTTATCTTACTATCATTATTTCCTCAGATTTTCTGGGAACACAAAGATCTCTGCAGCAGGTGACTAAACTCCAAAAGATATTTTAAAATACAGACTTTGCACCCAAGTAGTTAGTACAGATTTACTGTCACATTTCTCTTTGTTTCCAATTTCTTTGTGTCAGAGTTTAAAAAATAATAAATGTATAAGTTGAGGTCCTGATTTTGCATGAACGTTGCATCACTCTTCTGGCACATCGTGCTGCAAAATGTATTTTGGGTTTAACAGTGCCACACAAATCCTGTTTGAATGGTATTAGAAAAAAAACAGACAAAAAACTAACACAAGGTGGCACATTGCCCTGCCTTGCATTACTTTGCATCAGGTAGGCATTACATGGGTGTTGCTTTCTCGTTTCCATGCATGCACCTATGTATTTTGACGCAAACCCATATTTACAAAGATTTGTAAACATAGGTTTGCACCAGACTGGTGAGTCTACTTGAGGTGGGCAGAACAAGGAGAAATATCTTTATTTCTCTGCGTTATTTCCTCTTTGTAAGGATGCTGCATTCTGCAGCACACATAGAAAGAAGAAATAGCCTCATTGAATAGTTTCTGCATGTTTTTTAGAATTTGTTTTTTTTTAACTTACGCGAAACAGCGCATTGTGCTGCCTTGCATTACTGTGTATTAGGTAGGCAAAACATGTAGTGAATCGGTAATCACATACCCATGTTTTTGTGTACAAATAAATATACACAGCCTTCACAAGGCAGATACACTAGCTTTCTCTGGGTCAGCTCTTGAGTCCCACTTTCCTGTCAAAGGACTATGTTTATACCCGATTCATGTGAGGCAGCATTCCAGCTAGGCTACACTAGTGAGTTCAAGTCTTAGAAGTTCAATGATGGCTTTGAGAAAGTCAAAGTGCTTCAGTGCCATAGCATGTCAGTAGCAGTAAGTTGTCTCCGAGCCCTGGCGGCCCATTATCCTGTCTTACTTGCGCTCACTGAAGTGGAATGCCCTGGCATGTTTCTGCGGCCTAGTGGTGAACAGAAGTCTGGATGCTACGGTAGAGGCAGCAGGCGTTCACTTGCTCCTCCGCCTATGTGCTACGCCTTCCTAAATCTAAAGGCAGGGTTTGGGCCCTCCTGGATTGTTGGGTAATTGAATTGTTGCTCTTCCCGCGCAGGTAATGGCTTGCTTCTCCTTCACAGCTGCATGTTATAGGGCAATGGCCTTCTCAATTCACCTGAATCCACCTCCCCGCCGGGCATATGGGGTTCGTAACAGCACATACAGAGAAACAGCCCCTTCAGGTCATAGCATTGAATAGGGCGACAGCCAGGGTGAAAGCCCTCAGACATCACTGTGGCCCCCAACTGGCATACAGCATTCATGGGCAGCACACACTTTGTGCAATTCATCCATTAAATGCACATCTCCTTATTTCTCCTATTTCACATCAAAAGTTAATGTTTGGTCTTTAACTCTTGGCGGATGAGGTTAGAGTGTGGCTGGCAGGCAGACGTCATATGAAAGTCAAGAGTCTAGTGCATTCTATAGGTGGCCTAGATTCTTAATATACATGGTGCAACATTACAGCCTATCAAACATAAAAGAGAGATTGGCGTAAGATCACAGAATTTGACCATTCTGGGAAACCGGGATTGATCCCAGGCTTTCTGCTTTCACATTGTTCATTTCAACCATTTGATGGACATCTTTTTATTTCTCCTATGTTTCCTGTTTCACATCACAAGTTAATGCTTTGTTTGTAATTCTTGGCACATGAGTTTGGTGGCAGGCAGATGCTGCAACTGTGCATTTTTCACTTCAAATAAGAACTGCCTTACATAATCCTGATTGCTCCTTCATGACCAAAATATTTCAGTTTTGTGCAGAAGTAACTAAATCCGTCACACCAAATCAAAAAATGATTTCCAAACATTTGATATGATGTGCTCTATTTACCATTTCCAATCACTATGGCCCTCATTCTGACCTTGGCGGTCTTTTCGCAAGACCGCCGAGTTACCGCCGCGGTGAAGACCGCCGACCGCGGCGGTGTGCCGCTGTGCGCATTCTGACCGCTGGGAGCGTTCCGGCGGAAAACCGCCAGCAGCCACACTGGCGGTCGGTGGGAAAGTGGAGACTGGTCAACCTCCACCGCCACGCCAGCAGAACACCGCCCACAGAATTACGACCCACATTTCTGTGTGGCGGTCTTCTGTTGGCGGTCTTCTGTTGGCGGTCACGTCCCTATGGCTCCCGTCGCCTCCCGGAGGACCAACGCACAAGGTAAGTTGATCGTCCGTGAGGGGAGGGGGTGGGGGGGTGTTGTGTGATGTGGGCGTGCATGGGGGTGTGCGTGTGAGTGTGTAGAGGGGGTGTGTGAGTGCGTGTATGCGGGCGGGGGGTGGTGCTGTGTCTATGGGTAATGTGTGCTGTTCGGCAGGTGCGCATGTCGGCATGTATGTGTGCGGGTATGTGCCCCGTTGTGTATGTGTGTGTAGGGGGTGTGTATATGTGCATGTTGGGGGTGTGTGCATGTCGGGGTACATGTATGTGCATGTCGGGGTGGGGGTGGGGAGGGGGTTCGTACCACCTCTGGGGGGTGGCAGGGGGGTGGAGGGTGTGGGGGGAGGACTCGGGTGGGTAGTGGGGGGTGGGGGAGACCCCTATCAGTGCCAGGGAAGGAATTCCCTGGCCCCGATAGTGCTTACCGCCATGGTTCGCACGGCGGTTCCCGCCCGCAAGAAACCGCGGCGGTAGGCAGGGTCATAATACCCTTGGCGGTCTTGGGACGACCGCCGGGCCGGAGTGCGCAAACTCCAGCCCCGCGGTCATGACCGCCGTGGCGGTCGGAGTGGAGAAGTAGCGGTCGGTCGCGGCGGGGACCGCCGCGGTCAGAATGCCATTTTTAATACCGCCGGTCTGTTCGCGGTCCGACCGCCGTCTCTCCGCCGACCGCCAGGGTCAGAATGAGGGCCTATATGTTGAAGAGCTGTTTTTCTCGAAAAGAAGACAAGTTGCCTTCTTGTAGCTCTAGAAATTTGAGAGCACTGGATATGGCTGTGTTAAATTGTGCCAAGTTGTTACCCTACAAGATATGATTGGTCCTATTTTCTGCCCTTCTCACACCTACCTACAGCAGTGATGTACTGTATTATAACACAGTAACACAGGGTAGCTTTGTTGTTATGATGCTCTTATGTCTAGGAGACTGATGTAATTCAGAGTTTGCTATGTTTGAAATGCAAGATCATGTGTGCTAACTTAAGGCTGGTTCCTTCAGGATGAGGTTGCATTGAATAGGTGAGCCCACAGGTCACCATGTTGACAATGTAACATGTCTAGGATAAGCAAAGTTCTTATTAGCGAGCATAGCCTAGTGTAGATTCTGATTACTGGCCATAGTTAGTGGTGTCACTCGCTGTTCCTACATCTCCCCACTTGGGTAGTTTTTCTATGCAAACTAGTGATAGTTCCTTTTGAAGGTCTATATTTTCTTGCAAGTGCTAGTTGGGACTGGACTTGTATGTGCCATTTTCTTGTGCGTTACCTTTATCACCATTTGTTTCTCATCATTGGATACTGGGTGGCTTACACTTATTTTAATGTGGAGCTGATTACTTTGAAATTGATGGTTCATTCTTTGTGGGAGTACTCTGGTGGTACTGATTTCAGGGTCAGCTGCCAAGTTGCACTGGTGAATATGAGGGTAATGTAGTGAAATGGGGTCTTTGGTTGGCAGTCAGGTTACCCCCCTATCCAAGCAAGGACCCTCACTTTAGTTAGGGTGAAGAAGAATCACCCTCAGTTAAAGCTCACCCCCTTGGTAGCTCGGCACGAGCAGGCAGGCTTAACTTCAGAAGCAATGTGTAAAGTATTTGTACCAACACACACAGTAATACAGTGAAAACACTACAAAATGACACAACAAAGGTTTAGAAAAATAGGTAATATTTGTCTAAACAAAACAAGACCAAAATGACAAAAGTCAAGATATGAATTTTCAAAAGAATAAGAGGGTCATTCTGACCCTGGCGGCCGGTGGCCGCCAGGGCCACCGACCACGGGAGCACCGCCAACAGGCTGGCGGTGCTCCAATGAGCATTCTGACCGCGGCGGTTCAGCCGCGGTCAGAAGCGGAAAGTCAGCGGTCTCCCGCTGACTTTCCGCTGCTCTTTGGAATCCTCCATGGCTGCGGAGCGCGCTCCGCAGCCATGAGGATTCTGACCCCCCCTACCGCCATCCAGTTCATGGCGGGAAAGCCGCCATGAACAGGATGGCGGTAGGGGGGGTCGCGGGGCCCCTGGGGGCCCCTGCCGTGCCCATGCCAATGGCATGGGCACGGCAGGGGCCCCCGTAAGAGGGCCCCGAAAAGTATTTCAGTGTCTGCCTTGCAGACACTGAAATACGCGACGGGTCCCACTGCACCCGTCGCACCTTCCCACTCCGCCGGCTCGATTACGAGCCGGCATCCTCGTGGGAAGGTCGTTTTCCCCTGGGCTGGCGGGCGGTTTTACTGGAACCGCCCGCCAGCCCAGGGGAAAACTCGTAATACCCGCCGCGGTCTTTTGACCGCGGTGCGGTAATTTGGAGGGCGGGATCCTGGCGGGCGGCCTCCGCCGCCCGCCAGGGTCATAATGAGGCCCTAAGAGTCTTAGGGGGTAATTATGACCCCGGCGGTCGGCAGTGGTAATATGGAGGAAAGTACTGCCAACAGACTGGCGGTACTTTCCTCCATATTATGACATTGGCGATTTGGCTAAAGCCAAACCGCCAATGTACCACACCGACCGCCACAGCGGTAACGGCCGCCGGGCTGGAGACATCAATCTCCAGCCCGGCGGCCGTCACTTGCCCGCCTGCGGGATTATACCCCACCTACCACAATGGTTTTCATGGCTTCCTTACCGCCATGAAAACCATGACGAGACAGGCACTATCAGTGACAGGGAATCCCTTCCATGTCACTGATAGGGGTCTTCCCCACCCCCTCCACAGGTTCCCTCCTTTCCTCTCCTGACATCCCTTCATACACGCCCCTCCCTGCACACATGCATACACACACCCATTCCCACATTCATTCACACATGCATACATTCATTCATGCACACATCCACACACACTCACATACATATACGTAGACACGCATTCACACAACTCAACATACATGCACCCACACCCCCAAACATGCACACACATACAACACGCAATACACGCACGCACAGACGTACACACACACACCCACGCACCCCCACAACACCCCCCACCGCCCTCCCCTGTCAAAGCACCCACTTACCTGTGTCCAGGGGGTCCTCCGGCAGAAGACGAGGTGAGGCGCTGCTGCCAGCAGCAGCGTCCGCCAGTAAGAACACCGGCACGCGTATTCATTCTCATAATACGGCCTGCAATGGTCTACTGGCGTGGTGCTGCTGCTAGCAGCAGCGCCACCTTACCGCCATGCACCGCCATGGCCACAGCCAGATTTCTGCCATTCTTCTGCCAGAAATCTGGCTGTGGTCATAAGATGGCGGATGGCAGAAGCCGCGGCGACAGTCTTTTGGCGGCCGTCGCCGCAATGGTAGGTGTTTTTTACCGCCAATGTAATAACGAGGGCCTTAATCCTTAGAAAACAGTGAGAATGCTGTTGTTACACAAAATACCTGGTTAGCATAAAAAGAGAAGAAGCACGGGTGAGCGTGCATTGAAAAAGTCAGCAATGTGTTGATTCCTTACTCGCAAGTGGGGCCGTGCATCATTTCTTTCTCCGGTCAGGTCGGCGATGCGTCGTTTTTCTCCCCAGCAAGAGAGCGATGCATCAATTTCCATTCGGGCACCTCAGATCCACGCAGATGCGGGTTGACTTGGACGCCCAGGGACGATGTGTGGAAAATCCAGTCGCACGGTATCAGAAAAATGCGCTGCGTGGGGTTTGCGTCATTTTCAGCCTCCATTAGCGGGTGTTGCGTGCCATTTCTCCAGCTTCGTAACATCGACCTTCCAGCCATGATGCAGATGGAGCAGAGATTTCAGCCGTGAAGCCGGCAGCGCGTCGTTTATCAGCAGCGTCTTGGAAGGTGTGTCGAAAATTTCCCCACACAGCGGTCTGTGAGTGGATTTTCAGATCTTGTCTGCCAACTTCACCTTTCAAGGGCCCAGGAACTGGATAGGGCACCACTTGGCGGGGCAGGAGTCTCAGCAGAGAGTCCAGGTGCTGGCAGGGGAAGTCTTTGATGGCCCTGAGACTTTAACAACAGGAGGCAAGCTCAGTTCAAGCCCTTGGAGATTCTTCTAAAGAAGGAATGCACAACAAAGTCCAGTCCTTTTGCCCTTTCACAGGCAGAAGCACCAACTGCAGGATAGCCTGACAAAGCACAGTCACAGGCAGGGGCCTCACTTCTCCTCAGCTCTTCAGCTCTTCTGCTTGGCAGAAGTTCCTCTTGAATCCAGAAGTGATCTAATTTTCAGGGGTTTTGGGTCCACTACTTATACTCCTTTCTGCCTTTGAAGGAGCCAAACTTCAAAGGAAAGTCTCTGTTGTTTGTAAGAACCTGCCTTGCCCAGGCCAGGCCCCAGACACACAGCAGAGGGTTGGAGACTGCATTTTTTGAGGGCAGGCACAGCCCTTTCAGGTGTGAGTGAGCATTCCCCCCCCCTCCCAGCACAGATAGCTCATCAGGATGTGCAGGCTACACCCCAGCTCCCTTTGTGTCATTGTCTAGAGGACAGGTGCAAACAGCCTAACTGTCAAACTGCCCCAGACAGGGAATACACAAACAGACAGAGTCACAGAATGGTTAAAGCAAGAAAATGCCTACTTTCTAAAAGTGGCATTTTCAAACACACAATCTAAAAGCAAACGTTACTAAAAGATGTATTTTAAATTGTGAGTTCAGAGTCCCTAAACTCCATATTTCTATCTGCTCCCAAAGGGAATCTGCACTTTAATAATATTTAAAGGCAGCCCCCATGTTAATGTATGAGAGATAGGCCTTGCACAGTGAAAACCAAATTTGGCAGTATTTTGCTGTCAGAACATATAAAACACATTACTATATGCCCTACCTTAAACATACACTGCACCCTGCCCATAGGACTAGCTGAGTCAGAAGAAGCAGCAATGGATAGTGAGAGACGGCGGGGATGTTCCGAGTATGGAACTCCCCAGAGGAGAGCGTGCTCCGAAGGACGAGAAGGGGCAGCAGTAATGTGACATCATCTTAGAGCCATGAAATGTTGTTGGGGGGGGGGACCAATACAAGCAGCCAGTGGCCGCAACAGGACCGGGGGTGAGTAGACCTATACTCCTGGGTTCCCGTTAGGGAGAGGCCCGAGTGATGCCCTCTTAACAGCTGTAGTATTATGCAAAGGAAGCTTTGAAAAAACATGACAGATGCAAGGTTAATTCCGTTATGGTTTATTGTTTTCTAGAACTGGCTGCACAGCACGTTAAACAACATAAATAGAAGCAAATCAAAAACCATCATCCATTTAAACATTAACAGTCCAATCGACCTTGGTGCGAAGTTCTGTTTATTAAGCTAGGTTTAGCGAGCATTAACGCTGTAAAGACCAACTGCTGTTTTTACAAATACATCCCTTGTGTTTAGAACAAGAGACACATTCCAGCATGAGGGCAGATGGCTTTCAGTGATTTGTATATTATTAGATAAACTGTCCTCCAAACTTGCGTTTGCTTTATTCGGGTGATACAACGAAGTTTGAAGGCTTTAACATCTGTGCTGTGCAAATGTTCAACGATGTGAAACGTGACATAGCCGACTGTAGGTTCATCTACGGTATATATGTGGGTCCAAGCTTTGCATGTAGCCTAGGCCCTTTTTATTATGTCTGGCTTCCTGGTCACATATTCCGTTGATGTTCCCCCTACCATCTTCCCCCACCCGCCTCAATGTTGCGTTTCAGTGACCTTGTCTTTCTAGGTTGTGGAGTTAACAATCTTGCAGCGATGCCAGGCAGAGTGGGGTGCGCAGGGCAAGCAAGGGTCCCTGGGAAGCAGGGGGAGGAGATCGAACACCACTAGTTTGTTTTTGTTTCAAGGTCTTGACATCAATGAAAACATTAAAAAGACTGCACGCAAACTCATAGACACAAGAAAACAAAAAAAATCAAAGCGGTACAGGCAGGAAAAATACCGCAGGTGTGGAAAAGAGGGAGAGGCTGGCACGAGAGCTGAGCATACGTAGAGACTTGTGAGCAGCTTTGATGTGCTCCATGCAACTAGCTCTAACGGTTAGGGTGGGTGGAACAACACAGAATCTCACAGTCTTTGTGTAACTTCGCAAAATTCTTCAGAGTGCAACTCTGTGAATTCCACCCACCCATAAAGGAAGCTTTACACTGACAAAAAGCAAAATGTCTTTAGGTGCAGCTTCAAAAGCGTGAGTCTTCTGCCTAAATCAGGACTGTTTGCATGTAAATTCGTAATGTGCTCAAATGTACTCATGATAGACCTGCTAAACATATGTGTGAGGTCTGAAGATGTCACTTCCTGTAAAGTCAAGGCTTGTGGTGCCACCTCCTATGATGCCATGTGCGATTTCCTCTGCCATAATGTTACATGCTGTGATGTCACTTGCATACTGCCTAACTTGGTTAGTCCCCCCATCTTTTTTTAGGACTTGTGCCCGGTGGAGTGACAGTTAATGATACATTTTTGAGGGGGTTGATTTGGACTTCCAAATTATGGGTTCCATGGGACGTTGCTTAGAGGTGAGATAAGGAGTGCCCTCCGCTGTGGCTTTGGCAGATGCGAGGTGTCTGTGCCAGGGCAAAGGAGGTGAAGCAAAGGTTTCTGTATGGTTGGTGGAAGTTCAGGTGATGGTTCATGTATGCAGGTCCTTGGTCATTGAGGGCTTTTTAGACGTGGGTCAGTAGTTTGAATTGCCATTTTTTCTGGATGGGGAGCCAGTGGAGGTTCCTCAGGTGTTGGGTGATGTGGGTCTGTTTGGGCAGGTTGAAGATCAGTATGGCTGCTGAAATCTGTATCATCTGGAGCCTTCTCATGACTTCAGTGGTGGTTACTGCATGCTGTGAATTGCTGTAGTCCAGATAGCTTGTGATTATAGCTTACATGACTGTTTTTCTGGTGCTTGTGGGGAGCCATTTGAAGATTCTTCAGAGCATGCTGGGGGTGTGTTCAAGCAGGCTGAGAAGACTGTGTTGTTCTGTTGTTTAATGGTGAGTTTGCAGTCTAGGATGATGTTGAGGTTGCATTGTGGTCTTTTGGTGTGGGGGTGGGTCTGAGTTTAGCAGGCCACCAGGTGTCATTCCAGAGAGAGGGATGGTTGCCAAAGATCAGCAATTCGGTTTTGTCCGTGTTGAACTTCTGACAGTTTCCCTCCATCCAGGCTAACATCTAAAAACAGCGTGTTTCCTCCCAAAGCGCCCGGCAAACCTGCTTTGGATGTGCTTTATACTGAGTTATGCTACGATACAATGTGATAGAAACAAACTTGCTATCACAACAGGGTTTTCTATTTCTCATAGCATTAGAAATCATAGCAAAGTGTTTCAGTTGTAGTATACAGAGAGCAAAAGGCAGTGTTTTAAAATGAGCAGGTACTTTCCGGCAAGAGATTAGCCAGAAAATTAAAATACTCCCCACTTTGAACCAAAGCTCTTATGACACAAAAGAAATTAAGCAAGTCATTGCAACCCTCCCCAGAATACTTGTCTCTTCCATCAAAGCATCTATGCATTCATCTTTTCATCCTTTCATCCACACACTCATAACCACCATTTCATTTTTACATTCTGTTATCCATTCGTTCTTTCATCCAACATTCAGTCTGTCACCATTCTATCCATCTGTCTGCCCATCCATATCGGAACCTATCCATCTATCTTCAAACCTATCCATCAAATATATCCATCTTTTCACACAGTCATCCACCCCCCTTCGTCCATTCATCCACCCATCCATTCTTTCAGTCATCCATCCATCCTTTTGATCATCCACCCACCCTTTTACTCAAAAATCCTTTCACTCCATACATCCATCATCCCTTTCACACAGCGATCCATCCTTTCACTCATCCATCTACCCTTTGACTCTAATCTTTCTACTCATCCATCCATCAGTTTACCCTTTCACTGAGCCTTCCATCCATCTTTCACTCACTCATCCATTCATCCACCCTTTCACTCATTCATCCATTCATTTGCCCTTTAACTCATCCACCCTTCCACCCTTTCATCCAGCCATTCATCTACCCTCCGTTTCACTCATCCATCTATTCTTTCAATCATCCATACTTTCATCTATCTTTTCACATATCCATTCATCCATCCTTTCACTCATCCATCCATCTACCCTTTCACTCAATCCATCCATCCATTTACCCTTTCACTCATCAATTCATCCTTTCACTCATCCATCCTTTCTCTCATCATCCATTGAACCATCCATTCATCCTTTCACTTATCCATCCATTCTTCTTCCCTTTCACTCATCCACTCCTTCACTCATT
Source organism: Pleurodeles waltl (assembly GCF_031143425.1). Taxonomy (NCBI): domain Eukaryota; kingdom Metazoa; phylum Chordata; class Amphibia; order Caudata; family Salamandridae; genus Pleurodeles; species Pleurodeles waltl. The sequence goes on along the minus strand of NC_090441.1, from coordinate 69,567,711 downwards.
CATCCATGCATCTACCCATTCACCTTTTCACTCACACATCCATTCATCCACCCATCCATTTAACCTTTCACTCATGCATCCAACCTTTTACTCACTTACTCATCCATCCAACCATTCACCCTTTCACTCTTCCATCCCTCCACCCGTTCATCTAGCCATCCATCCTCCCTTTCGTTCATTCATCCATTCTTTCACTCATCCATGCATCCATCCATGCATTCATCCACCCTTTCACTCCAGCCACTCATCCATCATCCATTTACCCTTTCATTCATCATCTATCCTTTCGCTTACTCATCCATCCATCCTTTCATACATCCATTAACCCTTCCTCCCATCCATCCACTTACTCGCCTTCCCGCCCTTTCTCGTTAATTATGATCCTTTGTCTGCCGGGTTGCAGACAGAAGAGGCCCATCAAAAACCCCACCCCACTGTAGCTGCTAAAGCGGAGGTTCACAAAGCCCCTGCTGTCCGGTACCGAGCACTTGCACTTCTCAGCACTACTACTACCATACATTCAATGGAAGAGTACCTGTACTTCTTAGCACTCCTCCTACCATACATTTAATGGGAGAGTGGTTGCATTTATTAGCAGTCCTAGCATACATTTAATGGGACAGTGCCTGCATTTATAAGCAGTCCTATTGTGCATTTAATGGGAGAGGGCCTGCACTTCTCAGCACTCCTATCATACATTCAATGGGAGAGGGCCTGCACTTCTCAGCACTCCCACCATACATTCAATGGGAGAGTGCCTGCACTTCTCAGCACTCCTACCATACATTTAATGGAAGAGTGCCTGCACTTCTCGGCACTCCTATCACACATGTAAGGGGAGAGTGCCTGCATTTTTCAGCAATCCTACCATTTAGTTAATGGGAGAGTACCATCACTTTTCAGGAGCGATCTTAGAGGGCACTTTCCCGCTATTTAGATTTAAAAAAACTGCGTGGCACTATCAGTCTCGTCTTTAGCTGGGTGCTGTGTAAGAAGTTCAAATGCAACTCCTGCTGTTCGAATCTTTTACCAACATTAAAAATTGCACTGTGGGTATCTAAAAAGAAAAGGGATGTAGCACACGTCAGACCCTCTCCTCCTGCACGCAGGCTTGTAGAATGGTGAAGCAAATGAGCACAGGGGAGGCAGAACCACATCTCTGATTGGCTCGTTTTTGGCTCGGGGGTCAGTGGGGCTTTTACTCGCTGTACCGGCTCTGGATGATACCGAGCTGACACTCAGACGTGCCGCAGCTTTGTACACACCAATATTCTCTAACAAGGGCTGTGAGGTCGGGCGGTCGCTCACCAGTCATCCTGACATTTCTAAGAACTGTTTTTTGTTTGCTTTTGAAGCAGCCATGGGTTGTGCTGTGGGACTTCTGCTGCCGCTGCCAGTCTGTTTACAGCCACAGAGAAGTCCAAAAGCGGGCCTGGCCAGATGGTAGGGGGCGAGGAATGAGCAAAAGAGAAAAGCATTGACTGCTGCACAGTCGTTTGTTTCCTAAAAGCTCAATCGATGTAAAACCATAAAACTGAATAAAAACAATTGGTTTCTTATGCCCCTTGTGGCGTGGGACTCATAATAAAACAGTTAACACCCGGCATAGTGTTTGCTACTACAGTTCTATAGCAATGCACGTATCAAACTGATGCTTTATGGTGTTATGGCCCGACTACAATGCGTCGGAGGAACAACAACAAATTCATCAGCAGGAGGATGTGAGGGCCGATTCCCAGAATCCACTTTAGGATGTTTTTTGGTCTGCAGTGGACCCTGCTATGAAATCACGTATGACGCTATAGGCTCTTCTGTAACTGCCTCATTTGGTAAATTCCTTTCACTGTTAACGCAATGTCATCGGGAAGTGGCTTACAAGTGAATTTCTCGACGCAGAATAGGAAAGTCTCTTGGATAACGAGGCAAGGCGGTATCACGATACAGCAAGTTCTAAGCTATCAAGTTCCAGAGAGGCAGCATTCTCAAAGAATGGGCTTGTATTTGAAAAACCTGAAGGAAGGAGCGTTGGACTGATTGGCAGTTTTCAGGCTCTCAGCCAGGCAACAAATAGAGGCCTTAAAAGTCATTGCACTTCGAGAGGAGCGAGCACCAAACTTGGAGACACCAAGGGCCAGATTTACAAGGCCCTAGTGCCTCCTTGCGCCACATTAGCGTAATTTTTTATGCTAATGTGGCTCAAGGAGCCAATTGTCACCGCACCATATTTTCAAAGTGGTGCAATGCATGCATTGCGTCACTTTGTGACCCCTTGCGACACATTATGCCTGCATCAGACATAATGTATGCAAGGAGGGCGTTCCGGTGTTAGAAGGCCCGCAAAAATGTCGTCATTTTTGACGCCTACTCAGAGCAGGCGTTAAAATGACGCACCCATTGAAATCAATGGGCCTCCTTGCACTTTGCTACACTAGTGGCCATTTTTTTGTCGCAAGTGTAGCAAAGCACCACAATAGCATCAAAAATATTGACACTATTGTTCTAATGACCACCATGATGCACCATATTATAAATAAAATGCACACATGGTGTTGTTAGGTGGGCCAATGGCGACGCAAGAAAAGTGGAGCCTCAGTATTTATGCACGACTTTCTTGTGGATCTGGCCGCAAGTTTGATCTTTGCCATGATTCAGTGCAGCCAGAGAGTGATGGTAGGAAGGCAAATACCATAAAAGAGCACCTTCAGGAGAATAAGGAAAATCACTATATGTCATATTCCTTTAACTAACCAGCCACTCATAACTAGGAAGAGTGAGGAAAATAAGGGTATTAGACCGGCAAGCAGCCAGTCATGCTTCTCTCTGAGAGAAGAAAAAAAAACGCACACAGATTAAGGAGAGAAGGACCCACATGTGATGGAAAGGGACTGCATATCCAAATCACGTTTAATGGAGGAGAGGCAGAGAAGAGTGGCTAGTTTGGTTGGAAGTTCCTTCGAATGTTGGTTGGGTTCATAAAGCCAGAGGAAACAGTAAAGAACTAGGTTGATGTCCCACTACAAAGAGTACCTTGGATGAAAGAGGCAGATTCCTCGCATCAATCTACAGACTAAGGGATCTTTTAAAATAAAGATGGACCTCACCAGGGGGTGACCTAAGCAAACCCTTGACGTGTACACATTAATGGTGTCAGAGGAAAGACCATCGGTGTGAAGGCAACCTAAAATATTGACCACCTGTGAGGAAGGAATTGATTCACACATCATTCTGCCCAATTGTGTCAGATACTTTAGTAGGCTCTTCTAGTGCTGGGTGTCAATGAAGCAAAAACAGGTCTGGAATTCTCTGATGATAGTCTCAAAAATTAGCTTTAACTCTTGAAACAGACTAGGCCAAAAGGAGAAAGTGGCCCTGGAGCTCTAGAGTGTGAAGGCTCCCTGAGGGATCCTGCAGAATGTTTGGGTGGTTGGGAAGCAGATGGGGGAGTATCTCATGCACACTCCAATATGGTAGGACATCATGCCTCAGGATGCCAAAAGGGGGTCACTGGGGCTAGACGAGTCAGACAAATGTGATTATGGACCATAATTCAGGGAATCATAGAAAACTGAAAAAACATAGATCTGATAGAAGCTTCAGTCTTGGAGTTCGGTGTCTGTTGCCTGGTACTGGTGCCTGCCCATGAAGTGGTGAATTTTGTGGCTCAAGTGGGAGGGAAAAAGGTCCACTTCTAGGGGTCCTCATAGGTGCAGGATTGCCTGAAAGACCATGGGATCTAGCATACAGTCACTGGGCTTCCTCAGGTTCCTCGAATACCAGTTGGTGACAGAATTGGAGAATCCTAGAAGTAACTCCACTTGGAGTGTGAGGTGTCTTGCCAGGCAATAAAACAAGAAACCCTTTGCTGAGACAGCTAGATTCCTTGGCATGGTTCCTCTCAACTTGTTATAATGGACGTCAGATATGTTGCTTATCTGAAAGAGAATGGTGCTATGGTAGCGCACCTAAGGGTAATGCAGTGGCACAAAAATGCATTTGAGTTATTACATTTCTCATTCACAATCAGGACAAATGGACTTTAGTAACTGTGCAGTTCATATATTGTGGTGACAAATGCGGTGTTCTCAAACATTCTGAAAGGCAATTTTCGCTCTAGAAACATACATAAAGGTATCCATAAAAGTAAGCTACCAATGCAAGGTGGCAAACGCAGCAAATGAATATCCATGCTAGTAGGACATCAGGTCCAACAGGTGCCCCTGCGAGGTAGCAGTGTCCAAAGTGTGGTGATTGGAATAACCTTCCCCAGAACCTCACAGCCAAGTAACAACCAAAGGCTCCACATAGAATATCCTCAGCAACACACAAGAAACAAACAACACTCATAAAAAAGTCGGAATATGAAAGACTATCAGCATACCCGTATTTCATAGATTAATGCGTGTGCAAATACATATTTGTAATTAGCTTATTTATGCAGATTTCTTTGCAGGGGAGGAAATCCACGTCAGTTTGTTTTGGTCCACAGGAGCAATCCTACCAATCTATGACTATCATAGATATCCAGGAATGCTCCTGAGGATGCTGTAAATCCATAAAAAACACAATTGTTCCAAACACTAGAGAAAAGCTCAAAGCTTTGTGAATCATCTCAAAGATATTTCCTTTTGGTGAGAGGAGGGGGGTGCACCGATAATGATGGCTATTCAAATAAAAATATTGAAAATTGGCACCTTATTTTCTAGAGATCAACTGGAACCATACTCCACATTCTGGGGCTTCGGCTGAAAGCACCTGACATAAGTTAGCCTTTTTCCTCAACAGTAAAGCTAGATCATAACTCCGAACAGCGGCTTCAGAATGTGCCTTCACTGGATGAAAACTGTGTTGGTGCCACCAATTGTGCTACTGGTTCTAGATTCTTTTGCATTTGACACACAGCGACTTAAGCAAACTATACCAAGTGGCTAATATGTGGTATTCACAAAGGCAGCCAAACATCCCTGTCTTAGAATAGTCTGTTAGTCTGGGCAGTTTTCTAGGCAGTACAAGAGCTGAGTATCACATTGACAAGTCTAGGTCAGCCCCAAACATTATATGTGATCTCATGGAAAATATAGGCCCTCATTCCGAGCCTGGCGGGCGGCGGAGGCCGCCCGCCAGGCTTCCCCCCTCCGAAATACCGCTCCGCGGTCGTAAGACCGCGGAGGGTATTCCGAGTTTTCCCCTGGGCTGGCGGGCGGTCTTCACAAGACCGCCCGCCAGCCCAGGGGAAAACTCCCTTCCCACGATGACGCCGGCTCGTAATAGAGCCGGCGGAGTGGGAAGGTGCGACGGGTGCAGTTGCACCCGTCGCGTATTTCAGTGTCTGCTTTGCAGACACTGAAATACTTTTAGGGGCCTCTTACGGGGGCCCCGCGACTCCCCCTCCCGCCATCCGGTTCCCGGCGGGAGAACCGCCAGGAACTGGATGGCGGGAGGGGGAGTCGGAATCCCCATGCCGGCGCAGCATGCTGCGCCGGCTTGGAGGATTCCTTTGGGGCAGCGGGAAACCGGCGGGAGACTGCCGGTTTCCCTTTACTGACCGCGGCTAAGCCGCCGCGGTCAGAATGCCCCGCGGGGCACCGCCGGCCTGTCGGCGGTGCCACCGCGTCCCACGGCCCTGGCGGACTTGTTCCGCCAGGGTCGTAATGACCCCCATAGTGTATCAGGATATATATTCCACTGAACTGGTTGTGGAACTTTGCAGGGTGATGTCTGGGCCCTTCAGCCAAACATCTGGAGAGGAAAGGGGAACAGTATAAAGATGACCTCCTGACCAATCCTACTTAATTAAATCTGTTGCTACAGCATCCAGGGCTAGTCTCCAGCTGAACAAACACTTATTGAGTCCGGAAGTCCTCATCTTCGGCTCCACCCCCTCTGCATGGGAAGACGCCTAGTGGCCTGCCAATCTCGGAACCGCTCCGACTCCCACTGACCACGCACGCAACCTAGGATTCATCTTGGACCCCTCACTATCCATGACCCAGCAAGTCAATGCCATTTCCTCCTCCTGTTTCAACACCCTCTGCATGCTCTGAAAGATCTACAAATGGATACCCACGAAACCAGAAGAACAGTCACCCAAGCCCTCGTAAGCAGCAAGCTGGACTACGGCAATGCCCTCTATGCAGGAACCACGCCAAACTCCAGAAGAGGCTGCAATGCATCCAGAACGCCTCCGCACGCCTCATCCTGAACATCCCCTTCCACTGCCACATCACAGACCACCTGAAAAACCTGCACTGGCTCCCAGTCAACAAGAGAATCACCATCAAACTCCTCACCCATGCTCACAAAGCACTGCTCAACACCGGACCAGAATACCTCAACAGACGACTCTCCTTCTACACCCTGACCCGGCATCTCCGCTCCGCCGACCTCGCAAACCGTCCCACATGTCTGCAGAACTACAACCGGCGGCAGAGCATTCTCGTACCTCACCGCCAAAACGTAGAACACTCTTCCCACCCACCTGTGCTAGACCAAAGACCTCCTTACCTTCAGGAAATTTCTCAAGACCTGGCTGTTCGAGCAGTAGCAGTACCTCCCTCCCCACCTTCTTCCCCCTCCCCGCCTCAGCGCCTTGAGACCCTCATGGGTGAGTAGTGCGCTTTACAAATCCCTGATTGATTGATTAAGATTTGAGATGCAAATCGATTCATGACTACAAGCTTCAAAATAATCTTGAGATATAAAAAACACAATGAGGAACAAGGGAATTGGCGAAATCCCTCAAGTGCCTGGAATGCAGTATCTACCTAGCAAGATAGTCTGTGTGGAGAAAGCTGACTCCTTTACATAGTAACAATGCCCCACAATGCTATAAGAAAAGAAATTAAAGTTAACTAACCTAATAAATCTCAAAGTACATTGGCAACATATCAGCATGCCTATGGATAACGGCTGGAGAACAGGATACTTATTTTTTTATCAGAAGTAGCAAAAAGGATGGGTAGGGGTCATAGTACTCGTACTGATTCTTGATTGTTTTCCTACTTCCCTTGCTTTAGTAGACCTTTCCCAAAACCTGATGGGAAGTGTAGCTTTTATTTCTTTGGCAGCTATTAAAAGGGTGCCAGGATTGGGCAAATACTAGAAGTCTCTGGTCTTGCCATAAATCATAGCATGCAGAATGCCAGGGGGCACATTAAAATAGGCCCATCTTGACAGTGGCAATGCTGCAGGTGGATAAGCATGCATAGGCAGTGACAGTAGACTAGACAAGAAGGCACATAGAAGCAGGATTGGTAAGGGGTAGCAGGTGGGATATGCAGGAAGTGATGGCAGAGCAAAGGCTGGTGTTAATGGGGTGTATCTAGTGAAATAGGCCTGACCACAACCTATAAAAAACAGTAACCATTTTGCACATTTCAGGATGCAGAATCTGATGAGACTCGCACCACTGTGTGATGCAGGAGAATAAATTCAGATGAGGCCGATGCCTGACTTGCTCTACCCCACCTGGTCCATGAGAATCTCATTCTAGAGCAGGAAAATGTGATAAGAAAGCAACAGTGACACTCATGCAGTGCATTCACCAAGAGCTCATAGGAGTTAGGTTTGAGGCCTAATGTAGCACAAAACAGCATGTATGCACAGTGGGACACACAAGCGAGAAAGCTGTGCACATTCAGTAGCGAAACAAGATGCTGCATAACTACAGAAAATGTATCAGCCATCCCCCCGAGTTCTCTGCTATTTACGTGTAGCACTTGGTGCTCTACTCACTGGTAGCAGCATTAAGATTAATCAGAATGCAAATGATAAACAGCTCTACTTCAAAGTCTCCTCTGCTTCAGATATTCCAATGCCTCTAAAAGTGCCTGCACACCATCCAGACCTGAATATCCAGCACCTACTTGAAGTTCAACTCAAAAAGACAGATTTCCTGTTGTTTGACAAGAACAAGAAACAGTTAAAACCTGTCTCAGTGACTTGATGACTTCGAACCCCAAGTTTCTCCAAATGCCAAGGCACTTGGATCCACAATGGACACCAGCCTCACCCTCAAGGAACACATTGCCAAAAAACAAAGATGGCCTGGTACCAACTTTCTCTGCTAAAGAAAGTGAAACTTTTTCTTCCAGAAAGTGACTTCAGAACTGCAGTGCAAGAGCTTGCACTTTTGCATGTGGATGGTGGTAACGCCCTGCCAAAATCTTTTCATTTTATGTGACTGAAATTGCCTCTGCTTCAATAGATGTCAATGGGGAAAATCCTTTCCCCTGATTATTTTTCAAAATCTCCCACTTCCCTGTTCTAAAATGTTGTCATGCACGCACTAGACCGCTGTCATATGGACAGACTGAAGCTGTACTTCTTAACCCCCACTGGTGACTGTAGAAGATGACTTTATCTATCAATACTGAGCCTGGTGGAAAATGCTATACTCATCAGCAGTGTGGAATATTCAGGATGTACTAACATTGAGGCCATTATGGAAAAAAGTTATTTTCTTTTTAAAAATAAAGGATCACAGATACAGACAAGAAGAACAATTCTATTGAGTCGCATATACCATATTCTTTAGTTGATCCATTTCTATCACACATTTATAAATTTTGCAGTAGTTATACAAAAAGATTAAAACTACAAATATAAATTGCACTAAGGTCTCTAGTTCTCAAAAATGTTGAGGCAAATTTAGTGTGATCTAATTTCACTGGATGTTTTAATATGTTTCAGAAAGTGTTTGACCTGACATGCCTTAGGGTGGTAACGCCTAACTTTTTGACTGCCTCCCTCCACTTTTTGGACCCTGTTTTGCTGGCTTTTAGACTCTGCGCACTGTACCACTGCTAACTAGTGCTAAAGTGCATATGCTCTCTCCCTTTTTAAACATGGTAACTTTGGTTCATACCTGATTGGACTATTTAATTTACTTATAAGTCCCTAGTAATGTGCACTATATGTGCCTAGGGTCTGTAGATTAAATGCTACTAGTGGGCCTGCAGCACTGGTTGTGCCACCCACTTAAGTAGCCCCTTTAACCTTGTCTCAGGCCTGCCATTACAAGGCCTGTGTGTGCAGTTTCACTGCCACTTCGACTTGGCATTTAAAAGTACTTGCCAAGCCTAGAACTCCACTTTTTCTACATATGTCACCCCTAATGTATGCCCTAGGTAACCCATAGAGCAGGGTGCTGTGTGGGTAAAAGGCAGGACATGTACCTGTGTAGTTATATGTCCTGGTAGTGTAAAGCTCCTAAATTTGTTTTTACACTACTGTGAGGCCTGCTCCCTTCATAGGCTAACATTGGGGCTGCCCTCATACATTGTTGAAGGGGCAGCTGCTGATCTGAAAGGAGCAGGAAGGTCATATTTAGTATGGCAAGAAAGGTAATAAAAAATCCTGCTGACTGGTGAAGTCGGATTTAATATTACTATTCTAGAAATGCCACTTTTAGAAAGTGAGCATTTCTTTGCACTTAAATCTTTCTGTGCCTTACAATCCATGTCTGGGTGGGCTTGGTTGACATCTCCTTGTGCATTCACTCAGACACACTTGCATAGATCTGCATTTTGAATGGGTCTTCCTGGGCTGGGAGGGTGGAGGGCCTGCTCTCACACAAATGACTGCCACCCCCCCTACTGGGACCCTGGCAGACAGGATTGAACTGAAAGGGGACCTGGTGCACTTCTTAGCCACTCTTTGAAGTCTCCCCCACTTCAAAGGCACATTTGGGCATAAAACAGGGCCTCTGCCCTACCTCATCAGACACTTGCTAGAGAAGAAACCTGAACCAGAAACTACATCCTGCCAAGAAGAACTGCCGGGCTGCTCAAAGGACTCACCTGTCTGCTTTTCTACAAAGGACTGCTGCCTTGCTGTTGGCCTGCTGCCTTGCTGAACTCTTGTCTGGCTGTGAAAGTGCTCTCCAAGGGCTTGGATAGAGCTTACCTCCTGTTCCCTGAAGTCTCAGAAGCAAAAAGACTTCTCTTTTTCACGTGGACGCTTCGTGTGCGAAATTTTTAACGCACAGCTTGTTCCGTGGCGAGAAAAATGCTGCACACCGACGCTGATCGATGCGACGCCTTCGGGACGACCGGAACTTCGACGCACGACCCCCCAAGGACCACGCCGCCCGACTTCTAAAGGAGAAATTGACACAACGCCTGCCGTGAGAGCGAAACTTCGACGCACAGCCCCGCAGAACGACACGCAGCCGGAAAACAAGCAGGAGAATCCACGCCCAGACCCGGGGCATCTGGTAATCCCGTGACCCATAGAAAGAGACTGTCCGTGAGCCGGAAAACGACGCACGACGCACGACTTCCCCGCGTGAAAAATAGCGACGCAAGTCCGTGTGTGCTGGGGAGAAATCGACGCACACACTTTTTTTCCACGTATCTCTTCTTCTGCGGCCCTTTGCAGAGATTTTCCACTCCAAACCAGGTACTTTGTGCTTGAAAGAGACTTTGGGCCTGATTCTAACTTTGGAGGACGGTGTTAAACCGTCCCAAAAGTGGCGGATATACCACCTACCGTATTACGAGTTCCATAGGATATAATGGACTCGTAATACGGTAGGTGGTATATCCGCCACTTTTGGGACGGTTTAACACCGTCCTCCAAAGTTAGAATCAGGCCCTTTGTTTGCTTTTTAAAGACTTAAGACACTTTATATCACTTTTCAGTGATATCTTTACAAATTCACATTGCAACGTTATTCGTTTTGACCTACAAATATCCTGATAAATATTATATATTTTTCTAAACACTGTGTGGTGTATTTTTGTGGTGCTATATGGTGGTATTGTATGATTTATTGCACAGATACTTTACACATTGCCTTCTAAGTTAAGCCTGACTGCTCGTGCCAAGCTACCAGAGGGTGGGCACAGGCTAATTTTGGATTGTGTGTGACTTACCCTGAATAGAGTGAGGGTTCTTGCTTGGACAGAGGGTAACCTGACTACCAACCAAAAACCCCATTTATAACATTGGTGATCAACGGTGAGGATAGGACTTGTATTTGTGCAGTGACATACAGAAGCTAAGTATTTCACTACCTACCCACAGTTGAAGGTCAACTTGATTTTTATCTCTTTTTGCAAATTCGTTTTTTCCTGACAATTTTCAAAAACTAAATCCTCACTCAACATGTCTCTGACTGGGTCTCAAATAGGAGACTTTGACCTAGTCCTGTTGGATACATATACGGTGATGTTACCACTGCAATTGTGCCCCCTTCCAGACCAGGGAGCAGTGTCTCTGTGCAAAGCCTGATCGCAGAGGAAAGGAGAGAGGAAAGGGAGTTCCAATTGCAAATGGCAAAACTGAAAATTGAGGCTCAACAGGAGGAAAGAAGGGCAGAGAGAGAAGCCAAGCAAGCTGAGGCTGAAAGAGCAGCCAAACAGATTGAAGCTGAAAGAGCAGCCAAACAGATTCAAGCTGAAGCTGAAAGGGTAGCCAAACAAGCTTAAGCTGAAAGAGCAGCCAAACAGGTGGAAGCTGAAAGAGCTTTGGCTGAAAAGAAACTATTGTTGGTTCATGAACTGAGTCTCAAGGAGCTGGAGATCAAGGTGAGACAATCTGAATCCAGCAATAATGGTGGCAGCATACAGACAGGACCTGCTGGAGAAAAGAAGGTTTGTATACCCAAAAATGTGGTGCCCAATTTTGTGGTGGGAGATGACATAGATAAATGGTTAGCTGCTTATGAAGTTGCACTAAGGGCTCATGAGGTTCCTGAAGGGCAATGGGGGGTAACTATGTGGGGTTATGTGCCGCCATTGGGGAGGGACACACTTCTCACATTGGATCAACCTGATCAAAACACATACCCACTTCAGAAAGCCACTTTACTTAGCAAGTTTGGGCTGACCCCTGAGGGATACCGTCAGAGGTTCAGGGACAGCACCAAACAAACTACACAAACATGGGTAGATTTCTTTGACCTTTCCAGTAAGGCACTGAATGGATGGGTGCGGGGCAACAAACTAGATAATTATAAAGGACTATGGCCCTCATTACAACTTTGGCGGGCGGCGGAGGCCGCCCGCCAAAGTTGCTCTGCCAGAATACCGCTGCGCGGTCCAGAGACCGCCGCAGGTATTCAGAGTTTCCCGCTGGGCGGGCGGGCGACCGCCTTAAGGCCGCCCGCCCGCCCAGCGGGAAACCACCTTCAACAATGAAGCCGGCTCCGAATGGAGCCGGTGGAGTTGAAGGCGTGCGACGGGTGCTGCTGCACCCGTCGCGCTTTTCAGTGTCTGCAAAGCAGACACTGAAAAGCTTAGTGGGGCCCTGTTAGGGGGCCCCTGCAGTGTCCATGCCATGGGCATGGACACTGCAGGGGCCCCCAGGGGCCCCAAGACGCCCGTTCCCGCCGGCCAGGTTGTGGCGGTAAGAACCGCCAGAGCCAGGCCGGCGGGAAGGGGGTCGGAATCCCCATGGCGGCGCAGCATGCTGCGCCGCCATGGAGGATTCCCAGGGCAGCGGGAAACTGGCGGGAGACCGCCAGTTTTCCCTGTCTGACCGCGGCGTTACCGCCGCGGTCAGAATGCCATGTGGAGCACCGCCGGCCTGTCGGTGGTGCTCCCTCTGCCCTCCACCCTGGCGGATGCAATCCGCCAGGGTCATAATGAGGGCCTATATGACTTGATTCTGAGAGAGCATATACTCAATGTTACCTATACAGAGTTGCGCCAGCACTTGGTAGATAGTAAGCTGACTGATCCCAGGAAACATGCTGAGGAGGCGGACCTCTGGGTTAGCACCAGAGTGTCCAAAAAGGTACCTGGGGGGACTCCCACAAAGGTGGTCAGGGTTCCCAACAGAAGAAAGAGGGGGGAGATAAACTTACAGATAAGGAATTCTCAAAAGGCCCCCAAAAGAATTCCCAGGGAGGGGGTGGCAACCATTCCTTTTCCAGATTTGGGAAAAAGCCAGGGACATATGATAGGTCAGGGAAATCCAACCCCAAATGCATGGAGTGTTACCAGTATGGTCACTATAAAGGCGACCCCCAGTGCTCCAAAAGGGCACCGTCCACCACCGGACAGGCACCTGTGTTGACTAGTGTAGTACTTGGAGGGGAAATGGACCCAGATAGCTTTGGGAGCAGGTAGAGATTTCCCTAGTGTCCCTGGGAGAAAGAGAAATGGTGCCCAAAGCCCACATGCCCCGAAATACTTCCAAGTACAGGCAGTGGGTCACCATTGATGGGCAGAAGGTGGAGGCTCTGCGTGACACAGGAGCCAGTACGTCTACTATCCAGAGTAGGCTGGTGTCAACAGAGCAGATAGTCCCTAATACATTCCACCAGGTCATAGTCGCTGACAATCGTGAGAGTCACCTACTGGTGGCTCTGGTTCCCTTTGAGTGGGGGGGGGGTCTCTGGTACTCTGAAAGTAGCTGTGAGTCCTGCCATGCCTGTAGATTGTCTGTTAGGCAATGATCTTGAGCATACTGCTTGGAAAGAAGTAGAGCTCAGATCTCACCTGGAGATGTTAGGGTTACCTGAGTGGGTCTGCATGACCACACGGTCCATGGCTGCCCGGGAAGGGAGTCAAGGGCGTCTGGAGCCTGGAAAGATGGCCCAGACAGGTGCAAAAAGGGGGGGCCTGGGGCGCGGGAAACCCGCCTCCAATGTTCCCACGGTGGTAGACGAGGCCCCTGAGGAGGAGGAGGCCCCTGAGCCAACCGGGGAGGACATAGCTGCCCTGGGTAACCTACCTGAACTTTCTGGCTGGCAAGTAGAGGGGGGCCAAGCAGGGAAGCATTCTGCAAGGCGCAGAAAGAATGCCCCACCCTTGAGGGTCTGAGGAAGCAGGCCACAGACCACACAGCAGGTGACGCCTCTGGCGCTCACCATATTTACTGGGAGAATGATCTCCTTTACAGTGAGCGTAGGATTCCAGGTCCTGGGGCACACCGTGTGCTGGTGGTCCCCCATTGTTACCGGGAATTCCTACTAGGCCTGGCTCACGACATTCCCCTGGCAGGACACCTGGGCCAAGACAAGACCTTTGACAGGCTTAACACTCACTTTCATTGGCCCAGAATGAGGAAAGCCTCAGATAACTTCTGCAGAGCTTGCCAGACCTGCCAGGCTAGTGGGAAGGCAGGGAAACGGCTTAAAGCTCCCCTGCTCCCACTCCCAGTCGTTGGCACCCCCTTTGAAAGGGTGGGCATCAACATTGTTGGTCCCTTGGACCCCAAAACTGCCTTGGGCAACAGGTTTATCATGGTTTTGGTGGACCATGCCACCCGCTATCCAGAGGCAATACCTCTGAGAACAGTGACTGCACAGGTGGTGACCAGAGCCCTGTTGGGAATATTTACCCGTGTGGGGTTCCCTAAGGAGGTAGTGTCTGGCAGGGGCACAAACTTCATGTCTGCATACATGAAGACCCTGTGGGATGAGTGTGGGGTGACCTACCGGTTTACCACCCCTTATCATCCTCAAACCAATGGGCTTGTTGAGAGATTCAACCAGACCCTGAAGGGCATGATTGGTGGCCTGACTGAGGCCATGAGGCGTAAGTGGGACTTTCTCTTACCCTGCCTGTTGTTTGCTTATAGAGAGGTGCCCCAGAAAGGGGTGGGGTTCAGCCCCTTTGAGCTTCTCTATGGTCACCCTGTCAGGGCACCCCTAAGCATTGTTAATGAGGGCTGGGAGAAAGCTCCCGAGGCATCTCCCCAGGATGTGGTCAGCTACATGCTGGCCCTCCGCAAACAAACCCAACGCTTCTGGAAGCAGGACCAGAGTAACCTCGAGGCCAGTCAAGAGGTGATGAAGGAGTGGTATGACCAGAAGGCCACTCTAGTTGAGTTCTCACCTGGAGACAAAGTTTGGGCGAGGGAGCCAGTAGAGCCCAGGGCTCTCCATGACCGCTGGACTGGCCCCTTTGAGATCAAGGAACGTAAAGGGGAGGCCACTTACCTAGTGGACCTCAAGACCCCTAGGCACCCCCTAAGGGTCCTTGTGAGAAAACAGGGCTGATTGCAGAGGCCCCATAACTTTTTGCCCCCATTTTCCTCTTTTTGCTGGTGTTTTCCTGACTTTGATGGTGCCCTGGGTACTGCTAACCAGTCCCAGGGCCTGTGCTCTGTGTAAAATGGATATGCAAATTAGGCTAATTATAATTGGCTAAGTTAACCTACCTATAAGTCCCTAGTATATGGTAGGGCATGTAGGTTTAGGGACCACAGCATAGGTGGTGCACACCTAGGTGCACTGCTGATGTGCCAAGTGTCATTTTAAAAGCAAGCCTGCCTTGCTGGCTGCTTTTAAATTAAAGTTATATGCAAATTCGACTTTGGAATTAAAGGTACTTCCAAAGTCTTAAACTACCTTATTTTTACATATAAGTCACCCCTAAGGTGTGCCCTATGTGCCCCTAGGGCTGGGTGCCATGTAACTATAAGCAGGGACTTTATAAAAATAGATTTATAAGCCCTGGTGAGGTAAAAACAGCCAAATTCGTTTTTCCCTCATTGAAGTAAATGGCCTTCATAGGCTAGAATGGGCAGACTTTATTTTAAATTTTAAAGTCTCCTTAAATGTTGCATACCAAGAATTTGGTATCAAATTAATTGTTGTAATAAATCCTACAACTTCCAGTTGTTGGATTTAATATAACTAGTTCAGGTAAAAAGTTTAGACTTTACCTAAAAAGTTGCCAATTTCAGCTCTGCATTGTTTTTGCTGCTGTGCTCTGATTGGCCAGCCTGCAGCAGCTTCTGCCAGGCTGCCTTGATGAGGTGTGAAGTGGCCAGGCTTCACACAAAGGAATGTGCTTGGGGGAGAGAATCTCCCCTCAGCAGATGGTGAGGCAGGAAGGGGGAGGGCTGCCAAACTGGTCTTCAAAGGCAGAGAAGGACATTTGGAGCACCCAGCAAAACCCCCACATCCTGCAACCCCAGACAATTAGGTGCCCCCTTGATTAGATTAGGAGAGGGCAGGAGAGGGGTGTGTTTATGATTTTTAGCCACACCAGTGGGTGGGCTCAGCCAGATGTAACCTCCAAAAATCAGATTCATCCATGTTGGATTTTTAGAGACTGTTGCCTTCTGGGATGGATTTTTGCCACACTTCCCAGGAAGTGGTCATCACAGGGGGACGACCCTGTCCCTGATTGGAGAACCAGGGCCCCCCTGCTTTTCACCCAGGAGCAAGGATAAAACTGGCAGACCTGCACCCACACCTCAGATCCCCACCAAATTTCAAGAAGAAAGAACTTAAGGAGAAGAAGGACTGCCCTGCTGGACCCCTGGCCTGCACCTGGAACCTGCACTCAGAAGGACTGCACCAGCTGCACACTTGGGCTTCACCACAAGAAGGACTTTGCCTGGCTTCAACTGGTTCAAGGAGGGACTCCCTGTTTGCTACAGGTGAAAAATTGCTAACCAGAGTCCCCTGCACCAACTCCTGAAGAAAGCGACCAGCTGACCACTGTCCAGTGGCCAAAAAGGAGTTTGCGCCAGGTGCATTCTGGGAGTTGAAGTCCGCACCCCCCAAGGACCATCACAGAACTTCTGGACCCTTGGGGTGAGCTGTGGACCCCAAAAGAACCTTAAAAGAACATCTGGGTGCAGCCCCAGAAGTTTGGAAAAGATTTGAGAATTTTTGGAAAAAAGCTCCAGAGAGGGACCGACCCGCCGCGGAAATTCTAGCCGGCTTGCCTCAACCGCGACCCGGCCTGACTTCGTGGTTCGTCCCGGTAAAGAAAAACATCCAAAAAAGAGACTAAGTCCGAAGGTAAAAAGTTGACCGGGACCTCCCAGCCATCGTATCCGAGAAGGGCTCCATGGACGTCGGATCAAGATCCAGGTTTACCCCGGTCGAAGGATTTTCATCTCGAAAAAACGACTAAGTCCGAAGGTAAAAGTCTCCACTGAGGAAACCCACATCGCGTATCCGGACAAGGGCTCCAGGAGGTCGGATTCAACTGGCAGGTTCGTCCGGGTGAAGAAAAACTTCAAAATAAAGACTAAGTCAGAAGGTAACTTTTTAACCGAGGCCTCCCGCGACCTGTAGCCGAGCAGGGCTCCATCGCGGTCGACCTGAAAGTTTGACTTTGCCCCGGTCGAGGTGCAACCAGATGACCCGATTGGCGCTTTTTGTTTCTAAGCGCTAGAAAAGTAATAATTCTTTAAAAATTCATATCTCCGGTTCCCCTGAACCGATTTTAATCGTTTTTGTGTCATTTTAAAGATAAAAATATAAACTATTTTTATAAATTGGTTTTGGATTTTTAAACTGTTTCCTGTGTTTTATTTAATTACTGTTTTGTGATATTTGAATGCTTTACACTTTGCGGGTCATTCCGACCCTGGCGGTCGGTGGCCGCCAGGGCCACCGACCACGGGAGCACCGCCAACAGGCTGGCGGTGTTCCTACGAGCATTCTGACCGCGGCGGTTTAGCCGCGGTCAGACGCGGAAAGCCAGCGGTCTCCCGCTGACTTTCCGCCGCTCGTAGGAATCCTCCATGGCTGCGGAGCGCGCTCCGCAGCCATGGAGGATTCCGACTCCCCCTCCCGCCATCCAGTTCCTGGCGGTTCTCCCGCCGGGAACCGGATGGCGGGAGGGGGAGTCGCGGGGCCCCTGGGGGCCCCTGCCGTGCCCATGCCTATGGCATGGGCACGGCAGGGGCCCCCGTAAGAGGGCCCCTAAAAGTATTTCAGTGTCTGCAAAGCAGACACTGAAATACGCGACGGGTGCAACTGCACCCGTCGCACCTTCCCACTCCGCCGGCTCTATTACGAGCCGGCGTCATCGTGGGAAGGGAGTTTTCCCCTGGGCTGGCGGGCGGTCTTGCGAAGACCGCCCGCCAGCCCAGGGGAAAACTCGGAATACCCTCCGCGGTCTTTCAACCGCGGAGCGGTATTTCGGAGGGGGGAAGTCTGGCGGGCGGCCTCCGCCGCCCGTCAGACTCAGAATGAGGGCCTTTGTCTCCTAAGTTAAGCCTTGACGCTCGTTGCCAAGCTACCAAGGGTTGAGCTGGGATTAATTTACTGAGACCTAACTGTACCTAGGTGGAGGTTAGTGGCTTGTTGTTAGGTATAGGTACCTACCTGCCCTACCAATAACCCATTTTCCAACATAATTGGAAGCAGCGACGGGATCCTGTACTTGTGTTCAATATCACGTTACAGTTTTAGGTAAAACAAATTAAAAATCCTTTAAATTGTCCTAGTGCAAAAATTGTTTTTAATTTTTAATTTGGATTAATTTCAATTATTGAATTTTTGTAATTTTTCTAAATTCTTGTTTCCAATTTTTGCAAAAAGTTTTTGTTGACACAAAACTAGGGAACCATGGAGCTTGATCTGGCTAGCCTACCCACACTGACAGTAGTCCATCTTAGGGGGTTGTGTATTGAAAGAGGGTTGCCTGCAACCACTGATCTCAGGAAGCAAATCCTGATCACATCCCTGACAGCATGGGCTGAGGCCCAAGAGGTAGAGTCAGAAGAAGCTCCAGAGGAGGGAGAAAGAAGGGAGGATGCAAGCTCTAACCACTCAGGGGAGGGAAGGCATCTGAGCCCAAGTGAGGATGAGGAAGAACGGTCCTCAGTAAATACAGTCACTAGGGGCAGATCCAAAGCTAGTGGTGGGAAGGGGGTCCTTTCAGGAGGAGAGAACCCATCCATCAGAGAAAGACAGCTGGAGGCCCAGCTAGCATACATAGCTTTGGAAGCAGAGAAGCTGGCCCTAGAAAAGAAAAAGTGGGCATACAAAGAGAAAAGAGATGGAAGCAGCGATAAAGAAGCTGAGGTGTCCATGGGTGGGGAAGTTTGCCCCAGATTACCCAAGGGGGTAGTTCCTGCTTATGTAGAGGGGGATGACATAGATAAGTGGCTGGGGGCCTTTGAGAGGGCACTCCAAATGAGAAGGGTTAGGCCTCAATACTGGGGTTCCCTTTTGTGGGAGTTGGTCCCCAACTCAGGGAGGGATAGGCTTCTGACCTTAAGGGGGGAGGAGGCAGATTCATACCCTAGTATGAAGAGGTGCTTAGCCAAGAAGTTTGGTCTGACCCCAGAGCAATATAGAATGAAGTTCAGGGACACCCAGAAGGTCAGTACCCAGTCTTGGGTTGACTTTGTGGACATTTCACTAAAGGCACTAGAGGGCTGGATTATTGGTAACAAAGTAGATACTTATGAGGGGTTATACAATCTGATCATGAGAGAGCACATCTTGACCAATTGTACCCAAGAAAGGTTACGCCAGCATCTAGTGGACTCTAAGCAGACCAACCCTAGAGAGCTAGGGGAGGCAGCTGATGAGTGGTTGAGAACCAGGGTGGTTGTCAAGTCCCAGGGGGGAGACTCCAAGAAGGGGGGGACAGGTCCCCAAAAACCTAAGGAGGGAGGTGGTATGCCCACCACAGAGACTCCCTCTGTACCCCAGAACCCTAAGAAGGAGGAGAGTAAATCCCACTCCCACTCTGACAAGCAGAGACAGGGAGACCCAGGGTTAAAAAAACTATTGGACAGTAGGGCTTGCTTTGACTGTCAGCAGACAGGTCACTTCAGAGGAGATGCAGCCTGTCCAAGGAAGGTGGTTAGCACTGGGCTGTCCAGTGTAGCCATAGAGGAGGATTCCTCAGATGATGAAGTCCTCCTAGCATTGTGCTGGGAGACAGGACCAGATGGTAAGCTGGTGATCCCTGAGGGTGGGAGTAGGCACTTCCACCACATTCAAGTGAATGGGATCCCTACCACTGGCCTGAGAGACACCTGTGCCAGTCACACTATAGTGAGTGACCGGTTAGTGACCCCAGACATGTATGTCCCAGGAAAGACAAAGAAAGTCAGGATAGCCACAGGGGAGGTCACCTCCAAACCTGTAGCCATAGTGCCCCTAGAGAGGGAGGGTATCCTTGACTGTTTTAGGGTGGTAGTCAGTGCTGACCTTCCCCTAGATAGTATCCTGGGCAATGACCTCCCAGAGGTGAGTCTGGTCACAGATGGGGTGGTCGCCCAGGGCGCCCCCCCAACCCAAAGTCCTGGGGAGTCAGTCCCTACAGTTAGGAGACAGGGGTCCCCAAGAAAAGGAAAGAAGAAAAGGAAGGGTAGGCCACTCTTAAAGAGAGTTCCAGGGAGCCAAGGGCCTTCTGCCCCAGTAAGGGGGGAGCCCAGAGTTGGCACTGGTGAGGCCTCACCTGACCCCAAGGAAGTCCTGAGTAGTCAGGCAGCTGTCCAGATGCAAGGTGTTGCCCCTGCACTGACAGAAGGAAGAGTGGAAGGAGGGTGTCTGCCACAGGAGGTGGTAGCCCCCCACTCTAGACAGCTAGAGGGGTGCCAGGACCCCAAAGATGCCCCTAAAGCAGCTCAGCCACCTGTCAGTGGAGAGCTTAAGGTGTGGTTCTGGGTACTGACAGCTGTCAGTAGCCTCTGCTGGGTGCTAGCCTTCCTGGCAGCAATGTACTTGGCCTGGGAGGCAGACCCCAGGGCCAATAGCAAAGTAGGCCCCCTGACCCTATTGGTCATGGTGGGGTTACTCAAGTGTTGGGTGACCTCTTTGGGTAAGCTAGGTGTTGCCCTAGCAAAGTTTGGAGTAGGGGAGGTGGGCACCTCACTACCCAAGTTGGCAGAGAGAAAGGAGGAAGACCCCCCTAGAGGAAAGTTTCAGTTTGAGTTGGGTCCTTTTACTGTTGGGATGGCTTCACTACCCATAGGGAGTGACCCTGACAGGAGGAAATAAGGCAGAGTAGGACCTGCAAAGGGACAGCCAGTTTTCTTCACTGTCTTCCTCGCCTAACAAGCCAGGAAGACTCTCCCAGGGTTGGGCTGAGTCTCCTGGGCGTGTGGGCTGGGGGGGGTTGTGTGAGAAAACAGGGCTGATTGCAGAGGCCCCATAACTTTTTGCCCCCATTTTCCTCTTTTTGCTGGTGTTTTCCTGACTTTGATGGTGCCCTGGGTACTGCTAACCAGTCCCAGGGCCTGTGCTCTGTGTAAAATGGATATGCAAATTAGGCTAATTATAATTGGCTAAGTTAACCTACCTATAAGTCCCTAGTATATGGTAGGGCATGTAGGTTTAGGGACCACAGCATAGGTGGTGCACACCTAGGTGCACTGCTGAGGTGCCCAGTGTCATTTTAAAAGCAAGCCTGCCTTGCTGGCTGCTTTTAAATTAAAGTTATATGCAAATTCGACTTTGGAATTAAAGGTACTTCCAAAGTCTTAAACTACCTTATTTTTACATATAAGTCACCCCTAAGGTGTGCCCTATGTGCCCCTAGGGCTGGGTGCCATGTAACTATAAGCAGGGACTTTATAAAAATAGATTTATAAGCCCTGGTGAGGTAAAAACAGCCAAATTCGTTTTTCCCTCATTGAAGTAAATGGCCTTCATAGGCTAGAATGGGCAGACTTTATTTTAAATTTTAAAGTCTCCTTAAATGTTGCATACCAAGAATTTGGTATCAAATTAATTGTTGTAATAAATCCTACAACTTCCAGTTGTTGGATTTAATATAACTAGTTCAGGTAAAAAGTTTAGACTTTACCTAAAAAGTTGCCAATTTCAGCTCTGCATTGTTTTTGCTGCTGTGCTCTGATTGGCCAGCCTGCAGCAGCTTCTGCCAGGCTGCCTTGATGAGGTGTGAAGTGGCCAGGCTTCACACAAAGGAATGTGCTTGGGGGAGAGAATCTCCCCTCAGCAGATGGTGAGGCAGGAAGGGGGAGGGCTGCCAAACTGGTCTTCAAAGGCAGAGAAGGACATTTGGAGCACCCAGCAACACCCCCACATCCTGCAACCCCAGACAATTAGGTGCCCCCTTGATTAGATTAGGAGAGGGCAGGAGAGGGGTGTGTTTATGATTTTTAGCCACACCAGTGGGTGGGCTCAGCCAGATGTAACCTCCAAAAATCAGATTCATCCATGTTGGATTTTTAGAGACTGTTGCCTTCTGGGATGGATTTTTGCCACACTTCCCAGGAAGTGGTCATCACAGGGGGACGACCCTGTCCCTGATTGGAGAACCAATGCCCCCCTGCTTTTCACCCAGGAGCAAGGATAAAACTGGCAGACCTGCACCCACACCTCAGATCCCCACCAAATTTCAAGAAGAAAGAACTTAAGGAGAAGAAGGACTGCCCTGCTGGACCCCTGGCCTGCACCTGGAACCTGCACTCAGAAGGACTGCACCAGCTGCACACTTGGGCTTCACCACAAGAAGGACTTTGCCTGGCTTCAACTGGTTCAAGGAGGGACTCCCTGTTTGCTACAGGTGAAAAATTGCTAACCAGAGTCCCCTGCACCAACTCCTGAAGAAAGCGACCAGCTGACCACTGTCCAGTGGCCAAAAAGGAGTTTGCGCCAGGTGCATTCTGGGAGTTGAAGTCCGCACCCCCCAAGGACCATCACAGAACTTCTGGACCCTTGGGGTGAGCTGTGGACCCCAAAAGAACCTTAAAAGAACATCTGGGTGAAGCCCCAGAAGTTTGGAAAAGATTTGAGAATTTTTGGAAAAAAGCTCCAGAGAGGGACCGACCCGCCGCGGAAATTCTAGCCGGCTTGCCTCAACCGCGACCCGGCCTGACTTCGTGGTTCGTCCCGGTAAAGAAAAACATCCAAAAAAGAGACTAAGGCCCTCATTCTGACCTTGGCGGGCGGCGGAGGCCGCCCGCCAAAGTCCCGCCGTCAGGTTACCGTTCCGCGGTCGAAAGACCGCGGCGGTAATTCTGACTTTCCCGCTGGGCTGGCGGGCGGTCGCCTTCAGACCGCCAGCCAGCCCAGCGGGAAAGAGGCTTCCACGATGAAGCCGGCTCGGAATCGAGCCGGCGGAGTGGAAGCTGTGCGACGGGTGCAGTTGCACCCGTCGCGTATTTCACTGTCTGCGCAGCAGACAGTGAAATACATGTAGGGGCCCTCTTACGGGGGCCCCTGCAATGCCCATGCCAGTGGCATGGGCACTGCAGGGGCCCCCAGGGGCCCCGAGACCCCCCCTACCGCCATCCGGATCTCGGCGGTCCGACCGCCGGGATCTGGATGGCGGTAGTGGGGGTCGGAATCCCCGCGGCGGTGCAGCAAGCTGCGCCGCCGCGGAGGATTCAATGGGGCCGCGGTACACTGGCGAGACCCCGCCAGTGGTGCCGGTCCGACCGCGGCTTTACCGCCGCGGTCGGAATCCCCATTGGAGCACCGCCGGCCTGTCGGCGGTGCTCCCGCGGTCCTCCGCCCTGGCGGTCAAAGACCGCCAGGGTCAGAATGAGGGCCTAAGTCCGAAGGTAAAAAGTTGACCGGGACCTCCCAGCCATCGTATCCGAGAAGGGCTCCATGGACGTCGGATCAAGATCCAGGTTTACCCCGGTCGAAGGATTTTCATCTCGAAAAAACGACTAAGTCCGAAGGTAAAAGTCTCCACCGAGGAAACCCACATCGCGTATCCGGACAAGGGCTCCAGGAGGTCGGATTCAACTGGCAGGTTCGTCCGGGTGAAGAAAAACTTCAAAATAAAGACTAAGTCAGAAGGTAACTTTTTAACCGAGGCCTCCCGCGACCTGTAGCCGAGCAGGGCTCCATCGCGGTCGGCCTGAAAGTTTGACTTTGCCCCGGTCGAGGTGCAACCAGATGACCTGATTGGCGCTTTTTGTTTCTAAGCGCTAGAAAAGTAATAATTCTTTAAAAATTCATATCTCCGGTTCCCCTGAACCGATTTTAATCGTTTTTGTGTCATTTTAAAGATAAAAATATAAACTATTTTTATAAATTGGTTTTGGATTTTTAAACTGTTTCCTGTGTTTTATTTAATTACTGTTTTGTGATATTTGAATGCTTTACACTTTGTCTCCTAAGTTAAGCCTTGACGCTCGTTGCCAAGCTACCAAGGGTTGAGCTGGGATTAATTTACTGAGACCTAACTGTACCTAGGTGGAGGTTAGTGGCTTGTTGCTAGGTATAGGTACCTACCTGCCCTACCAATAACCCATTTTCCAACAGTCCTCCATCACAACTGGCTCAAACCTCACTTTGAGAGGTCTGAGGTCAGTATGCTCCTGGTCACAGATGAGGGCATGGAAGAGGAGAGTGAACCTCTCCCCGACCTCCTCGCTGTCAAAGAAGGGGATGGGTCAGTAGGGGGTGTCATTCTCTCTGACTCCCTGACTCCAACCCTGAGAGGGGACTGTTATGAGCTGTTAGAGCAGTTCTCCCCCCTGTTCTCCCTTACTCCTGGACTAACCCACCTCTGTGTGCATGACATTGACACAGGTGACAGTTCCCCTGTAAAGAACAAAATTTACAGGTTGTCGGATAAGGTGAAGGCCAGCATCAAGGAGGAGGTCTCCAAGATATTGACTTTGGGGGTTATTGAGAAATCCAGTAGTCCCTGGGCCAGCCCTGTGGTATTGGTTCCTAAGGCTACTGCCCCAGGTGCAAAGCCAGAACTCCGGTTCTGTGTGGACTACCGGGGTCTCAATTCAGTCACCCGGACTGATGCTCACCCCATCCCCCAAGCTGACGAGCTCGTTGCCAGGCTAGGCGCTGCCAATTTCCTGAGTACGTTCGATCTTACTTCCGGGTACTGGCAGATTGGCCTGACTGAGGGGGCTAAAGAAAGATCCGCTTTTTCCACCCCTGATGGCCATTACAAATTCTGGGTGATGCCATTTGGGCTGAAAAATACCTCCACTACCTTCCAACGGTTGGTTAATGGGGTCCTAGCTAGTAAAGATGCCTTCTGTGCAGCTTACCTGGACGACATAGCTGTCTACAGTTCCAGCTGGGAGGAACACCTGCTCCACCTCAAGGAGGTACTTCAGGCCTGACTATCAAGGCTAGTAAGTGCCAGATTGGGCAGGGTTCCGTGGTGTACTTGAGACAACTAGTAGGTGGTGGCAATGTGCAGCCACTCCAGTCCAAGATTGAAACTATCAAGGCCTGGCAACCACCTAGAACACAGACTGAGATGAGAGCCTTTTTGGGCCTCACTGGATACTACCGCAGGTTCGTCAAGGGCTATGGTACCATTGTGTCCCCCTTGACAGAACTCACTTCCAAGAACCAACCTAGGTTGGTGAATTGGACAGAGGCCTGTCAGAAAGCCTTTGATTCTCTGAAGGACGCCATGTGCACGGCCCCCGTGCTCAAGGCCCCTGACTTCTCCCAGGAATTTATTGTGCAGACAGACGCTTCAGAGCATGGTATAGGGGCTGTTCTAGCACAGCTGAATGAGGAGGGCTCAGACCAACCAGTAGTCTTTATTAGCAGAAGACTATTACCACGGGAACAAAGGTGGAGTGCTATTGAGAGAGAAGCATTTGCTGTGGTCTGGGCACTGAAGAATCTAAGACTCTACCTGTTTGGGACTCACTTCCGGGTTCAGACAGACCACAGGCCCCTCAGATGGCTCATGCAGATGAGAGGTGAGAATCCAAAACTCTTGAGATGGTCCATTTCCCTACAGGGGATGGACTTTACGGTGGAGCATCGCCCAGGGGTTGACCACACCAATGCTGATGGTCTCTCCAGATACTTCCGCCTTTGCGATGAGAGATCCCAGGAGGTCGGGTAGCTCTCCCCACTTTCAGCTATGGGGGACACATGTTAGACCTGACATGCCTTAGGGTGGTCACCCCTAACTTTTTGCCTGCCTCCCTCCACTTTTTGGACCCTGTTTTGCTGGCTTTTAGACTCTGCGCACTTTACCACTGCTAACCAGTGCTAAAGTGCATGTGCTCTCTCCCTTTTTGGATCATACCTGATTGGACTATTTAATTTACTTATAAGTCCCTACTAATGTGCAATATATGTGCCTAGGGCCTGTAGATTAAATGCTACTTGGGCCTGCAGCACTGGTTGTGCCACCCACTTAAGTAGCCCCCTTAACCTTGTCTCCGGCCTGCCATTAGAAGGCCTGTGTATACAGTTTCACTGCCACTTCGACTTGGCATTTAAAAGTACTTGCCAAGCCTAGAACTCCCCTTTTTCTACATATAAGTCACCCCTAATGTGTGCCCTAGGTAACCCCTAGAGCAGGGTGCTGTGTGGGTAAAAGGCAGGACATGTACCTGTGTAGTTATATGTCCTGGTAGTGTAAAACTCCTAAATTCGTTTTTACACTACTGTGAGGCCTGCTCCCTTCATAGGCTAACATTGGGGCTGCCCTCATACATTGTTGAAGGGGCAGCTGCTGATCTGAAAGGAGCAGGAAGGTCATATTTAGTATGGCCAGAATGGTAATACAAAATCCTGCTGACTGGTGAAGTCGGATTTAATATTACTATTCTAGAAATGCCACTTTTAGAAAGTGAGCATTTCTTTGCACTTAAATCTTTCTGTGCCTTACAATCCACGTCTGGCTGGGCTTGGTTGACAGCTCCTTGTGCATTCACTCAGACACACCCCAAACACAGGGTACTCAGCCTCACTTGCATAGATCTGCTTTTTGAATGGGTCTTCCTGGGCTGGGAGGGTGGAGGGCCTGCTCTCACACAAATGACTGCCACACCCCCTACTGGGACCCTGGCAGACAGGATTGAACTGAAAGGGGACCTGGTGCACTTCTTAGCCACTCTTTGAAGTCTCCCCCACTTCAAAGGCACATTTGGGCATAAAACAGGGCCTCTGCCCTACCTCATCAGACACTTGCTAGAGAAGAAACCTGAACCAGAAACTACATCCTGCCAAGAAGAACTGCCGGGCTGCTCAAAGGACTCACCTGTTTGCTTTTCTTCAAAGGACTGCTGCCTTGCTGTTGGCCTGCTACCTTGCTGAACTCTTGTCTGGCTGTGAAAGTGCTCTCCAAGGGCTTGGATAGAGGACCAAAAAGACTTCTCTTTTTCACTTGGACGCTTCGTGCGCCAACATTTTTGACGCACAGCTTGTTCCGCGGCGAGAAAAATGCTGCACACCGACGCTGAGCGATGCAACGCCTTCGGGACGACCGGAACTTCGACGCACGGCCCCCCAAGGACAACGCCGCCCAACTTCTAAAGGAGAAATCGACACGACGCCTGCCGTGAGAGCGAAACTTCGACGCACAGCCCGCAGAATGACGCACAGCCGGAAAACAAGCAGGAGAATCCACGCACAGACCCGGGACATCTGGTAATCCCCGCGACCCATAGAAAGAGACTGTCCCCGCGCCGGAAAACGACGCACGACTTCCCCGCGTGAAAAATAACGACGCAAGTCCGTGTGTGCTGGGGAGAAATCGACACACACACTGTTTTTCCATGTATCTCTTCTTCTGCAGCCCTTTGCAGAGATTTTCCACTCCAAACCAGGTATTTTGTGCTTGAAAGAGACTTTGGGGGTTATTACAACTTTGGAGGAGGTGTTAATCCGTCCCAAAAGTGAGGGTAAAGAGACGGATATACCACCAGCCGTATTACGAGTCCATTATATCCTATGGAACTCGTAATACGAATGGTGGTATATCCGTCACTTTTGGGACGGATTAACACCTCCTCCAAAGTTGTAATAACCCCCTTTGTTTGCTTTTTAAAGACTTAAGACACTTTATATCACTTTTCAGTGATATCTTTACAAATTCACATTGCAACTTTATTCGTTTTGACCTACAAATATCCTGATAAATATTATATATTTTTCTAAACACTGTGTGGTGTATTTTTGTGGTGCTAAATGTGGTATTGTATGATTTATTGCACAAATACTTTACACATTGCCTTCTAAGTTAAGCCTGACTGCTCGTGCCAAGCTACCAGAGGGTGGGGACAGGCTAATTTTGGATTGTGTGTGACTTACCCTGACTAGAGTGAGGAAAACGAGCTGCACTTAGAAAAAAAAAAACGAAACCTTTTGTTTCTGATTTTTTCAGGGCAGGTAGTGGTCCCTTGGACCACTGCCTGCTCTGAAAAAATAATTTTGGGTCCAGTCACAAAGGGGAAGGGGTCCCATGGGGACCCCTTCCTGTTTGCGAGTGGGTTACCATCCACTTCAAGTGGATGGTAACTGCGACTCCAATTGCGACCGCGTACGCGGTCGCAAATGGAATTGTATACCACTGCGACTCGCAAATAGGAAGGGAACACCCCTTCCTATTTGCGACTTGGAAATGCATTTTGCGAGTCGGTTCCGACTCGCAAAATGCATTTCTACATAGCAAACACGCATTTGCGACTCGCAAACGGCGATTTTCGCCGTTTGCGAGTCGCAAAGTGTTTGCTACATCTGGCCCTTAGTCTGATATAGCACACTGTGTGCTAATTTGCATTTAAAGAAAACATATTTAATACTTAAATAGTGTTCACTGAGTAGTAACCAGCAAGTAATTCTGAAATCACACAGTAGGTTTGGACCTTTCTGACAAAAATGAAACCAAAATAGTGAATGTATTCTTGGGGTAATCAGCAAATCATTCTCAAAGCACCAGGAGAAAATTCATAATGTTAAAAAGAAAAGATGCCTGTGGAGGTCTTCAAATCACGTTCAAATCATCAAGAACAATTGGATCTTATCAAGTGATCAGATACTTATTCTTAAATCCTCCTGAAGTCATCAGGAACAGTCACACCTTGTGAAGTCATCAGATACTCATTCTTAAATCCTCCTGAAGTCATCAGTAATAGTCACACCTTGTGAAGTAATCAGATACTCATTTTTAAATCCTCTTGAAGGCATCAGAATTAGTCACACCTTTTGAAGTCATCAGATACACATTTTCAAGTCATCCGCGAATCATCAGGCTCAGGTTTCTAAACTTTGCTGCTGACTTCAAGAGCTTGATGATGTCTGATGATGAGGAAATGATCTCTATAGTAGTTGGATGATCTTCCAATGACTCTGGGATGGCTTCTAAAGTAATCCTGTATGACATGGGAATCGATGTAAAACCATAAAACTGAATAAAAACAATTTGTTTCTTATGCCCCTTATGGCGTGGGACTTATAATAAAACAGTTAACACCCGGCATAGTGTTTGCTACTACAGTTCTATAGCAATGCACGTATCAAACTGATGCTTTATGGTGTTATGGCCCGACTACTATGCGTCGGAGGAACAACAACAAATTCATCAGCAGGAGGCTGCGAGGGCCGATTCCCAGAATCCACTTCAGGATGTTTTTTGATCTGCAGTGGACCCTGCTATGAAATCACGTATGACGCTATAGGCTCTTCTGTAGCTGCCTCATTTGGTAAATTCATTTCTCAGTTAATGCAATGTCATCGGGACGTGGCTTACACGTGAATTTCTCGACGCAGAATAGGAAAGTCTCTTGGATAACGAGGCAAGGCGGTATCATGATACAGCATGTTCTAAGCTATCAAGTTCCAGAGAGGCAGCATGCTCAATGAATGGCCTTGTAGTTGAAAAGCCTGAAGGAAGGAGTGTTGGACCGATTGGCAGTTTTCAGGATCTCAGCCAGGCAACAAACAGAGGCCTTAAAAGTCATTGCACTTCGAGAGGAGCGAGCACCAAACTTGGAGACACCAAGGGCCAGATTTACAAGGCCCTAGTGCCTCCTTGCGCCACATTAGCGTCACTTTTTTACGCCAATGTGGCTCAAGGAGCCAATTGTCACCGCACCATATTTACAAAGTGGTGCAATGCATGCATTACGTCACTTTGTGAGCCCTTGCGACACATTATGCCTACGTCAGACATAATGTATACAAGGAGGGCGTTCTGGTGTTAGAAGGCCCGCAAAAATTGCGTCATTTTTAACACCTGCTCAAAGCAGGCGTTAAAATGATGCACCCATTGAAATCAATGGGCCTCCTTGCACTTTGCTACACTAGTGTCAATTATTTTGTCGCTAGTGTAGCAAAGCACCACAATAGAATCAAAAATATTGACGCTATTGTTCTAATGACCACCACGATGCACCATGTTATAAATAAAGTGCACACATGGTGTTATTAGGTGGGGAAATGGCGACGCAAGAAAAGTGGAGCCTCAGTATTTATGCACGACTTTCTTGTGAATCTGGCCCCAAGTTTGATCTTTGCCATGATTCAGTGCAGCCAGAGAGTGATGTTAGGAAGGCAAATGCCATAAAAGAGCACCTTCAGGGGAATAAGGAAAATCACTAAATGTCATATTCCTTGAACTAACCAGCCACTCATAACTAGGAAGAGTGAGGAAAATAAGGGTATTAGACCGGCGAGCAGCCAGTCATGCTTCTCTCTGAGAGAAAAAAAAAAACACATGCACACAGATTAAGGAGAGAAGGACCCACATGTGATGGAAAGGGACTGCATATCCAAATCACGTTTAATGGAGAAGAGGCAGAGAAGAGTGGCTAATTTGGTGAGAAGTTCCTTCAGTAGTTGGTTGGGTTTATAAAGCCAGAGGAAACAGTAAAGAACTAGGTTGATGTCCCACTACAAAGAGTACCTTGGATAGAAGAGGTAGATTCCTCGCATCAATCTACGGACTAAGGGATCTTTTAAAATAAAGATGGGCCTCACCAGGGGGTGACCTAAGCAAACCCTTGAAGAGTACACATTCATGGTGTCAGAGGAAATACCATTGGTGCGAAGGCCACCTAAAATATTGACCCCCTGTGAGGAAGGAATTGATTCACACATCATTCTGCCCAATTGTGTCAGATACGTTTGTAGTCTCTACTAGTGCTGGGTGCCAATGAAGCAAAAACAGGTCTGGAAGTCTCTGATGATAGTCTCAAGAATAAGCTTTAACTCTTGAAACAGACTAGGCCAAAAGGAGAAAGTGGCCCTGGAGCTCTAGAGTGTGAAGGCTCCCTGAGGGATCCTGCAGAATGTTTGGGTGGTTGGCAAGCAGATGGGGGAGCACACTCCAATATGATAGGACATCATGCCTCAGGATGCCAAAAGAGGGTCACTGGGGCTAGACGAGTCAGGCAAATGTGAATATGGACCGTAATTCAGGGAATCATAGAAAACTGAAAAAAACATAGATCTGATAGAAGCTTTAGTCTTGGTGTTTGGTGTCTGTTGCCTGGTCTTGGTGCCTGCCCATGAAGTGGTGAATTTTGTGGCTCAAGTGGGAGGGAAAAAGGTCCACTTCTAGGGGTCCTCAGAGGTGCAGGATTGCCTGAAAGATCTAGGGATCTAGCATACAGTCACTGGGCTTCCTCAGGTTCCTCGAATACCAGTTGGTGACAGAGTTGGAGAATCCTAGAAGTAACTCCACTTGGAGCGTGAGTTGTCTTGCCAGGCAGTAAAACCAGAAACCCTTTGCTGAGACAGCTAGATTCTTTGGCATGGTTCCTCTCAACTTGTTATAATGGACGTCAGATATGTTGCATATCTGAAAGAGAATGGTGCTATGGTAGTGCACCTAAGGGTAATGCAGTGGCACAAAATTAATTTGAGTTATTAAATTTCTCATTCACAATCAGGACAAATGGACTTTAGTAGCTGTGCAGTTCATATATTGTGGTGACAAAT
This sequence comes from Pleurodeles waltl, assembly GCF_031143425.1. Classification (NCBI taxonomy): domain Eukaryota; kingdom Metazoa; phylum Chordata; class Amphibia; order Caudata; family Salamandridae; genus Pleurodeles; species Pleurodeles waltl. The sequence continues at coordinate 69,536,408 of NC_090441.1, read as the reverse complement.
GCGGTGTTCTCAAACATTCTGAAAGGCAATTTTCGCTCTAGAAACATTCATAACGTTATCCTTAAAGGTAAGCTACCAATGCAAGGTGCCAAACGCAGCAAATGAATATTCATGCTAGTAGGACATCAGGTCCAACAGGTGCCCCTGCGAGGCAGCAGTGTCCAAAATGTGGTGATTGGAATAACCTTCCCCAGAACCTCAAAGCCAAGTAACAACCAAAGGCTCCACATAGAATATCCTCAGCAACACACAAGAAACAAACAACAATCATAAAAAAGTCGGAATATGAATGACTATCAGCATACCCGTATTTCATAGATGAATGCGTGTGCAAATACATATTTGTAATTAGCTTATTTATGCAGATTTGTTTGCAGGGGAGGAAATCCACGTGAGTTTGTTTTGGTCCACAGGAGCAATCCTACCAATCTATGACTATCATAGATATCCAGGAATGCTCCTGAGGATGCTGTAAATCCATAAAAAACACACTTGTTCCAAACACTAGAGAAAAGCTCAAAGCTTTGTGAATCATCTCAAAGATATTTCCTTTTGGTGAGAGGAGGGGGGTGCACCGATAATGATGACTATTCAAATAAAAATATTGAAAATTGGCTCCTTATTTTCTAGAGATCAACTGGAACCATACTCCACATTCTGGGGCTTCGGCTGAATGCACCTGACTTAAGTTAGCCTTTTTCCTCAACAGTAAAGCTGGATCATAATTCCGAACAGCGGCTTCAGAATGTGCCTTCACTGGATGAAAACTGTGTTGGCGCCACCAATTGTGCTACTATTTCTAGATTCTTTTGCATTTGACACACAGACACTTAAGCAAACTATACCAAGTGGCTAATATGTGGTGTTCACAAAGGCAGCCAAACATCCCTGTCTTAGAATATTCTGTTAGTCTGGGCAGTTTTCTAGGCAGTACAAGAGCTGAGTATCACATTGACAAGTCTAGGTCAGCCCCAAACATTATATGTGGTCTCATGGAAAATATAGTGTATCAGGATGTATATTCCACTGGACTGGTTGTGGAACTTTGCAGGGTGATGTCTGGGCCCTTCAGCCACACATCTGGAGAGGAAAGGGGAACAGTATACAGATGACCTCCTGACCAATCCTACTTAATTGAATCTGTTGCTACAGCATCCAGGGCTAGTCTCCAGCTGAACAAATCCTTATTGAGTCCGGAAGTCCTCATCTTCGGCTCCACCCCCTCCGCATGGGATGACTCCTAGTGGCCTGCCACTCTCGGAACCGCTCCGACTCCCACTGACCACACATGCAACCTAGGATTCATCTTGGACCCCTCAATATCCATGACCCAGCAAGTCAACGCCATCTCCTCTGCCTGCTTCAACACCCTCTGCATGCTCCGAAAGATCTACAAATGGATACCCAGGAAACTAGAAGAACAGTCACCCAAGCCCTCGTAAGCAGCAAGCTGGACTACGGCAATGCCCTCTATGCAGGAACCACGCCAAACTCTAGAAGAGGCTGCAACGCATCCAGAACGCCTCCGCACGCCTCATCCTGGACATCCCCTGCCACTGCCACATCACAGACCACCTGAAAAACCTGCACTGGCTCCCAGTCAACAAGAGAATCACCATCAAACTCCTCACCCATGCTCACAAAGCACTGCTCAACACCGGACCAGAATACCTCAACAGGCGACTCTCCTTCTACACCCTGACCCGGCATCTCCGCTCCGCCGACCTCGCCCTCGCAAACCCTCCCACATGTCCACAGAACTACAACTGGCAGTAGAGCATTCTCGTACCTCACCGCCAAAATGTAGAACACTCTTCCCACCCACCTGTACCAGACCAAAGACCTCCTTACCTTCAGGAAATTTCTCAAGACCTGGCTGTTCGAGCAGTAGCAGCACCTTCCTCCCCACCTTCTTCCCCCTCCCCGCCTCAGAGCCTTGAGACCCTCACGGGTGAGTAGTGCGCTTTACAAATCATTCAATGATTGATTGAGTGCGATATGAGATGCAAATTGATCCATGACTACAATCTTCAAATTAATCTTGAGATATGAAAAACACAATGAGGAAGAAGGGAATTGGTGAAATCTCACAAGTGCCTGGAATACCGTATCTACCTACCAAGATATTCTGGGGCATATTTATACTCCGTTTGCGCCAAATTTGCGTCGTTTTTTTCGACGCAAATTCGGCGCAAAACTAACGCCATATTTATACTTTGGCGTTAGACGCGTCTAGCGCCAAAGTATGAGGAAAGAGCGTCATTTTTTTGCGTGAACGCCTTCCTTGCGTTAATGAGATGCAAGGTAGGCGTTCCCGTCTAAAAAAATTACTGCGACGCAAATGCGTCGTATTTATACTCCCGGGCAAAAATCACGCCTGGGAGTGGGCGGGGCAAAAAACCCTGCATTTGCGCCTCTTTTTAATGCCTGGGTCAGGGCAGGCGTTAAGGGACCTGTGGGCTCAAAATGAGCCCACAGCTGCCCTCCCATGCCCCCAGAGACCCCCCCGCCACCCTTGCCCACCCCAGGAGGACACCCAAGGATGGAGGGACCCATCCCAGGGACATTCAGGTAAGTTCAGGTAAGTATATATATTTATTTTTTTTATAATTCTTTTTGGCATAGGGGGGCCTGATTTGTGCCCCCCCACATGCCACAATGCCCAATGACCATGCCCAGGGGACAGAAGTCCCCTGGGCATGGCCATTGGGCAAGGGGGCATGACTCCTGTCTTTACTAAGACAGGAGTCATGTAAATGGCGTCTGGGCGTCGTTAAAAATGGCGCAAATCGGGTGGAGGCGATTTTTTTGCATCAACCTGACTTGCACCATTTTAAGACGCCCTAACGACATTTTTCCCTACGCCGGCGCTGCCTGGTGTACGTGTTTTTTTTCCACGCACACCAGGCAGCACCGGTCTGCTAGCGCCGGCTAACGCCATTCAATAAATACGGCGCCCGCATGGCGCTTCAGAATGGCGTTAGCCGGCGCTAAACTTTTTGACGCTAAACTGCGTTAGCGCAGTTTTGCGTCAAAAAGTATAAATACGGGCCTCTGTGTGGAGAAAGCTGACTCTTTTACATAGTAACAATGCCCCACAATGCTATAAGAAAAGAAATTAAACATAACTAACCTAATAAATCTCAAAGTACATTGGCAACATATCAGCATGCCTATGGATAACGGCTGGACGACAGGATACTTATTTTTTTATCAGAAGTAGCAAAAAGGATGGGTAGTGTAGGAAAGTACCATCTTGCCTGGCATGTTACCCCCATATTTCACTGTATATATGTTGTTTTAGTCTATGTGTCACTGGGACCCTGCCAGGTATGTGCCCTGTATGTGTTCCCTGTGTGATGCCTAACTGTCTCACTGAGGCTCTGCTAACCAGAACCTCAGTGGTTATGCTCTCTCTGTTTTCCAAATTTGAATTTGTCACTAAGAGGCTAGTGACTAAATTTACCAATTCACATTGGAATACTGGTACACCCATATAATTCCCTAGTATATGGTACTGAGGTACCCAGGGTATTGGAGTTCCAGGAGATCCCTATGGGCTTCAGCATTTCTTTTGCCACCCATAGGGAGCTCTGACAATTCTTACACAGGCCTGCCAGTGCAGCCTGAGTGAAATAACGTCCACGTTATTTCACAGCCATTTACCATTGCACTTAGGTAACTTATAAGTCACCTATATGTCTAATCTTCACCTGGTGAAGGTTGGGTGCAAACTTACTTAGTGTGTGGGCACCCTGGCACTATCCAAGGTGCCCCCACATAGTTCAGGGCAAATTCCTCGGACTTTGTGAGTGCGGGGACACCATTACACGTGTGTACTATACATAGGTCACTACCTATGTACAGCGTCACAATGGTAACTCCGAACATGGCCATGTAACATGTCTAAGATCATGGAATTGTCACCCCAATGCCATTCTGGCATTGGGGGGACAATTCCATGATCCCCCGGGTCTCTAGCTCAGAACCCGGGTACTGCCAAACTGCCTTTCCGGGGTCTCTACTGCAGCTGCTGCTGCCAACCCCTCAGAAAGGTTTCTGCCCTCCTGGGGTCCAGGCAGCCCTGGCCCAGGAAGGCAGAACAAAGGATTTCCTCTGAGAGAGGGTGTAACACCCTCTCCCTTTGGAGATAGGTGTGAAGGCTGGGGAGGAGTAGCGTCCCCCAGCCTCTGGAAATGCTTTGATGGGCACAGATGCCATAAGCCAGTCTACACCGGTTCAGGGATCCCCCAGCCCTGCTCTGGCGTGAAACTGGACAAAGGAAAGGGGAGTGACCACTCCCCTGACCTGCACCTCCCAGTTGAGGTGCCCAGAGCTCCTCCAGTGTGTCCCAGACCTCTGCCATCTTGGAAACAGAGGTGTTTGTGGCACACTGGACTGCTCTGAGTGGCCAGTGCCAGCAGGTGATGTCAGAGGCTCCTTCTGATAGGCTCTTGCCTCTCTTGGTAGCCAATCCTCCTTCTTAGGTAGCCAAACCTCCTTTTCTGGATATTTAGGGTCTCTGCTTTGGGGATCTCACCAGAAAACGAATGCAAGAGCTCAACAGAGTTCCTCTGCATCTCCCTCTTTACCTTCTGCCAAAGGATAGACCGCTGACTGCTCAGGACGCCTGCAAAACCGCAACAAAGTAGCAAGACGACTACTAGCAACCTTGTATCGCTTCATCCTGCCGGCTTTCTCGACTGTTTCCAGGTGGTGCATGCTCTGGGGGTAGCCTGCCTCCTCTCTGCACCAGGAGCTCTGAAGAAATCTCCCGTGGGTCGACAGAATCTTCCCCCTGCAACCACAGGCACCAAAAGACTGCATCACTGGTCCTCTGGGTCCCCTCTCAGCACGACGAGCGTGGTCCCTGGAACTCAGCAACTCTGTCCAAGTGACTCCCACAGTCCAGTGACCCTTCAGTCCAAGTTTGGTGGAGGTAAGTCCTTGCCTCCCCACGCTAGACTGCATTACTGGGTACTGCGTGATTTGCAGCAGCTCCGGCTCCTGTGCACTCTCCCAGGATTTCCTTCGTGCACAGGCAAGCCTGGGTCCCCGACACTCTAACCTGCAGTGCACAATCTTCTGAGCTGTCCTCCGGCGTCGTGGGACTCCCTTTTGTGACTTTGCGTAGACTCCTGTTCACTCTTCTTCCAAGTGCCCAGTCAGGTACTTCTGTGGGTGCTGCCTACTTCTGTGAGGGCTCCCTGACTTGCTGGGCGCCTCCTCTGTTTCCTCCTCCAAGTGGCGACATCCTGGTCCACAGCAGCACCCAAAAACCTCTACCCCAACCCTTGCAGCTAGCAAGGCTTGTTTGCAGTCTTTCTGCGTTGGAACACTTCTGCAAGCTTCATCGCAATGTGGGACATCCATCCTCCAAAGGAGAAGTTCCTAGCTCTCTTTTTTCTTGCAGAACTCCAAGCTTCTTCCAACAGGTGGCACCTTCCTTGCACCCTCAGCTGGCATTTCCTGGGCTCCTGCCCACTGTCAACACTGTCACGAGTATTGGACTTGGTCCCCTTGTCTTACAGGTACTCAGGTCCAGAAATCCACTGTTGTTGCATTGCTGGTGTTTGTTCTTCCTGCAGAATCCCCCTATCACGACTTCTGTGCTCTCTGGGGGTAGTAGGTGCACTTTACACCTAGCTTTCAGGGTCTTGGGGTGGGCTATTTTTCTAACCCTTACTGTTTTCTTACAGTCCCAGCGACCCTTTACAAGCTCACATAGGTTTGGGGTCCATTCGTGGTTCGCATTCCACCTTTGGAGTATATGGTTTGTGTTGCCCCTATGTGCTCATATTGCAATCTACTGTTACTTTACATTGCTTGCATTACTTTTCTTGCTATTACCTTCATAATTTTGGTTTGTGTACATATATCTTGTGTATATATCTTATCCTCATACTGAGGGTACTCACTGAGATACTTTTGGCATATTGTCCTAAAAATAAAGTACCTTTATTTTTAGTACTTCTGTGTATTGTGTTATCTTATGATATTGTGCATATGACACCAGTGGTATAGTAGGAGCTTTACATGTCTCCTAGTTCAGCCTAAGCTGCTTTGCCTTAGCTACCTTCTATCAGCCTAAGGTACTAGTAACACCTCTTCTACACTAATAAGGGATAACTGGACCTGGCACAAGGGGTAGGTACCTCTGGTACCCACTACAAGCCAGGCCAGCCTCCTACATTGGTTTTGCAGCGGTGGGATAAGTACTTGTAACTACTTACCACTTTGTCATTGTGTACTTTTCATAAGAGAATAATATACAAAACAAGTTCAGTGTATGTACACCGAACCAAAAAGTTTTGCTTTTCTCCTCTTAAACTTTTTGCTAAGTTCTGAAAAGTACTCTAAAACTTCTAAAAGTTTTTAAAAAGTTAGAAAAAGTTTTTTCTCTGTCCTTTAAAAAGTTCTGAAACTTTTTCTTCCTTCTCATTGTCTCTAAACCCTTTACTATCATGTCTGTAGAAGACTCTACTCTTAAAATGGTCAATACTACTTATGAAAATTTGAATTACAAGAGCCTAAGGAGTCTCTGCTTAGATAGAGGTTTAGTGATCGGAAAGAACCCTACAAAAGAGTTTCTATATAACATGCTTCTTGTGAATGATGAGTCCCAAGCAGGCACTTCAAATGAGAGGTTAATAGAAGGTTCCCATTCTGACTCAGGGGATCTCCTTGAGGTAGGTGGGGAGGGTTCTGTTCCAGATCTGCCCCCTAGCAGGACACCTAGTAATGTTGGTAGTAATGGAGGTTCCCATCATGGTAGGGGAGTCTTTATTCCTGGAGGCCAAGTTATTAGGGTTCAGTCAGTTAGGGATAGATCCCCCTCTGTTGTTTTCAATTTATCTTCTGTGTCCAAGCATTCCCAACCCACCTACCCTGAAGACAATATGTTAGAAAGGGAACTCAAAACGTTGAGGGTTGAAGAGACCAGACTGAAGCTTAAACAGCAACAGCTGGCCTTAGATAGGGAATCCCTAGACCTGGAGAAGGAGAGACAGAGATTGGGGTTAGGACCCCATGGTGGCAGCAGCAGTATTCCTGATAGTAACCCTGTTAGAGAGCATGATTCCAGGAATCTGTACAAGATAGTCCCCCCTTACAAGGAGGGGAATGACATCAACAAGTGGTTTGCTGCACTTGAGAGGGCCTGTATGGTACAGGGGGTCCCTCAAAAGCAGTGGGCTGCTATATTGTGGCTATCTTTCAATGGAAAGGGTAGGGATAGGCTCCTTACTGTTAGAGAAAGTGATGCTAACAATTTTGCAGTTTTGAAGGATGCACTCTTGGATGGATTTGGCTTAACCACTGAACAATACAGGATTAAGTTCAGAGACACCAGAAAAGAGTCCTCACAAGACTGGATACACTCTGTTGACTGTTCAGTGAAGGCCTTGGAAGGGTGGTTACATGGCAGTAAAGTTTCTGACTATGAAAGCCTGTATAATCTTATTCTGAGAGAGCATATTCTGAATAACTGTGTCTGACTTATTACACCAATATCTAGTGGACTCAGATCTGACCTCTCCCCAAGAATTGGGAAAGAAGGCAGACAAATGGGTCAGAACAAGAGTGAACAGAAAAGTTCATACAGGGGGTGACAAGGATGGCAAGAAGAAGGATGGTAAGTCTTCTGACAAGGGTGGGGACAAGAGTACAATTGAGTCTTCATCAGACCCACAAAAATCCTCTGGTGGGGGTGGTGGGTCCAAATCCTCCTCCAATAATCAACTTAAAAAGCCTTGGTGTTATTTGTGTAAAGTCAAAGGCCATTGGACAACTGATGCCAGTTGTCCAAAGAAAAACACCAAGCCTCCCACTACCACAACCCCAACTGCAAATTCTAGTGCCCCTAGTAATAGCAGTGGTGGAGAGAGCAAACCTACTAATAGCCAATCCAAGGGAGTAGCTGGGCTCACTTTTGGTAATTTAGTTGGGGTTGGTCTTGTTAGGGAGACCACAGAGGCTGTGTTAGTCTCTGAAGGTGCCATTGATTTGGCCACCTTAGTTGCTTGTCCCCTTAATATGGATAAGTACAAGCAACTGCCCCTAATAAATGGTGTTGAGGTTCAGGCCTACAGGGACACAGGTGCCAGTGTTACCATGGTAATAGAGGAACTGGTGCACCCTGAACAACACCTACTTGGTCAGCAGTACCAAGTGACAGACACTCTTAGCCACCCCATGGCTGTTGTGAATCTCAACTGGGGGGGGGGGGGGTTACTGGTCCAAAGAAAGTTGTGGTTGCCTCAGATTTACCTGTAGAGTGTCTACTAGGGAACGATTTAGAGACATCAGCTTGGGCAGAAGTGGAGTTGGAGGCTCATATAGCAATGCTGGGCATTCCTGGGCATATTTTTGCTTTGACAAGGGCTCAGGCCAAAAAGCAAAAAGGACAGGGTAACTTGGATCCTGGAACAATGGACCAAGTGCTCCTTAAAGCTAGGGGTAGCAAGGGTAAATCCCTACCCACTATCCCTCCCTCTACAGATGATTCTCCTTCTGAGGAAGAATAATTTCCTCCCTGTGCAGAATCTTCACCAGATGAGCTGGCAGCAGACACTGCTGAGCTTTTGGGTGGAGGGGGGCCTGCCAGGGAAGAGTTGAGTGTGGCACAGCAAACCTGTCCCACATTAGAGGGTCTCAGACAGCAAGCTGTCAAGCAACAAAATGGGGATGTCAGTGACTCACATAGAGTTTACTGGGAGGACAACCTCTTGTACACAGAGGCAAGGGACCCAAAACCTGAAGCAGCTAGGAGACTGGTCATTCCCCTGCAGTACAGAGAGTTCCTCCTAACTCTGGCACATTACATTCCTTTGGCTGGCACTTGGGCCAGATCAAAACATGGGAAAGGCTTGTCCCCCTGTTTCACTGGCCTAGGATGTCAGAGGACACAAAAGATTTTTGCAAGTCTTGTGTGACCTGCCAAGCCAGTGGCAAAACTGGGGGCACACCAAAGGCTCTCCTTATTCCACTACCTGTGGTTGGGGTCCCCTTTGAAAGGGTAGGGGTTGACATAGTTGGCCCCCTTGACCCTCCTACTGCTTCAGGCAATAGGTTTATCTTGGTGGTTGTGGACCATGCCACAAGATATCCTGAAGCAATTCCTCTAAGGACCACTACAGCTCCTGCAGTGGCAAAGGCACTCCTGGGAATCTTTTCCAGGGTGGGTTTTTCAGAAGAGGTTGTATCAGACAGGGGTAGCAACTTTATGTCTGCATACTTGAAAGCTATGTGGAAGGAATGTGGTGTAACCTACAAATTCACCACTCCTTATCATCCACAGACTAATGGACTGGTAGAGAAGTTTAATAAAACTCTCAAAGGTATGATAATGGGACTCCCTGAAAAACTCAGGAGGAGATGGGATGGCCTGTTACCTTGCCTCCATTTTGCTTACAGGGAGGTACCCCAGAAAGGAGTGGGATTCAGCCCCTTTGGACTCCTCTTTGGACACCCTGTAAGAGGTCCACTAACACTTGTGAAGGAGGGTTGGGAACAACCTTTAAAAGCTCCCAAACAGGACATAGTGGACTATGTACTTGGCCTAAGATCCAGAATGGCCGAGTACATGAAAAAGGACAGTAAAAACCTTCAGGCCAGCCAAGAGCTCCAAAAGCAATGGCATGACCAGAAGGCTGTTCTGATTCAGTACCAACCAGGACAGAAGGTGTGGGTATTGGAGCCTGTGGCCCCAAGAGCATTCCATGACAAATGGAGTAGACCCCATCTGATTGTTGGGAAAAAGGGAGATGAGGTTTTGTGTAGACTACAGAGGTCTCAATCAGGTAACAAAAACTGATGCTCACCCTATACCCAGGGCAGATGAGCTAATAGATACACTGGCATCTGCCAAGTATCTAAGCACCTTTGATTTGACTGCAGGGTATTGGCAGATCAAATTGGCTGAGGATGCTAAACCTAAAACTGCATTTTCAACTATAGGAGGGCACTACCAATTTACAGTGATGCCCTTTGGTTTGAAGAATGCACCTGCCACTTTTCAGAGGTTGGCGAACACAGTCCTGCAAGGGTTGGAGGCTTTTAGTGCAGCATATCTAGGTGATATAGCTGTCTTTAGCTCCACCTGGGATGAGCACCTGGTCCACCTTTGGAAAGTTTTGGAGGCCCTGCAAAAGGCAGGCCTCACTATCAAGGCCTCAAAGTGCCAGATAGGGCAGGGAAAGGTGGTTTATCTGGGACACCTGGTAGGTGGAGAACAGATTGCACCACTGCAGGGGAAAATGCAAACAATCATGGATTGGGTTCCCCCTACAACTCAAACCCAGGTGAGAGCCTTCTTAGGCCTCACTGGGTATTACAGGAGATTCATTAAAAACTAAGGGGGTGATTCTAACTCTGGCGGGCGGCGGAGGCCGCCCGCCAGACTTCCCCCTCCAGAATACCGCTCCGCGGTCGGAAGACCGCTGCGGTGATTCTGGGTTTTACACTGGGCTGGCGGGCGACCGCCAAAAGGCCGCCCGCCAGCCCAGTGTAAAACAACCTTCCCACGAGGACGCCGGCTCCGAATGGAGCCGGCGGAGTTGGAAGGTGCGACGGGTGCAGTGGCACCCGTCGCGAATTTCACTGTCTGCAATGCAGACAGTGAAATTCTTTGTGGGGCCCTCTTACAGGGGCCCCTGCAGTGCCCATGCCATTGGCATGGGCACTGCAGGGGCCCCCAGGGGCCCCACGACACCCCATACCGCCATCCTGTTCCTGGCGGGCGAACCCCCAGGAACAGGATGGCGGTATGGGGTGTGTGAATCCCCATGGCGGCGCAGCGAGCTGCGCCGCCATGGAGGATTCAAAAGGGCAACGGAAAACCGGCGGGAGACCGCCGGTTTTCCACTTCTGACCGCGGCCGAACCGCCGCGGTCAGAATGCCCTGCGGGGCACCGCCAGCCTGTTGGCGGTGCCCCCGTCATTTTAGCCCTGGCGGTCGATGACCGCCAGGGTTAGAATGACCCCCTATAGCTCCATAGCAGCCCTACTTAATGATCTCACTAGTAAGAAGATGCCTAAAAAGGTATTGTGGACAGCTAGCTGTCAGAAAGCTTTTGAGGAGCTCAAACAGGCCATGTGCTTTGCACCTGTCCTAAAAAGCCCATGTTACTCCAAGAAATTCATTGTTCAAACTGATGCATCTGAATTAGGGGTAGGGGCAGTCTTATCACAACTGAATTCTGAGGGCCAGGATCAACCAGTTGCTTTTATCAGCAGAAGGTTGACCCCTTGAGAAAAGCGTTGGTCTGCCACAGAGAGGGAGGCCTTTGCTGTGGTCTGGGCACTGAAAAAGTTGAGGCCATACCTGTTTGGCACTCACTTTATTGTTCAGACAGACCACAAGCCTTTACTTTGGGTAAAACAAATGAAAGGTGAAAATCCTAAATTGTTGAGGTGGTCCATATCTCTACAGGGAATGGACTATACAGTGGAACATAGACCTGGGAGTACCCACTCCAATGCAGATGGACTCTCCAGATATTTCCACTTAGACAATGAAGACTCATCAGGTCATGGCTAGTCTTATTGTCCTTCTTTTGGGGGGGGGGGTTGTGTAGGAAAGTACCATCTTGCCTGGCATGTTACCCCCATATTTCACTGTATATATATATTGTTTTAGTCTATGTGTCACTGGAACCCTGCCAGGCAGGGCCCCAGTGCTCATAAGTATTTGCCCTGTATGTGTTCCCTGTGTGATGCCTAACTGTCTCACTGAGGCTCTGCTAACCAGAACCTCAGTGGTTATGCTCTTTCTGCTTTCCGAATTTGTCACTAACAGGCTAGTGACTAAATTTACCAGTTCACATTGGAATACTGGTACACCCATATAATTCCCTAGTATATGGTACTGAGGTACCCAGGGTATTGGGGTTCCAGGAGATCCCTATGGGCTGCAGCATTTCTTTTGCCACCCATAGGGAGCTCTGACAATTCTTACACAGGCCTGCCAGTGCAGCCTGAGTGAAATAACGTCCACGTTATTTCACAGCCATTTACAATTGCACTTAAGTTACTTATAAGTCACCTATATGTCTAACCTTCACCTGGTGAAGGTTGGGTGCAAAGTTACTTAGTGTGTGGGCACCCTGGCACTAGCCAAGGTGCCCCCACATAATTCAGGGCAAATTCCCCGGACTTTGTGAGTGCGGGGACACCATTACACGCGTGCACTATCCATAGGTCACTACCTATGTACAGTGTCACAATTCCATGATCCCCCGGGTCTCTAGCACAGAACCTGGGTACTGCCAAACTGCCATTCCGGGGTCTCCACTGCAGCTGCTGCTGCTGCCAACCCCTCAGACAGGTTTCTGCCCTCCTGGGGTCCAGGCAGCCCTGGCCCAGGAAGGCAGAACAAAGGATTTCCTCTGAGAGAGGGTGTAACACCCTCTCCCTTTGGAAATAGTTGTGAAGGCTTTGGAGGAGTAGCCTCCCCCAGCCTCTGGAAATGCTTTGATTGGCACAGATGGTGTCCATCTCTGCATAAGCAAGTCTACACCGGTTCAGGGATCCCCCAGCCCTGCTCTGGCGCGAAACTGGACAAAGGAAAGGGGAGTGACCACTCCCCTGACCTTCACTTCCCAGGGGAGGTGCCCAGAGCTCCTCCAGTGTGTCCCAGACCTCTGCCATCTTGGAGACAGAGGTGTTTGTGGCACACTGGACTGCTCTGAGTGGCCAGTGCCAGCAGGTGATGTCAGAGGCTCCTTCTGATAGGCTCTTACCTCTCTTGGTAGCCAATACTCCTTCCTAGGTAGCCAAACCTCCTTTTCTGGCTATTTAGGGTCTCTGCTTTGGGGATCTCACCAGATAACGAATGCAAGAGCTCATTAGAGTTCCTCTGCATCTCCCTCTTCACCTTCTGCCAAACGATCGACCGCTGACTGCTCGGGACACCTGCAAAACCGCAACAAAGTAGCAAGACGACTACTAGCAACCTTGTATCGCTTCATCCTGCCGGCATTCTCGACTATTTGCAGGTGGTGCATGCTCTGGGGGTAGCCTGCCTCCTCTCTGCACCAGGAGCTCTGAAGAAATCTCCCATGGGTTGATGGAATCTTCCTCCTGCAACCGCAGGCACCAAAAGACTGCATCACTGGTCCTCTGGGTCCCCTCTCAGCACAACGAGCGTGGTCCCTGGAACTCAGCAACTCTGTCCAAGTGACTCCCACAGTCCAGTGACTCTTCAGTCCAATTTTGGTGGAGGTAAGTCCTTGCCTCCCCACGCTAGACTGCATTGCTGGGTACTGCGTGATTTGCAGCAGCTCCGGCTCCTGTGCACTCTTCCAGGATTTCCTTCGTGCACAGCTAAGCCTGGGTCCCTGGCACTCTAACCTGCAGTGCATAACCTTCTGAGCTGTCCTCCGGCATCGTGGGACTCCCTTTTGTAACTTTGTGTGGACTCCTGTTCACTCTTCTTCCAAGTGCCTGTTCAGGTACTTCTGCGGGTGTTGCCTGCTTCTGTGAGGGCTCCTTCACTTGCTGGGCACCCCCTCTGTCTCCTCCTCCAAGTGGCGACATTCTGGTCCCTCCTGGGCCACAGCAGCACCCAAAAACTTATACAGCAACCCTTGCAGCTAGCAAGGCTTGTTTGCAGTCTTTCTGCGTGGGAACACCTCTGCAAGCTTCATCGTAATGTGGAACATCCACCCTCCAAAGGAGAAGTTCCTAGCTCTCTTCTTTCTTGCAGAACTCCAAGTTTCTTCCAACAGGTGGCAGCTTCCTTGCATCCTCAGCTGGCATTTCCTGGGCTCCTGCCCACTGTCGACACTGTCGCGACTATTGGACTTGGTACCCTTGTCTTACAGGTACTCAGGTCCGGAAATCCACTGTTGTTGCATTGCTGGTGTTTGTTCTTCCTGCAGAATCCGCCTATCACGACTTCTGTGCTCTCTGGGGGTAGTAGGTGCACTTTACACCTAGCTTTCAGGGTCTTGGGGTGGGCTATTTTTCTAACCCTCACTGTTTTCTTACAGTCCCAGCGACCCTCTACAAGCTCACATAGGTTTGGGGTCCATTTGTGGTTCGTATTCCACTTTTGGAGTATATGGTTTGTGTTGCCCCTATACCTATGTGCTCATATTGCAATCTACTATAACTTTACATTGCTTGCATAACTTTTCTTGCTATTACCTGCATAATTTTGGTTTGTGTACATATATCTTGTGTATATATCTTATCCTCATACTGAGGGTACTCACTGAGATACTTTTGGCATATTGTCATAAAAATAAAGTACCTTTATTTTTAGTACTTCTGTGTATTGTGTTATCTTATGATATTGTGCATATGACACCAGTGGCATAGTAGGAGCTTTACATGTCTCCTAGTTCAGCCTAAGCTGCTTTGCCATAGCTACCTTCTATCAGCCTAAGCTGCTAGAAACCCCTCTTCTACACATGAAACAATGGCTTCTACTAGTGAATTTATTATTTTGAGGATAGACTAATGATTTCTTGCACTTAAGTGTTTATAAAGTGTGTAGGGCTAAGGATGTCTCCGTATGATGATAGATTGGTGGATCGTATAATTTTCAATCGAGATTGGGGATTCCAATGTTTGAAAGCATTGCTATTTTATTGTATATAATATCAGGAATATTTCTTCAAGTGCAATTTTCACTAGCATGCCAGAGAAGAATTTTGCAGTGTTATAGACCATGCAGATGAACAGGGATTTTAAGACTTTTAAGTATGGTACATTAATCTCATTTGCGACACACATGGTGAGGAGAGTGCGTACAAATCAGGCCTGGTTGTATACTATCATGAGAGCCCTAAAACTTTAGAGTGTGTGGAGATGCGTTTAGGGTGCGTTACCGCCAGGGTTTTCGTGTCAGGGCTGCAAAAACCCTGGCGGTAAGCACCCTCCTAATACAGGCCCGTCGGTCTGCCCACACTGACGGCGATTTGGCTGTTTGCCGTCGGCCACACCACCTTGCTCCTGATACGGCGGTATTCTGAGTTTTGGTGGTGTTGTAGGATGCTCCATATAAAGGAGCTGCTCTCTGCTCATACTTGGGACCTACCCAAAGTTTCCTGCTTCCTTTTTTTTTTATAATTTATGTAGACCTCAAAGCCCAAAAGGGTGAAGCCTTCAGAGGCCTCTGGGAGGGTCGACTGATGTGTAGATTCTAAGATAAATGCCCTGTGTCAATCTAAGCAGGTAATGATAACTGGTCCGTAATCTGTCTTCCAACAAAAGTGCATGTTTGTCTTGCAATACCGTCCAATCAAAAAAAATCATATGGTACATATGCAATAAGAAGTGAGTTCTTTACTTACTTGGGAGTACTGCGCTGAGACATCACCAAGTCACCGACCACTGCACTTGCTGAAAAGGCATGTGTTGAACGACCGGGTAGGCCCATCTGGTAGCCCGGAATGCCTGTTTCTTCTCATGACTTCATCTCCAGAGAGGAATCTCAAGGGCCCTCCCAAATCCCACACCTCTAGTTTGACTGCTAACTAGTGCCTGGCGTACCACCCATGACTTCTGGTAGACACTAATCCTCTGTCCACATAGGATCCTTCCTCTGTGTTTTAACCTTGAAGCAAGCCTCTGCTCCATACAGAGGAACAGCATTGACAGTGCCATGTCTTGACTGAGGAATTGACATTGCAAAGGAGTTGGCACCTCACACCAGTGTTGGGACTAGTGGGTGTTGACCAGTTCTTTTTTTTTTTTAACTCTGTAATACCATTTTGCGGCCAAGAACCCAGAGTCTTGAGCCTGAGAGATTGTCATGCTACCTTCCATGCCAAATAAGCTTCCAAGCTGGCAACGCTAGATGGCAGGAGTATGCAAAGCATGTGCATCTATGCTCTACCAGCTGCAAACTGATTGAATAAGGGATAACTGGACCTGGCACAAGGTGAAAGTACCTCTGGTACCCCCTACAAGCCAGGCCAGCCTCCTACAGGTAGCGGTCATAATACTCGTACTTATTCTTGATTGTTTTCCCACTTCCCTTGCTTTAGTAGACCTTTCCCAAAATCTGATGGGAAGTGTAGCGTTTATTTCTTTTGCAGCTATTAAAAGGGTGCCAGGATTGGGTAAATACTAGAAGTCTCCGGTCTTGCCATAAATCATAGCATGGAGAATGCCTGGGGGCACATTAAAATAGGCACATCTTGACAATGGCAATGCTGCAGGTGGATAAGCATGCATAGGCAGTGACAGTAGACAAGAAGGCACATAGAAGCAGGATTGGTAAGGGGTAGCAGGTGGGATATGCAGGAAGTGATGGCAGAGCAAAGGCTGGTGTTAATGGGATGTATCTAGTGAAATAGGACTACCAAAACCTATTAAAAACAGTAACCATTTTGCACGTTTCAGGATGCAGCATCTGATGTAACTCGGACCACTGTGTGATGCAGGAGAATAAATTCAGATGAGGCCCATGCCTGACTTGCTCTTCCCTACCTGGTCCACGAGAATCTCACTCTAGAGCAGGAAAATGTGATAAGAAAGCAACAGTGACACTCATGCAGAACATTCACCAAGAGCTCATGGGAGTTAGGTTTGAGGCCTAATGTAGCACAACACAGCATGTATGCACAGTGGGACGCACAAGCGAGAAAGCTGTGCACATTCAGTAGCGAAACAAGATGCTGCATAACTACAGAAAATGTATCAGCCATCCCCCAGAGTTCTCTGCTATTTACGTGTAGCACTTGGTGCTCTACTCACTGGTAGCAGCATTAAGATTAATCAGAATGCAAATGATAAACAGCTCTACTTCAAAGTCTCCTCTGCTTCAGATATTCCAATGCCTCTAAAAGTGCCTGCACATCATCCAGACCTGAATATCCAGCTCCTACTTGAAGTTCAACTCAAAAAGACAGATTTCCTGTTGTTTGACAAGAACAAGAAACAGTTAAAACCTGTCTCAGTGACTTGATGACTTCGAACCACAACTTTCTCCAAATGCCAAGGTACTTGGATCCACCATGGACACCAGCCTCACCCTCAAGGAACACATTGCCAAAAAGCAAGGATGGCCTGGTACCAACTTTCTCTGCTAAAGAAAGTGAAACTGTTTCTTCCAGAAAGTGACTTCAGAACTGCAGTGCAAGAGCTTGCACTTTTGCATGCGGATAGTGGTAACGTCCTGCCAAAATCTTTTCATTTTAGCTGCCTGAAATTGCCTCTGCTTCAATAGATGTCAATGGGGAAAATCCTTTCCCCTGATTATTTTTCAAAATCTCCCACTTCCCTGTTCTAAAATGTTGTCATGCACGCACTAGACTGCTGTCATATGGACAGACTGAAGCTGTACTTCTTAACCACCACTGGTGACTGTAGAAGATGACTTTATCTATCAATACTGAGCCTGGTGGAAAATGCTATACTCATCAGCAGTGTGGAATCTTCAGGATGTACTAACATTGAGGCCATCATGGAAAAAAGTTATTTTCTTTTTAAGAATAAAGGATCACAGATTCAGACAAGAAGAACAATTCTATTGAGTAGCATATACCATATTCTTTAGTTGATCCATTTCTATCACACATTTATAAAACTTGCAGTAGTTATACAAAAAGATTAAAACTACAAATATTAATTGCACTAAGGTGTCTAGTTCTCAAAAATGAAGAGGCAAATTTAGTGTGATCTAATTTCACTGGATTTTTTAATATGTTTCAGAAAGTGTTAGACCTGACATACCTTAGGGTGGTCACCCCTAACTTTTTGCCTGCTTCCCTCCACTTTTTGGACCCTGTTTTGCTGGCTTTTAGACTCTGCGCACTTTACCACTGCTAACCAGTGCTAAAGTGCATATGCTTTCTCCCTTTTTAAACATGTTAACCTTGGATCATACCTGATTGGACTATTTAATTTACTTGTAAGTCCCTAGTAATGTGCACTATATGTGCCTAGGGCCTGTAGATTAAATGCTACTAGTGGGCTTGCAGCACTGGTTCTGCCACCCACTTAAGTAGCCCCTTTAACCTTGTCTCAGGCCTGCCATTACAAGGCCTGTGTGTGCAGTTTCACTGCCACTTTGACTTGGCATTTAAAAGTACTTGCCAAGCCTAGAACTCCCCTTTTTCTACATATAAGTCACCCCTAATGTGTGTCCTAGGTAACCCCTAGAGCAGGGTGCTGTGTGGGTAAAAGGCAGGACATGTACCTGTGTAGTTATATGTCCTGGTAGTGTTAAACTCCTAAATTCGTTTTTACACTACTGTGAGGCCTGCTCCCTTCATAGGCTAACATTGGGACTGCCCTCATACATTGTTGAAGGGGCAGCTGCTGATCTGAAAGGAGCAGGAAAGTCATATTTAGTATGGCCAGAATGGTAATACAAAATCCTGCTGACTGGTGAAGTCAGATTTAATATTACTGTTCTAGAAATGGCACTTTTAGAAAGAGAGCATTTCTTTGCACTTAAATCTTTCTGTGCCTTACAATCCACGTCTGGCTGGGCTTGGTTGACAGCTCCTTGTGCATTCACTCAGACACACCCCAAACACAGGGTACTCAGCCTCACTTGCATAGATCTGCATTTTGAATGGGTCTTCCTGGGCTGGGAGGGTGGAGGGCCTGCTCTCACACAAAGGACTGTCACACCCCCTACTGGGACCCTGGCAGACAGGATTGAACTGAAAGGGGACCTGGGGCACTTCTTAGCCACTCTTTGAAGTCTCCCCCACTTCAAAGGCACATTTGGGTATGAAACAGGGCCTCTGCCCTACCGCATCAGACACTTGCTGGAGAAGAAACCTGAACCAGAAACTACATCCTGCCAAGAAGAACTGCCTGGCTGCTCAAAGGACTCACCTGTCTGCTTTTCTACAAAGGACTGCTGCCTTGCTGTTGGCCTGCTGCCTTGCTGAACTCTTGTCTGGCTGTGAAAGTGCTCTCCAATGGCTTGGATAGAGCCTGCCTCCTGTTCCCTGAAGTCTCAGGACCAAAAAGACTTCTCTTTTTCACTTGGACGCTTCGTGCGCCGAAATTTTCGCCGCACAGCTTGTTCCGCGGTGAGAAAAACGCCGCACACCGACGCTGATCGATGTGACGCCTTCGGGACGACCGGAACTTCGACGCACGGCCTCGCAAGGACAACGGCGCCCGACTTCTAAAGGAGAAATCGATGCGACGCCTGCCGTGAGAGCGAAACTTCGACGCACAGCTCCGCAGAACGACGCGCAGCCGGAAAACAAGCAGGAGAATCCACGCACAGACCTGGGACATCTGGTTATTCTCTGCGACCCATAGAAAGAGACTGTCCGCGCGCTGGAAAATGACGCACAACTTCCCCGCGTGAAAAATAACGACACAAGTCCGTGTGTGCTGGGGAGAAATCGACGCACACACTATTTTTCCACGTATCTCTTCTTCTGCGGCCCTTTGCAGAGATTTTCCACTCCAAACCAGGTACTTTGTGCTTGAAAGAGACTTTGTTTGCTTTTTAAAGACTTAAGACACTTTGGTGGTCATTCTGACCCTGGCGGTCTTTGACCGCCAGGGCGGAGGACCGCGGGAGCACCGCCGACAGGCCGGCGGTGCTCCAATGGGGATTCCGACTGCGGCGGTAAAGCCGCGGTCGGACCGGCACCACTGGCGGGCTCCCGCCAGTATACCGCCGCCCCATTGAATCCTCCACGGCGGCGCAGCTTGCTGCACCGCCGCGGGGATTCCGACCCCCCCTACCGCCATCCAGATCCCGGCGGTCGGACCGCCGTGATCCGGATGGCGGTAGGGGGGGGTCGCGGGGCCCCTGGGGGCCCCTGCAGTGCCCATGCCACTGGCATGGGCATTGCAGGGGCCCCCGTAAGAGGGCCCCTACATGTATTTCACTGTCTGCTGCGCAGACAGTGAAATACGCGACGGGTGCAACTGCACCCGTCGCACAGCTTCCACTCCGCCGGCTCGATTCCGAGCCGGCTTCATCGTGGAAGCCTCTTTCCCGCTGGGCTGGCGGGCGGTCTGAAGGCGACCGCCTGCCAGCCCAGCGGGAAAGTCAGAATTACCGCCGCGGTCTTTCGACCGCGGAACGGTAATCTGACGGCGGGACTTTGGCGGGCGGCCTCCGCCGCCCGCCAAGGTCAGAATGAGGGCCTTTATATCACTTTTCAGTGATATCTTTACAAATTCACATTGCAACTTTATTCGTTTTGACCAACAAATATCCTGATAAATATTATATATTTTTCCAAACACTGTGTGGTGTATTTTCATGGTGCTATATGGTGGTATTGTATGATTTATTGCACAAATACTTTACACATTGCCTTCTAAGTTAAGCCTGACTGCTCGTGCAAAGCTACCAGAGGATGGGCAAAGGCTAATTTTGGATTGTGTGTGACTTACCCTGACTAGAGTGAGGGTTCTTGCTTGGACAGAGGGTAACCTGACTGCCAACCAAAAACCCCATTTCTAACAGAATGAATGAGACATTTATCCATTTCAGAAGAGCAGTCCGCAGTTGAAGAAGAGATCTCTGGTCTCACGCTGCAAGTCCTTTTCAGTAGTCAGAACATCAGTGTCTTCCTTCTGCTTTTTGTTTGTGGCTGAGGTTAGCTGAGGGTGAAAACCCTCAAGTCATGGTATTGAAAGATGTTGGATTAGCAATAATGTGGAGAAATGCATGGAGTTGAAGGTGTAGCTGAGGTGCAGGTGCAGTGTGTGCCTCCACTGCAGCGCACGCATGGTTTGCAGTCCATGACCTGCAGAGGAAGCTCTCCATGGGCGGACTGATACACCTATTCCAGCAATAAAGTGGCAGGAGGGCTGGTGAAGAAGAAATACTCCTCTGGGCTAAACCAAATGAACTGACAGTTCTGCCAATGAATGGATGAAGGAAGCCGACTCGGAGCCTACATATGGGAGCAGTGTGACAATATTTACTTTACTTTCTCAACGTTCATCTTCACCATTTGAGATAGGAGTCTGCCCCTCGTGAGAGCCAAGTAAGATTGGAACACTGCAAGCTTGATAGATAGGCCCCTGGTGAAGAGCTGAGACTCAAACCGCTTTGAATGGAAATTAATTAAAATCCATTGATATTAGAAATAAATTATGAATCTTATGTTAAACGAAGAAACGAAAGTGAATGATTAACAATGAAAAATGGACCAAAGGAATCATAATAACGATTGTTTTTATTGACATTTTAACAGCTTTCAAGAAGCTGGAGTCAGGTATACATGTTAGAACACATTATTATACTGTTGCCAAGTTTCTAGCTCGACATTTTTTAGGAAACAGTAGAGAGAGTTTAAGGACCACAGACCCTGTCCAGAGGCACGCTGCAAAATACTTCACCATTTGTAACAAAATGTCAAATTAGCAGAAACAGGTGCAGCATTCGGTGTGCAAATACTGCGCGCATCTGTATTGTTATTTGAACATCCCTGGCAGGACCTGGAATCTGCCAAACTGCGCCCACTACTGGTGCTCTGGGGCCAGGTCCTTGTCAGTGGCAGCTGCCAAACTACGGAACAGCCTTTCCGTAGAAAATAATCAGAAAAGGACTGACATGCTAGCTTTTTAATCAAAACGTTTATGTTATGTTGGTCTATTGTAGCTGGATGTCAATCTGAGGTTATGTTGTTTACATCTACAGCAGCCTGAAGGATAGTAGAAATGTGCAGTGAATGAAATTAACAGAACAACATTGTCCACCTCATATATCGGTCCCACATTGTCCCATCAGCCAATAACTTGTGTTTGAGCCAATAGTAGTTCACAACTAATGTCTAGTAATCTTACCTATTCTAGCCCAGCCATTCTGATCTCCTGTTAATTGCAATTGGTTTACCCTTTGGCCTGTGAAATGCTGGACTGTAAAACGAGTTTATTTGCTTTGCTGTGGATTGGGATCATTGCCCCTTTCTCATAATGTATCTCGAGTTACATGCCCTGCAAGATTTTATGACTAGTGCTCTCATTCCTGAAAGTAAATGGTGCGGATTCAGCAAAACAATGGAGGCTTATTAGAATCTTGCTCGAGGGGGATAATCTTCTCAAGAAGATACAATTACTAAATGCACAGTTGGAGAAGAGGCATCTGATGTCTGTAGAACACAGCAGAAGATAGAAACCTTTGGACACAACCACAGTATGCCTGTGCTCCTGTGTTCCCTGGACACCAATGGGCTTATTTACAATCCCCTTGCATTTCTGGTGCGTCACTTTTTATATGGGAAAAAGTGGCGCTGCAGCGGAGCAAGGGGCTTGTAAATAAGGCCCCAAAGGTCCACGAAGGTCCTCTGCCCTGAATTCTCCTAAACTATTTCTTGTTTCATGTGTTTATAGAATGTTGAGTCAAAGAAGCATCCTAAACACATAAAGTAATGTGCTTACACACAGCAGTACAAGGGCACTTCTTGCTTCTGACGTATGCCACACTTCATCCACAGGTCCAACCTATCCTGCAGAGACTATGCTCCTTTCCTCCACTCTTAGGTTTCACATTACGAATGTTTGCCCCAGGAATCAACTTCTGAAGAGTGTTGCGAAATGTGATCCTTGTTATAGAGAGAAAGAGAGAGGGGAGAGAAAGAGTAGTGGTGTACCACATTTTGTTGGATAGTTTCAGTTCGGTTTTGTTCTGAAAGGGGTTTGAGTAGCTGTGAAAGAGAAACCTCTACATAAGCTAGTTTACCAGTTTCACTGACAGTGACTATGACTACTGGAGTCTTTTTGGGAAAGGGAAACTCATGAAGGAAGTGAAAGCTTGTGTGTTTCACTACTCTTTCATGGATGACTTGTCAATGCCAGAGTATGACCCACTGTGATGGAAATGGCAACAAAGCTTGGAACCACCTCCACCCAGCACCCAACATGTCAGTGACCAAAGCTTGGTAGCCAATACTACTGCTGGCAAAGGCTACACACCTGATAAAACAGTGGGCAGATAATGGTTTCCTAACACCATCAATGAATAATGTCTGTGATCCAAAGACAACTTTAATGAATAATAGGAACCAGTACACCAAATGGCAATTATAACCAGTGCTTAATTTGTAAAAATTGCCAGGACCCTCGTCAAGAGGCCACTGCAGCTTGCACTACACATTGCCCCTGCCAGTACTGCCACTGACAGTATCAATACAACTACTAACCCAGTGGTGGCGCACGGGGGTTTAGCAGACACAGGCTCCCAGCCTGCCCTTCGGCCAATCCTGATGCTGCTCAGAGCAGCATTAGGATTGGCTGGGAGCAACTGTGTTTGGCCGGCCCGAGAAAGCTGTCCAAGCATACACGTGCAGTGTGGGGAAGTGCACTCCTCATCATCCCCACTGCCCGCTCCTTTAACAACGAAAGGATGATAAACTTAGTTTATAATCCTTTCATTGTTAAAGGATTTGCAGCGGTTGCTGCTGGCAGGGGGCGACGCACCTCCGCCATAGCGGAGGAGCCGCCACTGTATTAACCATCACAATCCACTCCTACATTTACATGCAGGCCCCTTGTCAACAGGAGCACTGAGCTGCTGTTTACCTGACTCAGCACTAACAATAAAAATAAGTTAAATAGCCCGGCACACATTTATTTCTTTTTTTTTTTGGAAAGGTAAGGTATCATACAACAAATACAAATGAGAAAACAAAACAATTTTAGCCCAGCAGGGGATAAACCTTTGGGAGACACATGACCATCTCTTTACATGATGACATACCATTTTGATTTAAACATTTAATTATTATGAGCTAACATCCAATCCTGAAATGCCCCCCAAATTACCCTCCCTTTCCTCCTTGCATGTTTCCCTTTACGTTCATATAATGCTATCTCCAGATGATACACAGCCAATAATCTGGCCAACCATTGCTGCCAGGACGGAGGTCGGACATTAAGCCAGGCGGATGATATACACAATCGAAATACTGCCATGGCCACAAAAATAAATGCTTCATACAGATTGTCCGTTTCGCCACTAACCCCTAGGACCATTACCTCAGAGGAAAGGATTAAATCATATCCCAGAACTTCTTTCAATACAGATTGAATACCTTCCTTCAAATCCTTCTATTCCCCGCATGTAGCCATGACGTGTATAATATCTGTTCCATACATCCCACATCTTGGACAGCTTGTTCCCAGCAAGCTGCCCCATTTGACAAGATGAGCTGGGGTATGATACAGATCAAATACGGTTTTATAATGTTGCGCTTGGAGGGAGGAGGAAAGTAGAATAGTGTGTCCTAATTCTAATGACCTTAAAAAGATTTTACTCCCATCTTCCAATTTCTTACTCCACTTTTCACAATTCTTCTCTAAGTCATCGGGCTGTTCTGACATTAGTAATCAATAGATTGACCTAATTGATATATTAGGATTAGCCAAAATATCATCCAGCACTTGAACACTCCTAAATCCCTGCACCCCTCCTGTTTTCCTTAAAAGGAAGTCTCGTATCTGTAGATATTTAAAAAAATCCCTCCGCTCTAAACCATAACACTTCTGTAAATCACCAAATGCCTTAACCCCGGAATTGTCAAAGAGATTCCCCAGCCTCTCTATTCCTACAGAGACCCAGCTTGCCATACATTTATCTTTAAATATGTCGGGGAGCAATGGATTCTTTTCTATCATGGTATACCAATTATATCTGCCAAATCCTTTCTTTTTATACCATGGCCGCCAGCATTTATAGGCCGCCTCCAATACCTTATACCGAGTTTTCTTGTAGTACCCGGGCTCATGAAATGTTACCAGGCACCCATTAGCTGCTGCTCCTATCTGCAGCTCATATATATTAGGGCAGTCCTCTTCATGTATCCCTTCTTTTTTGGAACCCCATAAAGGGCGCATATACTGAAAGGCTGCTGCCATTTGGTATAATTTTATATTCGGTAAAGACCACCCCCCCCCTTTCTCGGGGGAGAGACATAAATTTACTTGCTCTTCTACATTTACCATATGCCCATATGAATCTCATAACCACTCTATCTATCTCTTTAAATCTAGGATTATTAAAGCCCAACGGTATAGCCCGAAACAAATACAGCAACTTAGAGAGAAAAATCATTTTTACCATATTACACCTCCCCATAATAGTTAAATGTAAATTATTCCATCTGCACATATCTTGTCTTGCTTTAGTAATTATGGGATCCAGATTTAACTTAACAATTTCTCCTACTTGTGGCGTAATATCTATGCCCAGATATACTGCATGATCCACCCTTCGAGTATCCTGAGTGCTAGTGTATTGATTAATCAGTATCTGCGTTTTATCTTTATTTAGAAGGTAACCAGAGAATCTTCCGAACTTCATTGCCACCTTTTCAACCTCACTCAATGCCGGATCAGGGGTGGGAGTTAATATAGCAATATCATCTGCATAGGCTAGTACTTTTATATCCCATCCCTGCCTATGAATTGGTGGAATCTTGTTGTTATCTTCGATCTGTCTAAGCAAAGGATCTATATATACAGCAAACAAGAGTGGAGAGCATGGACATCCCTGTCTAGTACCTCTCTTAACCGGGACACTCTCCGATTGTCCCCCCATCAGTTGTATTTTTACTGCCGGTGATCTATATAGGGCCCTTATTGCTACAATAAATTTCTTCCCTAGCCCATAATACTCCAATACATGCCATAAATACTTCCAGCTCACCCGATCAAATGCCTTTTCCGCATCAAGTAATGCCACTGCCATCGGTTCCTCATCCACTTCTGTAGCATCCAAAAGTGCTATGATTCTTCGAATATGATCGGTGGTATCCCTTCCTGGGACAAACCCATGCTGTCTAGGGAAAACTATCTTCCTAATCACCAGAGATAGTCGAGCGGCTAATATCTTTGAGTATATTTTAGTATCGCTATTGATTAGTGTAATTGGCCGGTATGACGCCGGATTTGATGCGGGTTTCCCTTTTTTCAAAAACATTACTATATTAGCCGTATCCCATGATGGAGGAATTGCCCCTCCACTCTGCACCTGAGTAAACAGCTCTAACATTACCGGAAGCAGAATGGCTTTAAATATTTTATAAAATTCTAGAGGAATTGCATCGGGACCTGTGGCCTTACCAATGGCTAAATCACCCAAAGCTTTATCAATTTCCAAGATATCTATCTGTTCCCCTAGGCTTAGGATATCACTCTCCGTTAGTTTGTTAACTTTGATGTGGCTTAAAATTTTTAACATTTCTTCCTCTGAGTATATAGATGTGTCATCATATAATTCCGTGTAGTATCTGTGGAAAACCTGCCTAATTTGATCCACTTCAACAACCATTTGTCCTTGCCAATCTTTAATCCCTCTAATAATCCCGGATGCTGTTTTCTGGCTTGCCCGTATTGCTAATAAACGTCCTGCTTTTTCTCTGAACTCATATCCTAATGAACGCTGTGCTAAATATTTCTCCGCTATTTTTTGGGTCAGAGTTTCGTTAATTGCAGCTTTAGCTATTAAAACTTCCTCCTGGGCCTTTTTTACATCACCCCCCGTTTCTATTGCTGAAGCCAGTTGTCTCTCCAACCTACTTAATTTCATTCGAAGATCTTTAACTCTGTTTTGGGTGTTTTTTTGCTTTATCATGCTAAAACTCAATGTTTCACCACGTATTCCGGCTTTTAAAGTATCCCAGACTATCTCTACCGGAGCTGTCCCTTGATTAAACCCCAGGAATTCAGCTAACCACTTGCTCATGAGTGTACAATATTCCGGGTTCCTAAGAAGTCCTCTTTCAAATGTCCACCTCCTCTCCTTTGGTTCTAACCCATCCAATTCCAATTCTAGTACTAAAGGATTATGATCTGATACAACCCGCGGATATAGCTCCATCTTACCCTGGTTTAATAACACAGGAGAGATCAGAAAATAGTCAAGTCGTGCTACTTTCACATGTGGGGCAGAATAATAAGTATATCCAGGATCTGGCTTACATAATCTCACCCATGCGTCCACTAATCCTAGTTCTTTCTGAATAGCGACCATTGCATTATATACTCGGGGTTTCCGCCCTTGATACTTCTTTGTAGGAGCTAAAACATCCTGTAATCCCTCCCAGGATCCATTAAGATTACAATCACCACATAGAATATACGGGGGGGCCCATCCTGTTAATTCTATAGCCAGGGTATCTAACACTGTTGAGTCATCCGTGACCGCGCCATATACCGAACAAAGTGTAAAGCTACCATGTCCATAGCCACATTCTACAATTACCCATCTCCCTCCCCTATCCGCCTTCTGCCTAGTAAAATTTAATTTATTAGTCCGATCTAATATCGCCACCCCTTTAGTTCTACCCTCTTGTTCTGATCGAACAATTACTTTCATACCGAGTGTGCCCAAAATTCCATCATTCTTATATTCCACATGTGTCTCCTGTAGGCAGTAAATGTCTGCTTTAAAAGTTTTAAGTTCCTCTGCAACTTTACTTCTTTTACGAGGGTCATTTAACCCACATATATTAATCGAGGCAATTCGAAGTCTAACCATTTGCTATTTCAGGTTTCCTTTCTCTCTTTTTGTTCTCACAGGTTTTTATATCTAACTGCACTTTCTCTTGAATTTCCCACTCGATTTGTCCACCTCCTTCTATCTCTCCTACCCCTGGTTTCTGCTGCTCCCCTTGTTGCATTCCTACTCCCCTTTTTTTCCATTTTACTCCCCTGTTTTCTATCCTTTCCCTCCCCTCCCCTCCCCTTCCCCTCTTCCTTCGCCTCGTCCGCAACCCCTCCCTCCTTACCCTTTCCCCCATCTCCCCAACCTCCGCCCCTCCTCCCTCCCCTCCCTTCCCCAGGCCAGTCCCTACCACCCCCTTCCCGAGTGTCCTCCCTCCCCGAGACTGGCCCACCATCCTGTGGAGCAATCAGACCACTCATGGCCTGAATGTTAGCGTTGTGTCTGTGCGCCCCCACCCACCAGTTACTGGAGCACTTTTGCTTTTCCAAGTAACTTTATTTCGCTATCTGCCCCCCATCACATATTCCTTTGCTTTAATCTCAGACGTGAATACTTCTGTTTTCCCATTCAATATTATTTTGAGACGAGCCGGGGCTAGAAAATACGCTTCCCCGCCTTTCTCTAAGACTGGTTTAATAAGTTGTCGGAGCCGCCATCTCCGTTCCACAGTGGCATGACAAAAATCAGGACGGGTGAAAAAAGTCACCCCATCAACAGTGCGAGGAGTATTTGGACGGGTTTTATCCAAGATCTCCTGCCGTAATAAATAATTCCCAAAATAAGCTAAAACTGCCCTAGGGTATTTAGAGTCCGCGCGTTGGCCCCCCTCTCGCCGGTTTGACGGAAACCTATGTACACGCTGCAATTCATTCTCCCAACTCCAGCTCCCTAGTTCCGGGAAGGCATTGCGCAAAAAGTTAATCATGTATGTCCTTATATTGTTTCCCTCTAGCCCCTCTGGTATGCCCAAAATTCGGAGATTATTTCTTCTCTGCCTATTCTCAAAGTCTTCCAATTTCCACATTACGTCCGTCAGTTGTTCGTCCTTCATAGTATTCTGTTCTTTTAGATTGACAACATCCTCCTCGACTGCTACAATCCTTTCTTCCATTAAGGACAATTTAGATTCAATTTCTGTGCATGATTTTGCTACTTTGCGCACTGTCCCCTGTAGTTTCTTCGTAGCCACCCTTGCACGTCGACTTTCAATCCTAGTTTCTGTCTGCAGCTCTTTAATTGAACTATAAATTGATTGCAGCATTCCTACCTCAGCCCCCATTGCTGACGGACCATAAGTGGGGGGGCCTATATCTGATTCCTTGTTGCCATTAGCTGAGCCCTGAATAGTTATAGATGAAGAATCCGTGAGTCCGATACCTGAATAGTCCCATTTCAAAGTTCTACCGCCCGAGGCTAGCGCATTTTCTAGGGGCCCCTGGGCACAAGGCCGTGTGTTAACCACTTTACGCTGTCGGCGCAGCTGTCGCACTGTAGGTTCATTGCTTGAAGTTTTGTTTTCTGTCTCCGATGTTTCGCTATCCTCAGACCCGCCAAGACTATGATCGCCACTGCTGAGATCAGACTCTTCCGTCAGAGAGTAAAATTTATCACTATTGTCTTTCCCCCATTCCACCGCTTGGGGGTCTTTTCCTGCCATTTTACTCGGGTTTTTGGTATTTGAGACAGTCTTATATAGGTTCTCTCCTTCTGTTAAAGGTCTAAATATAGATACACCTCCTTCCCCCTCCTGATGTTCCAATCGTTCAGACCAGTCATATTGTTGTGCTTGAGGCTGCCTAGTTTTGGCAGTAGGGCCGGATTTCTTTTCCTTTACCTCCGTCTGGTTGTCTTCCGCCTCAGGCATACTCTCCGTGCCTTGTTTAAAGTTCACAGGAGGATCATTATTCATTTTACCCCCGCTTATGCTGCTACTGTTCGGAAGAGAGTCTATTCCTACCATCTCATCGAGGGGGGTTAAATGAGCAGACCGTATATCCTGTGCCCCCCCTGCAAGAAAAGTTATGATAGTAGATTGACTTTTGCCCTTGACCTTAATTTCAGGTGGGGGGGTAATACTAATATTCTCACTTGTCTTAACGCTACTCAACATATTTTCCCCGGCTGGTTTAGCTGCAGTTGTCATCAGGCGTTTATTAGTTCCCGTCAGCTCTCCTTTGCCTCGGCCAGCCCGTGTCACTTTTACACCTTCTATCTTTTCTATCCTTTCTCCCAGATTCCGGAAGGGCTTGGGAGGCATCTTGTTCTTTAGTACATGTGCCAATAGCCTAAATAGTCCTTTTACCCCGGACGATACTACGGCTGAATCCGCGATTATTTGTTTTGCCAAGTTTTTCCAGAGCCATAAGGGGGTATATAAATGCAAACCGGAGTTATTTTGCAGCATCTGAGATCTCAGATATTTATTCTCTCTTAGTATTATTTCCCCCTTCTTTTTTCCCCCTTCTTCCCCCCTTTCTCTTCTTCTTTTTTTTTTTTCCCCCTTTACCTCTCCACTTTACCCATTGTTCTTCTCTCCCCTTTATTTTTTATCCTTTCCACCTTACTGTAGAATGGGGCGCACCTGGAATGACTGTTTCCGCCTGATTTCCATCCGAACTGTCTGTCTGCTCTTCTTCCTGGTTTTCCTCCTGGTAATTCACCAGTCTGCTCATCTGGGTGAAAGCAGAGTTCTCATCCCGATAATCTTTTTCTCCTTGGTCCACACAACTGCAAAAATCTGGTTCTGGAAAGGACTCTTCAACCCCTTGTGCCTGGGGGGTCGCAAAAGGACTGTCCAAACACTTGTACAGCCTCACCGTGCAGCTTTTTCCCAAACGCCACTAACTTGATGCAGTTTCTTGATTCCTCCGTGCAGGAAAAGAGAAAAAAAAAAAAAAAAAAGAAACCCGACAAGCCGAGATCGGCCTGGTTCACTGCTCCGCTCCGTGACGGCCACCTCGGAGCCGCTACACCCTCCACTCCCCCCGGAGGCAGAATCGCGGGGGAGGGAGAGAGAAGAAAGCGGGCCGAGTTCGGCCCCGATCCACCGTCCGGCCGTTTCTGGCCGTCTGGCCGTCTGGTTGGCCGCACCGCAACGGCCGCCTCGGCCGCCGCAGCCGTTTATGCCGCGGGGGAAATACGGGCCTCCTAGGGCTAATCCTGCCCGGCTGCTCTACTACGGCCGTCGCGGCCGCCGTGCCTTCGGCTCCCCTTCGGCTTCCCTGATGGGCGGGACTGCGAGAGCGCAGTTACGCCGACGCTGACGCCATGTTGCTCCTCCACGCATTTATTTCATGGTTAATTTGTTGATAAAGAAAAAAAGTAACTAGGGAGTCCTGCCCTTAACTTTCATTTTTAAAGACATCTTGCAGCAAAAGTGTACAAATATGACCGTTGCTTCAAAATTCAAAAAGTGTATTTAACATGCAGAACCTATTCACCTTAGTACAATTGATTATATCAGTGCATTGAGAAGTATTAATTTAAAATTGAATTTAAAAACTTTATTTCATGCATCTACCATGACAATAGCACCAATAATGAACTAAAGTGGCACGTCAGATGTTATGTGCACTCTTTGAGTGGTCTGAGTTCCTATTATGCATGAACAACATTATAGTTCAATAAATCAAACACAGGGGAAGGTTTTGTACAGTCCATCCTCTGAAATCATACATTTCGAGGTCCTGTTATATGTGAAAATGAAGAAAAAAGAGGGAAACCAAAAATAAACAATTACCTAGGATCACACAATTTGGTAAAGTGGGGAAGCTAGGATTAATCCCAGGTTTTCTGGCTTCATATTGCTCATTTCAGCCTCTTCATGTTTATCCGCCTACACCCACCTTACCACCAATCCCCTCAACCCCTTTGCTCGACCGCCACCCTGCTGGCATCAATGTGACACTCGAGCACATCATAGACCAAACTTTATGGCCTCTGCGAAAATGTTTGAGAGTACTCATGGTTTAAACTGAGTCAGTCCTCTTCATTGATACAAATAAGCATACTTCATGCTAACTACTCATCCATTCTTTCTCTTTTTTCTTAAACGCAGAGAAAGTCTTGCTCTCAGAAAGGAACCGGAGGTTATTGAAAGTATCGCTGTGAAGTGTCACATCCTTGCTGATACATTAACCATGGCTATTCCTTGATCATCTGAAACCTAACAACTAGATGTCAAAACAGGATTGTGCAAGGGCAATCCTGCAAACAGTTCCTCTCGGAGCCTGCACAGCCGTGATCGGTCGAATCACTGCCTTGTGTATCAGCAAGGGAATGCATGGGTAAAGATATACAACAAATGCACTGCATCCCCTAAAGAGAGAAGCCTAGTGGGAACCATAATTACAAGTATCACACTTCCCTGGTCAGTGTCTTTGTGCCTCGTGTACACTCTGTCAGTCAATGCAGAAGCTTCCATCTCTGACTGTGGGGCAATCTGCCAGTGTAGATCAAGCTTCTACTAAGAGAGTATTACTCTCTCATTACTTCAGCCTCTTCACCGCAGTGGGAACTTCCCAGGGTGGAGCCAGGGCTCAGTTTCCGAATTTCCCTACAGTGGAGCACTCAACGCTACAGTGAAAGTTGCACACGTGTCCACATTCTGTGACCAAAAAGAGGTAGGTTGTTCAGGTGTCAAAACTGCTAATTAGCATACTAATGACATCTTCTGAAATTACCTCATAAACCAAAAGCACAAAATAAAATCCTAATTGTAACATGGCCTGCGAGAAAACTTCTCTAAATAATTCCTGCCTATGTTTCTGCTGAAAGGAGTTCACAGCACATGCTTGGTAGAAAATAACAGGCCGTCCGCAGCCAAAAGATGTGCGAAAATGCTGTAAACTCGGTCTGCAGCGGGAATGGTAGCCTACTGACTACATCCGCAGGGTATGATAAGGTTAGACATTCAATGGTGCCAGAAACAAAGCTTGGTACCAAGCTATGCAACGTTTATTGCTGGGCACCCACGCAACAGATGCAAAAGCTGTGCCTACCATCACGGAAATCAGCGGGCCGCTCAAACTGTACATTTCAAAATGCACTGCCACATCTTTCATGCTGAGGCCTTGTCTCTACTGCTGCACAGTTTACGTTTTGCAATAGCTCTTTGTGCACAGGAATGGTGTTGCAACGGTGCCCACCATACAATCATTGAGACACATTCCTGTACAATGCAGCACTTCTGCCAGTGGTATCTGTGGCTTTGTAGTGGTTCAAATGTGTGCCTTAACGTGGGCCAAGTGCACCCCCACTTTACTCTCAGGGGAGTGAGCAGTCGAAGGCCTCTCCGGGAAATAGTTTGCAAAGTATAGACTCAGAGCTCAAGCAACCAACTGGTGATTGTCCAGCCCACTGTTTTTCTTTCACGAAAAAAAAGCTCTTTAATCACACCAAAGGTAACATACTGCCTAGAGAAAATATAGCGCTAACTGGTGCACACTACTGGGTCTTCGGGGTTTACTACATAGAGAAATAGGAAGTCTTCGACTAAACTGGAGCTGCAGGCTTACTATGATGAAGTGGGCCATCTTTCCTTTATGTTGTTACCTGTAAACTAGCTTGTAATATTTGACTATGCAATAATTGTATGCGAGTTGCAGTTATCTTTAAAAGTCCCACCAAAACCTGTTTAGCCATCTTAAAGGTTTTTGTTTCTGATGTGTTCAATTTTAACTGATGTGGCACTCACTTGGATTTTCCAAGTGCAGATGTGCAGTTTTTGTCTCTGCAGGGCTAGCAGTTGTCTGTGGTCACCAGAGCTTGTTTGATCAGTCCCGGCTCTTTGCAGTGGCTCAGTGAACGCACTTTAGATGACTGGTCCAGCACTTGGAGTGGTGGGATGCTCCCCATTGTCTCTGGTACTGAATCAAGGTTCTCGACAAAGGCAGAAACCCCACAGATTCTCTGTCTCCCTCTTTGGTGGTCACAGGAGCAGGCACTCTGGTGGCTGTTCAGGTAAAAGAACAGTCTTTCATCAGAAGTAGGGTCAGAGCACACTGCCACCCATGCCAGATCTCAAATATCCTCAATGCATCATGGTAAATGCAGTGCATGATAACACTTACTTCAGCAGTAGGCTTTAATTTTTCACCCTGGTTGGTGCATCCTGTGCTGTGTAACTCTAGACGTGTTTCTGGATTCATTCTTTCATCAGCAGAGAGCAACAGGTAATTTCGGGGGTGCTGGAAATGCTGCCCTTTTCCTTTTGTGATTGGCTGCTTGATGCTTTAGAGGGATA
Organism: Pleurodeles waltl; assembly: GCF_031143425.1. Lineage (NCBI taxonomy): Eukaryota > Metazoa > Chordata > Amphibia > Caudata > Salamandridae > Pleurodeles > Pleurodeles waltl. The sequence continues at coordinate 69,502,770 of NC_090441.1, read as the reverse complement.
ACGAGCTCTGGGATGCACCTGTGCTCTGGTAGTGGTACTAAACCAGAGAAGACTGTAAGCAGCATTGCCAGCACCCCCAAATTCCACTTGTTATTTTCTACTGAAGAAGGACAACAGACCTGAAACACGTCTAGATACACAGGACTGGCTGCACCAACAATGGTGAATACTAAACACCTTCTACAGAAGTGAGTGTTATCAAGCACTTCAGTTATCAAAATGCCTCTGGGCTAATTGTGTACTGACATGCCAGGCAGTGCGCTCCGTCCTCCTTTTGTGATAGGGTCTTTAATCAGGCATATAGGCTGCAAGACCCTCGGATTCACCCAGCTTGGCTCCAGGACACAATTCCTTGGCAATCTGCTTCTTCTAGGCTGCTCTACGCTTTGACTCAGCAGCTGGGCGTCCTCAGGCAGCTATCTCCTGCAAAACGAGGTACACCCTTCTCTCCTCTCGGTAGACATGCAGGCTCCCAGGTCTTAGGCATGGCCACAACTTCTGCAGAAAAATCCACACAGTCACTTTCCTTGCACCTTGAGGAGACTGACTATTGGCTATACCAGCCCTGGATCACAGCAGCTCTTTGAGCACTCTACGGAGTGCCCCAAACATGGCCAGTGAAGCAGCATCAAATTGGAAACAAGTGGGAAGGTTTGGGTCCCAGTTTGATTAATGATTTCGAGACAGGAGAGGTAGATCCACTGTCTACAGTTTAGACACTTGATTTGGGGTGATTCCATTTCATAACTACATCTTCTTTCTGCCTTTCAGACAATTCCACACCAGGTAATTATGATATTGGTTCCAAGCAGGAGTACCCATAACACAAGCACAATAAGTATGAAGGTCTGAATCTTATGGACATCTGTCTTCTTAGATGCATCACTCAAAGGCGTAAGAAAGGCCCAGGCTCTGCCTAGAAACTTTCACCCTTCTAACAACCAGATCTGTTGACTTAACACCAAGCCCCACCGGGAACCAAAGTGTAGTACTCAGGAAGGATGAATCAGCAACACCTTGCTAAATAAGCCACATTGTGTCATTTGAAAACCAAGAGCAATCTAAAATAGATTCCAGGAACTACTGCATATGAACACTCACAACATGGAGTCGTGTTACCAGGTACCCTACACACAAAATGACTAAAAATAGATGTGAGCGTAGGGTCTGGGCATGATGCGCAAGTGGAACTTTACACAAATGTTCCATGGATTAAACAGGCATTGACAAAACCAATAGGTCTAGTGTTGTCCACCAGCCTTGAGGCAATTCTTCTTGTGATTTCTCGTGGTTTTTTCAAAGTTCTGTTGTGCAGGAAGGTGCCAATTGTTCGTCAGTCTAAAAAAACAAACAAAAAAACAACAACATTGACTACAAACAAAAATGCTTTTGGTCCCAAAAAAGCACACATTACCATAGTACTTCTGGCACTGAAGTGAGCTATTATGGGCCTCATTACAAGCTATGGTGGCGGCTGCGAAAAGACCGCCATGTTGGTGGTCATCCGACTGCGTATTAAGAGTCACACTGTGAAGACCGCCAAAAAACTGCCAAAAATCCAAAACTGCCAGGACACTGGAGGGTGGAAAAGAGGAGGTTCCACCACCAGCACTATCAGCCCAACAAAAATCCACCCAGCAGATTACAAGCCTCAAATCACAAAGGCGGTCGTTCTTCCATGGCGGAAAAACATTGGTGGTGCGAACTGCCGTGGTCACAACTCACTACTAACAGAACACAACACCACATTGGATAGTTAGAATGCCCCACAACTGACACACATTCACACACCCGACACACCCACACACTGCACTGTATAACACCCCCCCACACAACCCACAATCTTTTGCAACAAAAATGCCATTCAGAGACACCGAGAGCAGGGAAATATATTGAGATAGCACCCTTGCAGCATAGGCTCACATACACATCACACACAGCACAACAAACGTATTAGACACATAACAAGGACACACAACCCATGACAACCACCTCACCCTCACAGTGAACCTCCCACACCTCACCAATCACCCAACACTGCACCCTTGCACTCACAGCACCCCCACACACTGTCTACCCAACCACTACCATGTCCCCACAAAAACACCCACGTTTCACTGATGACGAGTTGCAGGTCGTGGTGGATGAAATTGTTAGGGTAGAGCCACAACTGTTTAGATCACAGGGCCAGCAAACATTGATTGCCAGGAAAATGGAGTTGTGGCAAAGGATAGTCAGCAAGGTCAATTCAGTAGGAAGCCATCCACGCAGGGACGACATCAGGAAGAGGTGGAATGACCTACGGGGGAATGTGTGTTCCATGGCATTACACCGCCAGGTCGCCCTGCAGAAGACTGGCTGTGGCTCCCACCTCCTCCCCCACAGTTCACATCTTGGGAGGAGAAGGTCCTGGACATACTGCATCCATAAGGCCTGACTGGAATACCTGGGGGACTGGAGTCTGGTAAGTTCCCACAACATCCATGTCACACATTTGTCTTGTCCTGCATGTTACCTCAACACCCAAATACTCCCTAATTAACTGAATGTCCCACTACACCTACCACCTATCCACCCAATGGTCCTCACCTGCATGCCCCACCCCACTCAGCCCAACTGCTCACAAAGCCCTGGGCAAAGGCACCTAAACTACTGGTTAATCATATCACTATGACTCCCAGAATGCACTAACCCATCAATGTGAAAACCTGGCATGTGCATACACATCACATCTAATGCATGTACATCTAAAGTACCAGCCACACCATCTAGATTGTTCTAGTGGGGACCAGTGAAATGACAGCAATGCAATGGCACACTCACAGTAGCAACCAAAGCAAAACACAGCTACAACTCACTTTCCATTCCTAATGGCCACTGATCTATATCCCCTATCCTGAAATAGACTCACCATGGGTTGGAAAGTATGATGGCAGACTCCATGCACATGCACAACATCCAGAGACAGGACTATTACCCTTGCATACTCACACACTGTGTTCCCACTAGGACACAATTGTGCAATGTGCAGCTGTAATGTGTGACATCTAGTGAGCATGACTTATCACTAGGTAGCAGAGCTGAACAGTCATGTCAAGTACCAGAACCCATCCGCAGTAAAATATGTACCATACTTGTATGACAGCTCCCAACATGGAGTATGGAAATCAAGCCACAGAGTTGTATGTACAAAAAAGGTATGCTGTGCAGCATCTGTCAATGTCATTGCAGAGAATCATGTTAAGCCACTGTCTGCATCCGAAAAGAGGTAACCTAACACACTTTCTAAACTGAACTTTGTGTCTCACTTCCTTCAAAGGGAACCCTGCCATTGCCACCATGTAGAGGCTACCAGAGACTGCCAGTCCCCCTCAGGATGAAGGCCCCGGTGCGGAGAACATGCCTGGATGTCTGGACAATGACGAACAACCTGGCCCATCTGGGACACCTGGTCAGACAACAACTCCCTGCCTCACCCTTCCCACATCAACCCCTCCCACCCATGGGCCATCCACAACACATCCAACCAATCACACCCAAACCTGTGCCCAAGGACTGTTCAATCAATTGTGTGCCCCACAGTACAGGGACCTGAATCGAACCTTAACATCCCAGACAATGATGGTCCTGCTACCACTGGGAATAGGCACAGGCACCTGGGGGCAGGGTATGTGGGAGGGATGCTGTGGGCCAGAGGATGGGGCCTTTAGGGGGCTTAACTGACCAGAAAACCATCTCCCAAGTCTTGGGAGCATAATAAAGTTTCCAGGACAGGATGGGCCAAATTATCACCATTTTGGGGGAAAATCATAGGTTGCAGGGGGAATACCACCAGGAAGTCATGCAGCAGTAGCAAGGACACAATGCCACCATGGCTTCCATTGCAGGGGTCCTGAGGGACATCAACACCATCCTGCATGGTTTCTCAACACACCATCAGGCCCCTTCCACTAGCAAAGTAACATCTACCCCAACTACATCAGTGGCAGCTAGTGGGATGGAGGCCCTGCCATGGGAACCACATGCCTTAGACACCCCTACCTCTGTAGTTGAAGAACTCTGCCCCACAAACACTTACGTCCATCCAGACATCCGGCTGGAGCAGATTCCAAGACCAAACCCACTGCCAGGAAGCGAACCTCTCCTGATTTGTCCCCCTTGTGTTCTACTGAGACACCCTGTTGACTGTTCAGAGACATTACTCCATTTTCCCATGGTACAAGAGCACAGAACGTGTGTAACCAACTGTTGTAGCAGCCACTCTGATGAATCCATCTACCATGACTTCACTCATCACCTTCTTATTTATGTGTTCACATTTAATTTGGCTTTTTCCATCCTGAATTGCACAATAAATAACATTTGGACACAGCTATTGTATATGTGTCTTTAATGATACAACAACATTTGTCATGCTTGCCAACTGTGGTCTGGTAATGCCCCCTGAATCGAATAGGCAGTGTTTGAGATTAAGGCTCCCTTGGCAGGACATACGTGACAATAGAAATGTCACTGGACAGATGTCAGAGATGTTGAAATCCAGAGAAAGAGCAGGGTTTAATCAGCATTCCAATTTGCAATTAGAGCATGACAGAGAGTACGATCAGAATGGAAGGCATGGTGGCATACTAAGCACATTTACAGGTAATAGAAGTCATGCCCATGGTAGACTACCTACAAAGCCGGGGCACCCAGTTTGGACCACAGTTACCTGCACCTTGGACAGCAACATCAATGTACAAACACAGCTAGGTCCCAAACCCATCACTAAGTACCCCATTTATTGTGAAGGCACAGGTCATGATGTAAACATCACACATGGGCCACTAACCACAACTGGCACATAACAGACCATTTCACATGCCCCTCAAGCCCACTGGGAATAGGAAAGGATTAAGCAGTCACAACCCCATTTGTATGGAGGAAGCACTAAGAAGGTGCCACCCACTGTGCCTGCATCCATATTATTACCCATCTGTCTGGTACACCTCTCATGGCTGTCAGAAATTACCATTGCCTAAGGACAATGAATAACTCAAGCCATGTTTGCAGAGCCAAACAGGAAATGGCTATATCATTGAGTGGAAGGAAAAGAGAATAAGGGAATGCAAGACACATAGGCCCTCATTCCGACCCTGGCGGTCATTGATAAAGTGGCAGTAATACTGCCAACAGGCCGGTGGTAACTCCCGCCAAATTATGACCATGGCGGCGAGATCTCCAATAGACAGCCAATGTACCACACCGACAGCCAGGGCGGAAACAGCAGCCACCACAACAGTAGCCACCTGCAGCCAGGAGGAACACTGACGCTCACCATATTAAGACACAGCAACCGCCACCTTTTCTGGGGCGGTACCTACGACACCAAAAGCCTGGCGGAAACTGAGCTCAGAAGGGAAAGGGCTCACCATTGGAGACACCAGGAACAGCCATGGAACTTGAACTGCATGTCTTCCCAATGATCTTCTACGTTCTGCTCCACCACGAACACCAACGCCGGCGAAGACAACGACGGTGAGTACAGCCGCCTAGCACACAAGGGAGGGGGGAGGAAAACGAGAGTGACATACACACACGCACAACACACACCCCACACACACACACCATACACACAACCAGATTCATTACAAAAACATTTTTACCCCGTAACTTGGCCGAATAATACAAGGACAAAACGATTTTGCAAAAGTGAATGTAATGAGATCAACACAGTATGAAAAATAAGTTAGGCAAGATAATAGATATAAACATATGTACAGAAAAAGGGACACAGCCCAGTCCCCAATTTGCGTAGGCCACATGGCCACAGGCCAAAGTCCAAGGCCACATATGTCACCTGCTTCAACACGGACAGAAACCTGCAGGGGCATCAGTTGGTAAATAGGCAGGCCCTTCAGGGGGACGGGAGATGGGTGGCACCTCAGCCGGGAGATGTATCAAGACCACTGGTCATGAAGGGGGCAACATGCCCTTTGTGTTTGATCCTGGGGAGTGCAAGGCCACAGTCTCACAGGTGGGTGTCATACCCACTGGTTCTGGAGGGGGCAACATGCCCTGTGCTTGATCCTGGGGAGTGATGGGCCACAGTGTCTCAGGTGGGTGTCATACCCACTGGTTCTGGAGGGGGCAACATGCCCTGTGCTTGATCCTGGGGAGTGCAGGGCCACAGTCTCACAGTTGGGTGTCATACCCACTGGCTTTGGAGGGGGCAGGCCTCACAGCAGCCCATGGAGGCAGGATTACATACCAACCGCCGACGGTGATAGTTGCACAGTGGTTTTGCTGCTGGTGGGGGAGGCTCCTGCCCATCCCCTGCAACCTCGGAGGGCTGCACAGTGGTGGTGGTGCTGCTGGTGGGGGGAGGCTTCTGCCCATCCCCTGAAACCTCAGATGGCTGCACATTGTTGGTGCTGCTGGTGGGGGGAGGATCCTGCCCATCCCCTGAATCCTCTGACGGCTGTACAGTGGTGGTGCTGCTGGTGGGGGGAGGCTCCTGCCCATCCCCTGCAACTTCAGACGGCTGTACAGCCATGGTTGGTGGTGGGGGCTCCGTCACAGTTCCTGGCCCATGCCCCTTGGTCTTCCTGCCGGCTGGTGCAGGCTACTTGGTCTTCCTGGCTGCTGGGGCAGGCTCCTTTCCCTTCTTGCCTGCTGGGGCAGGTTCCTTGGTCTTCCTGCCTGCTGGGGCAGGCTCCTTTCACTTCCTACCTGCTGGGGCAGGCTCCTTGGTCTTCCTGCCTGCTGGTGCAGGCTCCTTTCCCTTTAGGCTGCCTGGTGCAGGCTCCTTCCCCTTCAGGACATGTGGCCTGGATCCCTTTCCACCAGGAGTGGGTGTGGTGATGACTGGGCCCATGGACTGTGTGGCGGAGGTACTTGCCTGGGTACTTCTTACCCTGCCTTTATGTGCAGGACGGGGGTAGGGGTAGGGAAGAGGTGTACTGCCATTTGATGGAGTTTGTTTTGACCAATGACTTTGTGTTTCACCACTGCGCATATTAGTTGCTCAATGTTCACCAGTAGCACATGGTATGTTTTGTTCAGTTGAGCCGCCTATGGGCTTTGACATGGCATTAGCCATTACTTTCTGTATTCAGTTGAGCCGCCTATGGGCTTTGACATTGCATTAGCCATACCTATTGGCTTTGACATGCTGTATCCAGTCTAGCTGCCTATTGGCTTTGACATTGCATGCCTATTGACTTTGACATGATGTATTCAGTTTAGCTGCCTATTGACTTTGACATGCTATTAGATATTCTGCCTATTGGCTTTGACATGATATTATATATTGCATTTTATATTCAGCTTAACTGCCTATTGGCTTTGACATGATATTATACATTGCATTTTGTATTCAGCTCAGCTGCCTATGGGCTTTGACATGATATCATATATTACATTTTGTATTCAGGTATACATTGCATTTTGTATTCAGCTCAGCTGCCTATTGGCTTTGACATGAGATTATACATTGCATTTTATATTCAGCTCAGCTGCCTATGGGCTTTGACATGATATTATACATTGCATTTTGTATTCAGCTCAGCTGCCTATTGGCTTTGACATGACACTAGACATTGCATTTGATATTTAGGTTAGCTGCCTATTGCCTTTAACATGACATTGCATTTGATATTTAGGTTAGCTGCCTATTGCCTTTAACGTGGAGTTAGACATTGCAGTTGAGAATCCAAGCTGTATTTTTCCAAGCTGTGTTTTTGCACCAGAGAACCAAGATGTTTTTCTCACAGTAGACTAGACCTGATAAGAGAGGGTACATGGTGTTGTTCTCTCTGCTTGAGCTTGGGAGCAGGAGTAGTCTTGGAGACCTGGCCAGTCTCCAAAAGGCTTGCTCAGTTTCCCAGGTCTGAGAGGAGGGGGCACACCTTTGTAACGAATGTAACAGGCTGCAGAGGGTCAGATTGAATCTGCCGGACCTCGTGCTGGAGCTTGGCGCCAGCTGCCAGCAATCCCGTGTGGGTAGATGAATCTCTTTCCCGCGGCTGACAGGGGTCATCAGCTTGCAGACCTTAGAAAGATGAAGCTGTACATAGTTCCCACACGGTGAAGTATTTGTTTTGCTTTGCATTCAATATCTTATAAATATAACCTGCTGTGTATATTGCAAACTGATATATTTTGTTTGATTAACGCGGACTTGAAAGCTACTAATTCGTCATACATAAAATATTGTGGTTGGGGAAGAATTAACAACAATAAAAGTCTTCTTTGACCTCAGAAGTGCATTTCTGTTGTGTTATGTTAGTGCTTAGAAACTAGATAAGAGGAAAGCACTACAATTGGTACCAGGAGTGGTGGGTTCGGTCATTAAGAGGTGATTAAGAGGGTGTTGACGAGTTGGTAGATTTCTAAGTGCACACTTTAAAAGTGTAATTGTTTTTGTTGTTTGGAGAATTACAGAAATTGTTTTTTTTGGAGAATCACAGTAGCACGGCAGACCATGTCTGGGAATGCATGTATTGGTAAACTGCCTGATGGTGCTACGAAAAACTGTGAATTGTTTTCTGTTTGGGGAATTACAGAAGAAAATGCATGTGTAGCTAAAATGCCTGATGGTGTTTTGAGAAATAATTCCTGTTGTACATATGTAGAAAACGTGTCTTTTGGAAGTAATGATGACAGAAAGGTTTGGATACCTTTATCTGCTTACAGAGAAATGCAGGAGAAATGTAAGAAGTTGGAACATGAAAATAGGAATTTACGTGAGCAAATTAGCCAGGATACAATAATTCAAAATAATGCTGAAAGTTATAAAAATGAAGAATCTTTCTTTTCCCATTCCAGTAATGAGGGGGTTAAGACAGCTCCGAGCTGCACTGAGTTTTCGTGTGAGCCAGGGTTTTTGGCAGTGAAAGCGCATTCCTTAACTGATAAGATGGACGAGAGAGACCAGAATGTGATTTACGAGTTACCGTTGCAAAATGCACAAGTAAAACGAAAGAGTTTCATTAGCTTGTTTGATTTTTGGAAAAAGAATAGCTCTCATTTGAGAGAAATCCTAACACTTTTGTATATGGTCACTGTGAAAAATTATATGCAGCTGCGCGCTTGTGATTTGGCAAATGAAATAATGCAGACTTTAGGTTTCTGCGCAGTGCAAGAAGGAAATACTTATGTACATGTAATTCAAGAACAAGGGAAGAAAATAGTGCCCCTAGCTAGAATCATACAATGGATCTGGTACTTGCAAGACAGGGCTAGAGTACCACAGGTAAAAAAGTTATCAATGAAGTTGTGTGCACCATTTGAATTCGTGTCTACTGAAGATAAAAAGCATGTTTGTTTTACTAATGATTCATTGACTGAAATGTTGTTTTCTGGCACAGGAGAAGGAATGGAGTTGTATAATGTGTGTCAGATTTTAAAGCAAGAGCTACGTGAGATGTGTCATTTTTACGCCACATGGCTTGTACCTAACTGGTTCAATTACCTTGCAGATGTTAATGAGAAAAATGCAGAGAGAGAAGTGTACACCCAGAATTCTGCCTTAGTAGGGATGGCTAAGTGGGTGCCCCAGAAATGTGAACAGCTGAGAGAAAAAGCCACTTACAGGTGGGCAGAGATGAGAGAGATGCACATTCCCCTAGATTTGATAAAAACTGTGCAGCACGCACAAAAGCAATCTGTCATGCAAGCAGTCACAGAGCAGTTGGGGAGAGGAAAGTTACCAGGACAGAAATGGCAAATTGATCAGGTTTTAGAGAGAGTGATTGCTGCAAATTACCAAGGAAAAATGGAAATTATGCTGATACCTAGAAAAGAATCTGATTCATTCATACAAATTGGAGACAGAATGGCCCAAATTGGCAAAAATGCAGTGAATGGAGGTTTGGTAAAGAATGAGTCTGCCCCAGCCCTTCTGACAGTGCAAGAAAAGGGAAGCTGTGGCGCAGCAGATACAAACCTCAGTGCTGATGTGTGGACTGAAGCCCCAAGTGATCCTCCAGAACCTGCAGAAAATATAACAAAGGGCCTCAAAAACGTCCTGCTGATTATAATACAGGGAAAGAAAGAGGAAGGGTGCAGTTTAAATGAAAAATGTTATTTGCAAGAAAAGTCATACTTGTTTCTTTTGCAGATCCTACCACGTTTCGCCACTGTCCCTGAGTGTGCTGTGTGGTCCCCCTTCCGGTGTGTGCGTGTGGGGTCGGGGAAGGGACCGAATCCCCAACCTGAACCTGGCTGAGTAAAGTGCCAGCACCATGGATCCATTTTGCGCAAACTGCGCCTTCAGTTCAAGTTCAACTTGTTTGATTGCATTCTTCCACTGGAACTAAGCTGTGTTTTTTTTTTTTTTTCCCTCTCGTATGGAACTCTGACTTTTGCTTACCTTCCAGCAAACCTTTCAGGTGGACCGTGCCCCTTTACATGAGTAGAACTCATGCCACATCAAATTGCTAACACTGTTGAATTAGAGACTCATTCAGAGTATAAAAATGGCCCAGTCTTTTCTATGTAGATGTATCTGATGTGAAAGGTTATGAAATCAATGTGTTAATTCACTTCTATTGCTTTACAGGGATTGCTTTGATCATTCAAATGTGACTTGCTGATAATGTTTTTTTTGTGCTGATGTTTTTTTTTGTTTTTGTTTGAAACAAGAGATATGTGAAACAAAAATTCATTGGTCAAAGGGCGGAATGTACTGCCATTTGATGGAGTTTGTTTTGACCAATGACTTTGTGTTTCACCACTGCGCATATTAGTTGCTCAATGTTCACCAGTAGCACATGGTATGTTTTGTTCAGTTGAGCCGCCTATGGGCTTTGACATGGCATTAGCCATTACTTTCTGTATTCAGTTGAGCCGCCTATGGGCTTTGACATTGCATTAGCCATACCTATTGGCTTTGACATGCTGTTTCCAGTCTAGCCGCCTATTGGCTTTGACATTGCATGCCTATTGACTTTGACATGATGTATTCAGTTTAGCTGCCTATTGACTTTGACATGCTATTAGATATTCTGCCTATTGGCTTTGACATGATATTATATATTGCATTTTATATTCAGCTTAACTGCCTATTGGCTTTGACATGATATTATACATTGCATTTTGTATTCAGCTCAGCTGCCTATGGGCTTTGACATGATATCATATATTACATTTTGTATTCAGCTATACATTGCATTTTGTATTCAGCTCAGCTGCCTATTGGCTTTGACATGAGATTATACATTGCATTTTATATTCAGCTCAGCTGCCTATGGGCTTTGACATGATATTATACATTGCATTTTGTATTCAGCTCAGCTGCCTATTGGCTTTGACATGACACTAGACATTGCATTTGATATTTAGGTTAGCTGCCTATTGCCTTTAACATGACATTGCATTTGATATTTAGGTTAGCTGCCTATTGCCTTTAACGTGGAATTAGACATTGCAGTTGAGAATCCAAGCTGTATTTTTCCAAGCTGTGTTTTTGCACCAGAGAACCAAGATGTTTTTCTCACAGTAGACTAGACCTGATAAGAGAGGGTACATGGTGTTGTTCTCTCTGCTTGAGCTTGGGAGCAGGAGTAGTCTTGGAGACCTGGCCAGTCTCCAAAAGGCTTGCTCAGTTTCCCAGGTCTGAGAGGAGGGGGCACACCTTTGTAACGAATGTAACAGGCTGCAGAGGGTCAGATTCGAATCTGCCGGACCTCGTGCTGGAGCTTGGCGCCAGCTGCCAGCAATCCCGTGTGGGTAGATGAATCTCTTTCCCGCGGCTGACAGGGGTCATCAGCTTGCAGACCTTAGAAAGATGAAGCTGTACATAGTTCCCACACGGTGAAGTATTTGTTTTGCTTTGCATTCAATATCTTATAAATATAACCTGCTGTGTATATTGCAAACTGATATATTTTGTTTGATTAACGCGGACTTGAAAGCTACTAATTCGTCATACATAAAATATTGTGGTTGGGGAAGAATTAACAACAATAAAAGTCTTCTTTGACCTCAGAAGTGCATTTCTGTTGTGTTATGTTAGTGCTTAGAAACTAGATAAGAGGAAAGCACTACAGAGGTCAATAGTGGATAGGAACTGTTTTTTACAGACATTGGGGCGGGAAGAGGGAGAAGGAATGGGAGTGCTCGTTGGAGGTGTCTGTCTGCTGCTTTTGGGTGCAGGTGCATGGGCTGTATGCTGTTGTGAGGTGGATGGCTGTTGGGTGTCTGAGTGCTTGTGTTTGTGTATTTTAGGAGGGGGCAGACAGAAACAGTGGGAGAAGACATAGGGGACGTGTGCATGGCTGTTGCAAAGGTGTCTGCCACTGAGGTATGTGTTTTGCTTGGTGCAGTGATACTGGTAGTGGGTGATGATATAGTGCATGCAGGTGTGAGTGTGGATGGAACTCGGTGGGAGGTGGACGAGGAGGAGGAGGGGGAGGCAGTGGAAATAGTGGATGTTGGTGTGTCTGCATCTCGATTGTGTGTGAGTGCCTGTGGGATGAATTTGGTGCTTGTGTTTGCCTGTGACACTCTTGGGTGTTGTCTTGTGTGAATGCTCATCTGTATGTGTGCTTGGGATGGGTTGGGGTTGAGGGGAATGGGAATGGGTAGTGGAAGTTGGAGGGTGGATGGTAGAAACAGGGACAATGGCTGCCATCAGAGAGGAGGCCAGAGTCTGAATCGATCTCTGTTGGGCCGCCAATCCAGTGTGAATGCCCTCCAGTAATTCATTAGATTGTGGCATCTGGGTTGCCAGCCCCTGGATGGCATTCCCAATGATTGACTGCCCTACAGAGATGGATCTTAGGAGGTCAATAGCCTCCTCACTCAGGGCAGCAGGGCTCACTGGGGCAGGGCCTGAGGTGCCTGGGGTGAAGGCGATGCCCACCCTCTTGGGTGAACGGGCACGGGCAACTCAATGAGGGGTTGCTGGGAGGGCGGTGCTCGTACGGGGGTGGCGGCTGTACCTGTAGCTGGGGGGGTCACAGAAGTGTCCGCCACCACCAGGGAGCTTCCATTGGAGGAGGTATCTGTGTCAGAACTGTCCCCTCCAGACTCAGCCATGGTGCTCTCCTCGCCCTCCGTCCCACTGGTGTCCTCACCGTTGGTGGACTCTGCCTCTTGGGTCCTGTGGGATGCAGCTCCCTCTGTCACCGGTGCCAGAACTCGTCCACTTCTCAGAAAGAAATCTTTAAGGAGCTCACTATACCCCCCTATGCCGCCCTCCCCGGTGGAAGCTTCTATTATGCATAGTAATGTATTAGCTGCTCACTTTCAAGACAAGATTAACAAGATATACTCCGGTTTTCCTCCATCTCCCTCTCAGAATAATCTCATGGGGCAGGAGATGAATTCTCCTACGGGTATGACCCAGTTAACCAATTTTTCCCCCTCACAGGTACTCTGATTGGGAATTTTCTTGCTAATATCAAATCGGGTTCTCCCTTGGACCCAACCCCTCCTTCTATTCTTTTGAAGGCAGCAGATATTGTTGTTGGTCCTTTGATAGAAATACTTAATAATTCCTTGTCCGCTGGTATTCTTCCCAGTTCCCTCAAATATGCAATCATAAAGCCTCTCTTAAAAAAACCTAAGCTGGATCCCTCTGTCTTGGATAATTATCGACCCATTGCCTTTCTTCCTATATTGGCAAAAATTCTAGAGAAGCACGTGAACCTGCAATTGACCAGGCATCTTGAGAGCCACGATCATTTACACCCTTCTCAAATGGGTTTCAGAACCCATCACAGTACAGAATCAGCACTCCTTACTGTAACTGAATCTGCTCGGCAACTTCTAGATCAAGGTGGTCATGCTGCTTTTATTCTCCTTGATCTTAGTGCAGCATTTGACACTGTCGATCATACTCTTCTCCTTGATAGACTTTCCAAGATAGGGTTAGGAGGTCCAGCCCTTGCCTGGCTCTCCTCCTTCCTCACGGGAAGATCCTTTCAAGTCTTGGATCACTCTTTTTTGTCTGACGTCAGGTCTCTATCTTGTGGAGTCCCGCAGGGTTCATCTTTAAGCCCCACCTTGTTTAACATCTATCTGTCATCCTTGGCAACAGTAGTGGCTCCTTACAACCTCTCTATGGTCACTTATGCTGATGACACGCAATTGGTGGTTTCCCTCTCTAGTAGTAGGGACTCCCCCTCTGCCAACCTGGCCGACTGCATGAAAGATATTGGGAAGTGGATGAACCTGTCGAAATTGAAATTTAATGACAGCAAATCAGAGGTAATGATTATAGGTAATGGCGCCCCTACCGCCACTCTGGCTATGTACTCTGAGGCTTTTAACAGCCTGCCTCCTCCAATAACACAAGTAAAAAGCCTCGGCTTTCTGCTTGACCCACGCTTAACTATGGAGCCACAAGCTAAAAGAATCTCCTCGATCTGCTTCAGCTTAATTAGAAGTGTCAGGAAGATTCTTGGACTTCTGCCATTCGCTGCCAGAAGAATTCTTGTACAAGCCCTAGTTCTCTCCCACCTCGACTACGGGAACTCTCTATATCTTAGTTCTCCAGATTATGTAATAAAGAGGCTGCAGGTTACGCAGAACGCGGCAGCTAGACTTCTCATGAATACCCCAAGGCATCTTTCCGCTAAACCAGCACTTGCAGCTCTTCATTGGCTCCCGATTAAGCAGCGCATTCAGTTTAAAGCTCTGTGTCTTGTTCACAGAGCCTTACACAATAAGGGTCCCCTTTCCCTTAGAAAACGGATCTTTCTTTACTCGCCCCTTAGACCGCTTAGATCTCGTTCTTCTCGACAGGTTTACATCCCTTCGGTCAAGAGATCTTGGGAAGGTAATTCGTTCTCCATCAGGGCTGCTCGGCTCTGGAATGCCCTGCCCTTTGAATGCCGTCAGGAATCCTCTGAACTTCTCTTTAGGAGGAAGTTGAAAACCATTCTTTTTCCCAGTTAATCTGCTTCCCCTGGCTCTTCCGACATTCATGGTGTACTTTAGCGCTGGGATGCCCCCGGGTAGCCATGTGCTCTACAAATCTATAAACTAAACTAAACTAAAGTAAACTCAACTTTTCTCTTCCGCCAGATGATGCTAATGTACATAAGGACAGGATGACAAAACAAAAATGGGGGTGGGGAAGAGACAAAGGATACACTTGGTCAGTGGCTGCACCAACACCACCGTTGGTGTACACAGCACCCTCAAACACAGGGAACAACCCTACACAATATGCCATTGCACTACCAGAGAAATAGTTAGCGGCCAAGGCATGGGGAGGGGCACACACCGCCAAATGCAGCACACCTGGAACCCACGAAGCCCTGACCAGTTTTGGATGCCTACGAGCTAGGTTGCAAGATTTTCCGTTCTGAACCCTAGCCACCAGGGGACCTACGCTGCTATGTCAGGCCTGGCCTACGGGCACCCACTGACACACATCCCCCACCCTGATACCACCCTTCCATGCGTAAGTTGTAATGATGGGGGACTGTACTCACACCCTTGTGGCTGCTGTGATGCCCTCAAGCGCCCATCTAGCACAGGATAGGCCACCGCCAGTATGCGGGCCATCACGGGGGTCAGGGTTTGATGGGCACCCCTTCCTCATTGGGAGGCCATTCCCAGCTGGGCCTCTGCCGCCTTTCGTGCCCAGCGTCTTAGGTCTTTCCACCATTTGTGACAGTGGGTGCTCCGCCTGCCGTAGACCCCCAGGGTCTGCACCTCCTTGGTGATGGCACGCCATATACCCTTCTTTTGATGGGCGCTGACCTGCAGAGGCAATACAAACAGGGAAATAGAATTAGACAAACAGTGCTGCCTGTTAAACATATGGCCCACCATAGCCGTTTCCATCACCATTTACACACACATGGCCCAGCACACAACCTGTACGCCACCCAGAGGACATCCACCCACCTCCCTTACATGAGGCCTTCACACACACAACCCTATGCATTCATGCCACATGCATCGTGCCCACAGTGTACTCACCTGTTGGTCTGGAGACACATACAGCAGTCCGTACTGGGGTGGACCCCATCCACCAGTCTCTCCAACTCCCCTGAAGTGAAGGCTGTGGCCCTTTCCCCGGTCACACGGCCATGGGAGGTTTCAGACACAGGTCACAGCAGCACATGCAGTGTAGGTCCTTGTTAGACCTGACAGCCTAGGGGTGGTCACCCCTAACTTTTTTCCTGCCTCATTCCACTTTTTGAACACTGTTTTTGCTGGGTTTTAGACTCTGCGCACTTTACCACTGCAAACCAGTGCTAAAGTGCATATGCTCTCTCCCTTTAAACATGGTAACCTTGGATCACGCCAAATTGGACTATTTGATTTACTTGTAAGTCCCTAGTAGAGTGCACTATATGTGCCCAGGGCCTGTAGATTGAATGCTACTAGTGGGCCTGCAGCACTGGTTGTGCCACCCACTTTAGTAGCCCCTTTACCATGTCTCAGGTCTGCCATTACAAGGCCTGTGTGTGCAGTTTCACTGTCACCTCGACTTGGCATTTAAAAGTACATGCCAAGCCTAAAACTCCTCTAATGTGTGCCCTAGGTAACCCCTAGAGCAGGGTGCTGTATGAGTAAAAGGCAGGACATGTACCTGTGTAGTGTACATGTCCTAGTAGTGTAAAACACCTAAATTTGTTTTTACACTACTGTGAGGCCTGCTCCCTTCATAGGCTAACATTGGGGCTGCCCTCATGCATTGTTGAAGTGGTAGCTGCTGATCTGAAAGGAGTAGGAAGGTCATATTTAGTATGACCAGAATGGTAATACAAAATCCTGCTGACTGGTGAAGTTGGATTTAATATTACTATTTTAGAAATGCCACTTTTAGAAAGTGAGCATTTCTCTGCACTTAAATCTTTCTGTGCCTTACAATCCACGTCTGGCTGGGTTTAGTTGATAGCTCCTTGTGCATTCACTCAGACACACCCCAAACACAGGGTACTCAGCCTCACTTGCATACATCTGCATTTTGAATGGGTCTTCCTGGGCTGGGAGGGTGGAGGGCCTGCTCTCACACAAAGGACTGCCACACCCCCTACTGGCACCCTGGCAGACAGGATTGAACTGAAAGGGGACCTAGTTCACTTCTAAGCCACTCTTTGAAGTCTCCCCCACTTCAAAGGCACACTTGGGTATAAAACAGGGCCTCTGCCCTACCACCTCAGACACTTCCTGGAGAAGAAACCTGAGCCAGAACCTGCACCCTGACAAGAAGAACTGCCTGGCTGCCTAAAGGACTCACCTGACTGCTTTCTACAGAATACTGCTGCCTTGCTGTTGCCCTGCTGTCTTGCTGCACTCTTGCTTTACTGCAGAAGTGCTCTGCAAGGGCTTGGATAGAGCTTGCCTCCTGTTCCCTGAAGTCTCAGGACCAAAAAGACTTCTCTCTTGCAACTGGACTCCTTGTGCGGTGAAAAATTTGACGCACAGCTTGTGCCGCAGTGAAATTCACTGCTCGCCGAACCAGAACGACGCCTCTCGACTTCACGAGGAAAAGATCGACCGGCGCCTGCGGTGCGACCGGAACTTCGACGCATGGCCCACCTGGACAACGCCACCCGACTTCCAGAGGGGAAATCGACGCAGCGCCTGCCGTGAGGGAGAAATTTCCCTGCATCGCCCACCGGAACGACGCAGAGCTGGCCAACAAGCCCAGGATTCCATGCACAGACCCTGGGGTGTCTGAAAACCCCGCGACCTGAAGAGGAGACCCGTCCGCGTGCCAGAAATCGACGCAACGTCTTCCCCGCGTGGAAAATAACGACACAAGTCCGTGTGTGAAGGGGCGAAACCGACGCACACACCATTTTCCACGCACCTCCTCCTCTGCGGCCCTTTGCGGAGATTGTTCACTCCAACCAGGTACTTTGTGCTTGAAAGAGACTTTGGCCCTCATTCCGACCCTGGCGGTTTCAAACCGCCAGGGTGGAGGGCAGAGGAAGCACCGCCAACAGGCTGGCGGTGCGGTCAGAAAAGGGGAACCAGCGGTTTCCCGACGGTTTTCCCCTGGCCCAGGGAATCCTCCATGGCGGCGCGGGGATTCCGACCCCTTTCCCGCCAGCCTGTTCCTGGCGGTTTACACCGCCAGGAAGAGGCTGGCGGGAACGGTTGTCGTGGGGCCCCTGGGGGCCCCTGCACTGCCCATGCCACTGGCATGGGCAGTGCAGGGGCCCCCTAACAGGGCCCCACCAAGATTTTCGGTGTCTGCTTTGCAGACACTGAAAATCGCGACGGGTGCCACTGCACCCGTCGCACCCCTGCAAATCCGCTGGCTCCATTCGGAGCCGGCTTCCTCTTTGCAGCGGCTTTCCCTCTGGGCCGGCGGGCGATCTTTTGGAGATCGCCCGCCTGCCCAGCGGGAAAGTTGTAATGACCCCCGCGGTCATTTGACCGCGGTGTGGTCTTTTGGAGGTTTCCGCCCGGCGGGCGGCGCCCGCCGCCCGCCGGGGTCGGAATGACCCCCTTTGTTTTCTTTTAAAAGACTTAAGACACTTTATATCACTTTCCAGTGATATCTTTACATTTTCTATTACATCTTTTATAGTTTCGACCTGCAAATATCCAGATAAATATTATATATTTTTCTAAACACTGTGTGGTGTATTTTTGTGGTGCTATATTGTGTTATTGTATGATTTATTGCACACATACTTTACACATTGCCTTCTAAGTTAAGCCTGACTGCTCAGTGCCAAGCTACCAGAGGGTGGGCACAGGATAATTTGGAATGTGTTTGACTTACCCTGACTAGAGTGAGGGTCCTTGCTTGGACAGGGAGTAACCTGACTGCCAACCAAAGACCCCATTTCTAACAGTCCTCTCCTATGGAAGGTCAGGTAGCAAGTGATAAATCAGATAGAAAATGGCGGTCACGTCTGCGGCGGTGCACACAAGGACAAGGGCAGAAGAACGTTATAATGAGGCACATGTGCGAACCAGAAGGATAATTGAAAGGATCTTTGGCCTCCTGAAGGCCAGGTTCCATTGCCTCCATCTGACAGGTGGATCCCTGTGCTACTCACCCAAGAAGGTCTGCCAGATGGTAGTGGCATGCTGCATAACCTGGCCCTCAGACGCCATGTCCCATTCCTGCAGGAGGATGAGGCTAGAGATGCCCGTGTGTCAGCAGTGGACCCTGTGGACAGTGAGGATGAGGAGGCAGAGGATGAGGATGAGGACAACAGAACATCTGTGATCAGACAATACTTCCAATGGCACACAGGTAAGACAGTGTTACTTCACATTTCAATGACATTTGTTTGAATATCTGTGGCAATGGCATGCTGATATTTCCCACTTCTATGCCCACTTACTGTTCCGTCTGGCAATTAATTTTGCAGATATTGGTGACCTCACATATACTCCTGGTGTGATCACTGTAGCCAGCTACAGGTCATTAATCTATGCTCATTTTACGTACAGTTGATTTGCAATGTTTGTACCTGTTTCAATGAATACATATTTGATATACATGACATACTCAAAACTTCTTTTTTTTCCAAGGGTGTTTATTGAAGTGCTAAAATATTGAGGGGCAAGTGTCATGGGATAAGGTGATGATGGAGGAAAGTCCAGGGTATTATTCCAGTCTGTTTGTAGCACAGGTGAATTGTCCAATGGGACATAGGAAGGGGAGCCATGGCAGTTCAAGGTGGACAGGGTGACAGGGTGAGACACGAGGGTGACAATCAGGAGAGTCTCATTTCCTGGCGGGGGTCTTGGCAAGTGTCTCTGGCTTCTGTCGGGATCACAGGGAACGCTTGCAGGGTGGTTCTCCTTCTGCAGGAGGAGGGATGCTGGTGGCCTGTGAGTCATGTGGTGGGGCCTCCTGGCCACTTGCAGCAGCAGAAGGGGAAGGCTGTTTAGATGTCTGGCTAGTGGCAGGGGCCCACTGTTGTGAGACTGTCTCCCTCATAATATTGGCCATGTCTTCCAGCACCCCTGTTATGGAAATCAGGGTGTTGTTGATGGCCTGCAAGTCCTCCCTGATCCCCTGGTACTGTCCCTCCTGCAGTCGCCTGTTCTCCTGCACATTGTCCACGATCTGGCCCATTGTTTCCTGAGAATGTTGATAGTCCCCCAGGATCTCTGCAAGTGCCTCCTGGAGAGTCGGTTCCCTAGGCATGCCCTCCCCCTGGAGCACAGCACTCCTCACAGTTTCCCTGTTGGCCTGTGCCTCTGTCCCCTGAACCGTGTGCCAACTGCCTCTGACCCCAGGTCCCTGATTGTCTTGGGTATGAGGTGTGGCCTGGGGTCCCTCTAGAGGTGGACACATAGCTGATTGACGTGTCCCGGGGACAGAGGTGTGGGTACACTGGGTAGGTGCTGTGGTGGTGTTTCCTGATGGGGGAGGCTCTGTGGTGGTGTGTGACTGGGCCTGGGTAACTGGCTGTCCAGAGGTCCCTGATGGGCCAGGTAGGTCATCCAGTTCCTGAAGACCAGAGTTTCAGTCATCACTGTGGGCCTCTTCAGTTGGGGGACTAAATATTGCTGGCACCTCCTCTCTGCTGACATTGGCTGGGGTACCTGTGGGAATGTAAATGATGTGTTATGGTTTCTGTGTCTGACATATTGTGCATCTGTGGACTGCCCTCTTTTTTTGGATTTGCCCTGGCAGCTTTCACTTGTGTACATTGGTGTATGGTGGGATAGGTAGTTCTCTATAGTGTGCATGCTTTAGTGAAGAGTGCCCATGCAGGGCTGTGAGTGGTGTCCATGCATTGGTACAGCATGGAGGGCTTGGCATTGGGATGGGTGAGATGTGATGGTGGGGTGTGTTGGATGTTCCACCTCTTCCTAATGTCATCCCTAGTTTTTGGGTGCTGTCCCACGGCATTGACCCTGCCCACGATTCTCCACCATAGCTCCATCTTCCTAGCTATCGATATCTGCTGCACCTGTGCTCCAAATATCTGTGGCTCTACCCTGACAATTTCCTCCACCATGACCCTTAGCACCTCCTCTGTGAAACGGGGGTGTCTTTGTGGTGCCATGGGTATTGTGTGAGGTGTGTAGGTGAGGGTGTGTTTGGTAATGTGTTGGGGTGTGTGATGTGGGATGTGTGAGTGGTGTATAGGTGTGAATAGTGTGTGGCTCTAGTTGTGTCAGTGGTCGTGGTGTCAATCTCCTGCCAGTAATTGTTGTTTGTAAAGGGTTGTGGGTAATGTGGGTGTGTGTTTTATAGTGGTGTGGGTGTGGTATGTGTATGGGTGTCAGGTGTGTGTTGTTTAAATTGTCCAATGTGGTGTTGTTTTGTTTGTGTGTGCTCATTTTTGAGCTCGACAGTATGTATCGCCAATGGTATACCACCATTGAATGCCCGCCGTGGGGATTCGTGGGTCATAATGTGATTGGTGTTGTTCTGTTGGCCTAACGGTGTGGGTTTTGATACCGCCAGTTTATCACTGACCTTTGGGCTGGCGGATTTGTGTATGTGGCTGAATACTGACAGATTGGTGTGTGTGTGTCATAATATGGTGAACGGATTTCCGCCGCGGCTGCGGTAAGTTGGCGGCAGTCAGTGTGGCAGTAAGTGGGATTTACTGCCAATGTCATAATGCGGGCCATAATTCTATATGGAGTAGTCCATTACAGAAGTGTATGTTAGGACCTGATGTAACTGTACATGACAAAGCTGAATAAAAGGTTCTGTACACTTCTATCAGTCAGTATCCACAACAGACACTTAGGCATGGGAACCCATGACTCTCCCTCTGATGAAGCAAGTCAGAAGGTGTAATGGCTGCCATCCACTTCAAGTTGTGCACATACAACACATCAATATGTCCACTTGACATACCTCTATGTCAGTTGAAGTACTGATTGATAAGATCTACCCTACAGTCACCTGCTCCTTCTTCTTCTGGCTCTTCATCACTTGTCATATCAGCATTTCCACCCACAGCAATCAATGGTATCTGACATCTCAGGGCTAGATTGTGGAGTATGCAGCAGGCACCAATTATTTGGCATACTCTTTGGGGGCGAATAGAGGAGGGCTCCTCCAGATAGGTCCAGGTAGGTCCAGGCACCTGAATCTTGCCTTCAGTAGCCCAAATGTTTATTCAATTAAACGCCTTGACCTCCTGTGGGCCTCATTGTAACAGAGTTTCCCTGGCATGGCTGAGTACCTCAATGTTGTCCACAGCTGTGGACGATTTGGAAAGCGGAAGTCACCGGTGTACACAATGGTCGAACAACACAATTGTACCTGGGACTGGCTCGACTGTGATTACAGGAGCCATAACTCACAGACACACACCACAATGCAAACTTACCAAGCAGCCAGGCCCTCTCTGTTTGGAATCGTGCCACTAGATGTGGGACAAGGCTGTTCCGCATGATGCAGGAATCATGCACAAATCTTGGAAACTTGGCCGTGAGTTGTGAGATGTACTGGTCTGCCAGACACACCACCAGCATTTTGATTGAGTGGTAGCTCTTCCTGTTCCTATACACCTGTTCATTTGCACTGGGAGGGACCAGGGCTCCATGGGTGCCATCATTGGCTCCTATCTCACGAGGAATGTGTCCCATATCATAAAATTCTGCCTTCACATAGGCGAAATCCGCACATTGGGGGAACCCGATGTAGCTGTCCAGGTGCTTCAACAATGCACACAGTATATCCTTCAACACCAGACTGAACATGGGCTGAGACATCCCTGCTGTTAGGCAACACTATTCTGAAAAGACCCAGGAACTGTAGCACTGACAAGACTTGAACGATGGGAGGTATGCCATAGGGATTGCGAATGGCAGGCATCAGATCCGGCTCCAACTGTGTACATAGATCCATGATTGTCTGACGATTCAGATGATAGGTCTAGATCACATGCCAATAATCCATTGTTTCCAGGTCTACTAGTGGACAGTACACTGTGCGTGTCTCACTCTCCTCAAGCCAGCATTGCTATATAGAGAGAAGTACATATACTATGAGTCATGTAGTATGCACACATCATTTACACAGTGTATATTACCTGACACATAACATCTGTTACGGATGCGTAGCACTTCTCACATATACAGTACAGTCCATTGATATACACAGATTCCAATATCAATGATGCACATTGGGTAACATGTAAATGGGAATGTACATATGAAACTAATGTTTGTGTACATGTGTGTAAGATGTAGCTGTCCTGTACTATTTACACATATGTCTTGTAACTTACCAATATCTAACCGTGGCCTATGTATCTCAGAGTAGCTTTCCAATGTTCTCACCATTTATACTCCCTCATTACATAATTTAGTAAATATATGACCATTATGTTGCACATACATGATGGCACTACATACGTTTCTACTCTTCGTTAGGAGGAATAGGAGAATGACGCAGATTTGTTAACACATCCATCGATGAAATGTGCCCAAGATGACAGGCACCTGACCTACTGTATGGCACAGTTGGAAGTGACCTAAGTCCACTGGCAGAAGTAGTCATGGCGGTAGGTGGTGGAAACTGCTGTGCAACTTGCCACAGGGTAACATTGCTGACTTTGGGGGCCTTGGGCCAATGGCGATGACCACTGGTGAGGACGGTCCTGTATGTGGTGGCCGTGGATGCCATTTTTTGCAGTATTGCTCACTTGACTTCTGACACTCTTGCCAGCAAGACCCCCAGGATGTGAGCTGCTGTGTACTGCCTTTGGAAGCCATCATGCCACGTCCTGCAGGTGATAGGGCCCCTGCCTG
The DNA here is from genome assembly GCF_031143425.1 of Pleurodeles waltl. Classification (NCBI taxonomy): domain Eukaryota; kingdom Metazoa; phylum Chordata; class Amphibia; order Caudata; family Salamandridae; genus Pleurodeles; species Pleurodeles waltl. Next base: position 69,479,121 of record NC_090441.1, on the reverse strand, counting down.
TGATAGATGTTGTGTGTGACGTTGCATCAGGCATGTGCACTAGTGTGGGTGTAGATGCATGCAGATGGCATGATGTGTGGGCATGTGTGCAGAGAGGATGGGTGTATGTGCCAACTTGTTGTGACTGGTGTGCTCTGAACACTACTATTGGTATGGTGCCAGTATACATGAGTTTCTCCTTTTGTCTGTGTCATCCATGCAGGTGAACGCTCATCAGAAGAAGGGGATCCAGCGTGCCATCGCCAAGCAAGTGTGGGCCCTGGGGGTCCATAGCCGGTGGAGCACCCATTGCAGATAGAGGTGGGAGGACCTGAGAAGCTGGGCCCGGAGAACCATGGAGGCCCAGTTGGTCATGTCCTCCCAACAAGGGAGGGGTGCAAGTCGGACCCTGACACCCCTAATTGCCTGTATTTTGGTGGTGGCCTACCTGAGGTGGATTGGCGTTTGATGGCAGCACAGCATCCACACGGGGTAAGTACTTACAGTAACCATGTACTTTGCTCTGATAGTTTTGTGCTTGCTGTCACACTTTAGCAGCTGTGACAAAGTAGGAGGTGCTACATGTATGTTGACTACTGGGATTACATAGTACTCTAATTGCCTGACTAAGAGAGGGAGATCTGGCCATAGGCTATCGCATGTGTACGTATAGGTCACCTGTGTCAAGACACATCTATTTCTGCATGTGGAGGTGTACAATTGACAGTGCCACATGTGTGTCTCCACCCAGCCATATATATCTATGTGTATATAGCCTGTTGTAGCAGCCTACCTGTCCAGTACTTCCTGGTCCATGAATCAGGATCATAGAATATGTAGCTCTATGGTGACAGATCACTCCCATCTATGTGCATTATCTGTATTTGCCACGGAGTGCCTGACATATGTGGTATAGGGCCTAGCTACCTTTTGACCTGGTAGAGGTATTGACTTTATGTGAGTCTGCCATCTCATTCCGTCAACAGGTATGGGCAGAATTTAACTGTACACAGGGGATTGTGGTGCTGTCCCCATGGTCCCTTCATATGCATACTATGGGGTATGTAAAGGTTGTAACTGAAGGACATTCAACTATGGGTGTCTGAATTTGTGTATTTGGGGATACCATTCTTTTCCATGCCATATTAATGTGGGTGAATCACTATTATCCCAATGCCTTTGTATCAGAGTAGATAAGTTATTGGACTTTCTTTCCCTTAGACAAAGTGCAATGTGCATGCAATACCTGCCAATGGCATGGCAATACTGGTGCTAGATATATTATTATCCACCTACATCGTATCACATTGGTTACTTGGGGTCAGCTCTAGTGGAGTGGGACAATTCTTGTTTCACTTAGCTTAACTGATGTGGCCAAGTTGGCCAGGCATTGATCTAGCCTTAATTCATACTTCGAGATGTACTACTATTTGTCACCAAGGTGTTGTTGTTATGGCATATATCGTAAGTGCAATGGCAAAGGTGTAGGTCCATGTGTGCATCATGTGTACATGTCTTTTCAGTGGTTTATGTGTGTTGTGTGGACCTAGGTACTAGTATTCACATGTCAGGATTGATGTGAGTGATGTGTGTTCACTCATGTTGACATGTCGAGGCTCTGTAACTGGATGTCACATGGTATACAAGTTGGCATATTAGGTATTAGTTGGCTGCCTTTTGTTTAGTTGCAGTTACACTGCTGTCTGTGATTGTCAGTGGATGTATCATGTGTGCTAGGTAGGCCACTGTTGCCGTACATGCATGCCTGGTGTGATGTGGGGTATCTGTGTATGGATACTGCTACAAAGCCTCTGGGATTTGATACATGTTGTGATGTAGCTGTTCTCCAGACATGTATTCTAAGATTCAGATGGCACCTGAATGGGACTGCCACATGTTGTGTTTTCATCAGCGATTGTATCCATAGTGTAAGATCTGTACAGAGGGTTCAGCTAGGCATGTGATTGCAATGGCAGGTGCTGTGTAGTTAGTCAATGGAGTTGTTTTCACTTGCATGGTACATTTCTTATGGACATGGACAGATCAGGAGTTGAATGTGAACATCCATGAGGTGGTGTTAACTAACAACTGCTGTTCCTAATGGTGATAGGAGAGATATGACCAGGAGCAGGATAGATTTTCAGTTTTAGCAAGGGCATGATGGGCATGCTGACATTAGTTTACAGGTGAATTGATGGAAGGCTTCAGTTGTGGTACCTTATATGGATTATGATCTTGGTGAGAGATATGTCATGAAGGAATGGATAGAAGTGACATGTTGTGACATGAAGTAGGATATGTGATGTCCCATATGGGATACCCTAGCCAGGAGATGTATAGCTACAGTAATGCATGTTTATGTGAAGCTTGTGATGATCCTCTCTCTCCCTCTCTATCTCTGCTGCCCTCTCTTTCTATTTGTGTGCATCAGCAGGCGAAGGAGACGAGGCACAGGCAAGTGGGGCTGTTGAGACCACCGACAGCAAGGGACCCAGTGGCCCAGAGGGCGAGGGGAGTGCCACGGGGGAGACCAGACCTGCCACTTCATCATCTTTGGAAGCCTCCTCCAGTGGACACTTCCTGGTGGTGGCGGACCCTTCTGGGACCACCCCAGCACCATCTTAGTATGCCACCCCCCTTTCTGCCACCACCCTCCCTGTAGCTCCCCACCCAGGTGTCTGTGCCCGCTCACCCAGGAGGGTGGGCATCTCCTTCACCACAGGCACCTCTGCCCCTGTTCCTGTCAGCTCTGCCGCCCTCAGCAAGGAGGCTATTGACTTCCTGAGGTCGATCTCTGTGGGTCAGTCAACCATTGTGAATGCCATCCAGGGACTGGCAACTCAAGTCTAGCAGAGTAATGCATTCCTGGAGGGCATTCACTGTGCACTGGCTGGCATACAGAGATCGTTTCAGGTTCTGGCCTCCATACTGATGGCAGCCAGTAACCCTTTGTCTTCCGTCTCCACTCCACTTTCCTCTTCCCAAACCCAAACCCCTCTTCCCCGACCCAGCCAAAGCACACAGACAGACAAGCATGCATCCACCTCAACATCCAAGGGTACCGCTGACAAACACAGGCACCACAAGACCCACCAATGGCATGCACACAAACAACACCCACCTGCAGACACATCAACAGTTACTTCCTGTCCTGACACCCCCACCACCTTCAGTACCACAGACACTACACCTGACATACCTGCAGTCACCACACCAGCATTCACCGATACAGCCACAACACCTATCTTATCCACAGTCATCACAACAGCAGACCCTCAGACATCCACTGCAGTCACCACATCTTCCATGGCAGTCAGGAGTCAGGTTGGGGCACACACATGTGCATATTGTCCATGTTGCACTTGTGTTATTGGACTGGCCTCTGGCCTTGAACATTTTATCATATGTATTCGTATATAATATATAACAGGGCCAACCTGTTGTTGGTTTCAAAGTTACATCTTTGTCCAGCATTTCTTTACTTAGGACAGTTTTAGTCTTGGCTGACATTGTGTGTAAGCATTTGGGTATGAGTGGTGGTTATGCTACCAGTTGTGTCTGGGCTGCATGTGTGGTTGTGTGCATGGCATTTATCTCCCGGTGATGGGTGTGTTGTGTGATGGGGTTGTGTCTGTTTGGGACATGTTGTTGTGTTGGCATTGTGTGGTGTTTGTGTTGACGTGTTATTTGCTGTGTTGTGTGCCTCTGTGTGGTTGTACTCTGTCTGTGAGTGTGTGTGGAGATAGGTATGTCAGATCTATTGTGATGTGTGTTTGCGGGGTATGTGGTATGGCTCATTATGTGGATGTGTGATTGTGTGTTTGTTCTCTTGTGTTGTTATATTGTGTTGTATGTATGATTTTTCAAGAGGAGGTGTGTATTTTGGGTGCTTCAATGTGTTTTGTGGTGTTGCGGTTGTGGTGTAGTTGTGTCATTTGGAGTGTTGTGTGTTGTTATGTGTGACAGTGTCGGTGCTGTGTATCTGGGGTTTGGTGAGTGTGGTGTGTGTGTGTGATCGCTGCATTGTGTGTGTACTGTGTATATGCGTGTGTGTATGTGGCTGTGTGTGTGTGTGTGTGCATGTAAGTATGAGGTTACGTGTGTGTCGCTCTCACCAGCTGTCCTGGATGTGTATGTTGTGTATGCATAGGTACATTGGCATTTTCTAACAGTGAGAGGTAAGTGTGTGTACTCACTGTTGCTGTCGTCACCGTCATCGTTGCTTGTTAGGGAGTCATTAGGTGAGCAGGAGCAGAAGAAAGATGTACAGATCAGGTTCCATTGCGGCTTCAAACTGGTATGTGTTCCTGAAGGTGAGTGTCTCCTTTTATAGAGTTGGTTTCCACCAGAGTTTCCGTGGTGGTGCGACTATGCGGAAACCTTGGTGGTGTGCAGCATCCTAATCTGTCCGGCGGGAACATGCTCTCCACCGGCCTTAAGGTGGCTTTTGTCGTCTGTGGCGAGCTCCGCCATGGTCATAATTTGGCGGTCTTCTCCCCCTAGCCTGTTGGCGGTACGACCGCCACCGGCAACATGACGGTTATGAGGCCGCCGAACTCGTAATGACCCCCTATGTGTGTGTAGACATGCTCATTGTGAAAGGGCAGCCTATTGTAGTAAAGTCAGTCAAATGATGAAATGGGCAGATGCATTGCCCCGTGAAGAATGCTTGAATGGGTTAGAGAAAAATGTGAATGACACAACCACAGACAAATGGATGAAGTGTGGCTGAAAACCTCTATAAGTAGCCATGCTATTCACATACTTTTAGGAAAATCAAAAGGTCTTGGCTAATCGTTCTGTCATTGGCTGCCAGTGTCTTTAATTTGAGAAAAAAAGAATGAAGGAAAAAATGGAAAGAAAGAAAAAAGAAAGAAAAAAGAGGAAAGGAAAAAAGAGGAAAGAAAGAGAGAAGCAAAGAAAGAAGAAGGAAGGAAGGAAGGAAAAAAGACAGAAGAAAGAAGGAAGAAAGGAGAAGGAAAAGAAAGTAGGAAAGAAGGAAAAAGGGAAAGAAAGAAAGAAAGAAAGAAAGAAAGAAAGAAAGAAAGAAAGAAAGAAAGAAAGAAATAGTGAAGAAAGCAAGAAACAAAGAAAGAATGAAAGAAAGAAAGAAAGAAAGAAAGAAAGAAAGAAAGAAAGAAAAAAAGAAAGAAAGAAAGAAAGAAAGAAGGAAAGAAGAAAAAAGAAGAGGAAAAGAAAGAACATAAAAGAAAAAGGAAAGAAAGCATTAAAGAAGGAAAGAAAACCGGAAAGAATGAAAGAGGGAAGGGAAAGAGACAGCAACAGGAAAGAACAAAAGAAAGAACTAAAGGAAGAAGGAACGAAAGAAAGCAAGAAAAGAAAGACAAAAGAATGAAAGCAAGAAAGAAAGAAAGAAAGAAAGAAAGAAAGAAAATGTTACAAGTGCTGCAAATTAAACTTAATAAATGCTGATTTTCTTCCTTGGCAAAGTTTAATGAAGAACCATTAGTGAAATTGACACGATAATGAAGGTGTTCTGAAGAATTGTACGCTTATGAATTCACATGTATAATACTGAAGCTTTCAGTTTGTGTAATGCATGTATACGAAAAAAGAGGATAACCTAATACAGAACAGTTTCAAATGGATACTATCTCTTATACTGTAAAATAGCAGCATCTAGATAAACAAAGGACATGCCAAAAGGAATTTACAACAGCATTCGCAGGAGACAAGAACAGATAAAACGTGAAATGTTGGCTCTGCTTACATGCTGTAGAAAAGTTCTCCTTTTACCTCTGGCCCTAAACTCAAAGACAACACTAAAGTAATTAAAAAGTAAAAACTAAAACACTGGCACTGAAGGGAACTACCTTGTGTGTGGATGTGTTCATTGTGAAAGAGCAACATGCAGTGACTGAAAGTTAAGTTAACCAGTGGCTGAAGAAGGCTGACCGATTGCCCCATGCTGTATGCTTGAGTAGGCGAAAGCTAAATGTGACTGACACAACAACAGACCAACGAATGAAGAGAGATGGCTTAAAGACCCTTTAAGAAAGTATAATATACACGTAATTTTAGTAAAATCAAAAGGTCTTGGCTAGGAATAGACCTAAAAACTGCATGCTTCCGACTTGCACTAGGGTGATTCAGGGCACCGGTGCACATCTACTTAGCATGCTGGGTGTTTACCCATACATATCTTGACATTCAACTGTATAATAACTGCTTATGCAATTTATGGTATTAGGTTTGATAGCACTGTGTTCTGTTACAGGACAGTGTTTGCCATGTGTCCCTGCAATTGTGTTTTTCTGCAGTGGTACTGTTTGTTCCGCTGCATAGCACTGGATGAAAGATCATAGCCCCAACAATGCAAGCTCTGTTCTCATGCAGTTCTTCACCTTTATGACCTTGAGAAGAGATGAGCAAAAGTTATTTCGTCAGACTCAGTAATTCACAGTGATTGCAAAGCAGAAACACATTGCCCAGAAGTTCAGTCAACTGTTCTAAATTTTAAGATGTATCCATGTTCAGTCTCTAGTTACACCTGTTGAAAGACTTTTAATTCTACACTTTTCTTGATTACCCATCCCAGGTCATTCTGATGAGAAAGATAGGTTCATCTCATCCACAACATCTCTTGTTTCCAGACCTTTTTGGCTTGACCCCAAGGTACGCACAAGCATGACCAGACATTTTCAAGTGTGGGAACATCTAGTAAGTAAATAAGTACATGCATTGAAGTCTGGTTTTATCGCTGGTAGCTGCTCCTGTATTTTGGATGGACTCTCTTGCGACTGTGCACACTGGGCGATGCTTACCATAGAGTTGTTTGAACTGTAGAAAGCCTTCTAAAAATGATACACAAGGTAATGGAGCCCCAAACAAGATAAACCCATCCAACACTTAAAAGAGTATCTTAGAAGCAAAATAGCAATAGTCTGCTGAGATTGCTGACCATGTACCACACTGTCAGTTATCTATCCATGAGTCATCATTTGATTGCACTCCTCTGGAACTAGTGCTTAATGTGTGCCATGGTTTAAGGTAGTGGGCACTGGCACATTGTTTGGACAAAATATCAGAAAAAATATTGTGATATAAAAATATTTGTGTCAAGAATATTGGGATGCCAAAAATATCATCAATAGGAATATCGAAGTTGGCCAACCAAGATGGCCTTCGGGACGCATCTCTAGTGGGCTCCGCCGTCCGTATTGCATCCTACAGGGATCCTGGGTGCCAGACAGCAGAGCATCCCCCGCAACAGCAAGTGGCAGTGCCCTGACAACGCTGGCGGGTCCCTGACTGATTTTGGCCCCAGTTGGAGCTCCGAGTCGGTTGGTTCGTGGGGTCGGGCATGGTCGGACGGGCGCAACCAACGCTCGTGCAGCAGGCCCATTGCGTCCTTTTCCGGTGGGAGCGGCTGCTGGCCCGCCACGGATTGGGTGGCTGGTGTACACGGGGGGACTAATTGGGGCTGTCTCCCCACCCTGGAGTCGGCAGAGCGGACGGCTAGAACTGGGGCGGGCACGTGCATCGGCTCACCCCGTAACAACGTTGCGAGGTGCAGGCGGTGAGGGGGGGCACGTTTGGCCCCTCTCTGGATTGCTTGCAAGCCAATTGCTCCCCACATGCACAGAGGATTAGACCTGCACGGCCACCGTGAGGTGCAGGAACAGGAGTGAAGGTGGTTCATGGCCTAGACTTGGTTACATAGGAATGGCTGGGGTTGGCGCACCACTCTGCAGAGCTCTCTGGTGACAGGCAATGAGGGAAGCCTATTTTGGGCCTAGCGGATGGTTCTGCTGCTATGGTGAGGTGTTCGTTTTCTCTACTTTTGGAGTTTGTGCAGAGGCGTAGAGGACTGGAATCTGTGATCCTACGTGCAGTGAGCACACCTGACCACTCCAGGCTGGAGTGGTCAGCATGGCAGTATGGGCATTCGGGGGTCCCTAAGGTGGACATTTTGGCTGGACAGTGGATCTACATTGCCCTGGTGGTAACACATCCCATTATTCCTTTGTGGAGGTAAGATGGGGCGACATTGGCAGACTGCGCCGTCACAGGGGAACACAGTGGAGCAATATACTACACCTACGCCTCGCCCACAGTGACAGACTCGTTTGGGAGGGTCAGGAGAGGCATTGGAGGTGCCAGCCACAGCAGAAGAGCCCACACGTGCTGAGCTGTTAGCCGCCATCCATGGCGCTAGAGTGGCCCTGGAGGGGAAAATAGAAACAGTGGCTTTGGAGGTGAACCTTCTGCAAGCTGACCTCCGCAAGGTATCTGATAAGGTCAAGGTGGCGGAGTGGTCTATTGTGGACTTGCAAACAGAGGTTGGCACATTGCGCAAGCAGATGGTTCAGGTCACTTCTACTGTCGGTACATGAGAGGCGCGGCTGGAGGATTCTGAGGCCAGATCTCGACGGAACAACGTGCACCTCCTTGGATTCCTGGAATGTGCGGAAGGCTCCACAGTGGAAAGTTTTGCTGAACAATGGATCAGAGAAGTATTGGAGCTGGAGGGGTTGTCCAGGGTGTTTGTGGTGGAGCTTTGATTGCTCCTCCTCTGCCCGGGGAGCCGCTGATGGCCATCATAGCGCGCCTCCTGAACTATAAAAACAGGGACTGTATCCCAAGGACCGCTCATGAGACCGATAGGGCTGTCTTTGAGAATCTCAAAATGTCCATCTTCCCATACTATACAATTAAGGTCCAGTCCTCCCGAAAAGGGTTTCTGGAGGTGAAGGCCAAGCTTCGTGCCATGAATATCAGATACATGTTGTTGTATCCGGCACAGCTGAAGGTGATTTCCGGAGGCAAATCGCAGTTCTTTGAGCATCCCGAGGAAGTCTGGAGATGGCTGGAGATGTGGGACAGGGTTGGCCCGAGTCCTTCTGGGCGGTCAGGTGTTGGTTCGGCTCTCAATTCTGGAGTGGATGGTACAGACTGGAAGAAGCGTGGAGATGACCCATCCTGGGTCTCTGCGCAGCGTTGTGATGACTCTGTCAGCAGAATTGAAATCCAGCAGAATGGTACTATGGTGGTGGTGGATCCTGGGCAGGCTGTTGAACTTGGTATACCATCGGACGTGGAGGCTGGGGTGCTATGTGTTGATTCTTGAATATGTGGGCCTTTAGGGGATACTGCTCGTGCTGCCCAACCAGGGGTCTCGTGTTCAGCCCGTGGACGATGCCTTGCATGATTGGGAGTAATGGAACTGTTACGGAAGTTGGTTTGAAGGGGCTTCATGTGTCTTTGTACTTTGCAGCTGAGGGGGGAAATGCCTACCCTAGATGATGTCTAGTTGGGGAGGAAGGCACTGTGTATACTATTATGGGGATAGGGGGAGTGGGGATTTTGGGGTGTTGGGGTGTGGGCTGTTGTCCATATATATAGATATATATATATATATATATACATATATATGGATCTACAGTATGTTTTTACTGTTCATCCGGGGTGGATAAAGGGGGGAATATGCAATTTTAACATGGGTCGACAGATTAAAATGCTGACATGGAATGTAAGGGGACTGAAGAGCTACACTACGTGTTACAGAGTACACTCCTTCCTGAGATGGCATAAGGTTCACATAGCATGTCTCCAGGAAACTCATATGACGGAAGAGGAATCACATAAGTTGGCTAGAAAGTGGCGGGGTCAGGTGTTCTCTTCATTCTTTTCCTCTTATGCAAGGGGAGTGTTGATATGGATTGCCCTTGGGGTCCCGTTTACACATATCTACAGTGAAGCAGATGTGGAAGGGAGATATATACATTTACATGGCACTTTGGATGGAATACCCCTTACCGTTCTAAACACTTACGCAGCTAACATAGATGATCCCTTCTTTTATGACAATATACCTGAAATCCTGGGGGAGGGGACAGTCTCCCCTCTGATATGAGCTGGAGACTATAATTGCATATTGGATGTTGAGGTGGATCGTTCTCCTCCTAAGTTGGGAACCAAACCATTGATGACGTGATCCCTCACAGAGGCTATGCATAATCTAGGGCAGGGTTCTGCAAAGTTGGTCCTGGAGAGCCGGGTCCATGCCAGGTTTTTAGCATATCCACATTTAGAAAAATGTAGATTTCCGAAACATATTTTTTCTAAATGTGGATATGCTAAAAACCTGCCATGGACCCGGCTCTCCAGGACCGACTTTGCAGAACCCTGATCTAGGGCTCTGGGATGGAGGGAGAGAACTGCATCCGGAGGCTAGGGAATACACCTGTCATTCTAAGACACACAATACATATAGTCGGTGGGATCGTTTCCTCTTGGGCAGACTGACTTATTCACCGGTAATGGATGTCAAGCATTTGAGAAGGTTTTTGTCTGATCATGCACCAGTACTGATGCACGTGCATCTGATGCTAATGTGTCTCGTAGTTGGCATATGCCTCCCTCGTTTATGATGGAGACTGGCTGTTGTGAGAAAATGGCAGCGCCCTAAAGGATTTTTTGGATTTGAATTGGAGTACGACTAACTCAAGGGGCACGGAATGGGATACCATGAAGGCGGTCTTAGGGGGAATATGTATCGGCACTGCATGTGGGGTGCGCAAACAAATGGAACAGGAACCTACAGATTGGGAAAGCGAACTAGAGGTAGCCCAGCACCAGACGCCGGTAACTCAAGAGGTTGAGCAAGATCATCTTCAGCTGTTTAAGAAGGTCAGTAACTGCTGGGACACGCTGGATCAGGTTACCCTTAGATCGTATAGACAGCGTCTCCATAGGGAGGGAGACAAGTGTGGTAAATTGCTGGCATGGCTCCTTAAGCGGGAGGTTGACTCTCCTCCCATCCTGCGTATTAGGAATGCGGAGGGGGTACAGGTTACCAATCGCAGAGATATTTTTCGGGTATTAGTGGAGCATTTGCAGGTTGTGTCCAGGGCTTGTCCTCCTGTCTTGGATGTTAGCTTAGGTGAGTTTCTGAAACGGATGAGACTCCCGCGGCTGGAGCCGGACTGTATGGAGGGCCTAGAGGCTGAGATAACAGTTGAAGAAGTGGGTGCTGCTCTGGAGGCGTTGTCGAAATCTAAATCACCTGGTAGGGAAGGTTTCCCGATTGAGTTGTACCAGATGTTTCCTCTCCTTCTGAGGGAGAGGTTGTTGGCGGTGTTTGAAGAAGCTTGGGATTAGGGTATTCTTCCTGAGACCATGGGGCAGGGCATTGTCGGTCTAATGCTTAAGCCTGGGGGGGATCCTGATGACCCTTCCTCATGTCGTCCGCTCACTATGCTCAATACGAATGTCAAGATTCTGTGTGAAATTTTGGCTACTCAACTGCTTGGAGTGATCCGGGGTCTAGTAGACGAGGATCAATGCGATTCATTCCCAGTCGTAGTACAACTTACAACTTACACCGTTTGGCACATGTTTTACATGAAACATCAGGGGCGGTAGACGAATTGGTATTAGTATCGCTGGATCTAGAGAAGGCTTTTGACACTGTGGAGTGGGAGTACCTATTGGCAGTTCTGCAGGGAATGGGATTTGGCCCTCAATTTTGTGCTTGGATTCGTTTGTTGTACACTGCTCCCACTGCACGTATTTGGGTGAGCAGAGAGCTTTCGGATTCATGGAGGATTGGTAGGGGAACCAGACAGGGATGCCCATTGTCACCACTCCTCTTTGCGTTAGCGGTAGAACTGCTGGCGGCCTGGCTACATGAGGAATTGGAGCCCTGGGGTGTTCAGGTGGGGCGGGTCTCCCTGTATGCTGATGATGTGTTGCTATACCTCCGAGGACCACCTGTTTCGATCCCCTTGTTACAGTTAATGGAAGAATTTGGGGGTGTATCTGGTTTACGAGTCAATAGGAAGAAGTTGCTGCTGTTTCCACTAGGATCACTATGTGATGCCCCGCCAGAGGATTTGTCGGAGGTGGGGCTCAGGTGGGAACTTGAAAGTTTTCGATATCTGGGCATATGGGTTACACATACGGTGAAGGCACATCTGACGCACAATGTGGAATGAGTGGTGAAGGGTCTGGAGCGCTCTGTATCATTCTGGAATAAGCTGCCTCTATCAGTGATGGGAAGGACGGCTGTGGCCAAGATGGTGTTCTGGCCGCGGTGTCTTTACCTGGTCCAGAATTCTTTGTTTCCGTTGACGGCTTGGCTTTTTAATCATCTGGATAGCTTGTTGATTTCCTTGGTTTGGGCTGGCCATCGTAGTATGGTGGCGTTGTCCATGTTACAAAGGGATATGGAAGATGGAGTCTTGGCACTCACTAATATTTAGACTCTATTATTATGCGGCTCATTTACAACATGCTGCTAAGTGGATGACGCAGACGGATAATTGGGAGAAGCGACTATTCACTGGCATGTTGGGAGATGAGGCACTGGTGCATGCATTAATGTTGAGCGGTAGGTCGGTGACTCCTGTCCCCTATCTGGTTAAGAATACAGCTGGGATCTGGGAACAAGCGGTTAAGAAAATACTCTGACGTGCCCCCCTTGATAGGGAGCTTAAGATTTGGAGTCTGGCCCCCTTTTGAGATATGGATACTTTAATGTCAATGGAGGCTTGGAGAATGGGTGGCGGGTGATTTATATCCCAGTGGTGAGTTTATTTCCTTTTGGGAGGTGCAAGATACGTTTGGATTGAGTGCTGGCCAGTTCTTGCAATATGCCAAGATTGAGAGTGTGGCTCGAGAGGTCTGGTCTGGATTCCCGGTGGCCCCCTTGGCATCAAAGATGTTGAATGTGTTAATAAATTGGGGAGAGGATTCCGACTTGGTGTCAACACCAGGGCAGTGCGTGCTCTATTGGCGACTAGAATGCAAAAACCCAGCACTCTAAAAACAACGTCATTTATGCATTGTGCTGATATGTTGTTGTTTAACCTTTTGCATTGCAGAGTTTAATCCTGAAGACTTATTTTCAATGTGTTTACAAATACTGTTCATTTGCAATGTATTGCTGTAGACTTTTAGAGTGTGTTAGGGTGTGGTCCCTTTCCAGGGCCTTCCAGAGACTTTCCCTGCAGCATGCCTGGGTGTGGTTGTGGGCTGGGCCAAGACTCTATAAAAGGGAGCCAGCCCAGCTCCAAGTGCTCACTATTCAGAGGTCCCGGTGCAGAGCAGCAGCTACTTCCTGAGCTCCGGTGGCCTATTTGATCTTCCAGGCCTCTGCCCTTCATTCTTCATTGGTGATCCCTGTTCTGGGCGGTAAGACAGTGGTTGGGCTGGCCTCCCAACACCGTTATCGAGAACTCTCATATTCTTGGGCCTAATTCTTTAAGGATTAACAGATTACTTTGCGCGTGTGAAATGTGCGCTTAAGTGTTTGTGACATTTACATGGTGGTTTACGAATCGGCAAGAGGCGCGATTCATTTCATGTTGATTTAATCTTGTTATTCATTGCGTGCTACCATTTCTTGACATTTATATGGTGGACGCGCGATTCGTTTCATGATGATTTAACATTGTTATTCATTGCGCACTGTCAATTCTTGACATTTACATGGTGGCTTAAGAATCGGCAAGACGCGCGATTCATTTCATGATGATTTAACTTTGTTATTCATTGCGCGCTACCATTTCTTGACATTTACATGGTGGCTTAAGAATTGGCAAAAGACACGCAATTCGTTTCATGGTGCTTTAACCTTGTTATTCATTGCGCGCTGTTATTTCTTGCTATTTACATCGTGGCATACGAATCGGCAAGACGCACAATTCGTTTATTGGTGATTTAACCTTGATATTCATTGTGTGCTACCATTTCTTGACATTTTACATGGTGGCACTCGAATCGGCAAGACGCACGATTCTCTCCTCGAGCTTAATTCATGTTGTTCATTGTATGCCACTATTCTAAGACATTTATTTGGTAGTATTCGAGTTGACAAGTTGTGTGATTTGTTTCCTGAATCCATATTGTGTTATTCATGATGCACAATCCTTTTATGGTGTTTACTATATATATGAAAATCTGCAATGTGCACAATTCGTGTTTAAACATTTCAAGAGAACACAAAAGGCCAGAGTTTCTAGATGCAATATTGCATGGTCCTAGTATGCATTCTCAAAAAAGGATTCATATGACTGGTTTAGAACTTATTCAGAATGTTTTCCTGATTCTCATGTAAAGGAAAGTACTTGAATTTGAAAATTTCATTTAATCCATCTTGATTCCCTTACAGGTATGCGGCCATCTTGAAACTTAGTCATTTTAAGCCTAATTCTTAGGTTGTTCATGTTTTCAGAATGACAAGGCTTAGAGTCATAGTCTAGTATTGATTTCATGAGAAGTGATTTTGATATTGTGTGTTTTAACCTTTTTTCTTACTACAGGTCTCCTTCCCAGCTGTTCCCTTCTTAATCCCCTCTTCCCCTCTTGAACTCTCTTAGCCTCTGTGATTTATCTATCAGAGTATTGGAGCTGTTCAGTGGTGGACGTGTTGGGAACGTGCGCAGACCCTGAGGATCTGGTGACTCTGACAGAATAGTGAGCCCACAAATTATTATCCTCCTGGTTTGTGTATGTTCTCAGCATGGCCACGCTGGACGAGGCAGAGGTGGGTTCATCCAAAGAATTGACAACTAGTCTAGCTGAGAGAGTGAGTCAGTTACAAGATAAGGTAGAGAAGAAGTAACAAAGTCCCACAGGTGTGTCTTGGCCAGGTACTTCTTCTCAGACATCTGGAAGTAATCCGACAAGCATTTCCCTCAATGTTCCTTCCGCAATTCCTTCAGCTCCCCGTTTCTCAGGTGACCCTTTGAAAGCGCAATCTTTCCTGGTTCAAGTGGAACTACACTTCACCTGCAGACCACATACTTTCCCCGATGCCCAGTCCAAAGTAGCTTTCTTGTGATCATATCTGTCTGGGGATGCAGCTACCTGGGCAATTACTCTTGTGCATAAAGATAGTCCCTTGTTGTACAACTGGAGAAATTTTGTTCGTGAGTTTGAGAGAATTTTTGATCATAGAACTGTAACACAGTCAGCAGATCGTGAATTATTAGATTTACACCAAGGGAATCAGGACCTAGTGTCGTATTTAGCCAACTTTAAACGACTGGTTGCCGAGACATACTGGCCTTAAGAAAAACAAGCGGTCTTGTTTTACAAGGGACTCAAGGAGGAACTAAAAGATATCTTAGCGCAAATCGACCCACAACCTACAGACTGTCAAGAATGAATAAACCTTGTCTTGAGGCTTGATCATCGTTTAACAGAATGTAAAGGAATGCGCAAAAAGACTGAAAAATATTCATGGCGTGTTCATGATAACAGAGACTCAAGAACTCCGAAAGAAAGAACGCCGGAACCGATGGAAATTGGAACCATCAGAAGACCTTTGACCAAAGATGAAAAGGACCTACGCAGAAAAAAGGGACAATGGGGGTCATTCGGGTAATGTGGCGTCCGTACCGCCAACAGGCTGGCGGTACGGAGACTCTTATTATGACCGCGGTGGTAGCGCCGCGGTCGCACCGCCGGGGCTGGCGGTTTCCCGCCGTTTTAGCCCCGACGGTGATAATCCGCCAGGGCAGCGCTGCAAGCAGCGCAGCCCTGGGGATTATGACTCCCCTACCGCCAGCCTGTTTCCGTCGGTTTGCACCGCCAGGAAGAGGCTGGCGGTAAGGGGTGTCCTGGGGCCCCTGGGGGCCCCTGCACTGCCCGTGCCACTGGCTCCTATGTTGCGGCCTCATCCCCGCCGGCCCAGCCGGGATGTCGTAATGGGGTCCGCCGGAGTGCGGCCGCATTGGCGGCCGCACAATCTCGTAATGACCCCCAATGTCTTTATTGTGGGCGTAAGGGTCATTTTGCCAAAGATTGTCCAATGAAACCAAAGAGCAAGCAAGGTCCAGTTCAGAAGGTTGCAGCCAATGCACCAGTCGAGTTGGAAAACTAAAACACCCGAGATGCAGAGAAGGGTTGCTCTTGGGTGTCACCGTGGACCCTTCACAATCTAGACATCTTAAACTGGAAATAAGAGTTCAGGTTAAGAAAAAGATCTATTTAAAAAAAGCTCTAGTCGATTCTGGGGCTACTGGGAACTTTGTTGACGCCCAATTGGTTCGTGCATGGGGGATCCCATGTATTGAAAAGAAGACCCCAGAAATCATCCAGGCAGTCGATGGAAAACTCTTGACTGGAGGTCCAGTAACTCTTCAGACTATTCCCTTGTCGATGATTTGTGAAGATAAGAATCAAAGAAGGAAACATAAAGAGAAAATCATCCTTGACATGATCCATGCTCCCCAATATGTGATTATCCTTGACTCATCAAATCCAGAGATCAATTGGGCAGAACGAAAAATCATGTTCTCATCTGCGCTATGTAAAGAACAATGTCTCCAAAAGATTCAAGTACCAAAAGTCTGCAACTCTTACATAGCTACTGCTGCGGAGAAAGAAATTCAGCTGCCCAAACAGTATTCATCTTACAAAGATGTATTTGATGAGAAAGGAGCAGAGACCCTAGCTCCTCATAGATCTTATGACTGTCAAATTGATCTAGCCCCAGGTGCGATACTTCCCAACTGTCGTGTGTATGCCCTGTCAGAACATGAAAATCAACATTTACGAAAATACCTAGATCAATTTTTGGAGAATGGTTTCATTCTCCCCTCTAAGGGGGTCATTCCAAGTCTGGCGGGCGGCGGAGGCCGCCCACCAGACTTCCCCCCTCCGAAATACCGCTCCGCGGTCGAAAGACCGCGGAGGGTATTCTAAGTTTTCCCTGGGCTGGCGGGCGGTCGCCAAAAGACCGCCTGCCAGCCCAGGGAAAAACTCCCTTCCCACGAGGATGCCGGCTCGTAATCGAGCCGGCGGAGTGGGAAGGTGCGACGGGTGCTGTTGCACCCGTCGCGTATTTCACTGTCTGCCAAGCAGACAGTGAAATACTTGTAGGGGCCCTCTTACGGGGGCCCCTGCAGTGCCCATGCCAGTGGCATGGGCACTGCAGGGGCCCCCAGGGGCCCCGCGACCCCCCCTACCGCCATCCGGTTCCCGGCGGGCGGACCGCCGGGAACTGGATGGCGGTAGGGGGGGTCGGAATCCCCTCGGCGGCGCAGCTAGCTGCGCCGCCTTGGAGGATTCCAAAGGGCGGCGGTACACTGGCGGGAGACCGCCAGTGTTGCCGGTCCGACCGCGGCTTTACCGCCGCGGTCGGAATGCCCTTGGGAGCACCGCCGGCCTGTCGGCGGTGCTCCCGCGGTCCTCCAACCCGGCGGTCATTGACCGCCAGGGTTGGAATGACCCCCTAAGTCTCCTGCAGCTTCGCCTTTGTTTTTTGTTCCAAAAGCTAATGGAGAACTTCGAGCTTGTATCGACTATAGGGGATTGAACAAAGTCACCATCAAGAATAAATATCCTTTACCCCTAATTCCGGTCTTATTGGAACAAGTAAAGAGAGCAAAAATCTACACGAAGCTTGACCTTCGAGGTGCTTATCATTTGGACAGAATGAGAGAGGGTGACGAATGGAAAACAGCGTTCAAGACAAGATATGGCCTTTTTGAATACACCGTCATGCTTTTTGGTCTGTGTAATGCTCCAGCAGCATTTACATTTTTCTTGAATGACGTTCTTAGAGAGTACCTCGACATATTTGCCATAGCCTACATCGATGACATTTTGATCTACTCAGACAATGAAAACGAACATGTCCAACATGTCATGAAAATTCTTGAAGCCCTTCGAAAGCACCATTTATATTGCAAACTAACCAAGTGTGAGTTTCATGTGCCACAGTTGAGTTTTTAGGAGTTATTCTTACCCCTCAAGGTATGGTGATGGCAGAAAAGAAAGTAAAAGCCGTATCTGATTGGCCCACCCCAAAGACTGTTCATGATGTACAATGTTTCCTGGGGTTTGCAAATTTTTACAGGAGGTTCATAAATCATTTCTCCCAGATAGTGGCTCCAATCACTAAGCTATTAAGAAAGAAAGAAAAGTTTGTATGGTCCCCAGAAGCTGATCAAGCCTTCTCGACTTTGAAGGAAGCTTTCTCCACTGCCCCAGTCTTGACTCATCCTGATGCAAATCGACCTTTCATAGTGGAAGCTGATGCTTCAGATGTAGCAATAGGAGCCGTCTTATCACAACAAAATAAAGACACTGGTCAACTCCATCCTGTAGCTTATATGTCTTGGAAGTTGAACAAAGCCGAACAGAACTATGTCATTGCTGAAAAAGAGCTTCTGGCGATTCGTGACGCCTTTAAAGAATGGAGACATCATTTGTTGGGTGCCAAATACACTGTCACAGTATATACTGATCATTGTAATCTTCAATTCATGAGTTCCGCCAGACTTTTGACCCCTCGGCAATTACGCTGGATGCTGTTTTTTGCCGAATTTGATTTTGTAGTAACCTTCCGGCCTGCTAAAGATAATCGCAAAGATGACGCCTTGTCCCGCCAAGAGTTTACCACGTTGCCTGGATTTCAAGCCTCCAGAGCTACATTGCTCCTGACAAGGTTCTATCTATCATAAAAACTGAAGATTTCTTTGAAGACATTCGCAACTCTTTCACTGTTGAGAAATGGCAAACATGGGCCCAAGCGGACCCCAAAAGGTCAATCAAGCAAGGACTACCCTTTCACGACGCTCGTTTGTTCGTACCCACTACCAAACTTCGCAAGATAGTGTTTCATTGGTTGCATGTTATACCTACGGCAGGTCACCCAGGTACTCCTAAAACTCTTGAACTGATCCAACGCTATTTTTGGTGGTCTACCCTAACAAAAGATGTAAAAGCAATGGTAAACAACTGCGAAGTCTGTGCTCGCACTAAAACAAGTCATTCAAAACCAAAAGGGTTGTTACATCCACTTCCAACCCCAAGTTGTCCATGGGAACACATTTCTTTAGACTTTATTACCGGTCTGCCAGTGGTTCAACAGCATTCAGCAATTCTGGTGATAGTAGATAGTCTCACGAAATATGGACATTTCATTGCCTGTAAGAAATTGCCCACTTCTAGTGAATTGGCAACTATTTTACTGAATAGAGTGGTTCGTTATCATGGACTGCCAAAAGTTATCCTCTCCGATCGGGGGTCGCAATATGCCTCCAATTTCTGGAAGACATGGTGTAAAACACTCCCAATGACATCTACACTATCTACTAGTCACCATCCTCAAACAGATGGTCAAACGGAAAGACTAAATCAGACTTTGAAACTATACCTACGTGCCTACGCTGAAAAGGCACTTCATTCTTGGACATCTATGCTCTGGTTAGCTGAGTTAGCCTACAATAACTCATTCCACACTTCTATTGATGTAACACCCTTTTTTGTTTTATTTGGCTATCATCCTGACACCTTGCCCATCACAATTCCTCAAGAAAGTTCTCTTACTCCAGCTGTGTCAGAAAACATTCAGCATTTGCATCAAACCCAGAAACTGATTCAACAGCATTTAGAAAAAGCCAAACAAAAATACAAAAGGCATTATGACAAGAAACATTGTGAGGGACCGCAATATCAACCAGGTGAAAAAGTGAGGCTTTCCACAAAACATATAGGTGGTCATTACAACCCTGGCGGACGGTGTTAAAGGTGCTGTAATACCGCAAACAGGCCGGCGGAAAAAAAAGGGAATTATGACCGTGGCGGAAACCGCCAACATAGACAGCCACTTTAACACTCCGACTGCCACGGCGGTACAGACAAGCAGCGCGGCGGTCACCGCCAACAGACAGGCGGAGGACAATGTACCGCCCACAGTATCACAACCCGCCAATCCGCCACCTTTTCCGGGGCGTATTCACCGTGGATAAAAACACGGCGGAAACAGCTTTTGCAATGGCAAAACGCTCACCTCAACACACTCCATGAGGAAGGAGGACACCATGGAGCCGGAATTACAAATATTCCCTGCCCTTGTCTTCTTGCTCATCTATGAACACCAGCAACAGCGGTGGCAAAAACAACGGTGAGTACTGCACCTACGACATAGGGGAGGGGGGAGGCAAAAGTCAGGGGGGGACACACGCAACACCCCCACCCTCACACATTACAACACACACACCAATGCGTTTCCAAACATCACAGTAACAACCCACAACCCCCCCGGAAGAATGCTAAGACAAAAGGAAATCATTTCAAAAATTGTAATGTATCAAAATACAGTTACCAAATATATACAGATATATATACACATTCAATATTATATACATTACGAGAAGTAGTGCAGGTATGCACGTATCAATGCCCGTGCACCACTGGGCCAAAAATGCATGGGCGAGGCCCACACTACATACCTGTCCACAAACGGAGAGAACACTGCAGGGGCATCAGATAGAAATACAACAGGCACCTCAGGGGAAGGGAAGGAGGGGCACCTCAGCCGGATGACAGCACCACGCCAGATCCACGACGGGGCTCCATGCCCATTGATGTATCCTGGGGATTGTAAAGCCACAGTCTCTCAAGTCCCTCCAGTGGGTGGGTTGCCCACTGTTCCATCCTGGGGAGTGCAAAGCCACAGTCTCTCAAGTCTCTTCAGTGGGTGGGTTGCCCACTGTTCCATCCTGGGGAGTGCAAAGCCACAGTCTCTCAAGTCTCTACAGTGGGTGGGTTGCCCACTGTTCCATCCTGGGGAGTGCAAAGCCACAGTCTCTCAAGTCTCTACCGTGGGTGGGTTGCCCACTGTTCCATCCTGGGGAGTGCAAAGCCACAGTCTCTCAAGTCCCTGCAGTGGGTGGGTTGCCCACTGTTACATCCTGGGGAGTGCAAAGCCACAGTCTCTCAAGTCTCTACAGTGGGTGGCTTGCCCACTGTTCCATCCTGGGGAGTGCAAAGCCACAGTCTCTCAAGTGGATAACAGTCTCCACTGGTTCTGAAGGGGGACTGGCGCCCAGAGTGCTTCATCCTGTTAAGGACAGACGGAGTGGATGCATGTCTCCACTGGTTCTGGAGGGGGAACGGCGCCCAGACTGCATTAGGCTCCCCGTGACGGTTCCTGTACCGTCACTGTCCCAGCTGCACATGGGATAACGATGCTTGATGTGGTGGTGTTTTCCTCGTTCAGCGGTGCTCTGCCCTGTTCAGCGGTGCTCTGCCCTGTTCAGTGGTGCTTTGCCCTGTTCAGCGGTCTTCACCATGGCAGTGATTTCCTTGTTCAGCGTTGCTTTGCCATGGCGGTCTCTGACCTGTTCAGTGGTGCTTTGCCCTGTTCAGCGGTGCTCTGCCCTGTTCAGCGGTGCTTTGCCCTGTTCAGCGGTCTTCACCATGGCGGTGATTTCCTTGTTCAGCGGTGCTTTGCCATGGCGGTCTCTGACCTGTGCATTGGTGTGTGGCATGGCGGTCCCTCATTGCCCAGCGGGGCTGTGGCAGCCGGGGCCCTCCTGGGCACTGACTCCGGCGGTGGTCCCCTGACCAGTGACTATACTGCTGCCCTCCTGGGCACTGACTCTGGCGGTGGTCCCCTGACCAGTGACGATACTGCTGCCCTCTGGGCACTGACTCCGGCGGTGGTCACCTGACCATTGACGATACTGCTGCCCTCCTGGGCACTGACTCCGGCGGTGGTCTCCTGACCAGTGACGACGGTGCGGGCGGTGGCGTCCCGGGCGCCAGGGAGGATGGCACCCTTCTCCGCCGTGCTGCTCTTACCAGACTGTTCAGACTTCTTCTGGCCCTTCACCACCTTTGGAGGACTCACAGCTGGCTCTGCAATCCCCCTGGGACCCTTGTGATCAGTTTTGCCGCCAGGAGTCTTCACCCTGTCGGCCACTTTCCAACTTGAGGTGCTTTACAGGGGGTGGACTGGCAGTGCTTTGGCTCCGTGTCACACTGGCTGCCCTGGTGGCCGGTGCACTCCACACACCTTTAACACGCACCACTGGTAATGGAGTTTTTTTGGCTGAGGTGCTACTATGGGACTTATGAATTGGAGGGGTGGGGGTGGGGGCAAAGAGGTCAACATTGCTGAGGGAGAGTTTCTGACAAACACTAGGATGGGTAGCTGGAGGGGGTCTGGAAGTGGAGGAAGAGGAGGTGGTTGTAGGAGGTGTAACTTTAGGTGTTTTGGGTGCAGGTGCAGGTGCAGGTACTGGAGGCTGTTGTGAGGTGGATGGATGTTGGGTGTGTGGGTGCCCGCGTTTGTGTATTTTGGGAGGGGGCGTCACAGACACACTGGGAGTTGACACAGGGGACGTGTAAATGGTAGTGGGGGTGGTGAGTGCAGGTGAGCGGGGTGTGGTGCTTGGTGTTCTGGTGCGACTCCTAATGCCTGTAGATGTAGTGCATGCAGGTGAGAGTGTAGACGACACTGGGAGGGAGGAGGGAGACGATGAGGAGGGGGACACAGTGGAGGCAGTGGATGTTGCTGTGTCTGTATGTGGGTGATGCTTGCGTGAGTGCCTGTGGGTTGTGTGGTTTCTATGTTTGCCTGAGCTACTTTTGTGTGTTGAGGTGTATGCATGCTTGTCTGATGGTGTGCTTGGGATAGGCTGGGGTACAGGGGATTGGGTCTGGGTGGAGGAAGTTGGAGGGGGGAGGCTAGACACAGGGACAATGGCTGCCATCAGTGCTGAGGCCAGAGATTGCAGGGTTCGATGATGGGCAGCCTGACCAGAATGAATGCCCTCCAGGAATGCATTAGTGTGTTGCAACTCCCTTTCTACACCCTGGATGGCATTCACAATGGTAGACTGCCCAACAGTGAGTGACTTGAGGAGGTCAATGGCCTCCTCACTGAGGGCAGCAGGGGTGACAGGGACAGGGGCTGAGGTGCCTGGGGCGAAGGTGATGCCCACCCTCCTGGGTGAGCGGGCACGGGGCGAACGCTGAGGGGCTGTTGGGAGGGTGGTGCTGGTAGGGGAGGTGGCGGCTGTACCTGTAGAAGTGGGGGGCACAGATGGTGCCGCCACCACAAGGGAGCTCCCATCGGCAGACGAGTCTGTGTCGCTGGTTGGTGATCCGGTGACCGACGTGTAGCTCCCCTCCGTCCCACTGGTGCATTCTGAGTCCGTGGTGTGGCCCTCCATGGCCATGTGGGATGCAGCTCCCTCGTGCTGCGGTGCCACTGTACCTCCGCCTGATGATGCTGATGCACAAAAGAACAGGGAGAGCAGAAAAAGGGGGGGGTGACGACAGAAGAAAGACAGGTTGAGTGCATGGCTTACCGCTACCGTTGGCGGACAATACAGACACAGCAGCCCCCTGCACTACGCCCTGCTCTTGGCCTCTACAGATGCAATTCCGGGGATCTGGCCTACATGACTATGGTGGACATCTGCACACATGGATGCCACAGGAGCATGTATACCTGTACTTGGCCCTCTACTGAGGTGGAGTGGAGTGGCACATGGCCTGCATTACAGAGGGGCCTAGCCTACGTAAGTCGCCCTGGCCTAGGGAAACCCACAGCCCTCCTCCCCCACCCAGACCCCTCCACTGCACGCAAAGTCCCCAGAATGAGAGTGTACTCACCCCCTTGTGTCTGCTGTGATGCCCTCAAGCGCCCATCCAACTCCGGGTAGGCCACCGCCAGGATCCGGAACATCAGGGGGGTCATGGTGCGATGGGCACCCCTCCCACGTTGGGAGGCCATCCCCAGCTTAGCCTCCGCCTTCTTCTTGCTCCAGCGGCGAATGTCCTCCCATCTTTTCCGGCAGTGGGTGCCCCGTCTCTGGTGGACCCCCAGGGTCCGGACGTCCTTGGCGATGGCACGCCAAATGTCCTTCTTCTGGTGGGCGCTGACCTACATGACATGCACAGGGGAAGAAGAAAAGTCATTACCAACTGCACCATCGATGTGAGTGGCCCCCATCCCTACCCTTACCATGTGGCACATGCAGTCACAGTCCTTCATGTTCCCTGAACTCTGCCCCCTTCACTCTTACAACCAGCCCTCTCCACCCAGGCATAGCCCATACAACGTGCTCCCTGTGTACTTACCTGTTGGTCTGGAGGACCGTAGAGTAGCGTGTACTGGGGGAGGACCCCGTCCACGAGCTTCTCCAACTCCTGAGCAGTGAAGGCAGGGGCCCTTTCCCCAGACGCAGCAGCCATTGTCTCTTCCAGACCGAGGTCACAGCAGCACTTGCAGTGTAGGTCCTCTCCTGTCGAAGATCAGGTATCGAGTGATTGAACAGATAGAAAATGGCGGTCACGTCCGCGGCGGTGACGTCCGCGGCGGTGCGTATCATCACCGCCGGCGCACTTCATCATTGGCTCCTGGGACCCATAGGGTCCAATGTTAACCAATGCAGCATTGCGCTGCGGTCCACGACCGCCTACCGCAACGGTGTACAACGCCAGCGCAGATACCTCACATCCCATTGTCCCAGTTTAGAGGTCAGGCAGCCGCCATTTCAGGGGCCCACATGGCTTCATTTACTACTGCGTCACACATACCTAGGCCTACACTCAACACACATACAGGAAGAGTTTTGTGTTTGGTGTCGTGTTCTGAGTAGCTGTGGGTACATACCTGGGATTTTGTTGACTCTGTGGTCGCTGTTGTCCTTCCTAGGCACCGTCAGCTGGGATATTTGAGAAGATGGCAGAATCCTCCGGTGTACCCACCGCTGGTGGACCTGTTGACAATGGAGGAGCAACATTTAATCATCACCTACAGGTTTGACCGTGCCACTATCCAGGAACTATGTACCCAGTTGGAGCCAGACCTGATGTCACCAATCCACCATCCCACTGGAATCCCCCCTGACGTGCAGGTGCTGTCAGTGCTCCATTTCCTCGCAAGTGGATCTTTTCAGACAACAGTGGCCATGGCATCAGGGATGTGCCAGCCTATGTTTTCCAACGTGTTGTCCAGAGTGTTGTCTGCCCTGCTGAAACACGTAAGGAGCTACGTCGTTTTCCCTCAGGTGGAGGATTTGGCTACAGTGAAAGGTGACTTCTATGCCCTTGGACATATACCCAACATCATAGGTGCTATTGATGAGACCCATGTAGCTCTGGTCCCCCCCACCCCCCCACAGGAATGAACAGGTGTACAGGAACCGGAAAAGTTATCATTCTATGAATGTACAGATGGTATGTTTGGCAGACCAGTACATCTCCCAGGTAAATGCTATGTTCCCTGGCTCTGTGCATGACGCCTACATCCTGCGGAATAGCAGTATCCCGTATGTGATGGGTCAACTCCTGAGGCACCGTGTGTGGCTATTAGGGGACTCTGGTTACCCCAACCTGTCCTGGCTATTGACCCCAGTGAGGAATCCCAGGACCAGGGTGGAGGAACGCTACAATGAGGCCCATGTGCGGACTAGGAGGGTGATCGAACGCACCTTCGGCCTCCTGAAGGCCAGGTTCAGGTCCCTCCATATGACAGGTGGTTCCCTATTCTACTCACCGAAGAAGGTGTGCCAGATCATCATCGCCTACTCGATGCTTCACAATCTTGCTTTGCGACGCCAGGTGCCTTTTCTGCAGGAAGATGGTCCAGATGGCGGGGTTGTGGCAGCTGTGGAGCCTGTGGACAGTGATGAGGAGGAAGTTGAGGAAGAAGACATAGGGGGTCATTCTGACTCCCGCCGGGCGCGGTCACCGCGCGCCCGGCGGGAGCCGCCAAAATACCGTACCGCGGTCGGAAGACCGCGGCGGGTATTTTGAGTTTTCCCCTGGGCTGGCGGGCGGCCTCCAAAAGGCCGCCCGCCAGCCCAGGGGAAAACGACCTTCCCACCATGAAGCCGGCTCGTAATCGAGCCGGCGGAGTGGGAAGGTGCGACGGGTGCTACTGCACCCGTCGCATATTTCACTGTCTGCTATGCAGACAGTGAAATACAAGCGGGGCCCTCTTACAGGGGCCCCTGCAGTGCCCATGCCATTGGCATGGGCACTGCAGGGGCCCCCAGGGGCCCCGCGACACCCCCTACCGCCATCCTGTTCCTGGCGGGCGAACCGCCAGGAACAGGATGGCGGTAGGGAGTGTCAGAATCCCCAAGGCGGCGCAGCATGCTGCGCCGCCTTGGAGGATTCTGACGGGCAGCGGAAAACCGGCGGGAGACCGCCGGTTTTCCTGCACTGACCGCGGCCAAAGCGCTGCGGTCAGAATGCCCTGCGGGGCACCGCCGGTCTGTCGGCGGTGCTCCCGCCGACCCTGGCCCCGGCGGTCTCAGAATGACCCCCATAGACAACAGGGAGTCAGTCATACAGCAATATTTCCAGTGACACACAGGTAAGAAATTTTTTTTTTACCATTACATTCACTTTCACACTTCTACCTCTATCATGTCTGTCATTTAATAGCAGTATTTGGTCACAGAGTTGTACCTTTCCATTACGGTTTCACAGGTGTGGTTACCAACGTGTGTCATCTACTTGCATCCTTCAAGGACTTGTGATGTGTGACATAGGTATGTTGGATTTACAATTGAGAACACATTTTGACACTGTCACTGATAATACAAATTTACCAAATCACAGACTGACTCCAGATTGTTTTGTGGTTCACCGACTCCTCCGAGGCCCTCTGGATGCATGATGGTCAAGACTTGCTCCTCCCATGTTGTTAGTTGTGGGGGAGGAGATGCGGGTCTGCTGTACCGCAATGTTGTGCCTGGAGACCACTTAACGCACCTTCCCCCGTAGGTCGTTCCACCTCTTCCTGATGTCCTCCCGATTTCTTGGATGCTGTCCCACAGCGTTGACCCTGTCCACGATTCTGTGTCATAGCTTCATCTTCCTGGCTATGGAGGTGGGCTGCACCTGTGAGCCAAATAGCTGTGGCTCTACCTGTAGGATTTCCTCCACCATGACCCTGAGCTACTCCTCGGAAAACCGGGGGTGTCTTTGGCGTGACATGGGGTGGTGTGGGTGATGTGTGCGGTGGTGTAAGTGTTGATGTGTGTGGTGATGTGTAGTGGTGTGTGGTGTTTTGTGCGTGGACTGTTGTATGGGTTATGGTGTTGTGTGCCTCTGTGTGGTGGGGTTCTCAGTTGCTGTGCTCTCTGTCTCTCTGGCCTTCGTTCGTGA
Source organism: Pleurodeles waltl (assembly GCF_031143425.1). NCBI lineage: Eukaryota > Metazoa > Chordata > Amphibia > Caudata > Salamandridae > Pleurodeles > Pleurodeles waltl. The sequence goes on along the minus strand of NC_090441.1, from coordinate 69,452,244 downwards.
ATTGTGGTCGTAGGGGTTTGTGGGTGATGTGGGTGTTTGACACACAATTCTCCCCTCGAGCTTAATTCATGTTGTTCATTGTATGCCACTATTGTAAGACATTTATTTGGTAGTATTCGAGTTGACAAGTTGTGTGATTTGTTTCCTGAATCCATATTGTGTTATTCTTGGTGCACAATCCTTTTATGGTGTTTACTATATATATGAAAATCTGCAATGTGCGCAATTCGTGTTGAAACATTTCAAGAGAACACAAAAGGCCAGAGTTTCTAGATGCAATATTGCATGGTCCTAGTATGCATTCTCAAAAAAGGATTCATATGACTGGTTTAGAACTTATTCAGAATGTTTTCCTGATTCTCATGTAAAGGAAAGTACTTGAATTTGAAAGTTTCATTTATTCCATTTTGATTACCTTACAGGTATCAGGCCATCTTGAAATTTAGTCATTTTAAGCATAATTCTTAGGTTTTTCATGTTTTCAGAATAACAAGGCTTAGAGTCATAGTCTAGTTTTGATTTCATGAGATGTAATTTTGATATTGTGTGTTTTAACCTTTTTTCTTACTACAGGTCTCCTTCCCAGCTGTTCCCTTCCTAATCCCCTCTTCCCCTCTTGAACTCTCTTAGCCTCTGTGATTTATCTATCAGAGTCTTGGAGCTGTTCAGTGGTGGACGTGTTGGGAACGTGCGCAGACCCTGAGGATCTGGTGACTCTGACACTTGGTTACTCTGTTTTATAGAGCGCTGCATGAGGATAGTGTGGGGGTGGAGTGTGCAGTGCGTAGTTCCTGGGATCAAGAGCTGGAGAACCCTCTAGGAGACGAGGACTGGAATTTGGCACTGTCTCTGGTACGCACGGTCTCTTGTAACCACAGATTTAAGTTGTTACACTTTAATTTTGTCCATAGTCTATACATCATGCCTGCTCGACTTAATAAGATGGACCTGACAAGGGAGACTGGGTGTCCTCGATGTGGGGAGAAAGGTGCTTCCTTTCTCCACTTGGCCTGGTTCTGTAGGGAGGTACAGCAATTTTAGTGGGTGGTGGTTCGGAAGTTGGATGGGGTCACTGGTCTGTGGCTCGAGGCGACACCATTGGCTTTCCTCCTGGGTATATTACAGAGACCACAGGGTAGGTGCGTCCCATACCGATTTTCCCAGCTTGCTTTGGTGCTGGCTAAGCGAAGGGTGGCTATAGGCGGGATGAGTACACAAAGCCCATCCCCTTCTGGCTGATCCCGTGATGTTTTGGAGTCGGGTGTGGCCGAAGAACAAAATATGAGACTGACACGTAGGGAAGAAGGGGCGCTGACAGACATAATGGCTTGGAGTACATTATTAGAACGCTTCGCAGGGGTCCAGGAGTCCAGCTCTGATTGGAGCACGGATGAGGATCCTTGACCATGGAATGTTATGCTATGCACATAGGTGACAACCAACTGTAGTAATGGAGTATCGCTGGTAAACATGGTGTTTGAATGACTTAGTTACATAAGAGGTCCTTGAGGAGGGAAGGGGGGTGTAGCTATTGTTGGTCTGATTTGATATGTTCCATGTTTTTGACTGCAGGTGTCATCATCCTACGCCCAGGAGAACAATGGAAATTGTGATATCTCACATAGAAATGCACTGCTTGTTTTTGTCTTTTTTTAAGTTGTTTATAATAAACTCAATAGAATAGAGTTAAAAAAAAACCACCAAAACAGGAATATCGAAGTTAAAAATGTGATTTTAATTGTTGTTTTTAGTGTCATTGTAAAAAATATCGATTTAGAAAATATTGTATGTTATATCGTGTGAAAGTGTTATTTTGTAAGTAATTTACTGCAGTATGTTTAAATCTATATGCTTATTCATTTATCAGTTCTGAAATTGTTGAAATTTGTGTTTTTAATTGTATTAATGCATAAAAATCATGAATTTGTAATTTTTTTAGTATCATGGTATTGGGTTTTCAGATGGTTAAGCGCAACAGATTTTTAAAAAGTGGATATTTCAAAGTAAATTTAGGCCCTGATTTAAAAGGGCCTAGCGCCACTTTAGTGCCACCTTAGTGTAATGCATGTATTGCGCCACTTTGGCACCCTTGCACTACATTATGCCTCACCAGGCATAATGTATGCTAAGGGGGCATACTCCTGTTAGGCTGGCTGAAACAATGTCGCAAAGAAATCAAATCTAAGAGATTTCTTTGCATCATTTTTTTAGGCACTTTAAAAGCCTGCCCAGAGCAGACGTTAAAAGGTGGCAGACCATTGTTTGCAATGGGCCCCTATGTACTGTTCAGGGTTAGCGCCAAAATTCTGGTGCTAACCCTGAACAGTACATCAAAGCATCATACATTTTGATGCTATTGCCACCTACCCTGCGTCATGGTGCGTCATATTTTAAATACGGCGCACACATGGTGGCAGCGGGGCGGGCGCAAGGTGCTGCAAGAAAAGTGATGTAATGTTCATGTAATGAAGCGCCACTTTTCACAAATCTGGCCATTTGTGTTTATCATTTTAATGATATACAAATTAATAGTGCAAAATGTTTACATTAATTTTGTTACATTCATATTTTTATAAATAATTTATAATTAAAATGTATAATTCTTATAATACATTGAAAAAATACTATGTAACTGTAAATGTTAAAATAAATATTTAAATTACACATTGTTTTGAAAAATGATGGCCCTCATTATGACATTAGCAGTCAGCTGACCGCAACACCGGCACACCAGCAATGGCGGTAGTTCCATCGCCAGGTTGGCGGTGAAGACCGCCAAATTATGACCATCACGGTGGTCCCTCCCATATTCGGCCAATGTACTACCTGAAAGGACAGTGCGGTCCGGTCACCGACCACAGCGGTTGCCATCTTCAGGCTGGTGGAACACCATTCCCTGCCCACCATATTATGACATAGCACACCGCCAGGATTCCCGGTGCACAACCACCGCCACGAAAAGCCTGGCGGAAACAAATCATATAAAAGGAGACTCTCAACTCCAGGGACACAGAGGAGTCGGCAGCCGCAATGGAAACCAAACTGGAACCCCTGCCGATGCTGTGCCACACGATGGCAGTCCAGGAACAGCAACGCCGACGATGACGATGAGTACAGCCGCCTAACACACAAGGGAGGGAAGGGAGAGTGACACACCCGCACACATACCACACACCGAGAACAATCTGCTGAGAAATCCAATAGTAACATAAGCCAGAAGTAAAGCCAGGACAAATACCTTTGGTCCAACCACTATATTCCTGTGGGGATAGCGCCCACAACAACATGACAACTATGTGCAACGGGCCATTAGCCAGTCCAATGTGAGGAACAACCCACATGGCAACGAACAAGGCCCAACTTGACTCCTGACAGCCCAAATCACACCACTGGGCAAGGACATCATTATGCAAGGCAGGCACCTCAAGGGGCAGGGGTGGGGGGGGTTTCTTGGGAAGGGGGTCCTTGGGTTTGAGTTTGAGAGTGGGCAGGCCATTGCTCTTCTGTTTAGGGGCGGAGGAGTGGGCTTGGAGTGGGGGGGTCAGAGTGGCAGTCTTCTGCCCCTGCAGGGGGAGTTTTGCTGCAGGGGGTGGGACATGAGAGGACTGGGAGCTGGAGGTACTGGGCTGGGGGAGCGGGACCTTCCTTTTCCGGACAGGACGGGGAGGAGGAGGAGGAGGGAAGAGGTCAAGGTGGGCAAGGAACAGTTTTTTTGGTACAATGAGGCAGGCTGTGGAGCAGGTTTGGGAGTGGAGGTAGTGAGAGTGGTTGTAGGAGGAGTACGTGTGTTGGACTGGGTTGAAGGTGCATGTACAATGTGCGTGTGTGAGGTGGATGGTTGTTGAGTGTCTGAGTGAGAGTGTTTATGTGTTTTGGGAGGGGGTTGGGCAGACAGGGTGGGAGAGGACAAACAGGTCGTGTGCATGTATGTTGTGGTGTCTGCAAGTGAGGTGGGTGTGCTCCATGTGGTTGTGATGGTGGTGGTGGTGACTGCACATGTGGTGAATGGGGTGCTAGTCTGCGTGTCTGCTGTTGTGGCAAGGCTGTACAGGTGGCAGGATCTGGGACTGAAGATGCAGTGCTTGCAGGTGAGAGTGCTGATGTGACTGTGAGGGAGGAGGATGTGGGGGAAACAGTGGAGGCAGTGGCTGTTGTTGTGTTTGATTCTGTGTGTTGGCTGTGTGTATGCTTGTGGTGTGATATGTGGTGCCTGTGCTTGTCTGTGCGAGTCCTGTCTGTTGCCTTGGGTGCATGCTGGTCTGATTGTGTGCTTGGGATGGGTTGGGGAAGAGTGCTTTGGGATTGGGAACATGTAGTTGGAGTGGGGACGGAAGAACCAGGGACACTGGCTGCCATCAAAGAGGAGGCCAGAGCCTGAAACGATCTCTGGAGGGCAGCCAAGCCACCGTAAATGCCCTCCAGGTAGGCATTGCATTCACTACTGTTGACTGCCCTACAGAGATAGATCTCAGGAGGTCAATAGCCTCCTCAGTGAGGGCAGCAGGGCTGACTGGGGCAGGGCCTGAGGTACCTGGGGTGAAGGAGACACCTCCTGAGTGAGCGGGCAAAGGCAACTGGGTGGGGGGCTACAGGGAGGGCGGTGCTGATACGTGGGGTTGCGGAAGATGATGTTGGTGCGGTGGTCCCAGAGAAGTCTGACACCATGGGAGAGCTTCCATCGGAGGAGGAATCAGAATCATTAGTATCAGCTCATGTCCCCCAGTGGTGTTTCCCTCGCCCTCCAACCCACTGGTCCCCTCGGCATCGGTGGACTCTGCCTCCTGGGTCCTGGGGGCTGCAGCTCCCCCTCTCACTGGTGCCCCTGCTCCTTCGCCAGATAATGTTGATGCACACAAGGACAAGATGAGAAAAGGAGAGTGGGTGGGGGGCAAAAAGGGAGCACAGGGTCAATTACAGCAACACAGCACATATGGGATACACATCACAATGACTCACTGGGACTAACACCGTGCAGTATGAACCACAATACCAAACTATTGCCTTGGTCCATCCCAGGACAAATGAGCAGGTCTACAGAAATAGGAAGAGTTTCCATTCAATAAATGTCCAGATGGTGTGCCTTGCAGATCAATACATCTCCCATGTTACTGCAGGTTTCCTGGATCTGTGCATGATGCCTATGTATTGAGGAATAGCAGCATCCCACAGGTGAAGGCGCTAATAGAGAGCGAGAGAGTGTCGCTCATAGGTGAGCTAGAGGTTTCACCCACTGTATGTCACTGTATGCCACCTGAAGTTGTACTCTGTTCTATTGTGCATGAGTAATGTGTGCCTCTCACTACTTTCAGATGGCTCCGGCTACCCAAATCTATCCTGGCTGTTGATACCAGTGAGGAATCCCAGAAGAGGGGCAGAAAATCGGTACAATGAAGTACATGGTTGAACCAGAAGGGTAATTGAAAGTACTTTTGGGCTAGCAGAGCCGCCGGCAATGCTGTAGCCCGCATGGAGCACCATCAAAGCAGACAGTGAACATTGCAACAGTGCTGGGCAGGGGGGCCCATGAACTGCCCATTCCAAGTGCAGGGGCCCCTCTGAAGCCCCCACATCTGTTCTCTGCCAACCTTTTCATGGTGGTGTTACTGCCATGTAAAGGCTGGCGGAGAACATGGTCATAATCCACAGGGCAGCGCATGCAGAACTGCCCTGGCGGATTACGATCTCTGCCACCGCCAGGCCGCTGGGATCATGGATCATGGATCCTGGCAGTGGTGGCAGTTCCATAGCGGTATGACCTCCAGGGTTTTAATGTGGTGGTCGGACCGCCGCAACAGCAGCGGACTTGACCGCCACCGCGAGTATGGTTGTCTGAAGACTGCCACACTAGTAATGAGGTCCTTAGTATGGACCAACTTGCATAAAATATTTTAGATTGTAGTGGAAATAGAAAATTTCACTCCTTTAGTTTCAAACTCCTTCCCCAACTTTTCTTAGATTATAGTGGGGCGGCCGTCACATTCCCACCCTCGGGATTACGACCCGGCATATTGCCATGGTTTCCGTGGTTTCTGTACCGCCACGAAAACCATGGCAGTAGGCCCTTCCCTGGCACTTATAGGGGTCTCTCCCACCCCCATCCCCTCCCCAGAGTCCTCCCCCACCCTCCCCCACCCACTCCTGCCCCTGCACATATACACACCCACACGCGCACCCTTATACACACATGCACACATGCATACCCACCTCCACCACGCATGCACACATACATACCAACACACCACAACATACACCAACATATCTTGTCACACACATGCATCGACAACACACAACACTCACAATCACAAAACATGCATGCATCCAACGCAACTCACACCCGCATGCACACATCCCAAAACATACCCCCCCACATACACACAAAACCCCCCACTCCCCTCTCCGGTCGGAAAACCCGACTTAACTGTTTGCAGGGGGTCCTCTGGCTGGAGACGGTCAGTGGCGCTGTCAGCAGCAGCTGTCCACCAGCAAAACACCGCCAGGCCGTATCATTGCTTATGATACGCTAAGCGTGTTTTGCTGGCATGGAGGTGCTGCTGTCAGCAGCGCCGTCTTACCGCCGTCCGCTGCCATGACCGTCGGCGGTGTTCCGCCAGATTTGTGGCGGTATACCGCCCGCGGTCATAATACGCGTTGCTGGCTGGTAGCCACGGTGGCGGTAGGCGGTCAATACCGCCAATCTTGTAATGAGGGCCATAGTTTGCTAGTATATATATCTATATACAGTATATATATATATATATATATATATATATATATATATATATATATATATATGTTTACGTTGTAAGTTGTTACAGTGTTATAAATTTAATTATATGTTTTATTAGAGTGAATTGCAAATATTTTGGTGATTTAAAATATTTATTTTTTATCTAAACATGTGTTTACATTATTTGATGTTTATTTTATATGATTGTTGTACAGAAAAAGTGCTTTATTATATCTATTAATGATAATGATGTAATTATTTTGGTGATATTTTTGTAATAATTTTTGCGTGAACTGATATTTTTGACATGTTATATGTTTATTTAATGGTGACAATATTTTTGTTTCGATATAAGTAAAAATCAATATTTTTAACAAAGATATTTCTGTTCTTGTTATTTGTGATTTCATTAGGTAAGCCAAGGAAGGTGATATTTTTGTTAACAGTGTTTTGATTCCCACATTTTAGTGTTTTGATATTGTATGCATTGCCATTCTGTTAGTAATCCCACTGGCACACATTTTATGGGACCAGGACTAATTTTTGACCCAGAGCAAGAGACAGAAAGGCAGAAAAAGTAGAAAGGAGGGGAAGGGAAAAGAGAGTGAAAGGAAAACAGTGACAAAGAGAGAAATCAGGCATGAAAAAGGGCCTGTAAAATGAGATAGAGAAGTGAACTGTAGGCCGGTGGAAAAAAGCATGAGGTGGAATCATGCTTATTCAGCAACCAAAGTATAAAGCATCATGGCAGGGGGGTTCCAAAGAAATGTATTTTCTTTTCACTGTTGAACTTATTTTTGTTTTATTTTTTCAAATTCAGCACTGGTTGGAGCCATATTTCTGGCTGCATATGTCAATTGAACAGTAACTCCCATGAAGCAGAGATGCATCCACTTGAAAATGAGTCTATAGCAATTCGGATGGGAGGTTTGGATAATTCCTTCTTTACTTACAAGACCAGACGTTTGAAGTGTTCACTGACGCAAACCATCAACACTCCTTTCCTTGACTCTTTAAGTCTCCTATCCACCTGCATACCAACAGAAGTGAGCCCTAAATTATTCACTAAGAACATCTGTTTTGATTCTTTTGTGTTCATCAGTCCATTGGACTCCGGACTTAGTATCATTATACTAAGGGTCTGACTACAAGTTTGGCATTCGGACCTCCAGCCCGCCATGCTGGTAGTCCAAAAAAGACCACTGTGCTGGCGGTCGGTAGCCCGCTGTATTTTGATGCATAAGAGTAGAGCCACAAATGTTTGGAGCCCAAGTCCAGCATGCTCCTCTCAGTAGGAAAATGAAACTGGAAAGGAGAACATTAGGAAAAGGTGGAACAACCTGAGGGGCAAGGTCCAGTCCCTGGCCTCCAGGCATCAGATGGAGACCTACAGGACTGGTGTGGCTTCCCAGTGCCCCATTATGACTCTTTCCCTGATAGGAAATGGTCCTGGCCATCATGCATCCTGAAGTCTTAACAGGAATAGCTGGGGAGGGGAGCCTGGTAAGTTGCCACACAAAGATGCAATGTCCTGCATGGCCACAGCTCAGCTTTCATCACTGTGTTGTTAATGTACTTCACCAACATTCCATACCCACAGTATCTGAGATATAACACTGTCAATGTGTATTGTTGGACCCAACAGCACAGCTACCAAGGCACAGCACATGACTACAACTACCAGAAGGCTCTGTTTCTCAAACTCCAACCAACAGCCCAGTGCGTACTGACCCATATACCCCTGTTTGTTAACCCACAAATGAAGTTTACTTACCTGGGAAGATACAATTTGTCAAGTGGTGTGAAGCCGAGGGAGTGACATGACTACAACTACCACGAGGCCCTGTTTCTCAAACTCCAACCACCAGCCCAGTGTGCAGTTGCCCATATACCCCTGGTTGTTAACTCACAAATAAAGTTTACTCACCTGGGATGATTCCATTTGTAAAGTGGTCACACTTCAACCATTAACAATGTACTTCCTTCATCAACAGGTCAAGCTGCCACTGGGCACCCAGAAGCCACCCAACAGACTACCACTGCCCCGCTGGATGAAACCCGCAGTGATGATGACACTCCTGGATGTGGAAGAAGGCCCTGGCTCATCCGAGCAACCTGGTCAGACGGCAACAGTGAGGCTTACTGTGGCCACTACTCATCTCCCAGCCCTGTTGCTTTAACATCACAGGCAACCATACACTCCCCAACTTGTGTACCTTGCACAGTTTCCACCATCTTGTGCCCTCCATCCCTGGAACTGAGTTGCAAATCAACAGTCCAGACACTGAGGGTCTAGGACCCAGATGGAGAGGGCACCCTGTGCCAAGGGCACAGGCTCGATGGAGTAGGTGTTACATGTGAAGGATGCGGTATACCAGCGCTGTTAGCAGGACACCATCAGCCACATCTTTGGAGTCTATCAGGAGTACCAAAGCATGATGGGCCAGGTGTTGACTGAACTCCCTAAGCAGCTGAAGAAGGTCATGATAGACAAAATGGATGTCTATAATAATGAAACGGGCACCCTAGCAGGGGTGCTGAGGGAAATTAACACCACATTGAGCTGGGCTTTAGACCCAACATCTACCTCTTTCTGTGTGGCAAGTGCATCAAGCCAAACTACATCTGTGGCAGACACAGGAATGGAGGCCTTGCCTGAGGTACAAACAGCCACAGGCACCCCTTCAGCAGCTGATACCCCTCTTCTCACAAGCAGGGATGCCCATGCAAGAATCCAGGAGGTACAGATGGCAAGACACCCACCACTACCATCAATAATCCATAATGTCCTCCTTTATGTGTCACACATTCACTCTGTTGACTGATCCTGAACCACTTTCCATTTCCAATGTGAAGAGTACTCTGGACTTTGGACTTCCATTGGTGTGGCATCTACCTTACGAATTTCATTCAACATGATCGACCCCTTCACATTTCAATTTGTGTTAATTCATGTCAAAAATATTTTCTGTTAGTTGTAGCTTCCCAATAAAATCACCCGTCACTACTCAACATCTGCTGTTTTTCATTTCACATTTAACCATGTAGATATGTCACACAGCTTGCGACCCATACGGTGATGATCCAGGGTACTTGTGCAAGATGAGATATGTTGCATGTACACAGTGTCCAGCTCAGGATTACGGCCATTCCATACACATACATACAAGTGTTTTGTTAACGAAGAAATGTTATGACATTGTTCAGCACATAGACTGTCAATATGTCAATATGTCTGAAACATAGCAAATCATAGAGGATTGAACCATACTGGGTAAAGGAACACATTTACAGGCACAGGCATCCAGACCATGGAGGCAAGGGTTTGTCAGAAATTGTCCTGTAGAATAGGCAAACATTAAAGTTGTTGATGTCATCACCAGGAGCCATATCACCAACAACACCAAAGTAACCCAACATCATATCGTGCAAGACTCAGTATAACTGTTTCCTATCACAGGGTCATTACAATCCAGTGCTCATACATGTGGTCGCATGACACAAAAAATGTCAGTGATTTGGCACAGGCACTTTGTCCTACATTTATGAAACACATTAACAGCCAAATACAGGTCATACAAAAAGAGTGTTTAGTCAATGTGAAGGCTAACTAACATTATTTAGGTCTACAACTACATATTGTATGACCATATGATGACACACATGATGCATCAGGGCCACTTATGACAGGAAACAATACAATGGAGTCTTCTAAACTTCCACCCTATCACTGTGCAAGCTGTCTTGGCACATGCCTCTTACACCCAAAGTCTATGACCTACATCCCCTGGAACTATCCATGTCCAGGTTGTATGTCAGAACAGCATCACATAACTGCCAATGTCACAACTCTGAAATGCCCACATGAAGATGTCATGGTGAAGGTTCTTGAACAAAGAACAAAACAAGGAGTATAGGCATAGAACCATACATATGACACAAGTCACATAGCAAGAATCTGGAAAATAAAGTACATTGCAATAATAAGGACACAAACAAAGCAACATTATCATGGTGTGGATGGGTCAAAAGCTATCCAATCAAACAGCCTTTGTCTGATTTTGGCTGAGTATCAGCTCTATAACTGTTTACAAAATATTTACTACACTCATTTTCAGAACTACAGTACTTTGTTATCTCAAAGTCATTTCATCACATGACATACTTACACTCATGAGAAGAAGCTGTTAATGAGATCTTGTCGTAAGTCAGCTTCTTCTCCTTCGCCACTGTCATCTTCATCTGCATTTCAGTATCCTCACCCGGTAGACTACCCCTCCTCTGCGATATAAAGGATATTTCTCCACATTGCTAAGTTGTGGAGCATGCAGTATTTCACAGTGATCTGACACACTTTCCCGGGTGAGTAGAGGAGGGCTCCGCCAGACCTGTACAGACAGCAAAATCTGGCCTTCAGGAGCCCAAAAGCCCACTCCACTGCCTGCTGTGTTCTTCCATGGGCCTCATTGACCCGGACTTCCCCTGGAGTAGTTGGATTCCTCGGCAGCGTCACTAACCAAGAATGGTTTGGATATGCAGAGTCTCCTGTGTAGGAATGAGACAGAAGTGCAACAATGAGTCACTCACACCATGATTGTAGTACCTGACATTGCTCACAAACACTCAGGTGCAGTTATGACATCAGCTGGGGTATGGTACTGTTCCGCATTATAAAGGAATCCTGGGCTGGTCCAGGAAAAGAGGCACATATGTTTGAAATGTAGAGATCCGCCAAACAGACAACTTGCAAGTTGATATAATGGAAGTTTTTCCTGTTGACTGGCCTGGGGTGGCACCAAGGCAACATGCGTGCTATCAATGGCTCCCACCACATGTGGAAGGTGAGCGAATCCAAGACGTCAGCGCTCACATTGGCTAAATCCTCACGTTGGTGGAACCTGATATAGCTGTCAATGTGTTTCATCATTGTTGATAGGACATCTCTTAACACAAGACTGAACATAGGTTGGGACATTCCACCTGCATGTTGGAAGGACTCTGTGGCCAATAAGTGTAATACTGCCTTGAGTCTGACAATCTGTGGTAGGCATGTTGGATTACTGTTTTCAGGCAGGATATAGGGCTCCAACTGACGACACAAATCCACAATAGTTTGCTGATTCAGACGGAAGAGTTTTATTACGTGACATTCTTCCATGGTGTGTATGTCTGGCAGTGGTTTGTAGACTGGAGCTTGTCGCCTCCTCCCTCTACCAGGGTACCTATTTGTGACACCAGATGAGTTGGAGCATCTGTAAATGTGTAAACACAAACATAAATGATGTATACAACAAAACTTAATTTGACAATGCAGGACTGACTGGAATAACATTGCACCCATTACTCATTCAAACGCTGTACTACTCAAGGCCCAAATGTGACCCCCATGGCTATCTTCACATGTGTATAACATGGATTTGGACATCACACAACTACCTGCTCCTCATGTCCCCCTCTAAATTTTACCGTCTGTTCCGACTGCCAAACATTCCATCATCAACGGTGAACCTGAAACCCCCGTTTTTAAATATCTGTGACCAGCAACACAATACACTCATGATTGTGTCTGTGAATCTACACAAGGAAGATGTTGCACATATGTTGCTAGCATCAGACATCTCTATAGATGTTGTGACGCAACACTGTGGGTGGCCAAAATCAGTCTTTAGAGTCTAGACTTAGCCAGAAAGCCTTTGTACATTGACTACATTATGAATGGATACTGAGGTTCTTCCCTGACCTACTACATATGTCCATTGACCCCATTATCAATGTGTGTCATTGACTTATGACAGGCCCCTTACTCACACAGCTTTGTTGTCACCTTTTCATGAGTCATATTTGTACAGTACAAGCGTTTTTCATAACTGACCAACCTACAGTGCAGATAGTTTGGTAGTTTGATTGGAGAGCATTACATGTGACTCATTGTCTTTCAACATGCAACAAAACAGACAAAACGTACCTTCCTATGTTTGATGTCATCTCTGTAGGAGTACAACATATGGTAAAATGTGTGTTTAGGGATATTAGTCCATATTACACAAACTCACTCAAGAGTGAAATTGTTATCCCATTGGGTAGCCCACATGTACACACATGCACAGGGAAGAGGCTTTGTATGACACCAATCCCAGACCTTTCCTTGTCACGTAGGTGTTACAGGGTGCTTTGTACTATGGTATTTGCCTGTAAGGGCTGTATGCATTGAGTCAAAGTGGCTGGATGTAAATGTGTCTGTCCATTCACGGTCAAGGAGTCTGCCTGCAGGAGGTCACGAAGTGTGTTGTGTTGCGTTGCGGCTCACATCACAGTACATGTTGCTTGTGCGTGGGCTACCTGTTGTCAGTGGGCTTGCTCAGTCTATGTAGGCCAGGAGCAGGGTTCAGGGTTAGTCTGCAGATGTCTCCAAATGGGTGTATTCATCTCCCTGTTCCTGTATGCTTTACACATGTGGTCTGTTGACAAATACAATACGGTTGTGGTTGGTGTTTGTAAAATGTGTGTGTCACAGACATTTGTTCAGAACAATGGATTTGTGACATCTTCATTCGTCTTTTACACCCATACTGGTCAACGTCCATCAGAAGCGAGGGATTTGGAGAGACATCACCTGGAAGGTGAGGACCCAGTCTATCATCTCCCCCTGAAGATAAGAGATGGGCAATGTGTGACACACAAGCTGAGTTATTGCATGTGTAGATATGGAAGATGCTACATGCTGCTGTGCCTTAACTAGTGTCCCAGTGACCTGGGACACAACAGGTTACAGTCCACAGCCAATATACTCACCTGGGCAGACACATGGCTGAGTACTCTCATCCATCAGTTTATGTTGCTTGGTGTTGTGGTTGTCACTTGTTCAGAACAGTCCACTTGTCTTCAGTGTGTTGGTCATAACATCAAACAACATCAGTTCAGAGATCACTACTCTCAGCCATGTGTCTGCTCACGTATGTTGGCATCTGTCCCCCACAGATCACTTGTCTTCAGTGTGTCAAGGGTGTTGGTGCCCCAATGATGTCTTACCGATGATGTTCGCCATCATACATGTGACATAGCATACATTGTCCTTTGAGTGCAGTTACAGAGCAGTACTTTCCCTTGGTGAGTATGGAATGTCCAGTGACCTGATTTTGGTACATACACAGTTGCCCTCATTCTTTGGGCCCCACGTTAGCAGGTGTCCGTTTCACTTTTGTCATGTCATGTACACTGCTGTTTTCTACATGGACTACCTGTCTTCATGTGATGATCCATCACATTTGTGTGCATGCCAATATGTGTATGGATTCAGACATATCTGATGAGTGAATCCTAAAACAGGCATATGTCACCACTGATCGGTAACGCATGCATACTCTAACCCGTTACACCATGATATTTCTCATGAACAATTTCAGATACAATCAGGACATGCAAGGTAGGACTACAGTAATGACTCCCATTGTGCTTTTCCAAGCCATCGCTGTGGCATCATTTATGTAAGTGTATGTTATTTTGTAGAGGATCATTACCTGACTGTTGACATACATCAGGGAGTGAGTTGAAGGAATATTGGAATCATATGTGAGTGTGTACACTCATTCATCCAAGGGAATCTGTGTTTGCATGACATACATGGACAGTGATGTAGCTTCCCATTGGGCAACATGTTCAAGCCTTTTACTGGTACTGGAGATTCCCTGACCCTCTACAACATTCAATGGACTATTGACTTTTACTTATGCAATGTTACAAGGGTCTTCTCAGTAGTACCAATCAGGACAGGTTATTTCCCTGGGGCTGGCAGATTCATTGTGCTATGGATACTTGAACAGAAGTCTACCAGGCATTTTGCAATACTGGTCTCCACTGTATTTCTCTGTACAAAATGTGTTATCTTTCAGAGCAAATTTGGTACAACTACCATGAGACTATTTAGGCAATGGTCATGTTTAGTAGTTTCCATTGTGAAGTTTTGATAGTGTGACATGAATGTTTCCATGTCACCTTCTTCCAGCTACTGTACTTCTTGCTGCAACATGGATGGAGGCGTCCATCAACTCAGCATGCTGCGGCTTTGGGGCTATGACGTTTTGCTGGATGTATGACTTTGTTTGGGATGTGTGAGAATAAACTTGGCATTGTCATACTATTTGATGACAACAGATTACTGAGGGATGCAACAAGAGCCAAGCCATTCAGGGTGACAAGGTCTCCTACTTGATCCATGGTGTTTGTGATTGTACAACTAAACTCATGCAATTTGAGATGTCTGTGATTCTGATTCTCCTTGGACAACTATTTATAGTTCATTTAGATGCATGCATTGGTGTTGAAAAAGTTTTTGCCACTTTGGTGGAGCTTGTGGCTGAGAGCTACTTTAATTTATGGTGCTGTTTGTTGATCACAGCTGTTGTTTAAGTGTGATCAGGCACATGGACTGACCCTATTTGTCTTTGTAATTTTAGCATCATTGCAGCCAAGCAGAGGAGATAGGGCAGAGACCAGTGGGGAAGCAGCTGATCCCAGTACCCCCACGCAAGATACATCTGATACAGAGGGACCCAGTGGCCCGGAGGCTGAGGGGAGTGCAGCAGAGGAGACAGGATCTACCTCTCCATCTTCAGATTCATCCCCCAGTGGCCACTCCCTAGTGGTGGTGGAAGAGTCAGGACCTGCATCTGTACCATCTCTGTCCGCCACACCCAAGTCCATCTCCACCCTCCCTGTTGCGCTCCACCCAGCTGGTCGTGCCCGCTCACCCATGATGGTGGGTGTATACTTTGTGTCAGGCATTCCCCCGCCCACGTTACCTCTGATGCCCTCAGTGAGGAGGCTATTGACCTTCTGAGAAGTATTCTCTGTGGGTCAGACTGCCATGGTGAATGCCATCCAAGGGTAGAGTAGTCAACTTTAACGGGTGGTTGCGTACCTGGAAGGCATTCAAAGTGCCATGTCTGCCATACAGAGATCTCTTCATTCTCTAGCCTCCACACTGAAGACAGCCTTCCACCTCACACCTTCCTACCCCCACCACCTTCCTCTTCCCCACCCAATTTACCTTTTCCCATACTTCTCCCAAGCACACAGATACATCTGCACACACCTACCTCAACAGCCACTAGAAGCACCTACAAACAGAAACACCACAGAACACACCAGCATGCAAGCAGTCAACAGCCACACACACACACACACACACACATCACCATACCCAACATTCCCCAAAAAATGACCCCCACCGATGCAGACCCACACAACACACAACCCATACCCCCAGACACCGCCCCAACAGACACATACACCACAGATACCATCCCCTCGCCCTCACTGCCCCTCAAGAAACACAAATGCACACAATCACACACCCAACAGACACCCCCAAAAGCCAAACATACATCAGACATCCACACACCAACACACACATCAGACACAACCACTCCCTAAACCTCCAAACCTCTACCCCCTTCTGATGTCCATACTCATTTCCCCAAAGAGAGTTCCCTGTTTTCCCTTGCCCTTATGCCCCTCCCAAACCAGACCCCACCACACCCAAGGGTGATAATTGAGGTACCTAGCATGGAAACTTGATGCTCCTTCCTGTAGAGGTTCCTATAGCAGTGAGTCAGGTGTGGTGCACAGTAGTGTGCAATCCATTTATGGAGATTTAGACTGGCTATTAGCCTTTACTCCTCCCTGGAGTTATGTTTAATAAAGCAGAGTTGTTTGGTTTGTTACACAATTGTCCTGCCATTCCTTTTTTACCTTGTTGCAGTCCCTGAGTAATTAGTGATGGATGCCTACAGTTGTGTTTGTTTCACCCTGATTGCTGATACATTTGCTGTGTTTGTCAACATCTGACTTTGGGAGCAGTGCTGGAGTCACCCAGAACAAGGGGAAATGTTCAATGGATGAATGAGTTAGGGGTAATCCTATTGGGGTCTCATTGCACTGTGTGGTGTTTGCTCTGGTATGTATTTAATGCTGGCTTGACCACTGTCAACATATTTTGTGTTACATTTGTCCCACATGATGAATGTTGCACATTGGCATTGTGTGCTAGCTGGAGTTTTGTTTGTCCACACATAGAGGATATTCAATTGTGCTGCCTTCCTATACCTTTGAAAAGCCACGTGTCCATTTTCATGTGTGTATCTTCCAGCTAGTTCATCTACATGTGTGACCCATGCTGCTGCTGTTATATTTGCTTTCTTGACTTGCACATCCACTTTTGGCACATTGACTTGTTAGTACTATGAGTTATCTCTGAGATATACGAGGCTCCAGTACCTGTGCAAATAGTGTTTCTGAGTCATGTGCATAGTTACATGTATACCAGGGCAGCATCTTTCCTGGGGTCCCCCCTGATGCCATCATCCCTATTCTGCATGTATTCATCAAATTGTGTGTTTTAGATATTGGTCTCACTAAAGATTGTGCATCTCATTTAGCTTGGATACTCCTGCAATGTGCATGACATGTGTGAATCCATTAGAGGAATGCTTCAGAGAATGCTTCAGAGAAGGGGAGTTTGGGTTCAATGGCACATCCATAAATATGTGTCTTCAAATCATGACAGGAATGTGATGAATGTGCAGGTGTCACTTCTATTTGTATGTGTGATAGTGATGTGAATTTGCTGTTGTGTGAGGCAATGTTATGTCCCCATCACTGTCCCTGCAACTGGGATGTGCAGACATGTCTGGTTTTGACAAATATGGAGGTGCAGTGTGAGTGCCATGACCAAAGGTGGCAATATTGGGGTGTGATTGTGTCATATGTTGTGTACGCATCCGAGCAGGGAGACACATGACATACTTGGTCCACGGAACACAGCCCCCATTGCTGGTGAATAGAAGACCGTCGATTTTCTGTGGTGTTTGTGGTGACAGGTAGGTATGTTGTCTTACTGTTGGTTGCGTCCATGACGGCATGGACTTTGGGCACCATTGATCATCATGAGCAGCGGCAGGATGTGTATGATTGGCTCTACGCATGGCAGCACAGGATTTGTGAAACTGCCTATGGATGGATTCCACCCTTTTATCCCTCCCTTTCCACCAGCTGAGATGTGGTTGGACTGCCACAAACACATCAGCAGAAAGCACCATCATAATCTGACTGGCGGGGAACAGTGGCGGTCCGTCCTCTGACATATGCATTGTGCTCTCTGGCCACAGTGGCAGTCTGCACTACCTGGCGGTGCCGGCGGGACCACAAAGGTCTTTAGTCAATATGTATCATAATCCGATGGTCTGACCGCCAACCAGACGGCGGTCAGACCACCAAACACGTAATCTGTCCCTAAGTGATAAAGTGATGTAAATAATTTTCCTGTCCATAATCATTGTTCCCTAGTAGACGAAGAAGCAGCCAGATTTATGTAACTAAACTATAACGTAAAACAACAGAAATGGTGTGTCGTTAAGATAGTCTCACAGATAAAAAGTGTTTTAGTGAGTGAAAGAGCAGACAGGATGGGTAATACACTACTCAAATAACCTACATCATATCTTTAGATAAGCAGAGGCCAGTACAAATTTTAGGGTATTTTCCAGACAGTAAATCACTGAAGTTAGTACACAGACCCCTTGTATTTGGTACCATGTGCAGCTTACATCATTCAGCTAAATGAACTTTGATTCTCATGTTCCCTGTTAAAGGGGGTTAAGATTTGTAGACCATTATATCAGTTTAAATCTCTGAATGAAGCTTAGGTACAAGAAAGGGTACCTACAAGAACTAGTAGGTTTGTGTTACAACAATAATCAATATATTACAACAGGGTAATGATATCAGTGACCAAGGCAGTGGTTGGGGGAAGCTGAATCCTGAATGAGTATGCTGCACATGACCAAGCAGTGATAACATAGGTTACATACCTTACCATCTGGTTCTTAAACTAAGAAATAAAACAAACTTTTAATCTATTTCATTGGTGAAACTCAATTACATTTTGAGCCAAATTTCATGTGGCGAATGAGAATAGGAGAGGTGGGTACCACCATTTTTTGTACTAAAAAGCAAGGTCTGACAGATGGTGTCACACATTAGTGCTGATTGGTTTTGTATTCTAAATAACACTCAGTCTTGTTGGAGTTGAGCTTGAGACAGTTGCCTTTCATCCATGCCATAACTGCCTTCCTTCCATTGTGAAAGCTGTTCTTGACTGTTGATGGTTTGTTGGTGAGGGAGAGAATCAGCTGGGTTTTGTTGTCATAGGAGATAATGTTGAGACCATTCTGTCTGGCGATGTTAGTGAGCAGGGTACTGTAGCTATTGAAGAGGGTGGTGCTCAGGAAGGAGCCCTAGGGAATGCCGCAGGTGGTCTCTGTTGGTTTCGAGGTGAATGGTGGGAGCCTGACTCTCTGTGTACAGCCAGTGAGGAAGGAGCTGATCCACTCAAGGGCTTTGCTGCGGATGACAGCGTCATGTAATCTGATGCAGAGGGTGGTGTGGTAGACGGTGTCGAAGGTGGCGGAGAGGTCTAGAAGGATGAGGGCTGCTGCTTCACCACTGCTGAGGAGGGTGCAGATGTCGTCCGTGGCTGTGAGTAGTGCAGTCTTGGTACTGCGGTTGCTCCTGAATCCGGATTGGGAGGGGTCCGGTATGTGGTTGGTCTCAATGAATTCAGTGAGCTGGGAGTTGATGGCCTTCTTGATTACTTTGGCTGGGAAGGGGAGCAGTGACATAGGTCTGTAATTTTTCAGGTCTGTCGGGTCAGCGGAGGGAATCTTCAACAGAGGATTGATCTTCGCTTGTTTCCAGTGTTCCGGAAAGGTGGCAGCCTATAAGCTACTCCTGTGTAAGGTTCAGCTCTTGTGTAAATCCTAAGACCTTGCACCGACATCCTCTGTACATGTTGAATGCATGAACATGTGGAGTGTGCATGTAGCACATATGCAGCAGTAGAGCTCAGTCTGTGATTGAATCTGGGTACTGAAGTCAGTGAGGTCCATTTTGGATTGTTCTGGTTTATCATGGGACAAGATGGAGGATGAGGACAGCTTTCCCTGTCAGCGGGACGTTTATTGCCTGCATTCTTGTGACTGGAGAGGGGATTTCCAGACACTAAAGTGAGGAGAATTGAGACAAGAGGACCTTTGTTAGCATGAGACTGCTGATTAGTTGTTCCGGTGCACTGCCATTGTTTGATGGTGGGAGTGACAGGTGAGATTGCAGATTAAGATGCACCCAAATTGAATATTTGGTTCCTATCCTGACAACCGTGAATGGCCTGATGTATCCAAAAGGAAGCTGGCCAGGATGGCACTCTCAATGGAATTATCACTTATACACACATACCACAATAGTTGATATAATGTTGAACAGATTAATCAATGGACAGTTACAATCTGTCTCCTTATAATCTTTACCATATAAACTTCATGTTTGTGAGCCCCTGATCCACCATCTCTAACGCTCTAGGTAAAAAAAAAGACGCTATGGTGGCCCAAGGGGCTTATAAATGAGCCCCTTATTGTGAACCAGCAGAAGCAATTGCCTGTCTGGACAACCATTGCAGCCAATGGCAAAGGGTAGGCCATCGATCTCAACTGACAGGCACACATCAACAATGGCGAAATGTGACTCACCTGCTCCAGTCAATGAAAAATGACAGGTTGTCTTTGGCAAAGGCTGGGCAACTATCTTTGATGGCAGAAGGAAAGTGCCCATCATCTCCATAGAAAAACAATGGGCTCTATATGCCACCAATGGCAAAGGCTGGCCACCAATATAAGATCCAATGCTCTTCAATTCTGACTATAATAAATTAGCAAGACTGCAGATGTCTGGTTAGATGCTGTTAACCTAATCCCTTATATCTTTTCTTTTCCTCTAATACCTCATGTACAAGCTTAGCACAAAATTAAGGTGAATATAAAACTTATTTTTATTACCAAATTTCTTTAGAAGTGGTAGCTATATGCAGGTAAACCGTTAACAAATAACCTGGAACGTTGATAATAGCCACCTACGACAATAAAGTGGACTGTTTGATTATTAAGGACATTTTTAATTTTTCACAGCTCATCGATTTGCCTTGGAAACACTATACATAATTCACACAAAACTGTTTCCTTTGTTTAAGCAGTATAAACAATACATCAAAAACAATACAGGGCATTCGGTAATCAAATTAAATAATTTCTACAGTCATACGGTCTAACAGATGTATAATTAAAAATTGTCAACATCAGGGCAGTGCGCGCTCTACGGGCAACTAGAATGCAAAAACCAAATAATTTGAAGCTAACATAATTTATGCATTGTGCCGATATGATGTTGTTTAACCTTTTGCATTGCAGAGTTTAATCTTGAGGACTTATGTTCAGCATGCACATAAATACTGTTCTCATGTAATGTACTGCTGCAGGCTTTCAGACTGTGTCAGGGTGTGGTCCCTTTCCAGGGCCTTCTAGAAGCTTTCCCTACAGCATGCCTGGGTGTGGTTGGTGGGCTGGGCAAAGACTCTATAAAAGGGAGCCAGCCCAGCTCCACGTGCTCACTATTCAGAGGTCCCGGTGCAGAGCGGCAGTAATTTCCTGAGCTCCTGTTCCGGTGGCCTACTTTGATCCTCCAGGCCTTGCCCTTTTTTCACTTTCATTGGTGATCCTAGATCAGGGTGGTTAGAAGGAGGTCGGGCTGGGCCCCCGACCCCATTATAGAAAACTCTCGAGTTCTTGTGCCTAATCTTGGCATGATAATCTAAAGTACTCTTGTGCGTGTGAATGTGCGCTTGGTAGTTTTGTGGCATTTGCATGCTGACATTCGAATCGGCAAGACGCGCGATTCGTTTTCTTGTGTGTTAACTCTTGATATTCATTGTGCGCTACCATTTTATGGCATTTACAAAGGTAGCATTCGAATCAGCAAGACGCGCGATTCTTTTCTCGTGCTTAATTCTTGATATCCATTGTGCGCTACCATTCCTAGGCAGTTATATGGTGGCATGCGAATCGGCAAGACGCGCGATTCATTTTCTTGTGTGTTAACTCTTGATATTCATGTAAATTTTATGGCATTTACAAAGGTAGTATTCGAATCGGCAAGACGCGCAATTCGTTTTCTTGTGTGTTAACTCTTGATATTCATTGTGCGCTACCATTTTATGGCATTTACAAAGGTAGCATTCGAATCGGTAAGACGCGCGATTCTTTCCTCGTGCTTAATTCATGTTATTCATTGTGCGCTACCATTCCTTGGAAATTACATGGTGGCATTCGAATCGGCAAGAAGCGCGATTCTTTCCTCGTGCTTAATTCATGTTATTCATTGTGAGCTACCATTCCTTGGCAGTTACATGGTGGCATTCGAATCGGCAAGACACGCAATTCGTTCTCTTGTACTTTAACCCGTGATATTCATTGTGCGCTACCATTCCTTGACAGTTACTTGGTGGCATTCGAATCGGCAAGTCGCGCAATTCATTTCTTGTGCTTAAAATCACGATGTTCATTACGAGCTACCATTTTAAGGCATTTACTTGGTGGCTTTTGAGTTGGCAAGTCGCGTGATTTATTTCTCGAGTCTAATTTGTGTTATTCATGGTGCACAATCAGCCTATGGTATTTTTACTACCTATGTAAAGATCTGCAATGTGCTCAGGTCATGTTCCAGCAATTTGAGAGAACAAAGAACCAGGTTTCTAAATGTAATGTGTGTTCCTAATATGTTTCTCAAACACAATTCATATTATGGTTTAGAAATCATCAGATTTTTTCCTGATCCTCATGTAAATGATAATTCCTGAATTTGAAAACTGCATTCAACCTTTCTTGATTTCCTCACAGGTATCCAGTCATCTTGAAGCCTAATCATTTTAAGTTTATGCTTAGGCTGTCCGTGTTTTCAGAATGACAATGCTTAGAGTCATAGCCTAGTATTGATATTCATATGATGTAATTTTTATATTGTGTGTTTTAACCTTTTTGCTTCCTACAGGTCTCCTTTCCAGCTGTTCCCTTCCTAATCTCCTTTTCTCCACTTGGATTCTCTTAGACTCTATGACAATTCTAATCAGAGTATTGGAGCTGTCTTGTGGTGGAAGTGTTGGGAGCGTGCACAGACCCCAAGGATCTGGTGACTCTGACAAAAATGCCCACAATTTTAGAACACCCTTCATATAAGCCTTCTTCTGGACTGCGTTTAGTTCACAGTAATATCTGGATGGCATTAGTCGAGACTACCCACAGTGATGTTCCCAAAAATGTCTGGTTACTTACCGGTAATCTTCATTACTCCTGGTCCTGTAGTCCTTGTCCCATTCATTACTCTATGGAGAGAAATCTCTTCATGACGGAAAAAAAGAACATGAGGAATGCTTTATCCCCACCGCGGCCCCACCGGGGAGTACATAATTATGTATTTACCCAGC
Organism: Pleurodeles waltl; assembly: GCF_031143425.1. Classification (NCBI taxonomy): domain Eukaryota; kingdom Metazoa; phylum Chordata; class Amphibia; order Caudata; family Salamandridae; genus Pleurodeles; species Pleurodeles waltl. The sequence goes on along the minus strand of NC_090441.1, from coordinate 69,429,154 downwards.
ATTCATCCTGAACTACCAAGCCCTCTGACTCGAAGGCCGGCCGTCCGAGAGGGAGGGCAGGGCATAATGAATGGGACGAGGACTACAGGACCAGGAGTAATGAAGATTACCGGTAAGTAACTAGACATTACCCCCAGGTCCCACCATCCTCGTCCCCTTCATTACTATATGGAGTATACCCAAGCCAAAAAAAGAATGGCCTGAGAGAAAAAAACACCAAAATAAAGCAAAGAACCACAGAGGCAAACAACAGGTACATGCCAAAAGTGATTTAATGAAAACATTAAAGTTAGGAGTAAACTGCCTGAAGAACACCCAACCCAAAATGAAGGTCATCCCCCAACACATTCAGAAGACGATAGTGGTAAACAAAGGTATTAGCAACAGCCAAAGTTGCCGCCAGACAAATCTCGGAGATGGAGACCCCCTTAATTTCAGCCCAAGAGGCAGCCATACCTCTGGTAGAGCGACCATGCACACCTCTGGGAGGAGGAACACCGGCCAAAGAATAAGCTAGCTCAATAACCTGCTTCAGCCACCTGCCGATGGAAAGAGAGGACACTTTCTCCCCCACAGAGGAACCAAAGGAAAGAAAAAGAAAGTCAGATTTTCGAAAATAGCAAGTTTGTTCAAGATAGACCAAAAGAGCCCTACGAACATCCAGCAAAGACCAATCCAGAACCCCTTCCCTAGGAGAACCCACATGTAAGGAAGGGAGGACAATCTCCTGAGAATGATGGAACTGAGAAGCCACCTTGGGAACAAGTGCAGAATCAAGACGCAATACAACCCCATCCTCGGAAAAAGACAAAAAGGGCTCCCTAGCCATCAAAGCACCCAATTCCCCAATTCGCCTAGCTGAGGTGATAGCAACCAAAAACACCACCTTGAAAGTTAAAAACATAAGATCAGTGGATTCCAGTGGTTCAAAGGGGGAAGAGACCAAGGAACGAAGCACTGGAGAGAAACCAAATCCTCCAAATCTGCAAGATTACCCCATGGAGCACGAAGGTAGCGACAGACAGGCACTTCTCAAAACCTTCCCACAAAAACTGAAGAACAGTTGGTAAGGAACAATCCAATGGAGAAAATCCAAGGACCGAATCCCACCCTGGTTGTTGAGGTAGGCCACCATGACCATGTAGTCGGAACGAACCACCAAGTTGTGACCCATGAGAGAATGACGAAACCCCAAACAGGTCCGGAACATAGCCATGAGCTCTCTCCAATTGGAGGAACGCCTACCCTCCTGAGGAGACCAGAAGGCCTGAAGAGACTAGTTGCCCACAGTTGCCCCCCACCCCAAAGTAATGGCATCTGTAGTCAGCTCCACAGGAGGAGCAGGCTGCAAAGGAACCCCTCTCTCCAAATTGGAGTCCAATGTCCACCAATGCAGATCCTTGTAAAACCCTCAAGGAGACAGGCACTTCCTGATCGTACTGTTCCCAACATGAGAGCAGATGAATCCGCAAAGGACGGAGATGAAACAGAGCCCAAGGAACAGTAAACACTGCCACAGCCATGAGACTCAACAACCAAAGCCACATTTGTACCGGGGCAGACTCCTGCGACAGGAACTCCAGAGCCAGAGACTGCAAGACATGTATTCTGGCTACTGGAAGAAACACTCGGTTGAGATCCATGCAAAAGCGTGCCCCAATAAATTTTAGATCCTGAGATGGAGGCAGCTGGCATTTTCCCCAGTTCAGGAGAAACTCATGGCTCTGCAGAGTGGAACAAACCAACTGACAGTCCTGCACAAGCTGGGCTGGAGAGGGAGCACGAATCAACAAGTGATAGAGATAAGGGTACAAGTGCACCCCTTGTAGATGCAAAGAGGCCACCAGGGGAGCCACCAGTTTTGTGAACACACAAGGGGCAGGCCTGAGACCAAACGGAAGGACTTTAAATTGGTAAGGACACCCCTTGAGACAGAACCAGAGAGATTGTTGAGATGAGGGTTGCACCGGAACATGGTAGGAAGCATACTGAAGATCCAGGGTGCAAAGAAAATGACCTTGAAGCACCAATGGAATGATCCTCTGCAAAGTCTCCATCTTCAAGGGGACATGGCTGACAAATCTGTTCAGAGCTTTCAAATCCAAAACCAGCCGGAAGCCTCCCGTATGTTTTGGAACCAAGAAGATTATGGAATAGAAACCTTGACTCTGCTCCGACTGGCTGGAACCGGCACCACTGCCTTCTTTTGTAGCAAGGAACCGATGCCCAACCACAGTGCAGTCCATTTGCCAGGGTCTTCGATGGAAATGGAACAGTCTGAAATTCGATCCGATAACCATGGCGAACAATGTCCAGAACCCACAAATCTGAGGAGGTGAGAGCCCATGCTGGAAGAAAATGCTGCAAACGGCCCGACCTCCAGATCCAGGACAGTCATATAGTCAGGAGGGGGGGACCTGTATTTCTTGTCCCTGCCCCTCCCTAGTGAGAAACTGCCTTGTGACCTCACAAACTGTCACCTGGAGGGAGCCTGAACAGGATACTTTTTACCAAACAAACTGCAATCTCCCAAAGTGGAAGGGAAATAAGAGGAATGCTTCTTCTCCTTAAAAAGTTTATGTAATTTCTCCTCCAATTCTGCCCCAAACAACACATTGGCCTGGAAAGGAAGCCGTAATGCAAAAGCTCTCTGTGCAGTGTTCATCTTCCAATCCCACAGAACAAGATTTCGGCGAGCAGACACACAAGCCCCTTCAGCTAGAGCTGATGCCCGTACTGCATCAAAGGAAATATCTGACAGGAATTCAACTTGACGTTCAATGTGGGACATCAGCCCAGAGCAGGCAGAGGACCCATCAAGAGCACTATTCAAGACTTTGAGAACTGACAGTAAAGACTGAGCAACGTAAGTTACATAAATGCCAACTCTCAAAGCCAAAGGAGTCCCAGCATATGCTTTCTTCAGGGACACATCCACCTTTTTGTCCACAGAATTCCGAATCACAGCATCCTCAGCCAAGGACGTGCGGACAACCAAACTGGTGACAAAAGAGTCAATAGGCACTGAATCCGGCAACACCTGGGCCATATCTTGCAAAGGATACAACTTGGCCATAAAACGGGAAGAAGAATCTTGTCAGGGTCCCTCCACTCCTGCTTAATCACCTCCTGAATAAAAGGAGGAATAGGCACATCCACAGGAACAGAACTCCGGAACTGGCGCAAAAGAGAGCCAGAAGAAGTGTCAGGAACCTCATCCTCAGGAAAGTCCATGTCCATTTTAACATGCTTCACCAAAGGAGGTAATAACTCCTTGGAAATATCTTTGCCCTTCTGCTCCTCCTGAGAAGGACCCTCCAACTCAGAACTGGACGAGGGAGAAGCAGCCACCCCAGCCGGAACCACAACTGGAGGGATGGCCTGAAACTCCAACAAGGTCTCCCGAACCAATTTGTGTAGATAGACATCATCCCGTTTTCTGCTCCTCTGAACATGCCCATGGGAAGAGAAGGAGGAAGAGGAAGAAGAAGTGGAGGAGGAAGAAACCTCCACATGCCTCCACTTGGATGTATGTTTTACCATTGTGAAACACGCAGCACAGCCAAATGACAGAAGCCAGCAACTACCACATACTAACAGCAAGGAGTGATTTTAAAAGCCCCTTCCCCCCAAAAAAAGAGAGGGAAACAACAAGCACCGAGGCCACCAGAACCACCTCAACTGCCTACTCCTCAACACCTGCTCCTTTCACAAACATGCCATAGAACTTTGGGATCTCATCACATCACACGTACCTGACATCGTCTTCCTCACGGAAACCTGGACAAACCACTCCTCAGAACCCGACATAGCCACTACCACCCTGTGGGATACAAACTCCAATGCAAAGACCGCCTCAACAAGCCAGGAGGTGGCATCGCCATCCTACACAAAGACACTAATAAAGTCACCACCAACTCCCAAGACACTATCAACAGCGCTGAACACATGCACTTCCTAATCCACATAAACAAAAACTCCACCCTCAGAGGTACACTAATCTACCGACCACCAGGTCCACGCCCGCCTTCTGTGACACCATCGCCGACACCATCAGCACGCACGCCCTCACCTCCACAGACGACATCCTCCTCAGTGATTTCACCTTTCACTTGGAGAACCTTCAAGACCACAACTCCACCTCTCTCATAGACAACCTCACCAACCTCGGACTCAAACAAATGGTCACAGCACCCACCCACACTTCAGGACACACGCTCAACGCAATCTTCACCTCAAGCCAACACATAACCTACACCCACACCGCCGAACTTCACTGGACTGACCACCACTGCGTCCACTTCTCCTTCGCCAAACCCCCCACACACCACCACCAACACACCACGCCCTACCGCATGTGGGACAAGATCCCCACAGAATGCCTGAACTCCCAACTGGCCCTTAACCTTCCCCCCTCACCAAAGATCCCAACACCGGAGCCCACAACCTCTCCAAATGGATCACTACCTGCGCTGACACACTAGCCCCCCCCAGAAAACACAACAGCACCCGCAACATCAAGAACGCACCCTGGTTCACCCCCGAACTCCAAGAATCCAAGCGCAAATGCCGCCAAGCGGAGAAAGCCTGGTGACAGGAACCCACTACAACCAACTTCTCCACCCTCAAAACGTCTATTCGCACCCACCACCAACTCATACACACCAATAAAAGAGCACACTACAAGACTCGCCTTGACAACAACTCACAAAACAGCAAAGAACTCTTCACCATCATTAATGAGCTATCCAAACCCAAAGCCAGCAACATAGACCCCACACACACACACACAGCCCCTCTGTGACGCTCTCTCCAATCACTTCCACCACAAAATCCTGTACATTCACAAGAGCTTCATGCCACACACACCCACCATATACAACCCTTACCCACCCAATGCAAACCCCACTCATGATCCCCCATCATACTTACCACCTGGGCCCCAACCACACATGAAGAAACTGAAAAAGCCATGAATTCCATCCACTCCGGATCACCCTCAGACCCCTGCCCTCACCGTATCTACAACAAAGCCAGCCCAATCATCGCACCCATACTCAGCGACACAATCAACTCCTCATTCGACACTGCCACCTACCCAGATCCCTGGAAGCATGCAGAAATCACTGCTCTCCTCAAAAAGCCCAAAGCCGACCCAGAAGTCCTCTCCAACTTCCACCCCATTTCCCTCCTCCCTTTCCCTGCCAAGGTCACCGAGAAATTAGTCAGCGCCCGCCTATCCCACTTTCTCGAGGAAAACAACGCACTAGACCCCTCCCAATCCGGGTTCCGCAAGAACCACAGCACAGAAACCACCCTCATCGCATGCACTGACGACATCAGAACCAGAGTCGACAAGGGCGAGACCGTCGCACTCATCCTCCTAGACCTCTCCGTGGCTTTTGACACTGTCTGCCACCACACACTCCGCACACGTCTCCACAACATAGGAATTCGTCACAAAGCCTTAGACTGGCTCACCTCCTTCCTCACCGAACGGACCCAAAGAGTCCGCCTCCCACCCTTCCACTCCACTGCTACCAAAATCATCTGCGGAGTCCCCCAAGGGTCCTCCCTCTTCAACATTTACATGACCCCCTCACCAACATCCTCCGACCACACTGTATCACCATCCTCTCCTATGCAGGCGACACCCAACTCATTTTTTCCCTCACCTGCAACCCCACCACCGCCAAAACCAACCTACACGCTGCACTCCTTGACACCGCCACCTGGATGACAACAAACCACGTCAAGCTTAACTCCAACAAAACCGAAATCATCATCTTCGGCCCCAACAAAACCATATGGGACGACTCTGGTGGCCAACCGCCCTAGGCCCCCCACCCACCCCCGCAAACCACACCCGCAACCTCGGCATCATCCTGGACCCCTCAATCTCCATGACACAGCAAATCAACGCAGTAACCTACTCCTGCTTCCACACACTCTGCACTCTGAAAAAGTCCTTCAAATGGATTCCCTCAGAGACCAGGAAGACAGTCACCCACGCACTCATCAGCAGCAGGCTAGACTACGGTAACGCCCTCTATGCCGGCACCACACTCAAACTCAAACGCAAACTCCAGAGAATCCAGAACACAGCTGCACGCCTCATCCTGGACCTCGCCTGCCACGAACAAATCTTACCACACCTCAAATCCCTTCACTGGCTCTCCATAGACAAGAGAATCACTTTCAAGATCCTCATCCACGCACACAAATCCCTCCACAACACCAGCCCAACCTACCTCAATGAAAGAGTGAACTTCCACACTCCCACCCGCAACCTTCGGTCTGCCGATCTCGCACTAGCCACTGTCCCCCGCATCCAACGCACCACTACAGGAGGCAAGGCATTCTCATACATCGCCCCCAAAATCTGGAACTCCCTCCCCACCAACCGCCGCAAAACCAAAGACCTCCTGCTCTTCAGAAAAAACCTCAAGACATGGTTGTTCGAACAGTGCCCCCCCTAAACCTCCCCCCCAAAGCGCCTTGAGACCCTCACAGGTGAGTAGTGCACTCTATAAATCTCTTTGATTGATTGATTGAGGCTCCACCCCTAACTGGAGCCCCGGGGAATAATCCATATCAGATAGCGATCAATAATGAAAAAAATAATAGCCCCTGAAAAAAGACAACAAAATAATCATGAAACGTAAGAAACATGAAAACAGACACTTACCAGCACACCACGGTGACCACCCCAGCATTACCGTGACGTTACCAGCATGAAGCAGTAACCCAGAAGCTAAGGACGCGCTTACTCAGCCCGAAGGCCCCCCAGCCACAAAGAGCCGAACAGAGGACCCACCCAGTGGTCCATCGGCTGTATTCTCGGAGACAGCACTACATCGAAGCCAAGCACCCAAACAGAAGCACGCCGGCAGCCAGCTTCCTCCTCGCCCAGCTAGAGGAAGCCATTGTGCCGCTCAAGCCCCGCAGGAGCAGCACATCCTCGTCACCCTGTCATGGACAGAAAAAAAGAACAGGAGGAATACTGGGTAAGTGCATGGTTATGTACTCCCCGGTGGGGGCGGGGTGGGGATACAGCATTCCTCGTGTTCTTTTTTTCTGTCATGAGAGATTCCTCTCCATATAGTAATGAAGGGGACGAGGACAGTGGGACCTGGGGGTAATAATAGTTCTGTAAGATTTCTCAAAAAAACTTTGGGAGGTGTGGACATTTCATTCTCATCACTCTTGAGCAAAGATTTATCAGTGACCATTGTTTTAAATGAATGTTGTCTCAAATGCTATAAATAAAAAGGATTCCTTTCAGCTAGAGGTCCGTTCTATCTCTTTTTCTTAAACACAGAGAAAGTCTTGCTCTTACAAATGTACGGGGATAAAGTACCTCTATTGAGAGTCCTATCCTTGCAGAAATGTTAACTATGCAACTATCACTTGATCATCTATACCTCATCGACTCAATGTTCGAACAGGATTGTACTAGGATTGGGCGGAATTTCAATTATACAAGAGTAATCTGATCAATTTCGGTAATTCCCTGTTACTCTTTGACACAGAATTACTGATAATTACACAATTACTCCTGTTTCTGTAATTTGGGGGGAAAATGCCACCCTGAGAGCACATTTAGTGAGTGTCAACAGCTGCTCGCTAATTGTGTTCTGCTGCATTTAGCTTCTGAGTGCAAAAATGCTTCCTAGAGTCCATTTTGGAAGCAATGGTGCATTTGATGCTAAGAAACAGTGTTATATGTAGAATTACTGTTCTCACGTAATTCTGGGTAATCTCATGCGATTGATAGGTCATTTTATGTGTTATCTTACTAGGAATTATGCAAGTTATGCCTACCCCTATGCTGCACAAGGGCAATGCTGCAAACACTTCCTCTCGGAGTATGCACATCCATAATCAGTAGAACCCCAAGCTTTGTAGTGCATCAACAGGGAAATTGAGGGTGAAAGTTTCACAACACATCCACTGCATCCTCTAAAGACAGACAGAGCTGGACTGGTCTGTAGGGTAATTATGTTGTGCCTGATTGGCTGGTCTGACACATAAGTGTGTGGACCATTTATTTACTGATCATTTCCCAGATCTGAGCATTATTTTATCAATCTGCTTCACTAATGGTTGCTACTTTTATTTTGCTGCCCAGGCCTATTTTGTGTCCCTGCCTGACCGTGAAAACAGATACCTAGTGTGGGATATAATTATAAATATCAACACTTCTCTTGTTCATGTCATTGTGCCTCATGCTAACTGAATGGTGTACAATGCAGATGTTTCCAACCTAAGTATGACAGTCATTGTACAGGTTTCCAACTATGACAGTGGGCCAATCTGCCAATGTAGATCAAGCTCCTTCTAATGCAGTGTTACGCTCTCCTCACTTGGGCCTCTTGGCAACAATGGGAACTGGGTGAAGCATAGGATAAGCTTGTGAATTGCTTAGACCATTCAGTGAATATTCTGTGACCAAAAGAGGTATGATTTTCAGGGGTCAAAATGACTAATTAGCATACCAATGACATCTGTGGAAGTTAGGTCACAAATCACAAGACCAATTGTGCCAATAGCAACTTCACCAGAATCATGTGCCATGAAATCGGACCTAGGTCGGATAGAATATCTTAGTGCAGAGCACAAGTGGAGATACAAGTGGGTAGACTGCGGCCAACCACTATTTTAACAGGGCCCCACTGAAATACGCTGAACTTGTCCTGGTGTAATTTTCAGACTCCCGGGACACTAGCAATGGGCAGGCAGCAAGTGGGGTTTATTGTTTTAATTTCCAGCTGGGCCCAAAACAAACTCTGAATTTAAGGGGCCATCAGACCTCCTTTTGTTTGAGTAACCCAGCTGGGAGCTATCTGGAGGCTCACACCTAGATGCAAATGCAATGGAGGGGAAACAAAGGCTTGCAGAATGGATTCCACTGGCTACCGCATATGTACACTCACTAATGACATGGAGTCCTGCTACCAGGTGTACACATAACGCACTCAACATAGACACAGGGTTCCCAGCCTAGGGTCTGGGCATGACACACAAACGGTATGTTTCTGTCTTTCATTCGGGTAACTCAGGACGCAGGTGCACATTTATTTACCATGCGTGGAACTTTCCCATTCAAACATTGACATTTACCTGTATAGTAACTGCTCATGCAGTCTATGATCTGAATTTCGACATCACTACGCTCTGTGACCGGACAGTATTTGCCACGGATCCCTGCAACTGTGGGACACATTTTTCTGCAGAGGTGCTGTCTGTGCCTCTGTGCAGCACTGAATGAAAGGCCCCAGCCCCAGCAGCGGCAAGGTCTGCACTCATGCAGTGTTTCACTTTATGACCTTGAGAAGGGATGAGCAAAAGTTATTTCGTCAGACTCATTAATTTCCCCACATTCTCTTTCACTATTTTACCTACCATTGTCTCCCTTCATTCCTGCTCTTTTCCTCACAAGCACAAGCCTGTGCTCCTCCTCCTTTGCAGCCTCTTCTTTAGACGTAACTGTACTAAATAGTATTACCCAATCCTAATTTTCAAGGTGGGAAATCTGTGCCAGAACCCTATGTTACACGAGACAGATGTCAGGGCTGGGGCATGATCAGAGCTTTCATATTAATAGTGCAGTGAGTCATCAATAGTCAAGATGTGTGTAATGACAAACATTGTTCACCAGCAGGCATTTAGAGGTCAGATACTGTGAAAGCTACTCTTGCAAGTGTGAGGCTGCATTTGAATTCAGATTAATTGGACATGCACCATTCTTCACATAAATAGGACTTTGAACCTGGTCATGACTAAATGCTGTAGCCCCATGTCCGCTGCAGTACTCCATCTGTGAGATCACATACAGTGGAGAGATCTTCTCAGATTTTTCACTCTTTGGATGGTAAAGGATTACATTCTGCAAGCATAAAAGTGATAAATGAAACTCCCCCGCTTGGGCCTACACCTGGTGTTAGGACTGAATGGCCCGCGTGGTATATGGACGTGATCCTTGCTTGTGTATCTGTTCACCTGACTTTTGCTTTAGCTTATTCTTGATTCCCCACCCCAGCTGACTCTTCTGAAAAAGGTAAGTTAATCAGCCCGACAACGCCACTTATTCCCCTACCCTCTGGGGTTGACCCGAAGGCATACACAAGTGTGCACAGACACTTCCAATTGTGGGGACACATTCTAAGGGTTCTTAATCGTTTGACTTCTGTGGACCACCTCATAATCATTACTGGAACCTGGGACCCCCGCTAAGTCATTATTTGAATCTGAGTACCCCCATTGTGTCACTGTTGGAAGCCGGGGACCACGGTAAAGCAATTTCGATGATTTGAACAGAAAAACAATACACAACATAAAGAAACATCGATCAAACAAAAACGTGATATAAAATATTTTATTTAATTCAGAAATATAAAACCAATCAAAATTTTAATGGAAAGTTGAAACTTTTCTAAATTAAATTTAGGTCACCCATTTTCTCATACTGTAATCAGTTTAATGGACTTGCACTGCTTCCACAAATCAATCTGAGGATACCAACTTAAACTTTGTTCTCCAAATTAAAATTCCTCAACGTTTATGGAACGATTTGATATGTTTAAATTTACTTTTTATGTCTTTGTTTTTACACACTTCATTAGTCTGTCAATATCATTGAATTGTCCACGCAGTTGCACATCCCCTGAGTTGGCATCACAGACTTCCAGGACCACAGATTAGGGACCACAGATGAGGATCACTGATTTAGTAAATAAATAGGTAGAACGGAATCATAGACTATGGCCCTCATTCCATCCCTGGCGGGACACGGAAGCACCGCCAACAGGCTGGCGGTGCTTCCAGGGCCATTCTGACCGCGGCGGTAAAGCCGCGGTCAGAAAAGGGGATCCGGCGGTTTCCCGCCGGTTTCCCGCCGCCATGGGGATTCCGACCCCCTTCCCGCCAGCCTGTTTCTGGCGGTTTACACCGCCAGAAACAGGATGGCGGGAACGGGTGTCGTGGGGCCCCTGGGGGCCCCTGCACTGCCCATGCCACTGGCATGGGCAGTGCAGGGGCCCCCTAACAGGGCCCCATAAAGATTTTCACTGTCTGCTTTGCAGACAGTGAAAATCGCGACGGGTGCAACTGCACCCGTCGCACCCCTGCAACTCCGCCGGCTCCATTCGGAGCCAGCTTCCTTGTTGCAGGGTCTTTCCCACTGGGCCGGCGGGCGCCCTTTTGGCGGTCGCCCGCCGGCCCAGCGGGAAAGTCGTAATGACCCCCGTGGTCTTTTGACCGCAGAGCGGTCTTCCGACGGGGTTACTTTGGCGGGCGGCCTCCGGTGCCCTCCAAAGTCAGAATGACCGCCCATTTCTCCAATTCTCGTCTTGTCGCTCGTAGCTGGTCCTGCCTTCTACATGGGCTCTCTTCCGACCATGCACACTGGCCAATGCTTAATATAGCTCTAGTTGAATTGTAGAAAGCCTTTTAAAATGGATACACGAGGTAATGGAGTCCTGTAGAAGATGAACCCATCCAAAACTTACAAGAGTCTCTTGAAGGAAAATTCTGATGGTCCACTGAGATCGTTTACCATACACCATAGTGTTGCCTAGCTATGTTGGCTCAGATCAGTCGTCATTCAATTGAAACCAATGCTTAATATGTGCTGTGGTTGCAGGTGGTGGTCAATGGCACTCGTTTTCTGGGACTAGGACTTATTTTTAACCCAGAGCAAGGGATAGACAGACAGAAATAGTAAAGTAAAAAGGACAGGAAAGTAAAAGAGAAATATAGAAAAACAGTGACAAAGAGAGAAATCAGGTATGAAAAAGGACCTGCAAAAGAGTGATGGGGATGAGAACAGTAGGGTGGAGGAGAAAAGTAGCATGAGGTAAAATCACATATGTCAGGGGTCTTCAAACTGGGGGGGCGGGCACCCCTAGGGGGTACTCAAGTGAACCCGGGGGGGGGGCACCAGTCTCTGGCCAAAAGAAGCATTACACAGATAACAGTGTTTTGTTTTAAGCAGAAACATGTTATTGCATTTTTAAAAAGGTAACATCAGTTAACTGCAATGTTTAAATACATCTAGTCATATTTAAACATTGTCATCTTTATAAAATATTTGTGAAAAATTCTGAGGGCTCAATGATTTTTATTTTTCAACTGAGAGGGGGCACAGCATTAAAATGTTTGGAGACCACTGACATATGTGCATTGAGTATCACTGGAGGGGGGGCTCCAAAGAAAACATTTGCACCAGTGATGAACTTATTTTTATTTTTTTTGTTTTCAAAATAAGCACTGGCTGGTGCCATATGTCTGATTGCATATGGCAGCTGATTAGTAACTGCACATTGGGCTGAGATGCATACACTTGAACACGAGTCCATAGCTATACTGATGGTTGGTGGGTTGAACAGTTTAAGCTTTACCTATAAGGCCAGACGTTTGAAGTGTTCACTGACCCACACCACCGACACTCCTATCGTTGTGTCTTTAACTCCCCTATCCACTTGCATACCAAGAGAAGTGAGCCCTCAAGTATTCACTAAAAACTTCTGTTTTGGATTCTTTTGTGTTTATCAGCCCAGTTACACCAAGTGATAGGATGATGTAAATAATTGTTCTGTCCAGAATTATTGTTCCCTAGTAGATCAGGAAGCAGGCAGGTTTGATGCAACTAAACCACAAAATAAAACAATAAGTATGCTGCTTTGTTCATGCAGTACCACAGCTAGAACGTATTTTTAGTGGGTGATAGAGGATTGATCTTCGCTTGTTTACAGTCTTCTGGAAAGGTTGCAGCCTATAGGCTACTCCTGTGTAAGGTTCAGCTCTTGTGTGAATCCTAAGACCTTCACAGACATCCTCTGTACATGTTGAATGCATGAGCATGTGGAGTATGCATATAGCACATATGCAGCAGTAGAGCTCTGTGTGTGAGGGAATCTGGGTACTGAAGTCAGTGGGGTCCATTTTGAATTGCTCTGATTTGTCATTAGACAAGATGGAGGATGAGGACAGCTTTCCCTGACAGTGGATCCAAGAACAACTTAGGGCAATATGATTCTATTTAGATTTGACCATCACTTGACCAGCAACTCCATTTTGTGTGAGTGACCATTTTGTGTCCTGCTGCAGTTGCAGGGCAGTGGAGGTGTTTTTCCTTACAAAGCTTGTTTTTTTCTTCACTAGCGAAGAGTCAGACGGTGCTGGAACATATTATGTGGGATGCAGGCTTGATTAACGTTCACAAGGCTGAGACTATTTTGCCAGAGAAATGTACAAATCTGTCTCAGAACGAACACTGGGAGCCTGGCCAGCTTCTATGGGTGTTTTTGACGCAGACGAAGTACAGCATTTAATTTCATAACGGAGGGCAGGAGAATTCTAGAACCTTCTCCTTGAAGTGTTATAAGGCATAAAAGACAGGAAGACTTGGCGTTCAGGTAGGAGCTCACCTGTGGAGTGGGATCTGTGATCCCCATCAGGTCTCCTTCTTGGCTGATTTGAGAGTTCCTCATTCGCCCCAATCAGTGAAGTATTGTAAATCTTGATTATTTAGCTCACGTGTTTATGCTCTGTTAATGCATGGCACATTTCTTTTTCAGGCTTGACCACCTGATATATGCATTTATCTTTGTATATACACATTTTCTGCTGCATTTGAGTTATATGCTTATTCTCGTATATCTGTATGACTTTTGTTTGATATTTGGGAAGTGCCTTGATAAATTCATTATTTAGTCTAAGAGTGTTAAATGTTTTTGTCATTGTGTCCTCTTAGTTTAAGTGAAGGCAATACAGGCAATGACTAGTGGGTCACTGTTTCAACAACAATTGAGAGGTTACAACAGGGTGATGATGTCAGTGGCCAAGGCAGTTATTGGGGGAACAGTATTCTGGATGAGTACGCTGCGCATGACCAAGCAGTGATAACATAGCCTATATACCTAACAATCTGGTTCTTAATTTAAGAAATAAAACAAACTTTTAACCTATTTCACTTGCAAAACCCAATTACATTTTGAGAAAATTGAATGTGGTGGAGAATAATAGCAGACAAGGGTACCACCATTTCTTGAATCTAAAAAGCAAGGTCTGACAGATGGTGTCACACATTAGCGCTGAATAGTTTTGTTTTCTAAATAACAGTCAGCTGATAGATGGTTATCTTGCACTGGGCTGAAAAACTCCCCCCCCACCCCAAGATCCACTCATAGGAACTCTGGGAAGGAGAAACTAGAGCCAACCTACAGCCCTGGAAGCGCTGCCTGAGTGGGACCTCCCAGAGAGAGGATTGTGGCTTGGGAGGCCTGCACTGGCAGGACGGTTGTCACCAGGTGAGGCATGATCTTCTCTCTGGTGACACGTCAGTGCTGTTCTGAGTTTCTCTAGTACTTATGTGTGAAGGCATCAGGGCTTCCTGCACCCATCATACATGAACATTGGAGCATGGGGGTGAAACATACATGGCCGTCTGCCTGAAAACCATGGCAGCAGCATGACTTTGATGGTCTGCCTACTGCCTAAAAGCCTGGCTTCCTGCTGGGAGAGGGAATGAGTCTGTCTGGCTCTACAAGAGTAGAGACTGCCCAGGAGGAGAACCCCAGAATCCCCATAAATGGAGGGGGACCCAAAGAAAGCTGACTCTTTGAAAGTGATGCCAGGAGTTACTCATGCTGCAGAAGGTCTTCTAGATTTTCAGAAGGTTCCTACTGGAAACTGGGCTAAGCAAGGGCCTGTTTAGGGCTTCTGCTACCTTGGTGACACACCACATCAGTTAGGGCTGCAACTAGCTTGCTGATTATATCAGTCCGGTCAGGCCTGCAACTGCTCTGTCGATCATATGAGCCTGATTGGAGCCCCTGCCTCTTTCGGAGTTTAGCAACAGCCCAAGCGAGCTGCAACGATCTCACTGGTCCGACATGGCTGCAGGAGCTGAGACTGTACCTAAGCATAAGCACTTTGACTGCCAAAATTAATCACTTCACTCAACTCCTGAATGTGCATTGGATTTACTCTATTTATTTTTGGTGTCCTAGCATTTGGTTGGTGCACATGGCAACTTGTTGAACTATTCCTGTGGTGGAAATCTCTGGAGATTTAAGCCTGCCCTCTTTCCACCCACTGTTGTCACTTTACAGAGTGTGGGAGCTGATCAAGTGAGTGCAGTGGTTTTATTCTAAAGGTGCACCTTCAAGACTCGTGTCTACACAGTGGCAGAGATTCTGTAGACAGAGTTTGTTTTACCTCCAAGTGAGTTGAAGTGTTCACTCCTTTCAGATGGCTGCTAGCCATGTCGCTATAGTAAATTGGACTGCTGAAAGATTTTTTTCACCCACTTGCGTGTGTGGGGGTCTGTTATGATATTTATGTTTTAACCACGGACTCCACGTTGCACTTAGCCTAGCAGTACACTTCACATTAGTGACCATCAGCTTCATTTTGCCTTTGACTTTATTTTAGCATTAACCACTGCCATGTTAAAAGCTGCAAGTAGTTTTCCACATTGTACAATGTGCACATGTTTCTATTTTTTGTGTTCTTTCCTACCAAGGGATTAGGCTGATAAGAATGTACAAAGATGGCAGGAAACGGTCTAGTTTTGAATTGGCACCTTGGGATTGTGACCAAGTCCCCACATATTATTTTCAAAGCTGGCCTAAAGCAATCAGCATTTTTTGAATGAATAAACAACTGCAGTGAGAGGGAGGTTCTAAAATGTTCCTCTCTTGTTTGTTCAAAGTATAAGAGGTCGAGACTAGATGGACTGGGGACAGAGAGTGTTTGCAGATCTCAGGCATATCCAGGACTCTGTGAGGATAATTGATCTCTCTCTCCTCGATCGATTCTGGGATCTGACCATCTGATGCTGAATAGCAAGGAGATGACGCAGTTGTGCCCCTTCCTCATGGTGATGCATATTTTTTAATTCATTATTTACTTTGCATTATAATATAGATACATATATTTGCTGTGTATATTACAGTGGAGAATCAGTAGTACATGTTTTCATTTCATTGCTGTGACCATTTTTAAACATGTGCTTTCAGCATGCTAATCTCCTTTTAGGAACCTTGCGAAGAGAAATAATAAATGTCTTCTTTGGACTAAGAGGCGCATTCCAGAGATTTTTTGTCAGTGCTTGAGTGTTTCAGCTCGGTCATTAGTGAAGCAAAACAGCGTCTAGTAATGCTAAACTGCTTAAGGAACGTACAGGACACATTTAGATGGTTTGTTATGGACACCAGGGTGTCCATAACAAACCTTCTGATGGGGGCTGTAATGACATCTTAATAGGGTCCCTGGCGAATTTTGAGGTGTGTTGGTTCTCCTATACACTTATCTATCTGTGTAGGGAGAGTGCAGGATCCGATTATGGGTACCTCACTTTCATGCACTGACTTCCAGTACAGTTATTGGCTGGTGGACTAGGAATGTTTTGGTGGGGGAACTAGGATGGCAGGGTTGAGGGACTTCAGGAATGGCTGAGTCTGTTCAGGCATCAATATGACAACCATCATACCACACACAGCTACCTATGACACTTTGTCGATCACTCCAGATCAGACACTGCCAGCCAGGGGCTACTAGAAATGGTCCTAAAGCAAGGCTTTTTCTGATTGGCTACAAGACTGTCCAATCAGATTGCCCGATCTGAGAAAGATACTGCTACACTGTAGGGGTGGGTGAAAAAAACACAAAGCCTGAAGGTTACCTTCAACTTAGAAGTTGACTACTCTGCACATTCTAGAATTCCAGCTCCTCAATACAACTCCTTTCCGATTCACACAATTTGCACTCTATTTTCAATCGGTAACAGTCTCTTATAACACCTTCTTAAAAACACCACCAGTTTGCGGATAAGCAACTTGACAATTTACCAAAAGCGCACACTTGGTTCCACTCCCCAAAATCATGAATGGATCTGATATAAACAAAGGTAATTTGGCCATGATGGCACTGTCAATGGAACCACGGAACTTAGCACAGTTCTCTGTGATTCATCACTAATGCACACAAGCCACAATCCTTGATATGCGTTTCATGAATTATTCAATTGATGACTACAAACTATGAGGGTCATTCGACCACGGGAGCACCGCCAACAGGCTGGCGGTGCTCCAACGAGCATTCTGACCGCGGCGGTTCAGCCGCGGTCAGAAGCGGAAAGTCAGCGGTCTCCCGCTGACTTTCCGCTGCTTGTGTGAATCCTCCATGGCTGCGGAGCGCGCTCCGCAGCCATGAGGATTCCGACCCCCCCTACCGCCATCCTGTTCATGGCGGGAAAGCCGCCATGAACAGGATGGCGGTAGGGGGGGTAGCGGGGCCCCTGGGGGCCCCTGCCGTGCCCATGCCAATGGCATGGGCACGGCAGGGGCCCCCGTAAGAGGGCCCCGCAAAGTATTTCAGTGTCTGCCTTGCAGACACTGAAATACACGACGGGTGCCACTGCACCCGTCGCACCTTCCCACTCCGCCGGCTCGATTACGAGCCGGCATCCTCGTGGGAAGGTCGTTTTCCCCTGGGCTGGCGGGCGGTTTTTCAGCAACCGCCCGCCAGCCCAGGGGAAAACTTGTAATACCCGCCGCGGTCTTTTGACCGCGGCGCGGTATTTTGGAGGGCGGCATCCTGGCGGGCGGCCTCCGCCGCCCGCCAGGGTCATAATGAGGCCCTATGTCCTTTGCTTTATCACCCTCATGTATGTGAGCTCCTGAAGGACTATCTCTAGAGCTCTGGACTGCATACCTACTGGCATTACCAACAAATCCAACCCTGACACTACCAATTCGGAATTGTGTGCAAGCATTGTGCAATCGGGTAGAATTATTTGTTTGAAAGATTATTTTTAGGTTTTACTAAACTTTGGCAGCTGAGATTGAAATATTCAGCTACATACAAATAGTTTTTGGGAGTGCAGTAGAATCAAATAGTTTGCTGCCCCAGCAGTTTGTTTGAGTTGCCCACCTCAGAGTCCAAGCACAGAAGATAAGTAAACGCTGGCTGACAGAGATGTTATTGTGATGGAATCAATGTCACAATGTCCTAGATCTGTTTGTGTGGTTGTTCCATCAAGAAGTGGTCAAGGAAAGGATTCAAAGATATAACGTAAAAAGACTCTCCGTTTTTTACAAAGAGAAAACAAATTGCATATAAATGAGCAAGAAAGCCACTGGGAGACGTTTGTACCTTAGTGCTGTTTTTTCTATTTTGGCACTCTATAGCCACATGTCAGGTGGTATTATGCTAAAACTAAGTTAATCTAAACTGCATAATGAGAGAGCATATTAGCTTTGCTGCAAGTTATCCTCAAATTAAATATTGATAATATTGTTAATGATGTTCACCCAAATCACAGATCAAGCAAAAACACGCACGTGGAGTATTAATTTCCATTCCTCGGAGGTCAAGTCAGTCCTTTTTTTCACAGTCTTGGTTACTACCCATCGACTTCTTGAGCACCTTCTAGGCCAAACTGATGGAGCAATTTGTAAATAATACAGGCTGAGCTACGACAGTGATGACATTTCTGAGTAAAGTGTCTGGACAAAGTGGTAAAAAGGGAAGACGTTAAAATCCATAGAGGAGATGGTGTCAAAAACCTTCTTCTTTGTGGAAAACTGAACTTGTCTGACTCAGGATGAAGGGCGACCTCATGTAAATGAGAATGGCGACGAGGACAGCGCTCAACGTTAGGAGGTAGGGGTTTAAAACAGGAAATTGCCTGAGACATGATCATCACAATTCCTGTATGAGCGGCTCAACCTTTTGTCTTTCCGAAGTTGATCAAGTACCATAGAGCAAGGTAGCTACTTATTATATGAGTTTTTTTTAATATGTGCACAAACTTTCACTCAAGTGTGTATGTATGTATGTGTGTGTGTGTATATCTATATATATATATAAATATATATGTATATATATACATATACATATATATGTGGCCATATATATATGTACCTATATTCTTGAGCTTTGACATATCATGTGACTTGAAATAGCTCGTCTCCCATAAATGGGGAGGGGATTGCAACGTTCTTGCTTTTGACCCCCCTCCTTCTCCCCCCTACACACACATTACTACATTCATTTTCAGTTACGTTTTTTTTTTTTAATTGATGAAAATACCCGTAGCGGGAAATTCTTTGACCAATTCCGTACCTGTTTGACCCAGGTATGCTCGAAGTGGGCCAGAGAAGCCGGAGGAGGTTAGGAGAGGTGTTCAGTAGGGACAGAGACATTCATTATTCTTATGTGCAAACAAAAATCCCTTGATTAATATTCGTAAAAGAAGAAAGTATTTAAAAAAAATAAAAAAATGTAATTATGAAAATGTAAATGAAGTCCTTTAGCTCGGTGGTTCTTAATCTGTGGTCAGCAGACCCCAGGGGTCCACGTTGCCTACTCATGGGGCCAGAGGCTGCTTAGAATATTCAAAACGCATTAACAGAGCAATATGTATATATAAATAAAATAGCACAATGTAAAACTGAAAATTTTCAATCGCTCCAAGTGTGAAGAAATTTGAAATTGGAGGCTAAAAATTAAGCTGTTATCCTCAGATTATTTCGTGGGATCAAGGCAAGTGCAAAATCAGAAAGGCATAATTTGAATTTAGAAATGCTCCATCTTTCCCATTAAAATTAAAATTTGATTTTTTATATTTGCTTGCTAGTTAAATACAATATTGTATAATTTGTATACTTTTTTAATGAATGCTTGTTTCTGGGGTTTTTTGTATAGTTTTGCGGTCCAAATCATTGAAATTGCTGAGGCCAATGACCTCTGCTTCCTGCTATGTCTCAGTGTGGCGGGGAGGGTCCCCGGATTCCAGTAATGATTTAGTAGGGGTCCTCGGATTCCAGTAATAATTAAGTGAGGGTCCACAGAAGTCAAAAGGTTAGACTGGTTTAGCTGACATACTTTTAGATTCCACTAGGTTCGAAAATTGCCATGTAAAATGGGAACATTTAGGATTTTTATTTGGTTTAGAAAGTTTTAAACTTTAGTTTAAAAAAATCTAGGTATCTTCCGCCTAATACTTGATCACCTATTCAGTGCTCAGCCAGGTATCACCAAAAAAGGAAACATAATTCTTCGTATAAAATGTATTTATTATCTGTAACATAAATAACAAAATATAAGAAAAGGAAATTCTATTCGGCTTTCATTCTATCAGAGGTGTCCTATCAGGCTATTCACAGATTACATTTGACAGTTTTGATCATATGCTTGATGTAAGAACTACAGAAGCAAACACAGAGCTGTACCCTGTAAAGGATTAACCATACACATTTAATAAATAGTTATAACTTAAAGGAAATGTTATTGTGTCAGTCCTTAAATATAATATTTAAATTATGCCTATGAATGAAGGTTATTTTTGACGACCAGGGAAGCATCAGAGGCTTGGTGTCTTCAACAGGAGTGATGTCACGGCGTCTTGGACAGCCCTGGGATTCGATCTTAGCTTCTGCCAGGGTCACGGACACTGGGCCTGGTCAGTTCAGTTCTAAGTGATTGACGTAGTCCTGGACCCAGGTGTTTTCTGGGTCAGCACAGAGCTCGCGCCCTCTTTTGGTGATGAATCTGTAAGGGCAAAGGGCGATATGGGGAATCAAAACATTAAAACATGCACCATCAGTTAATAGAGAAAAATATAATAGCTCAGACAATAAAATATTTTTTTGGTACTCCGAATACACAATGACACCAAGTAATACCACGATCCTTTCAGGGCAAACCTTTCAGTGCATTGATTGATATCGGTGTTATTGACAATAGAGACTATCACCTCAGTGCAAGTCCATTATGACATCACGAAATCTCACTGCATTCTAACCGGAACTGCACTGTATGCCATAAGTCACTATCACCGCCTCCCAAGTTTAACTGCACTTTATCAGTCAATATCACTGTGCCCTACCTGCAACTGCACTACTTGACATAAACCGCTATCACAGAGTCCAAACTGTAAATGCACTATATGATGTCACTGTCGCTGCGTCCTAACTATAACTGCACTATATGACACAAGTCACTGTCACGACGTCCTAACTCTAACTGCATTTTATGGCACAAATCACCATCACTGCGTCCAATCCTGACTATAACTGCACTGTATGCCATAAATCAGTATCATTGTGCCCTAACTACAAGTGCGTTATATGACATAAATCACTGTCACTGCGTCCTAACTCTAACTGCATCGAATGGTGTGACGAATCAATATCACTGTGTCCTAACTATAACTGCATTGTATGACATAAATCAATATCACTGCGTCCTAAATGTAACTGCACCATATAACATATAACATGTCAGTATCACTTTGTCCAAACTGTGACTGCGCTACATGACCTAGATCAAATTCACTGCGTTCCACTGTAATTGCAATATATATATCATAAATCACTGTCACCGCGGCCTAACTGTAACTGCACCACATGACATACGTCACTGTCACTGTGTCCTAACTGTAACTGCACTATATGACATAAACCACTATCACTGCATTGTGACGGTGACTGCTCTATAATAGACATAGCTCACTGCTGCCTATAATTACAGTATGGGATAAAACATTCTCCCTGTATCCACACTGCAACCTTACTATTACAACAAAGAATTTCCCTTTTTCCGTATAGCAATTCAGCTGTGATCGAAAAATAGCAGTATGTTGTCATGTCACTGCAGCTTCACCCTGACATCTGTGAGCACCCATGAATCCTAAGTAATTTTCCACTATGACATCATGGACTCCTACTGTATTCTCATTGTAACTGCTGTATGACATCAGATATTATACAGTACCCTTAATGCTACTCCATTTTAACCTGAGCGATGGTACCTTTTACTCAGTACCACTTCATTATGACATCATGCACTGTCTCTTTACCCTCGGCACCACTCCACTAGGACATCATGGACTGTTACTTTACCCTCGGCACCACTCCACTATGACATCATGGAGTATCACTTTACCTTCTGCACCACACCATAGGGCATCATGGACTGTCCCTTTATCCTCCGCACCACTTCAGTATGACATCATGGACTGTCACTTTACCCTCAGCAACACGCCACTATGACATTATGGACTGTCACAATAATCTCAGTGCCACGCCACTATGACACCATAAACTGTCACTTTACCCTCAGCACCACTCCACTATGACACCATGGTCTGTCTTTTTACTCTCAGCACCACTTCACTGTGACCCCAGGGACAGTCACTTTACCCTCAGCACCACTCCACTATAACTTCATGGAATGTCACTTTACCCTAAGACCACTCCACTATGACATCATGGACTGTCACTTTACCCTCAGCACCACTCCACTATGACATCAAGAATTATCACTTTACCTTTGCACCACACCATGGGGCATCATGGACTGTCCCTTAACCCGCCACACCACTTCATTATGACATCATGGACTATCACTTTACCCTCAGCACCATTCCACTGTGGCACCATGAACTGTCACTTCATCCTTAGCACCACTCCACTATGACATCATGGTCTGTCTTTTTACCCTCAGCATCACTCCACCATAATATCATGGACTGTCACTTAATCCTCAGCACCACTACACTATGGCATCAAGGAGTACCACGTTACCTTTGCACAACACCATGGGGCATCATGGACTGTCCCTTTACCCGCCACACCACTTCATTATGACATCATGGACTGTCACTTTACCCTCAGCACCATTCCACTGTGACACCATGAACTGTCACTTCATCCTCAGCACCACTCCACTTTGACATTATGGTCTGTCTTTTTACCCTCAGATTACTCCACTATGACGACATGGAATGTAAGTTTGCCCTCAGCACCACTTCACTATGGCTTCATGGACTGTCACTTTACCCTAAAACCACTCCACTATGACATCATGGG
Organism: Pleurodeles waltl; assembly: GCF_031143425.1. NCBI lineage: Eukaryota > Metazoa > Chordata > Amphibia > Caudata > Salamandridae > Pleurodeles > Pleurodeles waltl. The sequence goes on along the minus strand of NC_090441.1, from coordinate 69,406,271 downwards.
CTGTCACTTTACCCTAAGATCACTCCACTATGGACTGTCACTTTACCCTAAAACCACTCCACTATGACATCATAGACTGTCACTTTACCCTAAGATCACTCCACTATGACATCATGGACTGTCACATTACGCTCAGTACCACTCCGCTATAACTACATGGACTGTCACTTTACCCTCAGCACCACTCTGCTATAACATCATGGACTGTCACTTCACCCTCAGCACCAATCCACTATGACATCATGGACTGTCACTTTACCCTGAGACTACTCCACTATGACATCATGGACTGTAATTTAACCTTCAGCACCACTCCACTATGACATCATGGAGTATCACTTTACCTTTTCACCACACCATGGGGCATCATGGACTGTCCCTTTACCCTCCACACCACTTCAGTATGACATCATGGACTGTCACAATAACCTCAGTGCTACGCCACTATGACATCATGGTCTTTCTTTTTACCCTCAGCACCACTCCACTATGACATCATGGACTGTAACTTTTCACTCTACACCACTCCACTAAAACATCATGGATTGTAACTTTACCCCCAGCACCACTCCACTATGACATGAGGGACTGTCACTTTACCCTCAGTACCACTCTACTATGACATCATGGACTGTCACATTAACCTCAGTGCCACTCCACTTTGACATCATGGTCTGTCTTTTTACACTCAGCACCACTTCACTGTGACAGAATGGACTGTTATCTTACCATAAGATCACTCCACTATGACATCATGGATTGCAACTTTACCCTCAGCACCACTCCACTATGACATAATGGACTGTTACTTTACCCTAAGATCACTCCACCTTGACACCAGGGACTGACACTTTACCCTGAGACCATTTCACTATGAGGGCATGGACTGTCACATTACCCTAGGACCACTCCACTATGACATTATGGACTGTTACTTTACAGTAAGACTAATCCACTATGACATCATGGACTGTCACTTTACCCTCTGCACCACTCCCCTATGACACCATGAACTGTCACTTTACCCTCTGCACCACTCCACTATGACATCATGGACTGTCACATTAACCTCAGTGCCACTCCACTATGACATTATGGTCTGTCTTTTTACCCTCAGCACCACTTCACTATGACACCAGGGACTGTCACTTTACACTCAGGACCACTCCACTATGACATCATGGACTGTCACTTTACCGTAAGACTACTCCACTATGACATCATGGACTGTCACTTTACCCTGAGGCCACTCCACTGTGAGGGCATGGACTGTCACTTTTTCCACCGCAACACTCCACTATGACATAATGCACTATCACATTACCCTTAGCACCACTCCAGTATAATATTATGGGCTGTCACTTTACCCTCAGCATCACTCAGCTAGGCCATCATAGACTGCCACTTTACCCTGAGATTACTCACTATGGCATCACAAGACATCCACAGTATCTCTGCTGTGCTATCAGATAATATTGTATTACTCCTATTTCAAATTCAAAATGACTTGGGAGCTCACAGGATAGCACCTTGTACCTCATTGGATTTGCAGAGCGCTTTGGAAGCAGGGTCCACAGTTTTCCTCCAGTTTAGCGCTATACAAGTTTATCCAAAACATAATGGTATGCTGATTACAGCTCATTTTCCAATCACTTCTCCCTTTCTATAAGTGCATGTATCGTTGATAAAGGTCTAGGGATTTGAAGTGGGGAGTCCCTGATATGAATATGAATTTTCATGCTATGGGGAGGTAACAGTGTGGCTGAAGTGGGAACAGTGAGGCCATTTTTGGCACTCAGCATGTTGGATGTCTGATGTAATGCAAAATGAAAATGTGCTGTCCCTTGGGCTTGTCCTTGACTGGCGATGTGATTGCAATCAGCCAGAAAATATTTCCTATTCACCCTGCCCCGGTTAAGTGGGCCTACAGTATTTGGGCGTGCTGGGACCTGATTGGAGAACTGGGGATCTAATGGAAAAGGCATGCAATTTAGCCTCTGAGGGGTGAAGAGGACCTCTGTCTTGTTAAAAACAATATGGGTTGGGGAGAAGTTCTGCAAACTCAGCCATGCATATGGGTCTTCCAGAGCGGCTCTCAGAATAGCATTTGCTTCCTCGAAGCGGATGGACCAGGAACCCAGCGATAAGCATCTCTCAGACATGGGATCCTCTCCTCTTTTGTTTGTTCACATGCAGCCACCATAGACACTTGTATATTTAACAAACAGTGCTTTAGTGAAACACCTCGCATGTGACATATTCATCTACAAGGCTGCGGTCAGTTCCTCCGCATAGTGGAAGAGACGCCCTATCACAGCAGCAGCACCAAATCTGAGTCAGACGCACTCAACCACAATAATAAACAAATCAGCTTGGACGGTGCTGACTCAGATAGATAAAATACAAATGTACAAGAAAAAGAATAATTTTTCCTTGGCCTGATGAATCCAGGTATGACATAGAAATAAAACAAATGCATTACTACTTTGAGTTTGTTAGACTTTTTGAGTGGGTCCGTCATACCTCAATTTACTTATAATACCTCCGTCATACCTTCATTAACTTATAATACCAACTAAACATTATCGCTAACCCAACAAGCAGCATGTGGAGTCAAGGAGGTACTCCCACACTGTGGTGAACTATACTTGGGACTGAGAACTACGACTTCGAATTTCAAAATCAAGAATTTAGGGCCTTTAAACGCAGTCTTACAAGATGAAGAGGACAATGTGAGTTCTATTGTTGCTGAACTAACTGGAGTGAAATCTGCCGGAGAGTCAATGTACTTTAGTACAGGGAATTGGGAAGGCAGGAAGACACAACTCAGGAAATTAGTTAACTTACATCACAGCTGTCTTGGAGCACTGGCTGCTGGTAAAGAAATAATCCTGGACGTGGCTCTGTGGGATCTTCCGGGAGGCGTAGGAGAAGCAGCAGGAGGTGGGGGCATCTGCACCAGCTGCAAAAGAACAAAGAGGCGTGAAAGTTGGAGAATTGCATAATTTCTGAAGCAGAACAGAAGTGGAGAAGCCTTATCATTATTATGTCAATCACCTTCCTTCCTCTCTGGACATGAGCAGGAACAGACCACTGTCTCACACTTAGAAACATTCCCATACAGCAGGGCCACCTCCACCTGTTGAGGTTCCTACCTAACTCTGTTCCTGATTTCTTAACCCTGAACTGTAGGTCACTCATGACTCATCCTAAGTCCCAGAGCCTACACATTCAACCTTTCATTTATTTACCACTGTTCTCCCCAAACGTGCACCACACAACGGATGATGCCCCCACATTCTTTTTTTAAAATAATTTCAGTATATTTTTATTGAAGAGTTTTTCAAACAAATGATTGGAGTGGTGTAAATCGGCATTGGAAAAACATCATAATGCAAAGGTAATGGCAATAAATCTACAGGAAGATGCCAAAGGACTACATATATACGGAAACGCTGAGCCTAGAGTAAGTATACAGTACAGTATTAGAAAAAAGGAGTCATCGATGGCGTAAATGAGGTTTGAGGATTGCCAAATTGTCGATAAATTAAATCACAAATAAACCAACCTGTGATTTGTTTTCATTATCCAAACTACTCATAAGCTCACTATGTGTATAGACACACTCATTTATTTCTCCTTCAAATCAAAGCTTTATTGATAGGCAGGTGTACCATAACCAGGTGAAATAGGCACTCTGGTCATTCTGTAACACCATGTGCATGCATTGCACCAGCAGACAGAGGAGTAGTCCAAGAGACTGAGTGCATAGTGGTTCCATCACTTGGACCTCATGTTATAGAGTGAAAGCATCAGCACTCACCAGGGGCAGCCAGGACCTCAGAGCAGAAAGCAGTCAGGAGGAGAACAGAGACAGCAGCCAGGGAGATCTTCATGTCAGCTTTAGGCCTGGGACTGAGCTCTGAGCAGGATTGGGTCTATGTGTGAGCTGTGGCTGACTGATATCCCAGTCCGACCCTCATGTATTTATGGACAGAAAGGGGGGGTTATCGACGAAACGGGAGGAGGGTGATTACGGGAAAGTAAAATGGAGTGTTTGAGATTGGAAAGGCACAAATGATGTGATGGTAGAAACTCTGCATAATGTAGAGAGCTAAATATGGCACGTTAAGCAACACAGGAAATCAGAGGGGAGGTGAGAAGAGCCCGCGCTGCAAACTCTGGCCGGCTCAGTCTGCAAAGTACACAAGGGGCCAAGAGGGACAGGAAGTGAAGAAACAAGACGCTTACTATAGGGAATTTCTCATTCTCTATCCTTTTGAAGAAGTGAGGTTATGTCAGTCAGGGGTTCATGTTTCTGTCGTGGGTGTCTAAATTTACTTTAGGAACACAGAACATGTAATGTGGATTTCCCCAAGTGTGTTGACTGGCATACCCACACTGTCTTGACACTTTTGCCCTATTCTTTAATTATTAGAGACCCTGGTGCAATCAGCGACCACCTTCAATGATTTATAGACAACACTGCCAAGGCTTGCTCCCCCGCATGAGTCTTCTTCCTGGCTCTCAATGTCTAGATATGTAATTATCTAATTTTCTAGCCATTTTGTAAAGTGTTGCACATCCCTCACTATAATTGCGGAGCGCTGTGGATTAAGACAAAGGGGCATGGTTACAAGAAAGTGGCTCATTATAGATGAAGCACCACTTTTTTTCCGCCCCACTACCGGCACCTGAAGACACCATGTATAGGAGGCTGGCCTGGCTTATAGTGGGTACCTAGTGGTACTTACACCTTGTGCCAGGACCAGTTATCCCTTACTAGTAGATTAATAGTGTTCTAGTAGCTTAGACTGATAGAGGTAGCTATAGCAGAGCAGCTTAGACTGAACTAGGAGACATGCAAAGCTCCTACTATACCACTTATATCACTTAGCACTATATCATAAGAAACACAATACTCAGAGTTACTAAAAATAAAGGTACTTTATTTTAGTGACAATATACCAAAAGTATCTCAGAGGATATACTACCTTAGGAGGTAAGTAATATACACAAAATATACACACAGACCAAAATCAGGTAAGTAAACAGTTAGCAAAGTAGTGCAAATACTGTAGAACACAATAGAATGCAATAGGAATCAATAGGCCTAGGGGCAACACAAACCATATCTCCAAAAGTGGAATGCGAACCATGAATGGACCCCAGGCCTAGTGTAGTGTGTAGAGGGTCGCTGGGAGTGTAAGAAAACATTAAGGGTGTCCAAGAAACTCCACCCCAAGACCCTGAAAAGTAGGAGTAAAGTTACCCTACTACCCCAGAAATTCAGCAAAGTCGAGATAGGGGATTCTGCAAAGACAACAACTGACTGCAAAGCACTGAAGACGGATTCCTGGACCAGAGGACCTGCAAAGGAAGGGGACTAAGTCCAAGAGTCACGCAAGTGTCCGGGAGGGCAGGAGCCCACTAAACCCCGGATGAAGGTGCAAAAGGGCTGCCTCCGGGTGGAAGAAGCCGAAGATTCTGCAACAATGGAAGGTGCCAGGAACTTCTCCTTTGGTCAGAAGATGTCCCACGGCATGCTGGAGGATGCAGAGTTGTTTCTACGCAGAAAGACCGCAAACAAGCCTTGCTAGCGAGTCGCAGTTGAAGTTTTTGGGGGCTGCCAGGGCCCAGGAAGGATCAGGAGGTCGCCCCTTGGAGGAGGAGACAGCGGGGGCGCTCAGCCACACAGAGAGCCCACGCAGAAGCAGGCAGCACCCGTAGAAGCACCTGAACAGGCATTCAGAAGATCTGAGCACGGCGGTCGTCTCAGCACAACAAAAGGGAGTCCCACGAAGTCGGAGTCCAACTCAGCGAGTTGGGCAATGCAGGACGGAGTGCTGGGGGACCTGGGCTAGGCTGTGCACGAAGGAAGTCTTGCAAAAGTGCACAGAAGCCCTAACAGCTGCAGTTCACGCAGTACCCAGGATTACTGTCTGGCGTGGGGAGGCAAGGACTTACCTCCACCAAATTTGGACAGAAGTGCCACTGGACTGTCGGGGACACTTGGATCCAGCTCCTGTGTTCCAGGGACCACGCTCGTCAAGATGAAAGGGGACCCAGAGGACCGGTGATGCAGAAGTTTGGTGACTGCGTTAGCAGGGGGAAGATTCCGTCGACCCACAGAAGATTTCTTCTTGGCTTCCAGTGCGGGGTGAAGGCAGATAGCCCTCAGAGCATGAACCACCAGGAAACAGTCGAGAAAGCTGGCAGGATGAGGCGCTACAATGTTGCTGGTAGTCTTCTTGCTACTTTGTTGCAGTTTTGCAGGCGTCCTGGAGCAGTCAGCGGTCGATCCCTGGCAGAAGTTGAAGAGGGAAATGCAGAGGAACTCTGGTGAGCTCTTGCATTCGTTATGTGATGAGAACCCCACAGGAGAGACCCTAAATAGCCCTCAGAGGAGGATTGGCTACAGAGAAAGGTAAGCACATATCAGGAGGGGTCTCTGACGTCACCTATTGACACTGGCCACTCAGAGGTGTCCATTGTGTCCTCACACCTCTGCATCCAAGATGGCAGAGGTATGGGACACACTGGAGGAGCTCTGGGCACCTCCCCTTGGGAGGTGCTGGTCAGGGGAGTGGTCACTCCCCTTTCCTTTGTCCAGAGCAGGGCTGGGGGGATCCCTGAACCGGTGTAGACTGGTTTATGCAAGGAGGGCACCATCTGTGCCCTTCAAAGCATTTCCAGAGGTCAGGAGAGGCTACTCCTCTCAGGTCCTTAACACCTATTTCCAAAGGGAGAGGGTGTAACACCCTCTCTCAGAGGAAATCCTTTGTTCTGCCTTCCTGGGACTGGGCTGCCAAGGCCCCAGGGGGGCAGATACCTGTCTGAGGGTTGGCAGCAGCGGTAGCTGCAGAGAAAACCCCAGAGAGTTTGTTTGGGAGTACCCGGGCTCTATGCTGGAGTCCCGGGGATGCATGGAATTGTCACCCCAATACCAGAATGGTATTGGGGTGACAATTCCATGATCCTAGACATGTTACATGGCCATGTTTGGAGTTACCATGGTGACGCTCCATATAGGTATTGACCTATATGCAGTGCACGCGTGTAATGGTGTCCCCGCACTCACAAAGTCTGGGGAATTTGCCCTGAACAATGTGGGGGCACTTTGACTAGTGCCAGGGTGCCCTCACACTAAGTAACTTTGCACCTAACCGTCACTAGGTGAAGGTTAGACATATAGGTGACTTATAAGTTACTTAAGTGCAGTGTAAAATGGCTGTGAAATAACGTGGACGTTATTTCACTCAGGCTGCAGTGGCAGTCCTGTGTAAGAACTGTCTGAGCTCCCTATGGGTGGCAAAAGAAATTCTGCAGCCCATAGGGATCTCCTGGAACCCCAATACCCTGGGTACCTAGGTACCATATACTAGGGAATTATTAGGGTGTTCCAGTGTGCCAATCAGAATTGGTAAAATTAGTCACTAGCCTGCAGTGACAATTTTAAAAGCAGAGAGAGCATAAATACTGAGGTTCTGATTAGCTGGGCCTCAGTGATACAGTTAGGCACCACACAGGGAACACATACAGGGCACACTTTATGAGCACTGGGGTCCTGGCTAGCAGGATCCCAGTGACACAGGCAAAACAAACATACATACAAGTAAAAATGGGGGTAACATGCCAGGCAAGATGGTACTTTCCTACACCATGCTTGTGCTGTATTTACACTACGGCCCACCATGGCTATCGTTAGCACAGTAGAGTCAAACGTTTTGACGCTATTATGGCGCTTTGCTTCACGAGCATCAAACATTTTGATGCTAGTGCACAGCACAGGGAGGCCCATTGTATATGGTGCATCATTAATGATGCACCACTTTTCTAGCGCCCCATTCCATCCCCCTAACAACATCATGTGGGCGCCGTATTTACAGTACGGTGCACCATGGTGGTTGTGTCCACATTAGCATCATAATTGATTACACTAATGTGGCGTTTTTCTGGATTAGCGCCAAAAATTATGTCATTAATGCATCAAAGACCAGGGAGGGCCATTGTTTTCAAAGGGAGCGTCATCTTAATGCCTACCTTAGGCAGATGTTAATAATGACACAAAAAATGATGTAGTGAAATCTAGTAAATTTCACAGCGTCATTTTTCTGGGCCTCCCTATGTGGGAACGCCTCCCTTGGATACATTATGCCTGGTGAATGCATAATGTGGCACAAGGGTTTACAAAGTGGCGCAATGTTTGCATTGCGCCCTTTGTAAATATGGAGCCTGGAAAATGCCACCATAACGCCACATTTCCTTAAAAAGAAATGATGCAAATATAGCACAAGGTAGCGCTAGGGGCATCATAAATATGCCCCATAATGGGTGCGTCATTTTAATGCCTGCTCTGAACAGGAAATAAAAATGACAGAAAAAATGGTGCACTGAAATGTTGTAAATTTCACTGATTCATTTTTTTGGGCCTCCCTGCGCCGGAACAGGCATAATGTGATGCAAGGGTTTACAAAGTGGTGCAGTGCAAGCATTGCACCACTTTTTAAATATAGTGTGGCAGAAAAGCCACCTTAGCACCGCCTTAGTGTCAAAAAAATTATGGTATGGCGGTGAAAAGGTGGCGCAAGGGGCTTGTAAATATGCCCGAAAAAGTCAGCTTAACTCATACAGTTTGTAGTGCCGTAGCTAGAAAGGGGACATAAATGAGTATATTTACAAGCCCCATGTTCACCTTAGCGCCACTGTAGCATCATTTGTTTTAACACTTAAGCGGTGCTAAACAGGCCCTCACGCTCGGCCATGTTTACAAAGTGGTGCAATGCTTGCATTGTGCCACTTTGTAAACCCTTGCGCCACATTATACCTGCACCAGGTATAATGCATGCGAGGGGGGTGTGCCCCTGCAGGGAGACCCAAAAAATGTTGCAGTGTAATTTACAAGATTTCACTGCTCCATTTTAGCGTCATTTTTAAAGTGACGCTTGGCAGTTTCCTATGGGCTTTCCCGAGCTTTGAAAGACTAGAGTCAACATTTTTGGTACTAGTCCAGCAAAGCGCCACAATAGCGTCAAAAATGTTGACACTATTGTGCTAATGTGCACCATGGTGCACTGTAGTGTAAATATAATGCTACCATGGTGTCGTTAAGGGGGCATATAGTGACGCCAAGGTAAATATGCCCCATACTGCCATGCCCCACATCTATGGGCGAGATGTACAAAGCTTTTTTACTTTCGCCATTTGCAGAATCAGGCCATTTGCAAACACAAAAAGGCATTCTTAAATGCACCAAGGGCAAATTGTGATTCGGTAACACAAATCACAATTTGTGTTTGTGATTAAGTATTAGGAAGGGGTGTGTTTAGGGCATCCCTTACTAATAACAAATCACAGTGGTCTATATGAATGTTTTGCAGCTGAAATACATCACAAAACATTCACAATTTACCACCAATTTCAAGTTGGTGGTAACCCATTCGCAAATGGGAAAGGGCCCCCATGGGACCCTTTCCCCCTTGTGAATGTTTGTAAAAACATTTTAAAACCCCTTAGCTGCTGGGTCTTTCCCCCAGATACTGAGCCCGTTTTGGCTATTTGGAGTAGTTTGTGCTTAGGGCCCCATAACTTTTTTTCCACACAAGGTATCCATGCCAAATTTGTGTCCTTTTTTCCCAACATCCTGGGGATTGTAAAGTTGCCCAGGGTTTGTGGATTTCCCAGAGGGGACTGAGATAATGGATAAAATCTAGCAATTTCTTTTTTGTTTTTTTAGAAAAATAGGGAAAAAGTACTCCAGATAAAAGGGTCTGTTTTTCCCCTAAAAATGGCATCCACTAAAGGTGTGCTGTACTAAAGTCACCATCTTCCCAGCTTTCAGGAACTTGCAGAGCTGAATCAAAAAATCTAATTTAGTATCATAGTTTTGGCATTTTTCTAGGAGGTGGCCTATTTTCCCTATTTTTGGTGCCCTCAATCTACATCCAGTTTGTGGTGGAAATTAGTGTGAACCCCATGATCCAGAAAAGCTATAGATTTCTGAAAAGTAAACAAAAGTCTGAATTCAGCAAGAGGTCATATGTGTAGATCCCTCAAGGTTTTGCCAAGGAAAATAACTGTTGAAATAAAGAAATATCGAAAATGAGCAGGAAAAAACAGGCATCTGTGACAATATTTTCATCCATAACTTTTTGTCATGATGGCCGGTTGGCAAAAGCAATCCCATTACATCCTCTATCCCCTTTTGGTTCTGGGGATATATAGGGTTCACAGGTTCTCTAAGAACTCAAGGTACTCGGAGCCAACAACTGAGCAGCACTGTACAATGGTTTTTAATTGAGTACAGAGTATAGAACAATTCTCATAGCCAAACAGGCAGAATGAAAAATGGGTATCAAGGAAAATTATGTACTTCTGAAATAGGCACAAGATATGGAGTTTAGGGGCAGGTGTTATTTCTACATCTTTGTGGGTACCCGTGCTAGAGTATGATTTGGAGGGTATTTTTTCAAAATGTCATCTTTCTTATACACTGGCTTACATTTGAAAGACACAAATGCAGCGAAATCCAATAGATAATAGCAAATTTTCTACCATTCTGTGCCCCCACAGGTCTCCCGATGAGAATGGTACTTCACTTGTGTGATTAGGCCTAGTGTCCAAAATAAAACATGTACGCAGCACAGTTTTCCACTAAAAAATTACTTTTTTTCTCTATGTGGGTAGGTCGAGAATTTGGACCCTATTTCAGCTGGCACCTAGGGAAAGCCAGCCAACCTATACATTTTTTAAAACTAGACACCTAGGGTGGGGTGATGTGCATGGCTCTCACCATATTGTTTTACCCAGAATCCCTTGCAAACCCCAAACTTTCACTCAAAAATCAAATTTTCCTTATATTTCTGTGATGAAAAGTTTTGGAATCTGCGGGAAGGCCCAAACGTCCTTCCACCTGGCATTCCCACAGGTCTCCCAGTAAAAATGGTACCTCACATGTGTGGGTAGACGTAGTGCCTGCGACAGGAAATGTCCCAAAATGCAACATGGGCGCAGCACATTTTTCCACTGAAAATTGACCCTTTCCTTCTAATGTGGGGACCTCCAGATTTTTGCCCCCAGCTCAGCCGACACCTAGGGAAATCAAGCCAACCTGTACATTTTTTTAAACTAGATTCCTAGGGTGGGCTGACTTGCATGGCTCTCACCGTGTGTTTTTTTACCCAGCATCCCCTACAAACCACAAACTTTCACTAAAAAACACATCTTCCTCACATTGCTGTGACAGAAAGTTCTAGAATGTGCGGAGAGCCACAAACTCCCTTCCACCCAGCATTTCTTCAGGTCTCCAGATGAAAATGGTACCTCAGTTGTATGGGTAGACCTAGTGCCTGCAACAGGAAACGGCCCAAAAAGCAACATGGACAGAGCACATTTTTCCACCAAAAAAAATCCTTTTTTTTCCAGTGTGGGTAGCTCGAGAATTTGAACCTTAGTTCAGCCGCCACCTAGGGAAAGCTAACTAACCTGTACATTTTTCAAAACTAGACACCTAAGGTGGGCTGACTTGCATGACTCTCACCATGTTTTTTACCCAGAATCCCTCGTAAACCTCAAACATTCACAACAAAACACATTTCCTCACATTTCTGTGTTGGAAAGTTTTGGAATCTACGAGAAGGCACAAAATTACTTCCACCTGGCATTCCCCCACGTCTCCCTATGAAAATGGTACCTCACTTTTGTGGGTAGACTTAGTGCCTGTGAGAGGAAACAGCCAGTGCTTAATTTAAGCTGGTGGTTTCCGGTGGGTGGGACCAGCACTTATTTTTGAGGTCCGGCACTTATTTTTCTGTATCAGGCTTTTACTGCGAGCAAAAGCCACATATGGGAAAGACGGAGGAAGAGAAAAATGAAAAAAACATCACAAAGGGAGGAAGAAGAAACCTGCAAGAGCAAGCTAAAGGGACAGGGAGTGGCTGTAAAAGGATTAAAGAGTCCTGAGATGGCATTAGGGGTTGTGCTGACTCAGTATTCTCTGCCTGCACATTTACTTGTAGCAGCTGCATGTTTCAAAGGAGAGCTTTGGGCACCGGCATGTTTTTATTTGCAAATTAAGCACTGGAAATGGCCCAAACGCAACATCGACACAGCACATTTTTCCACCTAAAATGGGCCCTTTTTCCAATGTGGGCAACTCGAGAATTTGGATCCTAGCTCAGCTGGCACCCAGGGAAACAAAGTCAACCTGTATATTTTTGAAAGCTAAACACCTAGGGGTATTCAGGGTGGGCTGACTTGCATTGCTCTCACCACGTTTCTTACACAGAATCCCTTGTAAACCTCAAGCTTTCAATAAAAAAGCAAATTTTCCTCACATTTCTGTGAAGTGGAAAGTGTAGGGAGCTACAAACTTTCTTCCACCTGGCATTCTCCCAGGTTTCCCGATAAAAATGGTACTTCATTTGTGTGGGCAAACCTAGGCCTATATTTTTACTTTTTTAGCGATGCATTTGCGCCACTTTTTAAAGTAAAAGTGGCTCAAACTTAAAAAATACAATTGTATTTTGTAAGTTTGCGCCACTTTTGCGTAAACAAATGGCGCAAATGCGGCGCTAAAAAAGTATAAATATGGGCCCTAGTGCCCACGGCAGGAAATGGTCCAAAACGCAACATGGACCCAGCACATTTTTCCATCTAAAACTGACCTTTTTTCCAATGTGGGTAGCTTGAGATTTCGGACCCTAGCTCAGCTGGCAACTAGAGAAGTGTGAGAAATGGGATTCCTGGTTGGCTAGAGTATGCACCTAAGCCAGGCAAACCCCACTGCTCTAGTCAGGGCAAGCAAGTTACACACCAAAGATAACCTGTGCTCACCCCCTGGTACATACAGCACAAAAGAGACTCCATACAGGGGTTTGTATAAATATATATATATATATATATTTATATTTATATATATATTTACATTATGACCATGGCGGACTCTGTCACAAAAGTGAAGGGTATCCTGTTTGCCGTATTACAAGTTCCATTATATCCTATGGAACTTGTAAAACGGCAGAGTAGCCCATTCACCAAGGTCATAATCAGGCCCATAGTGTCTGGTGCATAAGACATCCACTAAAAATGACATTATTCATAAATGCTGTGTGCACTTATGCAAATCCTCATTATCTTGGCTAGGCAAGAATAAAATTGCCTTACGTCATAACATCAGGGAATGAAGCACAGCATGCAGGTTATAGTGTTAATCACATTAATACCCATACACCATTAGACCAAAAGTGTTATTTTTTAAAATTACAGTGCAGGTATCAGCACAACATGTATCATAGTCTCAGGACATGCAGCAAAACACAAATTACCATAGACAATTATCGGGCGCCAGAGGTTAACTACCATAGGCTTTTGTGTGCTGTGGAAAGAATCGATTCAGAGCCTAAGGCCGAGCGCAGATGGGCCGGCGCTCATCTCAGGCATTTCAGGACTTTATGATGGTTCCTTAGTGCAGGCTCCTGTGGTCAGAGCTTCAAAACGTCTTTGTTCAGGGGGTGACCTCAAAGGAACCCTTTCAAGTGTAACACAACCTGTTTCAACCCAGTCCTTGCTCCAGACATCAGTAGGGGGTGAATCAGCCCACTGTGTGAGGCAGGAACATAACACATACACATATAAGTGCACCTACCCCCCTCTCTGACAGCCCAGGCAGACTATCAGTATGCAGATGCCTCTCCTGTCACACCTCGCGCCTCCTGTGTTGTGACTTTCTGGAAAGCATGCACCAAGTGTAGCTTGGAGTTAGGCTGCAAAACAAAAGAGTTATAGCACAGAGAAATGCTCACTTTCTAAAAGTGACTTTTTTAAGATAGTAATGTAAAATCCAACTACACCAGTAAGCAGGATTTCTCATTACCATTCCAAACAAAATAGACTTGCCCATGGTACCTTTTCCAGATCAGAAATTACCACTTAAAAATATATAAGGGAATTTCCCATGCTAATCTATGAGAGAAGTAGACCTCACAGTAGTGAAAAATGAAATAGGCTGTTTGTCATTACTACAACATGTAAAACATATAAGTAGATGTCCTACCTTTTACATACAAAGCAACCTGCCCATAGGGCTATCTAGGGCCTACCTTAGGGTGACTTAGGTGTAGTAAAAAGGGGGCTTAGGCCTTGGCAAGTAGTTTGAATTGCCAAGTCAATGTGGCAGTAATCTGGGCACCCAGGCACTGCAGTGGCAGGCCTGAGACAAGTTTGAAAGGCTACTTCTGTGGGTGGTGCAATCAGCGCTGCAAGCCCACTAGAAGCATTTAGTTTATAGGCCCTGGGTATATTGTATACCACTTTACAGGTAAATTAAGTATGCCAAACAGATGTAAGTCAATCATACTGAGTTTCAGACGAGAGAGCACATGCATGTATTAGCAGTGGTAAAGTGCCCAGAGTCCTAAAGTCAACAAAAAGAGAATCAGAAAATTAGGAGAAAAAAGGCAAAACGTTCAGGGATAACGCTGCAGAAAGGGCCATTTCCAACAGAAAGCCTAGCCAAAGTGCACATTTTTGTAAACTCGACACCCAGGGGTATCCAGAGTGAACTGATGCGTAGCTTTCACCACTTTCTCTTATGCAGAATCCCCTACAAAGCTCAGACTTTGCCTAAAACCAAATTTTCCTTGCATTTCCATGAGGAAAGGTCCTGGAATCTGCAGGCAGCCATAAATTTTCGACCACCCAGCTTTCCCTCAAGTCTTCTGAGAAAAACGGTGTCTCACTTGTATGGGTGAGCCAAGTGCCCATGACCAGGAAGGGCCCAAAACGTATTGTAGAGACATCAGAATTATCTATCACAAAACGAACTGGTTTTGCAAGAGGAGCGCCTGCTTTTTTGGCCAAGGGCTTGGCCGTCATCTAGGAAAACCTACCAAACCCAGACATTTCTGAAATCTAGACACCGGGGCGCAGTTTAATATATTACATACTTCATGTATCTATAAAAGACAAATCCAACAATAACCATCCTGAAATGTATCTAGTTGTTAGCAATATTCCATGAAGTACTAGTGTTATACATGAAACCCATGTATGACGGTGTTCATGGTGTAACGTTACCACTGTGACAAATAGCAGTATCACTGACAGAAAATCAAAAACACATATATCGTTTGAACAGAATATCGTGTAAAAAATATTGAGGACCAAAATATCGAGAAGGTAAGTGCAAATAGGTAAGTATAGGTTTACATTATTTTTGACACAATATTTTGTCCCATGATATTTATGTTTTCAATATTCTATCTAAATTCTGAATAGCATGTTTGCATGTGTTCCCAGAGATGGTGTATCTGCTGTAGGAGTTTCACTGGCCAATGCCATCTTGCAATTCCATCTTGTTTATGAAAACTTCACTTCGTGCTATGGTTGAGTCTGAAAACATTTATTGACAAAAGAAAAACAAGTGGTCAGTGAATCACAGAATGGACCTTTTAGGAGATTGCCTGAAATCACTGACAGAGGCGAAACTCAAATTTATATTCGAATAGATTTCTGGTACTGATCAGATGAAAGAATTATCACCAAGAATACAAGCAGGTGGCTTAGCAGAGACCCTGAGCAGTAAGAAATGCTCTTCATTAGTAAACAGTATTCACCTGAACAAGCTAAATCACAGTAATGTCTGATCTGCAAAATCATAGTATCTCATCATCATGGATGTACACAATCTGTGGGTAATGTTAGCATGAGCAAGCAAAATGTTTGAAACAGGTCATAGTTATGCTAAGTCAGGCAAACACATAAAAAAATCACAGAATTCTGTCACATCATAGTCTACGATAAAATGTATGGAGAACAAACTGTGTAATTGCGTAAGACCTTTATTCAGTTTGTATAACAATGACCTCCTTTGAAACTTTGCAACTGAGTGTGTGGTACAGCTCATCCTCCAAAAATACTTTTCAACCATGACAAGAGGTCCCAAACATCAAAACCTAAGTTGCTATCAATATTATGAAAGTCTTTGCCACTACACTTCCACTTATTGTCTTAATATGTTCATGTGTAGCTAAAGAGCCATTTGGGATATCAGGACAATATTCAGCCCCAATTATAGCACATATGTCACACTAAGCAGCCAACACAAAATCTAGAGGCTTTCTGTTTTGTGGGATTACAGTTTGCTCAGCCTCCAACTGAGTGGTTATTAGATCGAGGACATTAGTGGTTATTAGCTTGAGGGCATTAGTAGTTGAGTTAGCTACTTCCTTCAGTACTTCGTGACTAAGTAGATCGCATAGAGGGATAGACCTTTTTCATAGGTTGGGATCTGGGAGGCAGAGGACCAGGTGGTTTCTGAAATGTCTCAAGGCTGTTTCCTATGCAGTGTATGATGCCACATGGCAAAAACATCTGATAGTGGGCACAACATAATTAAGGTTAAAGTTACAGACCAGTGCTTGTGTAGCCACATTTAAGCACAACTGCCACAAACATACTGGTGTTATTTGTAAACAGTAGTCCAGAGGGAATGACTATTCTTGGGATTTCAATATGAGTAAACAGCGTCTTAGACCTGCCAGACTTAGATTGGTCTTCCCCAAACATTTTGCCTGTTTGCCTCCAATTGTGCTGAATTCATTTTAGGACTCTGTGCACTTTACCACTGCTTGCAAGTGCTAAAGTGCTTGTGCTCACTCCCCTAAACATGGTTTTATTGATATATACCTAAATGGCATATTTAACTTACCTATAAGTCCCTATTAAAGTGCTCTATATGTGGCCGGGGCCTGTAAATTAAATGCTACTAGTGGGTCTGTATTGGAATTTAAACCCCCTTGCCAAACCTTAAACTCCCCTTTTATTATGTGTAAGTCACCTGTAAGGCAAGGCCTTAGGTAGCCCATGGGGCAAAATGCTATGTAATTAAAAGGTAGGACATGTGCCATTCAGTTGAACATGTCCTGGTAGTGAAAAACACCCAAATTTGTTTGTTCGCTACTGTGAGGCATACCCCTCTCATAGGATAGCATTGGGGATTCCTTATCACAGTTAATAAGCTGTAATTCCTGATTTGAAGGAGGTAGATCTGTCATGTTTAGTACCTATGGAATTGTAATGATAAATTTAATAGTAAAGTTTTATTTATTGCTTCAATTTTCAAAATGCCACTTTTAGAAAGTTGCCATTTTCCAGCTCTAAGTCCTGAGTGCCTGGAACCTGTCTCTGCTCCCTTGTCTGGGGTGTGTGACAGTTGGGCTTTGTGTATTCACTCTCGACAGCCACACACAATGGAAGCTTAGGTGTGACCTGATGGGCCATCCTGACAGGATGAGGGAGAGGAGCTGGCTACAACCTCACACTTACACCTGAATAGGTGTGTCCTGTCCCAACACAAAAGGCTGTATACTCCCTTGTTGTGAGTCAGGAGCCAGGGTCATAAGTGAGAACCTCTGTGCTCTTCAAAGACTTATTTGAAGTCTCTCCCACTTCAAAGGAACCCTTGTGTGTAAGAACTGTACCTCAGACCCTACCACTTCAGTACACTTCAGGACCTGTGGATACCCTACCAGGAAAAATTACTGCTGTGCTGCTACAAGGACTGCCACTCTGCTGGACTTCTGTCCGAAAGAACTGCTGTCTGGCTGTTCTGATGTTCTGCCTGCTAACCTCCTTGCCTAGGTCAGAAGGACTGGACCTGCATCTCTCCAACCCAGAACCCACAGTGACTGCAGGAGCCAGCTGACGAGTCTCCTGATTTGAAGTCTCAGGGACATAAACGACTTCCGACTGAGAGCCTGATCTTCCAAGTGGTGTGACCAGAGTCCTGGACCCTTGCAAGTAGATCCCCAGGTGCAGGAACCACTGCATCACCACAACCGCATGGACAGAACTGTCGAATTTCCGCTGTTGCATGGATAAAAACCAGTGCGTGGCTTTTTGAACCAGCACACTAGTGTTTCCTTTGGCGCAATATCCCTGCTTCCCCGTCGACGACAGCTTCAGCAATAGCATCATAATCTGCATCGCAGCCACTGTGTTCATTGGAATCAGCATATCGCCTCGATATTGATGCGGCCAGCTGCTGCACCTGAACTCCATTGCATCTTGGCTCCAACACATCACCACCGCTGCCTGGGGAACTTCGACGCATCTCCTCAACGGCGTGGTTCAGAACCACTGCAATGCTCCCACGCTAGGATTTTAAGGTACTTTGGTTCAGCGGGCTAAACTGGGTCCCGGTAGGTGGCCTGCACTGCATCGTGGTCAGCCTGAATTTTTTACTTTGTCCTAGTCCGGCGCAACAGGATTGCCCCAGTTGGAGGTTTTTGCTTCTAAGTGCTGTGCTATAGTTTATTATTTAAATATTCATAATTCAAGTTCTACTTATTGAAATTTTGTCTTTTTGGCCTTGATTTATTTATTAAATTAAGTTCTATTTTTCTAACCAAGTGTGGTATCTTTACACATTGCCACGTAAGTTAACCCTGACTGCTTTGTGCCAAGCTACCAGAGGGTGAGTACAGATTAATTTAGGGTGTGCTGGTGACTTACCCTGACAGACTGAGGTTCCTGCTTGATCAGGGTGCATACCTCTGTCAACCAGAAACCCCGTTTGTAACACCAATGCTTGTTTAGCCACACATAAGCACAATTGCCACAAACATACTAGATTTACTTGTACAGTACTCCAGAGAGAAAGATTCTTTTTGGGATCTCAATATGAGTAAACAGTGGAAAGGGAATTAGGTTGGTGCACTGGGAATTAGACACACATCATTTATTCTGTCCCATAAACATGCTGCAGTTTCTAGGGAATTAGGTTGGTGCACTGGGAATTAGACACACAACATTTACCATGTCCTATAAACATGCTGCAGTTTCTAACTTCACACACCTGCCCAAGTATGATAGAAGCAAGAAGAACAGCAGAGAGCAGGCTCTGCTGATTAGGCAGGTGCATGATTAGATCAACAAGGCTAACTGGTTGTATGGTTATCACATTAAGGAATAGGATGTAAATCATCTTTTTGTTTTTGGTTGGTCCTCAAAAGAAACTGTGATCTTTGGTACTGCTTCCCTCCCCCCTTTGGGAATTAGCAGGCACAAGAGAACAAAGCCAGCATGAAGAGCATGTTTGTACTGATCTAAGACTTGCAGGAAAGTTTTGTCTTTGTAGATTTTGTGTTTTCTTTGAGCAGTGGGCTGTGTGCAGTTTACTTCTCCTGGCCTACCTCCTGCCCCCACTCTTGACTCAGCCAAACAGTGACTCAGCCAGATAGGCTTGCAGCAAACAGTACCAGTCAGACCCATCAAAGGTCACGTATCTGGGATGTTTTTCACTATCAAGGTCACAGGCCAGAACCATGGGCCTGAGGCGGGACTGTTTCCTTATGAAGTTTTTGAGGTGCTCTGGCAGAGAAAGATAGTCTTCTGTCAATAGGTGTGGCGTCTTTCAGTTTTGAAGTCTGTTTGCAGTGCAAATCATGGATCTAGGAGGGCAATCCTCAGCGTTTGACAGTAATGGTGATGGTATGGAGGTTCTGAAAGGGACCTTATCAGCAGTGCTAGACCAACAACTTTTGCTGGTAGACCTTCACATACACTCAGTTACTGGGTTTTGATTATGCCAGACTTTGGTTGGGCTGGAGCCTGAAGTTTGAACTTGAGACGAGAAGCTGCTGAGACAACTAATTTGTTTACACTATTCTACAGCCACATCATCAGATAAGTGGTGTCTGATCATTTGCATGCTTTCTCTTCATGTATGTTAGACACTTTATTCCTCAGAGTATCTCATGAACCACTCAGTTTTCTCTGAGGGTGGTGGCATAGTGAAAAGGTTATCAAATCCCTAGAGCTTTAGTAACTAAACTTTAATGGACACAAAGTGACCTCTTTTGCATTTGTTGTCACTCATGATCTTAGGCAGGATCCTGAAATGGGGAAGTCTTTTAATAGTGCCTTGGCTACAGTGATAAAAGCAAAAGGAACAGATGATGGATAGAATGCTGAACAATGCAAACATTCACCCACGCTCACAGATCTAGGTTTAATCCATTGTTTTTTTGCTGACCACGTCACCCCAGTTTTACCCAGCCATATGGAAATCAGTCTTGACCCTTCTCCCCAGGGGAACAGTCCAGCCTGAACTGCCAGACCAGGTCCTCTCTGGACTGGAAACAAGCATCCTGGGACCGGTTAAGGGGTATCACCCCTCATCAACTAGGCTAGCTTGAATCTAATGGCACAGTGAGCATGGGACCCAGGTTTGGGTATACTCATCCCACTTAGGGCGACAAAAGCAAAAAGAACAGATGATGGATGGAATGCTGAACAATGCAAACATTCACCTCCAGTAACAGATGTGAGTTTGCCCAAACGTGGGTCCCATGCTCGCCAAGCCACTGGAGTGTCACCTTCATCATTTTGGATGCAAGAACCATTAGCATAGTATAGAAGATTACAGTTTGAATTAATGAGTGAGATGAACACCAGCTTGGTAAGGTGGGCAGTAATGATGATGCAGTCATGCAGTTTGCCATCAAGGGATATGGGGAATAGTGAAACTGGGTATAACACAGGACATCATACCAAACTGATGTATGAAACAAAGGGGAACAGTGTTTCATACTTTGACAATCTAGCATGGAAAGGCGCTCTCCATTCCCCCATAAATTCCCTATGACTGTCTGCTGAACATATTACGTTAGCTTAGATTCAGTAGATTCTTGGCATATGCTGTTGAACACAGTGGTCCATTAGACAAAGCATTTCTGACAGAGTTTAGTTTTGCCAACCAATAAATATAATTCTGAATGGCTCTTGCACTTTGGTGCAAACCCTGAATAAAGGCAGCTTCTGCTTCTTCTTCTTGAGCTGTTTTGGCAGCATTTACAATTTCTTTTTACGTGGTCTGTCTATAATTGTTAATCATGTCCAGTCAGTTTTAGTAGGACAAGCTTCAATGATAGCATTCCTGAAAACATCTCTAACAACAAACAAAGCAGGTGTTTGAAGTAGTTAGTTGGCTTTGCTTACCACCTGGCCCTTGATGTCTCCTGGAATAATAACTTAATAATTGACTTACATCAGCCCATTTAGGATTGCAACATTCAAAGATAGTTGGCAGTTCTTCCTTGAATTTCAGTGGGTTCTCTTATACTTTTGACTATTAATGGGTGCTATTCAAAGGGTAAGATGAGTACCATGGGGCATGAATGGTGACACAACCCCCTTCTATGGATGAGGATATTTGCGTAAAAGCAGAAGCACATTGGGTTATCATTGCTATACTAATCACTTGGAGAAGGTACTTTTCTATTGGGTCGTGGTGCATTTTGGGAGTCTCTAGCCCTTTGTCCAGCTGTTGCTACAGTCTATCATGTGCAGTACTCAGTTTGTGTGCCAAACTGCTCCAAACATGTGGTAAGTTTGGTGGGGTACTGATGGAGACTGCACTAAAGGAGGCAAATATGGAGTCAGGTTAGACTCTCATCTCACTCTTGCTTGTCGTCTTCCTGTCAGTCATGCTGCCATTTGTGATCTGCAGCCTGAAACATTTGCATGTTGAGCTCCTACTTGCACCCCACTTGTCAGCCATTTAACAACCTTCTGTATCTCCTTCCAGAATTTGAAAACTTGAAACATCTAATATGTTGTCCACCCTCCCCTCCATTTTTTCAGGGATGTCAATCGTCATATTAACAAATACGTGTGGATCAGATGGTGCAGTAGGTCCATATGTTCATACCCTGTCACCCAAATTGCCAATTTAATGTCTCATTTCTCATAGGTGTCTGAAAACACGTGTCTGAAATTTCTGGTGGCGTTTCATTGTCTCCTAGTACCACTTTAGGAAAGCCACCCTTGTTCTGGAGTGTGATTATACATAATGTGGGCGGGAGTCCCTCTAGGTTGGGGCTTACTCAGTTAAGATCCTAGAGCTCACATTTTCCTTTACTACACGTAAATTCACAAACAGGAAAGAACTTAAGAAGTCTGCCACCTTGCACCACAGTTCTTCCTCATGAACGAGGTGGCCGAGAGGGTTGGAAGGTAAAGAGAGGGTCTGACATCCCTTCTCACCAGCCACCTCTGAGTGACGTTGGAAAGTATGTTCACGCTTGTCTACTGGTCTTCTTGCAATCAGAACACCTCCAATGACAGCCAGCTGAGGTTCGCTGTAGGTTACGGGCAGCTGAGTGGCTATACCTCTTTCAACAGATTCACCTAATATATATGTCCTGGGGCCCTGGCAACCATTGCCATTGCTCCTGAACATCCTGATCTAGTATCCTCAGTAACATTCATACCACTAGCTCCTAGGGCCTTAGACCCACCTTTATTCTACCTAACCAGTTTATCCCATCATCATCTGCCCAGATGATAAATCACTAATTTAAGTAATGAAAACTTTCTTCATAAGTGGTCAGTAACCACAAACAGGCCCACATTTAAAAAAAAAAAAACAGAGTGTCCTGCACCCATTCACCCCATGAGGACACCTCAACGTTTTAGCTCCTGGGGTAGTTGAGTGGAGAGCAGGTCTAGCTCCTGTCATCGCTCAAGACCAAGATTTGACAATTCCCAGCCAACGCACCAATTTCTATAAAAAAAAGCTTCACTTCATTTTTGGTTAACTTTGAAGACATTTACTGACAAAATTAAAAATAAAAATCTGTGGATCACAAAAATAACTGACCAGAGGATTCCTGAAATCATCTGTGGAGGCAAGATCCTTGCTGGAAAACATCTATTACGATGCGGTCATTCCCACGCATGACCATTACCACGAAGCCATTGCCATGCATAGACCTTTACTATGCATGCCTTTACCACAAATATACCTTTGTCATGCATGTCTTTACAACGAATGTTGTTCTAAAGGCATTAATGATAACGACATATGCGTGGTAAAGGTTTTAAAGGTAAGTATTATTTTTTAAATTTTGTAAAGACATGAATAGTAAATGTGTATGTGTGGTACGCATGGTAAGTAAAGGTTTTGCAGGTAAGTAGAGGAAAGTTTTAAGTGTATATATATATATATATATATATATATATATATATATATATATATAAATATATATATACATATACATATAGATGTATATATATATTTATATATATATATATATATATAATAATTTTTAGGATTTAGGGTGAGTATGGGCTTTTGGGTGGTAAGGGCATTTCTAGGATTTGTGGTGGGTATGGGTTTTTTGGTGGTAAGGACATTTTTAGGTTTTAGGGTGGGTATAGGTTTTATGGTGGTAAGGGGTTGTTAGGTTTTCGGGTCTGTATGGGTTTTTCGGTGGTAAGGGTGTTTAAGGGTGGGTATAGGTTTCTGGGTGGGAAGGGCATTTTTAGGTTTTGGAGTGGGTATAGGTTTTTGGATAGCGAGGCATTTTTAGGTTTTAGGGTGGGTAAGGGCTTTTGTGTGGCAACAGATTTTTTAGGTTCTTGGGTGGGTATGGGGTTTTCGGTGGTATCGGGTTTTTTAGGTTTTAGGGTGGGTATGGGTTTTTGGGTGCTAAGGGTTTTTTAGGTTTTAGAGAGGGAGCTGCTCCCTCTCTGTGAGAGCAATTGTTTCCTCTGTCCTCTTGCCTGCATCTTTGCAGGCAGGGAGACAGAGGAAACCTCTGCTTGCAGCAAGAAAGAGCTGTTTGACAGCTCTCCCTCACTGTGAGCAGAGTATTTGCTGTGACTTGGCAGCAGCTGTCAAAGCTGCTTTCAAGCCACAGCAAACAGCTATGTCCCGGGGGTGGGCACCCTGGGACATAGCAGGAGCCAGCCCTGTGGGGTGGTGGTCCCCAGGGTCATCACTGACTCCTTGAGGGGGGCCACAAGGCGGTCCCCAGGGCTGTGGGGGGGTGGCGATGGTCCCCCGTACACTCGATCCCAAAGTGTCAGAGGGAGGTGGCGGTCCCTGTGGCTGCAGGGGGGACATGTGGCCCGCGCCCACCCATACTCAATGTTAAAAGGGCCACAAGGAGGTGGCGGTCCACGGGACTGCAGGGTGGACATGCTGTGCCCCACACTCAATTTTGAAAGTGCCCCGTGTAGGGAGTAGTCCCTGTGGGAGTGGTCCCCCCGCATTAATATTAACTAAAGCCCCGGGAAGGTGGCATGCAAGACCTGGCCCACCAGGGGCTGTATTTAAAACAAGCGGAAGAACCCTCACTCTGAGCAGGCGTTAAAAGTGCCAAAAAAATGATGCAAAGAAATCTAACGGGGGAATGCGCCCTTTGCATACATTATGCCTGGCACAGAAATAATGTAGCGCAAAGGGTTACAAAGTGGCACGATGCATGCATTACTCCACTTTGTAAATATAGCGTGGAGTTTTTGGTCTTCTAACGACACATTAGCATAAGAAAATGATGCTAATGTGCATTAGAATGGCACTAGGGGCTCTTAAATACACCCCTTAATGTCTAATGTTTCAACACAACCCGAGGTACCTAAATTTACTCAAATAACACAAACTCAGTATCTCAACCATTAGGACAGCCAAAGAGGTGCCAACTGCCCCATGAATACCTACCCTGATTGATCAAAACGGCATGTTTGTGAAATGTGTGACTAATGGCAAACTTGAATCTTATTGATACCAGTGCCAGCAAGTCTGTTCTGAAAACTCTGAGTTCCCTTCTTCAGCTCTCTTAAACTTGTCCATTGATGCAGTTGTCATTTCCAATATGAAGGTTTCCTGTCACATTACTCGGCTTATTTTTAATTACATTTGGACATACAACTGATCAACATGCTTTCTTGTTGACTCCAATTTTACCCACCAATTAATTAGAATGAGATTTGCTATGTAAATTAAATTGTCCCTTGTAGTCTATGAGTGCAGGAGTGTACCCCAATGTGCCTAAAAAAATGAAATTGAAGTATTGGCTGTTTTGTGTGAATCTATTGGTTTGGATGAAATACAGTTATTTATGCTCTGCCATCTTCTCCATTCCGGTTCATTAGAAGAGTGAATATCTCTTCACTTTCCAGTTCTGCAGACGCAATCTGGCATGGTGGAAACCCCCCCAGGGCATTACAGAGCCCTCTATTCCCCTTCCATCTTTTCCCTAGCCTTAAAAAGAGCAGCTTTTATTTCGAATTATTACACTTGTTCAGTATGATGATGATTTAGTACTTGATTCTGCCACTCAGTACCAATACAAGATTGATTCAAAAATATTTGCTCACTGAATTGACTAAGAAAAGGAATAAGGTTTTGAAAGAGAAATTGCAGTTTTATCTTCCCGTGTTGGTTATTTAGGTTACAATATTTCTACTGTGGAGTGCTGCCTGTCTGCCGACTATATCAAAACCATCCATAAGTTTCCATGCCCAGTCACTCTCTGTCAGGTACTTACTTTCGCAAGGATTGCGGGATATTTTGGACAATGGACACCTTCAGGATTATGGTCTGAAAGATTATCCAGAGTATTTCCAGAGGACTGAGGGGGCAGAGTGATCATTTGTGCAGGTGAAGCAAGCAGTAACCTCTTTCCTTGCCTTAGGAATGCCAGATTTTAAACCCTATACTATATGCTGTCATGAACAAAATGGTAGTGGAAGATCATGGTGATCAACAGAAACGGATTAACTAATAGTCTTCCATTTGTAATGCCATAGAGGCAGACATCCTTTCTTGCATGCAGTCTGTGTCTAGCCTTCTGGTAGAAGCTTCCAAAAACATTGTTTTGTGTTCAGCGTTGATAGTTGATGTTTTCCATTTCATGAGTGCTCTGTTGCTCACAAAGACTCAACATTTTGTCTTAATATGAGGTTCTCTTTCTCTCTGCTAGTGTCATCATAATTATTTTTTGAGCCCAGAGCAAGAAATGTTTTTGAGCTTCCAGTTCAGAACAAATTTGAATTGTATTACATGTGTTCTGCTAATTCAAGCCTACGTGATGCCCAAACATATATTGAATTATACTCTTGCCCCACATACCAAGTCCACAAGTTGGAAAGTGGATTGGGGCCACTCCTGTCACTCATTCACCTCCTTAGACTCTTTGTCCACCTACGTGGACTTTATTCAGATTCCTAAGTGTTGCTCCTATTTTATGGTCTTGTAATTGTATGAATGTTATTGGCCTGGATTGAGGAGTATCTGAGTTCTCATGCTGATGCTTGTACCATGGCTAAGAAGCCATTTATATGTTTTATATTATGGCATGGGCTCCTGTTAAGACTTCCTAATTATTTGTTTCTTCTGTAGAGCAGAATTCTGTAAAGCCCTATGAATATAATAGCATTTCCACCATGTATGTCAACTCCAGTCACCTGATAAGTTAAAGTATTTGGTAAGGTAGGGGAGTATGCTCAGGAACACATTGGCAACGATCTGCGCTGAGGATCACCTTAAGTGGCCTCACACAATGACACGGCACTAGAGTCAAGTTAAACCCATACAAGCTTGTCCTCAGCCACCCATGCTGCTTCCCTTAAATGACCACAACTCTCCTGCTGCTCTTGAGCTTCCTCTGAGTGATGCTATAAGAATACTGCAGACAATTGACTCACTGCCTCTGTAGTTTCAGTTCTTGTGTTCCTGCAGCCCCGCTGAAGTACCCATCTGCTCCCTGCCATGACATCCAGCCCAATGAGTGGATCTATATGCTGATTTCCCAATAAAACGCCCCCTTTCAGTCCCAGCGGAAGGGACCCTACCATGTTCTGCTTTCTAAGAACACAGCTGTGAAGCTCTGTGTGTTTCCTGCCTGTATAATCTCTAATCACTGTAAACGGATGACATAGCCTCCAAACTCTGGCTGCTCCAAACCTGTATAACGTAATGCTGCTGCTCTGCCCTCCACTCCTGGTCCAGCCCCACTGAACTAGCGTGCACTAAGGTTGTAGGGAAGGGCTCAATGCAGCCTCAATTGCCTCAGGATGCAGCCCTTTATCTTCACCGTTACCAACCCCCAGTTAGTTGGTGGGCCTCCCACTATCATATACTGCAGTGGATCTAGCCAGCTCCATTTTTAGCAAGCCTTGTTGTTTCGGCCATGGTGTGGTACTTCATTGAAGTAAAAGGTGGGGGCACAACAAAGTAAATTCCTGCTTGCCCATTGCCCACACAAGGGACCTCTGCTCGACATACAATGAAAACACTTATTTGCCTCTTTTATCAAGGTACCCATTACACCTTAACCTTTCATGCTCTTGGATTCGAACCTATTTGCCCATTGATGCTCAAGGGGATATGACCATGGTTCCTATCCTCTTTCATGAAAAAGCAAATTGTCTCGATTTGTTCTTCCATCGACATGTGACATGCAACACTGTTGCTTCGGGTGGCAGCTTTGCTGGCGGCTTGATTACGATCCGGCGACAATGCTGCAGCCACTTTCCCACTGGGCTTGGTTCCCGCCCATCAGCCCAGCGGGAAAGTCATAATAGGTCCAGCAGAGAGGTCACCAGTAAGGCAGCCTCCCCGTCAGAAGACCCATCCGCCGAACTCAAAATGAGGCCCATAGTCCTTAAGAGGACCAAACATGTTTTGAGCATAAAGGAAACAATTTTAAATCATGTAGGCTGCTCTTGCCACATGGATAAAACACTCCAGGAGATGCACATCATTAAATAAGAGACAGGAGAGAAAAACAGTTATGGCCACACACTCTCTCCTGTTAAACACAGCTTTTTAAAAAAGACAACATCAACACTCAGTAACGCAGGCTGAGACTGAGGCCGGCTTTTCTGGATACGTCTCGCTGTCTTCCTCTGGAGATGCAGCAACCCTTGGAGGCCCTCTGGGAGATAGTAGTCCTAAACAGGCAGCCCTCGAAGAAGATGAACAAGCCTACGGACTACAATCCACAAGTACTGCACTTGCCCTTTAAAGGTAAGACCCATTATTTTGTGAGTGTTTTTTATTAAATAGATTGTGATGAATCAAAATGAAACCCGTGATAAAGTATTAGTTGTAAGCATTTTTTTGCGTTAAGATAACTAGATAATTTAGGTGATTAACAAAGGTAACCTATACTTTAGGGTACTTTACACTTTGGATTAAGTCTATCACTTTGTGCATATTCACAAAACCTGAGTCACTACTAAAAAAAACAGTAGTAAGTCCCGCAGACCTGGTCAGTCACTGGTACTGCAACATTCCTTAAACAAAAAATAATGGAGGTGGGCAATTAAAATAAAACCTCATGGAAAATAAGGTTAAATTCTATTAAATTATTAAAGATAGTTAAAAATATTAATATAATTTAATGCCAAAGATATATATAAAAGTAATGCATATGTATTACTCAATTAGAAATATTTTAGTGCTCTATATTCAATTTTAAATTTAATGTAACAATAAGTTTTATTATAATGGAAATAAATACATTTTAATCAATATTGTACACTACTTTTAAAAATTAACAATGCATATTAAAACATATTTATTTTTCTTTAGTTGGGAATTTATTATTTTAAACTTCAGAAAACCATTGTTATTTTGATATTTTCCATTTATTAAAGTTTTACTTAATAAATAAACTAATTGTGATGGAGCATTTTCTATTTTGCACTACGTTTAAAATAAGCATACAAAATTAATTTGCATTAATATTTAACATTAAAATATTTGTAATATTTATTTTTGAGTTAAATACACTTTTGTATTTTTCCCTGTACTTTACTATGTGTACATCTCCGCTTAAGGGGGAATATGTCTATCTCCCACTCCACATAAAGACCCCACTGATGGTTATCTTATGTGAAGGAGTAGGAGTATTTACAGGGAAAGCCGTCAGGAGGCTTTTTATATTTAGCTGGTGCCTGAATTGCTGCCAAAATGTCTCTGTCAATCTTAGTTAGAAATCTTGTTATAACCACTACTTTAAATGCATGATCCAGCCTTTGCAGCTAAATCGGCTGCACGGTTTCCTTTAGCGTGGATTCCTTCATTTTCATGTGCCACGGTGTGTTAAAAGTGGACCAAAGAAAGCTAGACTTGTAAGACAACCACCTTTCCCCACAGCTAGATTTGTTTTGCTGTCCTGTCCCTAGTCTGTAAATATTTACTCTCTAACATGTCTGCATGGAGTACATGTGTTTTTGGTCCAACTGTTTGCAGAAAACGTGGAGAAATCAAGGCATACAATGGCTTCACTCGCTCAGCATAGTGCATCAAGTAAATCCTTCCGAAGTTAAGAAATCCCACCAGGGCTTGTAACTATCTTAAAGTATTCAGTGGCTGATTTAAGCCATTGTCTGTAAAGTAAACCTTGACAATTTAATATAGTATCTCAGGATCTTCCTGTAAGATCTCCATAAATCTGCTGATTTGTAGGCAACTTGAGTGCAAATTCTGTTGGTGAGCCTTTTGTTGCGGCTAATATAATTAGGTGCACATTTTAATAAAATGTGTAATTTTGTATAGCTCTTTCGTACGATGTGGTTTCAAATGCATGCTGTAAATAAACCAGGGCTATTCTTATAGCCCATATGCAAGCATTTGAAACGGATTAAAATCTGTTAAGTGAGAAATCGATTAAATACTCACCTTCAAACAAAATCTTCTGAATGAAAAACCCATTGGAAATGTTGAGGGTTGTTTTGTACACCAGATTCATCATAAGTCTTATGCTATGAATATTTTGTACTGCATAAATACGGGTGCATAAGTTTAAATGTCTATATTCTATAACTACTCTATATAATCCATCACATTTTAAAACTAGAAAAGAGGCTATTCGTAGTGGAGCTACAAGGCTCTATAATAACTTGCAACTGATCTAAGATAACTTTTTAATGTTGCATTTTTCTTTTGGCTTCAGGGGATATTGAGCCTGTTTTTGAGGCACAATACATAAAGGGATGACATGTGGAACAGATTTTTTCCCTACTCCACTTGGTTTGTACAACACTGAAGCTTATTTCAAAGCCCAATCAAGTGACTATCTTTGCCTTCGGTCTTCAGAAACTAAGAAGGAAAGCAAGCACAGAGTAAAAATAATAGACTTAAACAGGAACTATCACTGTGTTCACAATTATATTGCCATGATGTCATGACTGAAAAGTAATGGTAGCACATCCAGGCATATTCATGATCATGTGTAATTGTCTACAACACTGCAGGACTGCCACCACCGACTCCACACTCTGCCTCATTGAGAGGTAGGGCTCCCTCACAGCCTCTTGCTCCTGGTACACTTCTTTGTCCTGCACTCCTCCCTCCCGAACCCATCTAAAAATACACCTGAGCCACACGCTTGGCAGCAGTGAAGAGACCAAGACGGCCTTCAGGTCTCATTTTTGCCATTAGTAGTTGGACCAGAATATGCTTTATCTGAGGAGTCCTCTGGCTGGCTAATGACCTCCTGCAGGAATGTTGCATTCTCCCTGTGGGCCCACTCTGCCTCCACTGGTGAAATGTGCAGCGGGTATGCGGCATAACTCTAGTGGGCGAAACTGTTTATATTTTGTAACCCGAAAATGCTCAGTCTGACATATCTGCTGCCTATGCATTCAGATTAGCCTCCCCACATAATGCCAGCCACCTAATGTGTAAAAGGCATGCAACCTAAGGCAAACTGGTCCATGAATGATGTTCTAGATTTACAATAAGATACTGTCTGGCGAAGAGTTGTTCTCAGCCTACCCCACTGCATCTTTATTTAAGTAAGAATGTTGATGAAGAAAACAGAACATTGATGCAGTGGTAGCTTGCATGTTCCTCCAACATAGCTCAAAGTGTTAACTAAGACGACTGCAAATACCATAATGATCAAGTGTTAAAATCCCTGAGGGGCGGTTGAATCTTTCACATTCATAAAGTGGATAAAGTGTGTAAAATAAAGCTGAGTAATAGCTATTCACTGTGCGTGTCTGCTGTTACACCCAGTAAATGAAAAGCAAGTGTTTAATATGTTTTCTGCAACATTATATAATAATACAGTTACAACCATATAAGCCATATTCACCACTTCTGATTTTTAGGCAATTTAAGAACAACATAAGAGTGCAAACTCTGTTGGTGAGCCATCTGTTGCAGCTAATATAATTTTGTCCACATTTTAATAAAGTTAATCTTATATTTTTGAGCTCTGTCATATGATGTGGCTTCAGATTGCTCTAGTCTACTTTAACTCAAGAGAAGCAACAATTTCCATGATCTGGAACCATAACCCTCTCTAAAATTACCTCATTAAAGGGGACAGTGTGACCCCGGTGGCCCCGGACCGCCCCACCGGCGGTGGCGGTAGTACCGCCAACAGGCTGGCAGTGCCAACCAGCCCTATTATGACCGTGGCTCATTCGCCACGGTCATACCGCCGGTACCGCCAGGCTACTGCCAGGCGAAAACCTGGCAGTCGTAATCCGCCAGCCTGTCCATAGCAGTAAACACCGCCATGGAAAGGCTGGCGGTAAGGGGGACTCGGGTTGACCCTGGGGGCCCCTGCACTGTCCGTGCACTTGGCATGGGCAGTGCAGGAGCCCCCAGGCACAGCCCCATCGCGCATTTCACTGCCCGAATTTCGGGCAGTGAAATGAGCGACGGGTGCTGCTGCACCTGCTGCACATCAACATTGGCGCCGGCTCGATTACGAGCCGGCTTCAATGTTGTTGTGACTTTTCCAATGGGCCAGTGGGCGGAAACACTGTTTCCGTCCACTGGCCCAGCGGAAAGGTCGTAATCGGGTGCCACACATACCGTATTGTGGCGCCCGTGGCATTGGCGGTCTTTTACAAAGACCGCCGATGTCATAATGAGGGCCTATGTTTCTTTTCTTAATTGACAGCAGTACTGATGATGAGAAATTCATTTACTGCTTCTCTACCTGTGAGACAGCGCCTTGAGACCCTATGGATGACTAGTGCGGTATACAAGACCGTGATTGATTGATTGAGACAGTCCTGTTTCTGAGATGGGTCAAAGGAGCTCTCCTTAGCATAAATAATGCAAAGAAGATGTAGATGTGGAGTGGGTAGTTGTGTCCAAGGAGGTCAGTGAAACCTACTGCATATGTGCCAGTTTATTTAATTTTCTGAGAGATATGTTTCCTTATGGGAGCGCATTATTTCTAATATGTCCTTTTAAAAAATGTACATTTATTTTTATTCTAATAGTTTGTCCTGGTTTTCGTGCCCATTTATAGAAATAAGAGGATTTAAACTATATTTAGGGAAAAACTATTTAGCTGTGGCCAAACACTTGACCAAGTACTGTGCATTTGGCTGAATGTTAAATATACTATTTGGTACACCCATAACTATTGTAGTAACAAATAAGAAAGCATCAGTGTGTGTATAAACATATATTTATTATCTCTAAGATAAATAAGAACAAGGAAAAAGAAAAAGCCCTTTGGCTTCCATGTTGGCAAAGTGACCGAACGTCATTCACAGAGGAGATTTTTCTTCAGACACTTTACTTAATAGCAACAGATGGAAGTACATCGCTGCGGTTTATTAAGGACTGGTGAGGACAGTCGATAAATAGTTACAACTTATAAAAGAATATTGCGTCAGCTCTGAAATAAAATATGTAAATTATGCCTATCAGTGAAGGTCATTTTTTATAACCACGACCACAATATGTGGAGTGGTGTGTCCAGCAGGAATTGAAGTCATCACTCAGTCTCTGGAATCACCACAGGAATCCCTCGAAATTGCTGCCACCTTATGAACAGGGGGGCAGGTCCAGCCTCTCATCTCAGTTCCAAATCATTGACATAGTACTGAACCCAGGAGTTTTCGGGGTTTGCGCAGAGCTCGCGTCCTCTTCTTGTGATAAATTTGTGAGAGAAAGTGAGGGATTAGCGAGGGCATGGAACACTAAAGCAGAACCTACCAGCAACTAGATGCACCAGGGAAATAAGGCAATAACATTATCTCAATGCATATGACTCCAGAAAATATCACTGTATGGTCAATACCGCTCCCTCACATCATCAGAAAAGATCAGTGTGTTCTCACTGTTCCTTCATTATGACATCAAAAAATAACCCTCTATCCTCGGTATCACCTCACAATGACAGCAGAGACTATCACTCTGTCCTTAGTACCACCTCACTCTAACAACAGAGAATATCACTATGATAATACTCACTTTATCCTTAGTGACACTGTACCAGGAGATTGAAGAGCATACTGTTATCCTATGGGACTCAACAATTACGTCAGCGATCATATGAAAACGCCTGAATCTCTTTAGAATTTAGCTGTGCTATGATGTAAAAGCCTACAGGCTGCCACCAATGTGGTTTTGCATAAGTACTTCCTAACCATATACTCTTTGCAGCTCACTTCTTTCTTGTACAAGCATGAGTCTTTGATAAAGGTGTAAGGCTCTAAGTTGCAGAGACATACATATACTCATCGAATGGGTAGGAAGGAATATTCCTGAAATGTGAATAGTGAGACCTGTTTTGAGACTCAAGCCCTCATTACGACTTTGGCGGTTCCCGGTCAAGACCGACATGCAGAATACAGCCACCATACCATCAGTGCTGGCGGAACAGTGACCACCGTATTACGAGTCACAAAGTGAAAACCGCCCAAAAACAGCCATAAATGCAACACTGCCAGGCCGACCAACAGCAAAAGAGTGACTATCCCACCACCAGTCCTGCCACGCCGACACCATTCCATCCACCCTATTATGTGTCAGTTCCCTTCCTAGCGGTCCATGCACGGTGGAACACGATTGGCGGTGTGCACCGCTGCAGTTCCAAAAGGCACCGCCAATAGTAGGCAACACCACATTGGACAGTTTGAATACCCTACACCTGGGACACATACACAAACCACACGCACCTGCTCAGGGCAATATAAAACAGCCCCCCACACACACCCACAATCCCTTGCGACTCCAACGAACAGCACACATAGCGACGACCCATTCACACATATCCCATACACCACAGGCATTTTCACACTGCACACCTAGCACACACCACACAACTGCACTTTTTGCTCTAGGCACCCATCACTTTCACATACCAACACCACAACCCACCTGCATCCACAACCAAACACTCCCACCCTACCAATATGGCATGCCAAAAGCACCCACGTTTCACTGACAATGAGTTATGGGCCATGGTAGATGAAATCTTCAGGGTAGAGACACTGCTTTTCGGAGCCCAGGTCCAGCAAACATTAATGGCAAGGAAAACTGAGTTATAGCAGAGGATCATTGACAGGGCAACTCAGAGGGCACACATTCATGCACAAGGGAGGACAACAGAAAGAGGTGGAACCACCTATGGGGGAAGGTGCGTTCTATGACATCCAAGCACCAGATCGCCCTGAACAAGACTGGCGGTGGGCTTCCACCTCCACCCCTTGAGCTAACATCCTGGGAGGAGAATATCTTGGACATCATGCATCTTGAAGGCTTGAATGAAATCATCAGAGCAAATTACTCTGGTGAGTCAACAACACCCCCCAGGCATCAGCCACTCCTGCCCAGCATGCGTCCCCACCACCCATTACTCCCCAATTCACCCCATCCCACACCCCTGCACCCCCCAGGCACCCCACACCCCTACACAGCATGCCACCCTACACCACTGCTACCATCCCCACACAGTCACCCCCCAAAGCCTGGATACCAAGCACAATGCCAAGTACCACAACTCCCACAATGCAACACTCCCTACACACCAGAGGAACACTGCACCACTTCACAGTGGAACACCTGCATGGAAAACCAAACCACATGTCACACCAACTTGCAGCCCGACTGCATTCCAACACATGGCAGTGACAGCATTGTCATCCACTATCCTTAACCCTCTATGGCACATGGAAACAATGGCACAATCCGCATCCCCCAAACAATGTCTGCATGACTGCAGCTGTCATTGCCATCACTGGGAAGCAAGTTAGGCTACACCATGCATCACACGCTTTCCATCCACAGGTCCTGCTGCCACTGCCACTGCCACCCACCAGTGGTTGCCAGGGTCAGATAGCCCTCCCAGGATGAAGGTCCCAGTGGATGTCTCGACAATGATGACGTGCCTGGTCCATCAGGGACGACTAGCCTGTCCACACTCAGAAGCTCCAACCTGGACACACCGGACTTCCACTCCCATGTGGCAGCTCAGCCAGCCTTACGTCCCCAAACCAGTGGCCCAGGGCCAATCAGAAGTGTGCCTCACAGTACAGGGGCCAGAGTCAATGGCACACACTGAAAATAATGAAGGCCCAGGTGCTAATGGGAGTGGGCACAGGGCCAGGGGTAGTGGGAGGGGACCTGTGGTTCAAGGGACGGGCAGGCACAACAACAGACTGCCCAGGCAGCCCTCTTCCAAGTCCTGGATGCATACCACCAAATCCAGGACACGATGGGCCAGATGCTCACCATCATGCAGGAGAACCAGAGCCTGCAGGGGGAACACCATGCAGCAGTGGCAGGTCCTCAGTGCCACCATGGCCACCATTGCAGGGGTGCTCAAGAAACTGATCACCATCCTGCATGAGTCCTCCACCCACCAGAAAACCCCTTCCACTAGCCACATCCCAAACAGAGCCCTCCACTACAGCGGCAGCTAGCCCTGCCTGAGGACCTGCAGACCACCAGCACCTCTCCCCTTGCAGCTGAGGGACCCCCACGCCAGCGAGGACATCCAACCAGACATCCTACAGGTACTGATGCCAAGACCAACACAACTGCCAGGAAGTGACCTTCTCCTGAACATTTACCCTTATGTGCCACAGAGACACCCTGTTGACTGTTCACTGTCTTCTCTCCATTCTCCCATGGCCCCCTATACTGGACCCGGACTACACACAGCTGCCCAGTCTACTCTGAAGAATTACACCCACCATGACCTCAACTATCTCCCTTGCTGTGTCAGTCACAAATAAACACTATTGAGTACAGCTACTGTCTACATGCTTTTTTGCAAGAAGTACCATTTGCTGTGGCATTGCATGTTGAACTGTCAACCCATTGTCCTGCCAAACATTGTGTAACAGAAGGGGGAGCAATATGCAGCATGGATGATAGTGGAGCAGGCATGGGGTGGAAACATGTGTTAAGGGAGGCAACAGGTGTTGCAGGAACCAGAGTGCATCACACAAATGCCCTGCAAGTAGAACAAGACAGGAACAACCTTTACTATAGAATTTAACAATGCCCACACAACACACATGCACCACAATTACAAAGTCCCAAGGGTGATTTGGCAAGTGTCAGCTCTGGCCATATGTCCATTTGAGACCCACATTTCCAAGACAACTATCCCCAATGGTCTCTCTATCACAGCAGACAAAGCTAAACTTAAGGCATGTTCCACTCCACAGTTAGTACTGTAATTTTGCATAGCCTCCCACTGTGTACTCTTAGGAGAGGTAGCAATATTGTTGACACCACAATGTGTAGCACACATATTGCAGTTGAAGTGGCAGTACAGGGAACAATGGCAAAGAACAAACATGTCACAGGTGAAGCAAAACAACAGCAGGGAGGTGATTGAACTGAAATGTGCACAGTAACAGCCCCACTGATGGTAAAATGATACCACCACCCCAAACACACCCAGAGGCAGAGCTGAAACCAATTCCACCAGTGCTAACAGATACTAGGAGAATCAATGTTAGATGGCAGTCAGGAGTACAGGTCACATAACATACATCTGACACATACCTGGATCTCAGTGGAAGTATTGTCGTAGCAACTCTGCTCTGGAGTCAGCTGCATCTTCAACATCTTCATCCTCTTCACTCCACATGTCCCCTTCATCAGCCACTGGCCCCGCTGCCACCTCCTCTGCATCCAGCAATGGTATGTGACGTCTCAGGGCCAGATTGTGTAGCATACAGCAGACAACCACAATCTGGCACACTTTCTGTGGTCTGTAGAGTAGGGCACCTCTGGAGATGTGTAGACACTGGAATCTGGCCTACAATAGGCCAAAGGTTCTTTCTATCACATGCCGTGTCCTACCGTGGGCCTTATTGAAACACTTTTCAGCATCTGTCGGATGTCTCACAGTTGTCAGTAGCCAGGGGAGGTTGGGATAGCTAGAGTCACTTAATTACACAGTGGTGGCAAGCATGTCAATACCAGGAGGGAGAAAGGGCAGGGTGTGAAGTGAGTTGAGTGTATAGGGGCACACATACTATTGGATACATAACGATGACCTGGGCCCAGTCCCTCTGTAGTGGTGCCATCTTGTGTGGGACATTGCTGTTCCACAGAATGTAGGAGTCATGCACAGAGCCAGGGAACTTGGCAGTCACTTGTGAGATACTTTGGTCAGCCAGACACACCACCTTCAAATTGATAGAATATAAATTTTTACGGTTCCTGAACACTTGTTCATTTCTCCTGGGTGGCATCAAGGCAATGTGTGTGCCATCTATGGCCCCTATCACATGAGGGACATGTGTTAAATCGTAGAAGGCAACTTTGACAGTGGTTAAATTAGCATGTTGGGGGGAACCTGATGTAGCAGGGAAGATGTCTCAACAGGGCAAACAGTACAGCCCTCAAAACGTTACTGAACATCGCCTGTGACATCCCTGCTACCAAGCCCACTGCCATCTGGAATGATCCTGTGGCAAGAAAGTGGAGGACTGACAACATCTGTACTGTGGGAGGGTTGGCATTGGGATGCAAGTAAGCAGGCAACAGATTAGGCTCCAACTAGGTCATCAACTCCATGATGGTCTGACAGTTCAGGCGATACGTCTGAATGACGTGTCACTCTTCCAGGGTGGCAAGGTCGATTAGGGTCCAGTAAACAGGAGCATTTCTCATCCTCAACATTGCACCGTATCTGGGAATAAGAAGGGGAGAAGTACGAAAAAGCTGCATTGACTGTGTGGACATAGTGAAGCTGTGCAAAAGTTACCATTTTTCACCCATGACGCAGATAACCTTCAGGCCCTAGTCACAAAATACATGTAAAATGGCAGCTGCCTGTCCTGCATGCACAGGACAGATGGAAGTGACCTCATACCGCCGGCGTTCGACGTCATGGCGCTAGGCGGTTGAAACCACTGTGCAACTGCTCATTGGATGACATGGTTGTCTATGGGAGACTGGAGCCAATGGTGATTGCGGCCGGCAGTGACGGTGATGTCCGTGGCAGACGTGACCGCCATTTCATGTGGCAATGCTCGCTTGACTCCTGACACTCCTGCACACAAGACCTCCACTGCGTGTGCTGCTGTGTTCTGATTCTGGTAGCCAAGATGCCACATCCTGCAGGTGATAGGACCCCAGCCTTCTTCCAGGAGGAACGTGTAAAGCTTGTGGATGGGGTCCGACCCGTGTATGGACAGTTGTATGGGGCACCAGAGCAGCAGGTGAGTACAATGTCACCATACTGTCTGATAGCAATGTGTATGTGGATGTACGGCATTGGGACATGGGAGATAGAGTGGATGCATGGAGATTGGTGAGGAGTCTGACCATTAGTGGCATGTAGCCATGTGAGTATGGCCATGAGATGTGTAAGATGTGTTCTGTCCACTCTACATGACTTTCTCCTTCTGTCTGTGTCACCCATGCAGGTCAGCCCCCATCAGAAGAAGAAGATTTGGCGGGCCATCACCAAGCAAGTGTGGACCCTGGAGGTCCATGCCCAGCAGAGCACCCACTGCAGAAAGCGGTGGGAGGAACTGAGACGCTGGGCCCGGAAGACTACGGAGGCCTATCTGGGGATGTCCTCCGAACGAGGTAGGGGTGCCCGTCAGACCCTGACCACCCTAATGGCCTGCATTTTGGCGGTGGCCTACACTGAGGTGGATGGGCGCTTGAGGGCAGCACAGCAGCCACAAGGGGGTAAGTCCACCCTCTCACCTCATTATTGTGTTGCTTAGGTGCTTTTGGGTTGTGGACTATTGGGTAGCTGTAGCATAGGTACTAGGTAGATGCCTGTGTACTAGGAAGATGTTTGTCCACTATGGGTCTCAGTCACCCTGCCAGGATTGGTATAACAGTTGTGTGCCCATTCCAGGCAGTCAGTGACCTCTTAGGGCAAGTACTCCCTATGTGTAATTTGTGTGGTCACACTGAACCTAGTTCTGGTATTAAGCTCCTGCCAGAGTCATCAGTACACCTGAGGTGTCAGGGCATTGTCATCTGTGTTTTCCGACCACTGTGCCAGGGTAGATGAGTGTGTCCTCATACTGCTGCCTTGTACTGTATGTGTAGTGGCGCAGAATGGAGCAAGATGTCAGTGTTCTAGATGTCACTGGCATAGTAGGTATGCTACCTACTTATGCAGGATTCAGTTGTTACAGGAGTACAGGATTCGTTTTCCTAAACGGCCATGTGGCGTTGGCAAGTACTGGGCATGTGTGACTAGTGTGACTCAAATCAAGTACATGTTGTTAGAAATGGGGTTTTTGGTTGGCAGTCAGGTTACCCTCTGTCCAAGCAAAAGCCCTCACTCTAGTCAGGGTAAGTCACACACTATCCAAGATTATCCTGTGCCCACCCTGTGGTAGCTTGGCACGAGCAGTCAGGCTTAACTTAGAAGGCAATGTGTAAAGTATTTGTGCAATAAATCATACAATACCACCATATAGCACCACAAAAATACACCACACAGTGTTTAGAAAAATATATAATATTTATCAGGATAATTGTAGGTCAAAAAGAATAAAGTTGCAATGGAAACTTGTAGAAATATCACAGAAAAGTGATATAAAGTGTCTTAAGTCTTTAGAATATAAACAAAAGTCTCTTTCAAGCACAAGTGCCTGGTTGGGAGTGGAAAAATCTCCTCAGAGGGCCACAAGAGAAGAGGTTCGTGGAAAAAGGGTGTGTGAGTCGATTTCTCCCCAGCACACACGGACTTGCGTCGTTATTTTCCACGCGGGGAAGTCGGGCGTCGTTTTCCGGCGCGCGGACAGTCTCTTTCTGTGGATTGCGGGGATTACCAGATGTCCCGGGTCTGTGCGTGGATTTTTATGCTTGTTCTCCGGCTGCGCGTCGGTCTGCGGGGCTGCGCATTGAAATTACGATCTCACGGCAGGCGTCGCGTCGATTTCTCCTCTAGAGGTCGGGCGGCGTTGTCCTTGCGAGGCCGCGCGTCGGATCTTCGATCATCCCAAGAGCGTTGTGTCGATCAGCGTCGGAGTGCAGCGTTTTTCTCGCCGCGAAACAAGCTGTGCGTCGGAATTTTCGGTGCACGGAGCATCCAAGTAAAAGAGAGAAGTCTTTTTGGTCCTGAGACTTCAAGGAACAGGAGGCAAGCTCTATCCAAGCCCTTGGAGAGCACTTTCACAGCCAGACAAGAGTTCAGCAAGGCAGCAGGGCAACAGCAAGGCAGCAGTCCTTTGTAGAAGCAGACAGGTGAGTCCTTTGAGCAGCCAGGCAGTTCTTCTTGGCAGGATGTAGTTTCTGGTTCAGGTTTCTTCTCCAGCAAGTGTCTGATGAGGTAGGGCAGAGGCCCTGTTTTATACCCAAATGTGCCTTTGAAGTGGGGGAGACTTCAAAGAGTGGCTAAGAAGTGCACCAGGTCCCCTTTCAGTTCAATCCTGTCTGCCAGGGTCCCAGTAGGGGGTGTGGCAGTCCTTTGTGTGAGAGCAGGCCCTCCACCCTCCCAGCCCAGGAAGACCCATTCAAAATGCAGATGTATGCAAGTGAGGCTGAGTACCCTGTGTTTGGGGTGTGTCTGAGTGAATGCACAAGGAGCTGTCAACCAAGCCCAGCCAGACGTGGATTGTAAGGCACAGAAGGATTTAAGTGCAAAGAAATGCTCACTTTCTAAAAGTGGCATTTCTAGAATAGTAATATTAAATCCGACTTCACCAGTCAGTAGGATTTTGTATTACCATTATGGCCATACTAAATATGACCTTCCTGCTCCTTTCAGATCAGCAGCTGCCACTTCAACAGTGTATGAGGGCAGCCCCAATGTTAGCCTATGAAGGGAGCAGGCCTCACAGTAGTGTGAAAACTAATTTAGGAGTTTTACACTACCAGGACATATAACTACACAGGTACATGTCCTGCCTTTTACCTACACAGCACCCTGCCCTAGGGGTTACCTAGGGCACACATTAAGGGTGACTTATATGTAGAAAAAGGGGAGTTCTAGGCTTGGCAAAAACTTTTAAATGCCAAGTCGATGGGGCAGTGAAACTGCACACACAGGCCTTGCAATGGCAGGTCTGAGACAAGGAGAAGGGGCTACTTAAGTGGGTGGCACAACCAGTGCTGCTGGCCCAGTAGTAGCCTTTAATTTACCAGCCCTATGCACATAGAGTGCACCTTACTAGGGACTTATAAGTAAATTAATAGTCCAATCAGGTATGATTCCAGGTTACCATGTTTTAGAGGAGAGAGCATATGCACTTTAGCCCTGGTTAGCAGGGGTAAAGTGCGCAGAGTCTATAAACCAGCAAAAACAGTGTCCAAAAAGTGGAGGGAGGCAGGCAAAAAGTTAGGGGTGACTACCCTAAGGCTGTCAGGTCTAACACATGTGTACAATTGTACCACCATCAGCAGTACAGGTCAGCATAGCTGTAGGTTTCCCCGTTGTTTCCCACTGTTGTAGCCTGTATAAATGAGGGCATGGTGTGCCATGACATGGCATCAGATGATGATGTAGTTACATTGTGTGACTGCTGTGCTGGCATTGACTCATTACACCCTGTCTCTCTCTCATTCTCCTTTTCACCCTCTCCTCCTCTGTCTTTGTGTGATCTGGTGAAGGAGAAGGGGCACTGGTTAAGCTGCAGCCCACGGGAACCAGGAGGCTGAATCCAGCAGAGCTGAGGGGACCAGTGGGATGGAGGGCGAGGGGAGTGCCATGGGGGAGACTGGATCAACCACACAATCTTCAGATTCCTCCTCCGGTGGCGGCTCCCTGGTGGTGGCGGACCCATCTGGGACCACTCCAGTTACATCCTTGTCCGCCACCCCCTTTCCAGCACCACTCTCCCTGTAGCTCCCCACCCAGTTGCCCGTGCCCACTCACCAAGGAGAGTGGCTATCTCCTTTGATGCAGACACCTCCTCCCCTGCCCCAGTCAGCCTTGCGACCCTCATTGAGGAGGCTATTGACCTCCTGAGGTCCATCTCTGTGGGACAGTTAACCATTGTGAATGCCATCCAGGGACTGGCATTGCAGATGCAGCAGTCCAATGCATTCCTGGAAGTCATTCACTGTTCCCTGGCTGGCCTGCAGAGATTGTTTTAGGCTTTGGCCTCCTCATTGACAGCAGTCAGTGTACCTGCTTCTTCCATCCCCCCTCCAGCTACCTGTTCCCAATCCCACATCCCTCTCCCCTCACCCATCCAAGGCATATTTACTGACCCACATGCATCCACTTCAAAGGACACGATATGCAAAGACAGACATAAGCACCACAAACACCACCACCGCCATGCAGACACACAAAATTCAGATGCAGACATGATAACATTCACTCCCTACACCGACTCCCCCACCACCTCCCCCCTCACAGGAACTAAACCACTCACACCTGCAGTCACCACCTCATCAGTCCCAGATCCTTCCACATTTGCCCTCACTACCACCATCACCACAACATCAGACCGGCATACATGCACCCCATACACCACATGCGCACTCTGCACGACTCTCAACACCCCTACATGCAGCACACCCACCCTACCTGCAGATATCACCACAACATTCACTCACACATCCCCCGCCATCTCCCTGAATCTCATCCCCCCTCCTCCCAATACAACTAAACAACCACAGTCACCCACACAACAGTCACGCAGCACACACATAGCATCCAAGCATGCACCTGCACTCAAATCACTTCCACATACTCACCTATCAAACACTCCCTCTACCTTCACTCCCATACCTTTCTGCCATGACCATCCCTGTGCCCCTAATAAATGTTTCCTACATGAATTTTCCCTGTTCACCACCAGTGAACTTGTTCCTGCCCCCCCAAGCGCCCTGTTACCCTCCTCGCACCCCTACTTTCCACCTCCCAGTCCTCCCAGGAAGGTCAATACCCAGTCTTGGGTTGACTTTGTAAACATCTCAGTTAAGGCACTAGAGGGCTGGATTCACGGTAACAAAGAAAATACTTATGAGGGGTTATACAATTTGAGCATGAGAGAGCACATCTTGACCACTGTATCCAAGAAAGGTTACACCAGCATCTAGGGCCAGATGTAGCAACTGACGAATTTGCGAGTTGCAAAGTGCGAGTCCATGCGACTCGCAATTTGCAACTCGCAAATTCGTATGCAGTACGGTGTCTCAGACACCGACTGCAACTCGCTATGGGGTCGCAAATTGCGGCCCCATAGCGAGTATAGGCACTCGCTAACATGGAGGCCTGCTGACGTCAGCAGACCTCCATGTTCGTGACCTGCTTTTAAATAAAGCAGTTTTTTTTTTAAGTGTAGCCCATTTTCCTTACTGGAAAACGAGCTGCACTTAAAAAAAAAACGAAACCTTTAGTTTCGGTATTTTTTCAGGGCAGGGAGTGGTCCCTTGGACCACTCCCTGCCCTGAAAAAATATTTTTGGGTCCAGTCACAAACTGGAAGGGGTCCCATGGGGACCCCTTCCAATTTGCAAGTGGGTTACCATCC
Organism: Pleurodeles waltl; assembly: GCF_031143425.1. Classification (NCBI taxonomy): domain Eukaryota; kingdom Metazoa; phylum Chordata; class Amphibia; order Caudata; family Salamandridae; genus Pleurodeles; species Pleurodeles waltl. Next base: position 69,362,793 of record NC_090441.1, on the reverse strand, counting down.
ACTTGAAGTGGATGGTAACTGCGATGCCATTTGCGACCGCGTACGCGGTCGCAAATGGTATTGCATCCCACAGCGACTCGCAAATAGGAAGGGTACACCCCTTCCTATTTGCGAGTCGGAAATGCATATTGCGAGTCGGTAACGACTCGCAATATGCATTTCTGCATGGCAAACCCACGTTTGCGACTCGCAAATGGCGATTTTCGCCGTTTGCGACTCGCAAACGGTTTGCTACATCTGGCCCCTAGTGGACTGTAAGCTAACCAACCCCAGAGAACTGGGGAGGCAGCTGATGAGTGGTTGAGAACCAGGGTGGTTGTACAGCCCCGGAAAGAGACTCCAAGAAAGTGGGGCCAGGTCCCCAAAATCCTAAGGAGGGAGGTGGTAAGCCCACCACCTCTGTAACACCCCAGAACCCTAAGAAGAAGGGGAGTAAATGCCACTCCCACTCTGACAAGCAGAGGCAGGGAGACCCAGGGTTGACAGAGTTTTTGGACAGTAAGGCCTGCTTTGACTGTCAGCAGACCGGACCCTTCAGAGGAGATGCAGCCTGTCCATGGAAGGTGGTTAGCACTGGGATGTCCAGTGTAGCCATGGAGAAGGACTCCTCAGATGATGAGGTCCTCATAGCATTGGGCTGGGAGACAGGACCAGATGGTAAGCTGGTTATCCCCGAGGGTGGGAGTAAGCACTTTTACTACATTCAGGTGAAATAAATCCCTACCACTGGCCTGAGAGACACCTGTGCCAGTGCACACTATAGCGAGTGACTGGTTGGTGACCCCAGACATGTATGTCCCAGGAGAGACCAGGAAAGTCAGGATAGCCACAGGTGAGGTCACCTCCAAACCTGTAGCCATAGTGCCCCTAGAGAGGGAGGGTATCCTTGACTGGTTTAGGGTGGTGGTCAGTGCGTATCTCCCCCTCGATTGTATCCTGGGCAATCACCTTGCAAAGGTGAGTCTGGTCCCAGATGGGGCGATTGCCCAGGGCGCCCTTCCAACCCAAGTGCTGGAGAGCCAGTCCCTGCAGTTAGGAGAAAGGTGTCCCAAAGAAAAGTGAAAAAGAAAAGAAGGGCAGGCCACTTTTAAAAAGAGTTTTAGGGAGCCAAAGGCCTTCTGCCCCAGTAGAGGGGAGCCCATAGTTGGCACCGGTGAGGCCTTACCTGACCCCAAGGAAGTCCTGAGTACTCAGGCTGCTGTCCAGATGCAGGATGTTGCCCTTACACTGACAGAATGGAGAGTGAAAAGAGGGTGTCTGCCACAGAAGGTGGTAGCCTCCCACTCTTAACAGCCAGAGTGGTGCCAGGACCCCACAGTTGCCCCTAAAGCAGCTCACCCACCTGTCAGTGGAGAGTTTAGAGTGTGGTTCTGGGTTCTGACAGCTGTCAGTAGCCTCTGCTAGGCCTTTGATGATTCTGATCAGGTGCATTCTGGGAATTGTAGTCCCAACTCCCAAGGAGCAACTCAGAGCTTCTGGAACCTTGGCTCAAGCTCTGGACACTTCAAGGACCCAGAAAGGCCCTCTGGAAGAAGATCCAGAAGTTTGGAGTCGTTTGGAGCCAGTGCATAAGTTGAAGAGGTGCATTGTCGGAGTTGTAGTCCCAGACCCCAAGAGGCAACCCAGAGCCTCTAAACCCTTGGCTGGTGCTATGGACCACTTTCCTGAATCAAGAAACACTTCTGAAAGTGAGTGTGACAGTGTTACCTCGTGGGTGGCCTGAACTCTGGACTTTGTCCCTTTTCAGTGTGACCATTTTGTAACCCTTTAGCGCTTGTTGCTTCTATGCGCTAGAAAACATTAATTCTTTAAAAATTCATATCTTCAGTTCCCCATATCCGATTTTAATCATTTTGGTATCATTTGAAAGATAAAAATATATAATGATTGTGTTTTACTTATTTACTGTTTTGTGATTTTTAAATGCTTTACACACTTGTCTCGTAAGTTAAGCCTTGTCGCTCGTTGCCAGGCTACCAAGGGTTGAGCTGGGTTTAATTTATTTAAACCTAACTAGACCTAAGTGGAGGTTAGTGGCCTATTGCTAAGTGTAGGTACTTACCTGCCCTTACCAATAATCCACTTTCTAACACCCAGCAGATGGATCTCACAATCCAGAGAGAAAGAGTTGTACGTGATTTCATAGAAAAATGGTTTCATGGAATATCATTACTGAGAAAGCATGTAACCTAAAGTGTTTAATAGACATTTGCAGGATGAATTGCATTTTTCATTTCACAGAAACCAATTAATCTTTTTGTTTTCAAAGTTGGTTTTAACATACTTGTTTTTTAAGGTGTTACAGGTCCTTCTTTAAGGTGTTTCGAGTCTTACTTTTAGAAACAGTTTTGTCTGTGGTATTTGTTTCAGTGCTTTTCATCAGGGAACATTATTTCAGATTAATATATTTACATTGTATATTACTTTGGATGCTTTTAATTCACTGACCCCTCACCACACCTAAACACTATCCACCCGACCCCTCACAACAAATAAACACCATCCATCCCTGCCCCATAAAAGCCCCTCACCACACCCATTCCTGAACCCTAAAAGCCATTTCTATCCCTTTACTCCACCCATCACAGAAACCTAAAAATCCCTCCCTGCCCCTAAACTACACCTACCCCAGACACCAATCTACACCCATTTCTGAACCTTAAAAGCCCTTTTTACTTCCACACCTCCCTGAACAGAAAAACCTCTCTCTACTTCTAAGCTCCACCCATTCATAAACCATAAAAACCCTTTCTTAAACCCCTCTCATTGCTGACCCCTTAAAACTCTACACCTCACCCAAACTCCACCCATTACTGAACCCTAAAAAACCCTCAGCGTCCTTAAACACCACCCATTCATGAACTCTAAACACTCTCCATCACCCCTAAACCCTACCCATCCGAACCCTAAAAACCCCTTTCCACATTTAAACTCCACCCATCCCCAAATCTTTAAAACCCCTCACCACCCTATCTCTATCCAATCCTGAACCCTAAAAACTCTTTATCACCCCTATCCTGTACCTAGTGCTGAACCCTAAAACCCCCCAACAACCCTACACTCCACCCATCCCTCAATCCTAAAACACCTCACAACTCAAATAGCCCCTTATCCCTAATCCCTAAAAACCTCCCACCTCCCCTAAAGTTCACCCATTCACGATACCTAAAAAAGCCCTCACCACCCTTAAACCCTACCTATCCCTGAGTCCTAAAAACACCTTTCTGTGCCTGAACTCTACCCAATCTTGACCTCTAAGACACCTCATCATGCCCACCATTACCCATCCCTGAATCCAAAAAACCCTCACTAGTGCTAAACTCCACCCCAGTTTAGTGTATTATGGGATTTTTCCTTAAATGTACCATTCCTCTAAAATGTTTCCTTTATTTTTTTATTTATTTTCTTTTCCTTAAGATTGTCTTTCCTTGAAGATGGCGTTCCATTATTTGGTTTCCTTCAATGCAGTTTCTCGGTTTCTTGTTTTTCCATTAGTTCACATACATCAGAGTGAAAGCATCAGCACTCACTAGGAGCACCCAGGACCTCAGAGCAGAAAGCAGAGGAGAACAGAGACAGCAGCTAGGGAGATCTTCATGTCAGCTCTAGGTCTGAGCCTAAGCTCTGAACTGAACGGGATCTGTGTGTGAGCTGTGGCTGACTGATCTCCCTGCTCATCCCCTCCTATATCTACAGATAGAAACCGTGAGTTGTTTGCTGATGGGAGGATTAGTAATTTACTGTAATGTCAGATGGAGTTTTGACAGTGGAAATGCACAAATGACGTGAAGGTAGAAAGTCTAAATAAAGAAGAGAGCTAAATCTGGCAGCTTGAGTAACGCATGAAATCTGAGGGGAGGAGAGAAGAGTGTGTTGCGGCAAACCCTCACTGGCTCAGACTACAAATTAAGAGAGGAGCCAAGAAGGGCAGGAAGTGATAAAACCAGAGACTTATTGTAGTGAGTTTCTCTTCCTCCAGATGCAGAGCCTTTGGTTGTGCTTGGTCTGGCCTTGGCCTGCGGCCAACCCTCCACATGCAGCCAACCTCAAACTGTGCTCAGCATTTAGCTGTGCACTGTGGGGGTTGGCCACAAGTGGGCAACTCACCCAAAGGCAGCCAACCCCACACTGTTCATAGCCTTTGCCTTTGCATTGTGGGTGAATGGGCACAGGGCCTAGCCATAGGGATCCCATCCCCCAGGGCCTGGTGTGATAGTAAGGGAGACAGCAGCATGCTCCACTCCCCGAGCTGATTTCACCCAGGGGACCCCATCCCCCAGAGCACGGTGACATTTTCAAGGGGAAAGAGGCACATGGCCCACCTCCCAAGGCTGATTTTGGCCTCAGGGACCCCATCCCCTGGGGCCTGATGTTATTGCTGGGGGCAGGGGGCATGTGTTCCCCCCCTTGCTGGGCCATTATCGACCCTGGGGACCCTATCTCCTTGGGCCCAGTATGATTATGAGGGGGATGGAGCACACAAACCTCCTCCCTGGGCTGATTTTTGCCCCCGGGACCCCAACCCAGGGGACCCAGCATTATTTTGAGGGGATGCGGCCACACTCACTGGGCTGATTTTAGCTCAGGGACCTCCTCCTCCAGGGCTCTGCAATAATACTTAGGGGAGGGGGCATGCACCCCCCTCCCCTGGCCAACTTTGGCCCTGGGGGGACCCATCCACAGGCCAGGTATCCTAATTAGGGGAGAGAGGTGCATGGCCCTCCCCCCAGGCCAATTTTGTGCCCGATGCAGTAGAAGATGGGTGCCCTGGTGCCCAGCCACAACACCCACTACACTGTCATTGGGGCCTGTGGGGGGAGCCCCAGGGCCCTTACAGCCCCAGCCTGCACACAGAAGCCAGCGGGAGCCGGCATTGTTTCTGCCCAAAGAGTGCAGCTAATAGCGCTGCTCCCTCCTGGCAGGAACATTATTCAGATTTGTTTGCCTGCCCACATCCCTGCAGGCAACAGATTTAAAATTGGTTCCCAGTAGGCAGGAGCATTTCTGAAACTCCGGCCCATTGTGAGCGGACTGGGTGTTTGGTCCCGCTTAGCACGAGATTTGAAAATGTCCCCACCAAGTGAGAGCAAACACAGGTTTTGGGAAACTGCTATGTACTGGTGGTGGGCTCCTCGGGACATAGCATTTGAGCTGGCTCCAGGGGAGCTGCTGGACCCCACCCTCTTTACAAATCCAGCTGGGCTCCAGGGGATCGGGCCCCCAGGGGCTGAAAACAGTCCGGGGAATGGGGTTGGGGTGTCAGGTATACCTACCTTGCCCCCTTGCCCCCTTGTGCCTTTCTTTTTTTTTTTTTTTTTGGGACTTGGGAGAGAGTCACTGGACCTAGTCTTTCTGGTCATAGACTTAGCTTTTTTGTGTAAATATGTTATTGGTTCAGGCTGTAGCTGCATCTAAAGTATCTAAAGTTCTTAAGGGATAATGAATGTGGAAAATCAGTTTTGGGAATTCCCTTTTCTCTTGACCCCGCTTGACGATCGCCCTGACACTTTCCATGCACAAAGTAGTCAAACAAGAGCACTGTTTTGGAAAGTTTTGTGGAGATTCATTAAAAGGCACCAAAGTTATTAGCAACACAAAAAATGAATTTACCATAAAATCTTGATCCTAACTGTACCTACTACTGCCACTGGGTAATATAAATATATTTAGTTACCTTAGGGCATGAGTTATAGTTACTTGAAATAAATCTAACTATAACAGCTGAATCTCTATGGTTTTGTGCGTGTAAGTTCAGAACCTAACTATAACGCCCCTGAAACCTTTGGTTTTTCAGTGAATTTCTAAGGTTTCTGACATGCTAATTCCTAACTATAATGTTCCTGTAACATTTGTTTTTTAAATGAATTTCCATGTTTTTTTTTATGCAACAAGGGGTTGGCTGCAAGGCCTGCCTGTCACGCATGGCCTTTGACTGTGGATGGCAGGGTGACGGCTGCAGGGTCTGGCCTGCATCAAGGCCCGGCGGCAAGCCCACCACAGGCATCTAACCCTGTGCCATGCAAAGCCTTCTGCTGTGCACAGCAGGGTTTGGCCGCAGGGTCTGACCTGCCATCAGGCCCTGTGGCCAACCCTCTGTAGGCATTCTGAGGCCGTACTCAGCAGGGGTTGCAACTCCCTGTAGGCATTCACCCTTGCGCCACACAGTACTTCGGCTGTACACAGCAGTGGTTGGCTGCAGGGTCTGGTCTGTGGACAGGCACTGTGGCCAGCATCCCCTAGGCACCCTGGGGAGGGGGCTGGGGGTTGAGGTTTAATTTCTGTGAAATATGCATCAGTGCCAGAATGCATCCTGACCTGCTTGGAGAATCACCCGAAACTTTCAAGACAGCAGCTGAAGTGAGTGGCTCACTAGTTTTGAAAATGTTGTGAAGATTCATCAAATGGCATCTAAAAAATGCTTTTCCTATTGAAACTAGGTGATATTTATATATGTATTACCCAGTGGGGGTTGCCACTAACTTGTTGTAATCAGGACCAAGTTTCTATAAGAAAAAGCGTTTTGTTTTGCTCATAACTTTGACGCCCCTTGACGACTCCACAAATTTTTCTAAGAATATACGATGCTCACTTGAGCTGCTACCTGGAAAGTTTCAGGGTGATCCACCAGGGGGAGAAAAATGGGTGGCCCAAAACACATTTCCCCATTCATTTTTCCATAAGAAAAGTTGAACAGTGGCAAAACTACTGGCCTGAATTACACCGAATTAGTCAGAAAGGTAAGTCCTGATTCAGAAAGCAATCTTTTTTTATTTTGGTGTAAATCCATTCAGTAGTTTTTGAGAAATTAGGGGAAAAGCTAATTTGTATATATTTTGTATTTGTAGAGATGCAAAGAATTTGCGACCTCCCCGATCTTGTACTGAGGTCTGATTGTCTGTCAACATTTCAACCAGGAAGTGTTGGCAGCCATATTGGGACTCAACAGCCTAGTCCCAGAAAGAAGTGCAAAAAAAAAAAGAAAAGGGGCCAGGGTACAAACACCCTGACCCCTTAACTCTGGTGGTCAGGTCCCAGATGAACTCTCACAGGGCTAAAAAACATTTTTTTTGTTTTAATGTTTGCAGAAGTTGCAGTAGATTTGCTCAGTTAAAAAAAAAAATAAAGAAGTGTGAGGTCCCGCGCTTTGTGTTTTTAAAGCTCCCTGCAGCCCCGGGGACCACCACCTCCCCAGGGCTATGCACTTTGGAGGTGGGCCGTGGTCCCCCTCAAGGACCCACTGATGGCCCTAGGAATGGCCATCCTCCAGGGCTCCTGCTATGTGCCAGGGTGCCAACCCCACAGACAAAGCTGTTGGCTATGGTTTGGCTGCAACTTTGACAACTGCAGCCAAGTCACAGCAAACACTCTGCTTTCTGACAGCGGAACCTGTCAAACAGGTCCTGCTGTCAGAAAGCAGAGTTTTCATCTGTCTTCCCTGCATGCAGATATGCTTGCAGGGAACAGAGATGAAAGCTTTGCTCCAGCAAGTAAGGAGCTACAATTTGAAGCAGCTCCTTGGTTGCTGTAGCAAATGCCAGCTCATGCAGGAGGTGGAAGCAGGCTGGGCCCACAGTCCCAGATAGCCCATAAAGGACTACAAAAAAATAAAAAAATAAAAAATCATCAGGGACCACGGGGAGACTTTGAGGCTCCCCCTGTGGTCCAAGCAAGCCTATCAAGGGCAAGAAAAACTAAATTAAAAAAGAGTCATAGAGTACTGGTCAAGGTCATAGATCTTCGCACTAAGAGTTGAGGGTTTGACTCCAGGTGTATCTGGAGTCGTTTCCCTCTAATTTGTTTTCAATTGCAAATGTTTAAGGCTCATAATGAAAGGTGTTCTTACTATTTTTAAATTACAAATACATTTTTATTTTCAAATTTTGTAGAAATATCTCATTCTAAGTATATCATACATCAAAGCCTAAAAAACTCTCTTTCTCTCTCCCTCTGTCTCTCCCTCTCTCTCTTTCAATTTCTTTCTCCTACTCACACACCCACTCAGACCCTTATGCACCCACTCACAGACCTACGCAGACACTCACACACCCACACACAGACCCACTCAGACCCTCGTATACACACATAGCCCCAGTCAGACCCTCACACACCCACTCACAGCCCCAGTCAGACCCTTACACACCCCTCACAGACCCACTCAAACACTCACACACCCACTCATAGACCCACTCAGACTCTCACACACCCATTCCCAGACCCACTGACATCCTCATACATCCATTCACTGTGGCCAATCACTGCTTTGGCCGTGGACTGCAATGGTTGAATTAAAGTATAGTAATGAAAATTACTGTACATTAAAAAACACACACAGACATTCACTGAAAAAACTAAGGTTATAGGGACAGTACAGTTAGAAAATAGAATTTAAAAAAACATAGAAATTCACTAAAAAAACAAAGGTTACAGGGATGTTATAGTTAGGCTCACATTTTAAACATACCAAACCATACAAATTCACTAGTTATAGTTAGTTATCTCAAGTAATTATAACTCGTTCCCTAAGGTAACTATAACTCACGCTCAGACTTCAGGAGCATTTTTGACATGTTCGACAAAGGAACACTTTTGACATTTTTGACATATTATTGTGGCCCGCTCTTCTGATTTGTATATTTTAGAATCAAGCCACCAAAGCATGGGTTTGCTTCGGAAAAACAGTAAAAATAAATGTTCCCATCACACAGCTAGTTTCTCTCTCCACGTCAGCCACATATCTGCTTACTCTTGTCTGGGATCATCTGAACACTTGTGGCGTTCCCGAGCATTGAAAATGACCCAGGAAGGCCAGCCCTAAATAGTGCATGCCTTACGACGTTCACTGGCTAGAGTCCACGCCGCACAGAAGCCACCACCTAAAAGTTTCTGGTGCGAAGTTTCTGATGCTCTGTCTTCTGAACCCTGGTGGTGAGTGGTTCTGTAGGTTTGGTAAGGCTGGAACACACAAATATAGAGATCCACCAAATCCAAAAGGATGCTGCAGATCCAGATGGATGGTGAGTGAGGCAGATTTATTAACTCATTGTTTAAATAGGAAAGTGTCATGCCACACAGCCACCTCATGGAATTCCCATACACCAAGTTTATTAGAATTAGTAATGTTGTTCGGGGTATGGGAGCAACTCACGAGGACAATATGAAAACACAGTAACATTTCTTGCAGCTGTTATCGAGGTCTACAAGCCCAGATTGCAGGCTGTGAGAGTGTTATACCAGGAGCTAGAGAGAAGACCAGCCACAGGATCCGAAGATAAAGATGAATCTGTCATGTCTCCATGCACTGATATCACTGTTCATCAATACTCTAAAGTGTACCCCCTCCTAGCTGCCTGCGGCACAGAACATGGATAACATTAGTACAAAAAGAGTGAAGTGGGTGTTGGTTATAGATTGTTGCTGTTTACATATATGTCCATGTAATAACATGGCAAAAAGGTTTAACATGCAACATGGCCTAGAAGTACAGAGAGAGAGAGAGAGAGAGAGATGTTATTAGTTGGGGAAGAAAGCTCCTGAATCACCCAGGATACAAGCAAGAAAACCGGGATTCCTCAAAACCTGGGGATTAACCTTCTGATGATTAAGCAGAAAACACATTGTGCTGCACATGTGCTAGCTAACAGGGAACTTAAACAGGAGGGAACCCGGAAAGGGAAGAAAACAAGAAAAGAGAGGGAATTAAATGTTGCATGACTAACTCAACGGCAGCAAGAAGGCAGGACAATTTTGGAAAGTGGTGCCATGCTAAGGTGATAAATGAATTCTCTTGTTGTTCTGAGTCTAATGACTATGACTCATAACTAAAATTCTGACCTGGAATTTCCACCCTAGGTTCTCTGATGGGCCCGTCTTCACCGTCCCATTGTACACAGTCTTCCTGCTTCAGCTCTATTTAACTTTGGGGCAATACGTGTGTGATGGTGTATGCACTGAACAGCATAGGGAGTTTGATGGTGTTTGTGATGGAAATATATGTGCCCCCATGTTCTTGTCTGCATTCTGACCCAGAGGCCTGAATTATTGAAACTAATTCATACAGCATGCAAAAAAGAAGGTCAAGATAAGTAATAACCAACTAAGTGAAATAATATTCCAGAAGATATTGGTCTGCTTCACCATCATCTTCATGTTCACATGCAGGCACATTTTCTTCTGGGATCTGTACTTGACACTATGTGGCAACATTATGTAACAGAACAAAAGTGAATAAAAAAGTGATGGTGGAATGCTTGGTTCCAGTGGCACAGTGAGCATGGACCAATATCTGAGCACACCCTTCACACTAAGGGTGATGGGTGGAATGCTGGAAATAATCTCAGCGACTGCTAATTGTTTGGGTTACAAACCCAGTCCATCATTTTATAGCCCACCATGCCACTTCAGATTAGACGCAGCCATATGCATATCAGTCTTGGTCCTGCTCTAGGACCAGTCCAGCCTGACGTGCCAAGCGAGGTCCTCTCTGAACTGGAACCCAAGATCAGTTTGGGCTCTTCAGTTGGTGCAGGATGGTTCCATTGGCAAGATGTACTTCATAATGATCCAGCATACTTCCTAAGGATCATACATGATGTGCCTGCCAGAGATATACAGAGAGCGAAATGTGCTATTTAGCAAACCCAGTTGTCTTTCTGGTATAATACTTTTCATCAGCTGTTGACCGAGCATGCATAATTGGAGAAAGTAGTCTTGACTTTGTCACCAACCATGTTAAAAGAGGAGTAAGTAGAATACTCTCCACGCTGCCACTTAACATACACATACAAACTAAATGTGTGTGTAGCAAACAAATACTAAGTTAGGGTACTATGTACCCCCCATGGTGGATGCATCATATGCATCATGACATGCTATGCAGAACTCTTAAGAGTATGCTGAAGAGTTCTGCATAACATGTCATTTGCACATTTGTGGTGTCTTCACCACTCATTTTCCTTAAATATTTGTATTAGTTATCTTTATTTGTTAGTATATTCCTCACATGATCCAGACATCCAGCAATGTTGGGAAAAATAATAAAAGGACTGCCTGGTATATTATTGAGTGTTTTATATGTGGAGAATATTGCACCTTTACTGAGAGCACTCTGCAATGTATGGCTCTCTAGTGGCGTGCAGTCAGGGACCTTTGCCCAATCCACTTTGCCGGTATTGGAGTAATTGTGAATACGACATTTCAAACTCCTACCACATTTGATTGATATTCATTACTGTCCCGTCCACTATACTATCCTCAACTTAGAAGACCCCAGTCAAGTTCCAGCATGCAAACCCCTTCTGCTTATTAACATGAACACGGTCCCTTCCCATGGTGGTGTTCCCATGTTGACCATCCTCTTCCAGTCTAAGCAGACATTTGCCCGTACCCAGGCGGTCAGGGCAATCTGAGTGGACACATGGGGAGCTAACCGCTCCTCTCCGTAGAGATTATGAGAGAAAGTACATGTTTCCAAGTGGGTGCCATCCCACCCCTTTCCTGTCATACTGTTGGATCATTGGTGGGTGCATATACCAAAATATTCACTACATGCAATTGCCAGTAGTCCATTTGCATATGTAAGAAAGCTATTCCACTGCTATATGTAGATCTACATAAGGATTCTTTAACACTATTCTTAGTATAAAGCATGTACCATACATCTATGTCCAAACACCGACTCGGTATTGAAAAAGTTGTATCTTGCATTACGTAAAATAGCCGTGGTAGGGTGATCATCTCAAAGAAGGCTACATATCCCATTATTGTCAGCTGGAGTGTTCGCCACCTTGCAACATCTCATGGGATCCCCTTTTGCAAGCTCTCTAATTTCTTGTCGAAGAACTTGTCAGGTTGCAATATGATAGTCCCAGGTATTTATAACCTTCACTGGTAATGTCCATTGGGTTCTTTAGATCAACTTCCAGTTCCCAGTGGCCAATTTTGTAGAGGATGGATTTCCCCTATTCACTTTATCTCCTGAATATGTGCCAAATTCTCCAAATACCTTGAGTAATGTTATATTTGAATCCGCAATGTACATTAACACGATGTATGGATACAAGGACATTTTATCCTTTTTCGGGTAAGCCTCCTTCCTGGAGACACCCAGTTGACCACTTACCCTTGCCCAGCATGAGAGGGGTTTTATTCATAGAAAGCAAAGCAAAGGGGGGAGTGGGCACCCCTGCCTCATTCTCATTTCCAAGTGGAACAGTGTAAAAACCACCCCATTAACTTTAACTGCTCCATCTAGGACTCAATATAGGAACCCACCCGTCCAAGGAACCAGGAAGAGGAATGGGTAATGGTTAGAGTCAAATGCTTTCTCACCATTGACTGAGAATATGGCAGGGGAGTCCTCGAATCTTTCATCTTATAAGTCCAGTCCTACAAGCCTCTGAGGTTCTGTCCACTGGTGTGATTAGGCACAAATCCAGTCTGGTCTTTATGCACCATGGTGGTCACGATTCTATTTAATTATAGGACCAACATAGTGACAAACAAGATACAAAAGAAACAACTGTGTGTGGGCAAACCTAAACAATTTCATAAAAGTTAAAGACCACACCAGAAATGTGCTATGCCAGGCAGGAAGATGTGGGATAGTTTCACCACCGTGAGAGTTATGACATGGCTAGCCAAACACAGAAGAATCCCTTTCCCTGTGGTAGCTTCAGACTCCGAAACATTCCTTAAGCCATCAATGCCTTAAAAATTGCTTTAGAAAATGGACTTTCCTGCCAGGTTGATAAATGTCATCAAGTTATTGTACTTTCGTTGTGAAAGTTCAGTGAACACAAATGTTTTGCCCAAAGCTTCTAAAATCAACTCTGGTGTCGGACAAGGATACTTGATGCCGCTGGCACATTTTCCAAACTGAAATCCCATTTGTGTACAATCAGGAAAGATAACGTAGGTGCCTTGTGTCTCTGGCACCCTCTGATTGGGCACTTGAGTCCTTTGAATCCTGAGTCCCTTTTGTGTAGAATGAGGAAAGATGAGGGAATAAATGAATTTCTTGTGCTTGGTGTTAAATGCATTGCCTTCATGTATGATTTAGCAATATTGTTTGAAATCCAAAATCACTGACCTGGGGTTTTCTACGAACGTCACTTTTCTTAATGGCTTCTGGCCTACTTATGAATGTCAACAAGACAAAATCTATCAAACTTAAGGATTGGTATAAGCTTGTAAAACTGTCTTTCCTAACAGCAGAAAACTAAGTAAAAGTTCTAGGAATCCATTTTGGAAAGAGGAAGTCAAATGGGTAAAAGCCAGCGACACATTCTCTCAGAAAATATCAAAGTAGAGTGTAAGGAACCTCGTCTATGAAGTAAAATTTCTACTATTAAAACCATTATGCTTTCCCATACTTCTGTAAGTGACAATAGTGTTTACCTTTTCTAAAAAAAGATGCAGATTATAGTTTCTTGTTTGTTAATGGCCCAGACCAGTTTGGGGCTCTGAAGGAGCGGTGGGCTAGACATGCAAGTCCCCTGGTGGAGAGTGAGATGATGGAGGCAAGAATGACACCATCGTGAATTGACTGTCTCAGCACAACTAAGGTAGCTCATAAAAAGTTGTGGCAGGCTCATAAATGCCACACACCTACATGTTTGCCCTCTCAACAACTTCTCTAATATGGTTTGGGAGTGTCCAGTAATAACTGGATTTTGGACTGCTATTTTCACCACACTGTCCCAGGTTTGGTCATGAGAATTGCTTTGCTGGGCTAAGTGGAAAAATTGTGAGGGAACCGCAGGGAATGCACTTTGATGGGATTGGGTACTTTAATTGTAAAGAAGGACATTGTATGCCATTGGTTATCTAAGAATACCCCCCGCTTATCTTGCTAAACGATGATCAGTGATGGGTCAGTGAAGCAGGAAGACCCTAAAGACAAAGCCAGAGGATGTCCTCACAAACATTGGAAGATTTTGCTGGGAATACTATAACTTGGCCTGGGCGGAATTGGTGATTCCACCAGCGGAATTGGAGGAATTTGGTAATTCCATTTTATTGCTGTAATGCAGAATTAATAATAAATTCTGTTCCCTGCCGGCAGAATTAATCTGCATTGTTTGTTTTTTAAACAGGGATGGAAGAGGGTTAAACACCACTACAGATTAAAGTTTATTTTGCAGTGATTTTTAAACATTGAGGGACAGCTCCCTCTTCTGGCCCTGTTCAAAAACCATTGACTGCACTGCAGTGCATGCCCCTCAGTGCCCTTATAACTCAGTGATTACTGCAGTGTATGTAAGGGCGCAAAATGGTATGCACAGCAGTTTTATTGTATGGGTAAAAGGCAAGCACAGCAATTTTAATGTAATTCTACAGAATTCTGCAGAATCAAATTCAGCCAATTCTGGCCACCCTTAACTATAACCTAACACATTTAGAAGGCATAAAGGGATGATTTGTGGTACTGGGATAAATTGTGTTTATAATGTAAAAGAGACTGCACCCTATTGTTAGTTTTATTGTTTTGTTCACCAAAAATCAATAGTGTTATTTCACATTATGTAGAATTCGCTGCAAATGTTATGCTCTCTAAATTTGGCCTGTAAATGCCTAAGTGGAAAATTGCAACTTTTTAAATGCTTGACTTATGTACAAAGTGCTAATTCATTTCTGAAAATGTACACTATCAACAGTATCCTGTAAATACTTTAGAATCTGTAAGACTTTTAACGGGTGAAATCAAAGAAAATGGCAATAAAATTATAAGCACCAACCTTTCCAATTACCAGTCTAGGAGTACAATGAAGCAGGCATTCTACACGGACAAGACAACCTCCTAGAAGGTCTGCATAGATGATGGCATAAAGATACCTCTTGGCTAAACAGGTCTAGCATGGCCATTTTTCTTTAAAATATTTTTTTTTTTAGGGACTCAGTTGAAGTTGAGTCCAAAGATGGCTGCCAACACTTCCTAGTTAAAGTGTTGGTAGCCAATCAGAGCTTTGCATTTCCCTGCACAAGCTTGTCATTATTCACAAAGTCATCAAGTAGGATCCGCGTCCCTAGATATACAATTTTTTCCCTTTAATATCTCAACATCTACTGAACAGATTTACATTAGATAAGCAAAAGCACAAGCTGCGTACCAAAAGCTAGCTTTCTGCCAAACCTGGTGTCATTCCGTCCAGCGGTTCGGGCTGTAGTTGTGTTCAAAGGTCCTATGGAAATTAACATGGGAAGCACAACTTTTTTGATTCCCCCACCCCATTTTTATCAGCCCCTGCTTGATGGCTCACCCTGAAACTTTCTGTGTGCGACAAAAATCACTGGGGCATTTCTTTTTGGAAAAGTTTGTTAAGATTCGTCAAACTGTGCGCCAAAGATATAGGCAAGTCAAA